>NW_024387030.1:19854113-20566070 GCF_900408965.1 Simochromis diagramma | reverse complement strand
CACCCAACCTGACATATGCTGAAAAAGCCTAACCTGGATCCAACACTTCAGTCAAGCTACAGGCCCATCTCAAAACTTCCTTTTATCTCTAAAATCTTAGAAAAAGTTGTTTGGCTACAAGTAAAGAAAGCGCTGGAGAAGCATAACATTCTTGATAAATTCCAATCGGGTTTTAGAAAGTTACACTCTACAGAAAACAGCTCTGCTGAAAGTCACAAATGACCTCTTGATGGCTGAAGACAGGGGTGATTGCTCAGTCCTGGTTCTTCTGGACCTTAGTTCAGCCTTTGATACCGTTGACCATCAGATCTTAATCCATCGCTTAAATGCATGGTAGGGATATCTGGATCTGTTCTAAAGTGGTTCACCTCATTTTCTGGAAGATAGGACGCTTCTAGTTTCAGTGGGAAACTTCCAATCAGACGTGGCGAAGTTCCTATGTGGAGTTCCACAAGGTTCGGTTTAAGCCCCCTGTTATTTTCACTATATATTCTTCCCTTAGGCCGGATCATTAGCGGTTTCAAAAATATTTCTTATCATTTGTATGCAGACGACATCCAATTATAACATTTCTTTTAAATCTTGGGAATAGACAAGCTATCCACTCTTATGGACTGTCTTAAGGAAATTAATCTTTGGATGACAAACAAATTTCCTGCAACTGAACGCAGATAAGACGAGTGCTTAATCCTTGCCCCAGAGAATATCAAGCCTCAAATTAGTCAACATCTGGGTGCTTTTTCATCGACGATAAAAGCCACTGCTCGGAATCTTGGATAATTTTTGACCAATCTTTGTCCTTTGATGTTCATATTAAATCCGTGACCCGTTCCTGCTTTTTCCACTTAAGAAATATTGCCAAACTCAGGACTATTGTCTCCAAAACCGAACTGCAGATGCTTGTCCACACCTTTATTTCCTCCCGGCTAGACTATTGTAATGCACTTTTCTCCTGTGTATCTAAGGCCTCACTAAATCGGCTCCAAGCGGTTCAAAATGCTGCAGCAAGGCTTTTAACCCACAGCAATAAATTTTCCCATATCACTCCTATACTAAAATCCTTGCATTGGCTTCCGATTGGGTATAGATATAAGTTTAAAATCCTCACCTTTACGTTTATGTCTCTACAAGGTGAGGCCCCCATCTATATCTCGGAGCTTCTCAAACCCTATTCTCCAAAGCGAACTCTTAGATCCACTGATAGTGGTCGTCTATCTATTCCACGGACTCGTCTGAAACAAAGGGGGATCACGCTTTTCAAACCCTGGCTCCAATACTGTGGAACGGTTTACCCTCCTCACTACGCACCATCGACACGGTGGCCTCTTTTAAAAAACAGCTTAAAACTCATCTGTTTAGACAGGCATTTGGGTAATATGTTGTCTTATTTTATATTTATATTGTACTATTGCTTGTTTGATATGCTTTTATATTTCTTCTAATATTGTTCGTTTGACATGTTTTTATGTGAAGCACTTTGTAACAGCGTTTTTGTCTTAAAAAGTGCTATATAAATAAATTTTACTTACTTACTTACATATAGACACAGAAATACAGGCACACACATATACAAACATCCATTCCCACCCTCATGCTCTCATATACACTTACTCCACACTCAACCAACGTGGAGACAGACATAAAGAGACGCTGTACACACGATCACACTCCCCAAGCGTACTCTAAGCCCCGGGTCTAGGTACCCTTGCCCCTGGAGGGGGGGAACTGCACCCAGACCCAGGTGGTGTTACCCTTTTCCCTGCGGTGGGGGGAGGCAGACCGCCCCGACTCCGCAGCAGCAGGGAGGCCCCACACTCCAGACCGCAGTCGGACGGCCAACTCCTCCCCCTAGCCCCCCCGCTCCAGCAGGCCGCAGAGAATGGGGGTGAGAGAAGACTCCAAACCTCCCTCCACCCGCTCATTGTAGTGTTGATGCATGTGTGTTCTAAGGTGCATTTAAAACCCAGGAGGGCATGGAGCTACCTGCCAGAGAGCAGCAGGTAAGCGCATAGTCCCTCCTGCTAGCCCTCAATGTCTACGTGTATTTAAAATTGAGAGGTGGGCAACGACGCCAGGGGTGAGGTGTACACCCTGATGGTAATTTGGACTCCGTGTATCGTGCCCACCCCCAAGATCCTATATGTATGTGTAATGAGAGTGTGAGTAATGTGAATGTCTAAGTTGTGGGATAAAATTGAGGCAGAGGCAGCCAGAAGGGGACAGGGGGGGGGGTGGCCTCCTCTGCACCCTGGTGACATACCCCTACTCGCATGTGTGGGTGGTTGTGGTGGAGCGGGAAGAGGGAGGCAGCTGGAGATGGGGAGGGAAGGAAGGGAGGGGCAAGTGACCCCTCCCTGGGGCCAGCTCCCCCGCTGACCCCAGTAGGCACCCCCATACTCCGCGACCCACCAGGGAAAGGGGGCCCAGGCCCATCCAGACCGGGGCCCAGCGCAGCAGCGCCTCCCGGCCCCATAGAGCCCAGGACAGTCCACCCAACCCAGCTGCTGTCAGACTCCACAACATGGTCACTGCAGATGACCACACACACCCCATACCCAATGGTAACTTTTCGTCCTGTCTCCCCGATGTGTAATAGTACCAAGTGTGCTAAGCCAGGGTTTTAATAGTTTTGCAATTTTCATTAGTTTTTTATTTTTATTTAGTTTTGACTTCAGATTTTCAATTTTATATCAGTTTTAATTAGTTTTTACCAATTGTTTGCTAGTTTAGTTTAGTTTTTATTTTTTTGAAAATCCTTAGTTTCAGTTTAGTTTTGATTAGTTTCAGTTATAGTTTTAGTTGTGTTTGCAATAATTAAGTGTAACAAAATCCCAGTTTCATCATATCAGTCATTCTCTTCTGCTTATCCTTGGGTATGTTGCTATTCCAGCTACCATACCCTGCACCCTGGACAGGTCGCCTGTCTGTCGCAGGGCTAACACGCAGAGACAGACAACTCACATTTCCACCTATGGGTTCTTTAAATAAATAAATAAATAAATACATAAATAAATAAAGGCAGATGAACAACCATTGATACCAGGCAACTTTAAATTTTATATATTGGCCCCAATGAGACTATTAACTCTTGCAGCACCGGGTGTTCGTAATTTTGTTTCAAGTGAATTGATAAACTTTTTGAAGGCAATTGACTCACACAGTTATGTAGATATCCCAGTCCTGTTGTCTCGGGATGCATCACGCTGCCTTGCCTGGGGTTAGCTTCTGTTTTCTGGGGATGAGGGTTGAGTGTGCTCCCTTACCTTCTCAAGGTAAGCTAGGTTAGCCTTCTTGTGTGAGCTTTTCAAGTGCACTTTAAGGTTTGTGGGATTTTTTTTTCCCTTTAGAAATGTCCCTCATAATTTGTCTCTTTCCACTACAAGACACTTGCTTTATCCAAAACACAGTCATATTCAAAGTAATCCCAAATTGGACTCTGGCGCTTTCTCCCGACTTTTCCTGACATGATTCTGCGCGTGGACGGAGCAGCAACACAGACGACTCAACTAACGTACTGCCACCTGCTGGCATAATGAGACAGCAAGAAAAAAATCTGGAAACTAAACTTCATTTTCACCGTTGACAAAATGTCAATGAAAACTAAACACATTTTTGCTATAAATTCAGTTAATTTTAGTTAACTGTCCCCTTCTGGCTGCCTCTGCCTCAATTTTATCCCACAACTTAGACATTCACATTACTCACACTCTCATTACGCATACATATAGGATCTTGGGGGTGGGCACGATACACGGAGTCAGAATTACCATCAGGGTGTACACCTCACCCCTGGCGTCGTTGCCCACCTCTCAATTTTGAATACACGTAGACATTGAGGGCTAGCAGGAGGGACTATGCGCTTACCTGCTGCTCTCTGGCAGGTAGCTCCATGCCCTCCTGGGTTTTAAATGCACCTTAGAACACACATGCATCACACTACAATGAGCGGGTAGAGGGAGGTTTGGAGTCTTCTCTCACCCCCGTTCTCTGCGGCCTGCCTGGAGCGGGGGGGCTAGGAGGAGGAGTTGGCCGTTCCGACTGCGGTCTGGAGTGTGGGGCCTCCCTGCTGCTGCGGAGTCGGGGCGGTCTGCCTCTCCCCACCGCAGGGAAAAGGGTAACACCACCTGGGTCTGGGTGCAGTTCCCCCCTCCAGGGGCAAGGGTACCTAGACCCGGTTCGTAGAGTACGTTGGGGTGTGACCGTGTGTACAGCGTCTCTTTCTGTCTGTCTCCATGTGGTTGAGTGTGGATAGTGCATATGAGCGCATGAGGGTGGGAATGGATGTTTGTTGTTGTGTGTGCCTGTATGTCTGTGTCTATATGTCAGGTTGGGTATCAGACGCCACCCTCTCTGGGACATCTTCAGGCCCTCCAAGGTTTTGGAGGCCTATCTCACCCCCCACCACTTCCCTGCCAGTGGCGGACTCCCTCAGTGTCCGGTGCGTTGGTGGTTCTTTGTGTTCTGGGGTGGGCGTCCGGGTACACACCGGCTCACTCCTTGGCGGCCGCTTATCCGGGCCTGGAGCCTGGGGCTCGCTCGGGCCACTCCGGAGGTGGGGTGCCCCCGCCTCTCGGCCTGGGGCTCGGTCACTCAGGCACAGCTGGCTGCCGGCGGAGCTCACGGCGCGTCACTGCAACTCCCCCTGGCTTCTGCTCCGCGGCTGCTGAGTGAGCCCTCATCTGGGACTCTCCTCAGCTCTTACTGGACCGTGGCGCGGCTGCCCCCTCTCTTGGTCTTCCTTGGTCTCTTGTGTCTTGGGGCCTCTGGATGTCTGGAGTTTTGATCTCCTCCATACCTGCTTCATGCCCTGAGGACGGGGCTGTGGCTCCCCACACTCCCTAGCAGATCGTTACATCGGAAGAAACCTTGGAATGCAAGCATGCTGATCCACACAGGTATTGCACAAGGTGTACACCCGGGTATTCACAGACGCGGACCTACAGCTTCTTGGCTGCTGCCCAAAGCACATGTGCGCTGTCTATCTTGCTGGTTGCTGCACAATATCGTTTATTATTTGTATCTACTGATATCTACTGCTAACTAGTTATTGTGATGGTGCCCGTTTTTTTATTTATTATGTTGCCTTTGTTGTTTGCTTTCTCTTCTTGTTTTTTTTCTCCTACAGGTGACCACAGGAGTTTTGTTCTTTTTTTTTTTTTTTTTCCTTTCTTCCCCCCCTTCACCCAACGTTTTCTAAGATTTTAGAGATAAAGGACGTTTGGAGATGGGCCTGTAGCTTGACTGAAGTGTTGGATCCAGGTTAGGCTTTTTCAGCATATGTCAGGTTGGGTGTCAGGCGCCACCTCTCTGGGGACATCTTAGGCCCTCCAAGGTATGGAGGCCTATCTCCCCCTACCACCACTTCCCCTGCCAGTGGCGGACTCCCTCAGACATCGGTGCGTTGGTGGTTCTTTGTGTCCGGGGATGGGCGTCCAGGTACACACCGGCTCACTCCTTGGCGGCCGCTTATCGGGGCCTGGAGCCTGGGGCTTGCTCGGGCCACTTCGGAGGTGGGGTGCCCCCGGCCTCTCGGCCTGGGGCTCGGTCACTCAGGCACGGCTGGCTGCCGGCGGAGCTCACGGGCACGTCACTGCAACTCCCCCTGGCTTCTGCTCCGCGGCTGCTGAGTGAGCCCTCATCTGGGACTCTCCTCAGCTCTTTCTGGCACAGTGGCGCGGCTGCCCCTCTCTTGGTCTTCCTTGGTCTCTTGTGTTCTGGGGGCCTCTGGATGTCTGGAGTTTTGATCTCCTCCATATCTGCTTCATGCCCTGGAGGACGGGGC
This sequence comes from Simochromis diagramma, assembly GCF_900408965.1. Classification (NCBI taxonomy): domain Eukaryota; kingdom Metazoa; phylum Chordata; class Actinopteri; order Cichliformes; family Cichlidae; genus Simochromis; species Simochromis diagramma. The sequence goes on along the minus strand of NW_024387030.1, from coordinate 20,560,288 downwards.
TGTGGCCCCCCCACACTCCCTAGCAGATCATTACATGAAGGAACCTTTTAAAAAACAAAAAACAAGCGCGTCCATGCTCACAGGTGTACACACGGGTGATCACACCCACAAACTACACTCTTTTTGGCTCCTACCTCAAAGCACACTGTGTTCTGTTGATCTTATGTGCTGCACAATAATGTTTAATATTTAGTATTTACTGTCATATATCATTGTGATGTTGTTTATTCTATTACTCTTGTTCTCTTCTGCTTGTTTTCTTTTTTCTTTCTCAGCAGGTGATCCAGGTGATTGATATATGCATTTTTTTTTCTTCTTTTTTTTCTTTTTCTGCTCATTCTGTTGGTTTTTGGTTTTTGCCCTTCTCCCCCGTCCCTCTTCTCAGCTGTTTCTCTTTCCCTCTTTCTTTCTCCCCTTCTTTCCCCCAGTAAAGTCTGTCCCATATTCAGTAAGTGAAAATAAAATAAACAATAAAAGGTGAATCAAATGGACCATTATGGCAAGGCTGGGATGGTCAATTTGGTAAAGTAAATCCGTTGGGCATCTTTCTTTGCCTTTAGACAACAATTCTGATGGCAAAAGAGCCAAACGGGACAGGCAATAAAAAAAATAAAAAATTAAAAAAAAAAAAAAAGAGTTAATAGTCTCATTGGGGCCAATATATAAAATTTAAAGTTGCCTGGTATCAATGGTTGTTCATCTGCCTTTATTTATTTATGTATTTATTTATTTATTTATTTAAAGAACCCATAGGTGGAAATGTGAGTTGTCTGTCTCTGCGTGTTAGCCCTGCGACAGACAGGCGACCTGTCCAGGGTGCAGGGTATGGTAGCTGGAATAGCAACATACCCAAGGATAAGCAGAAGAGAATGACTGATATGATGAAACTGGGATTTTGTTACACTTAATTATTGCAAACACAACTAAAACTATAACTGAAACTAATCAAAACTAAACTGAAACTAAGGATTTTCAAAAAAATAAAAACTAAACTAAACTAGCAAACAATTGGTAAAAACTAATTAAAACTGATATAAAATTGAAAATCTGAAGTCAAAACTAAATAAAAATAAAAACTAATGAAAATTGCAAAACTATTAAAACCCTGGCTTAGCACACTTGGTACTATTACACATCGGGGAGACAGGACGAAAAGTTACCATTGGGTATGGGGTGTGTGTGGTCATCTGCAGTGACCATGTTGTGGAGTCTGACAGCAGCTGGATGGAAAGACCTGCGAAATCTCTCCGTCCCACATTGTGGGTGCAGCAGCCTGCCACTGAAGGAGCTGCTCAGTGCTGTCAGAGACCTATTTTTAGGTGTCCAACTACTTGGTTAGACTTAAACACCCCAAAACATCAAGGTTAAAATTTTGCATTTGCAACCTGTTTCAAGGTTTGTAATTTTAGGATTCCTGCCTGAAATATACATGTACAAGTAAATTATCCTCATAGGCACAAAAAAGTAAAAACTGATGTCCATTTTGACATGCTCCATGCTAGTGTGTCAAGAACTGTAGTTCTAACACACAAGCTGGACCCAGAAGCAAACACAATACGTAGGAAATGCACGCAGGATAAACTTTATTTCTTAACTAAAGGTGACCCGGAATAACCAAAAGGAAATGTTAGAATGGAAGAGACCGGGAGATAAACGATTCAGGAACACCGTGATCAGGACCGTTGGAGGCTGCAACAGAAAAGGGAGAGGGTTACTGGGGAGCAGGGAAATGACAGCATACAAAGGGGTAGAGCTATTTATCTTCGATCGGGGCCGGGCCGTGGGGACCGGAGGGAGGGGTGAGTGTCCACAGAAGAGGATTCCAGGGAGACAGAGAGGATGATGACAGGTGGTTTATCTGAACTCCAGGCGGGCAGGAGGACAGGCAGGTGAAGGGTCGAACACGCCGGACAATAACCTGAGCACGCGGTAACAGGACTAACACAGTTCATAGAAACCAGCAATTCCACATCAACCTTCGTGAGCGGCCAAGTTATCACTGAATGGTGACTGACGGACTGGCGTGGAGCAGCCGGCTGTGTGGGGTTAAATAGTCCTCCTGATGATCACCTGGAATGGGATGCAGGTGTGAAGACGACAGCCACACCCGTAGGCGTGGGCATCCCCACCGCTCCTCAGACACCGAGCCGCGGACCATGACATAGTGTGTCTGGGGTTTATGCTGTTTGTGCGGGAGGACTTCCAGGGTTCATCCTCTGGGGAGGAGTTTCCGGCATCTCACCTGCTCCTGATTCCAGAGCGATCAGCAGGAGGGTTTTTAAACCAGTGCTGCATTCCACTCTCTGCCAGTTCGTCCTGCTATTTTTGGTGGTAACTAGGCCTCCATGTCTAACGTTGCCTTTCTGTGTCTCTACTCCAGTTTGCAGTTCCATTAGATTCTCTCCCTGCTGTGCTCTCCAGCGCTGGTCCTATTTGTTTCCGCTTCTACAGCCAGTCTAAAATCCAAGGGTTCCACACTCACCTTGCTTACCTGCCTGCCCTCCTGCCCATTGTGACTCTCCTGTACCCCCTCTGGACTCTCTGGAACAGTACCTTTACCTCTCACTGTGCTCTCTCCCTACAGGACTCCCATGGACACCCTCCCCATGGAGGACTAATCGATACTGCTCTGCAAAGTTCCCGTTCCGTCCCTCTCCTTGTGTTCCCAGTGTTTAAGCATTGTCCAGCTACAACTGATTGTGAATTTGGCCAACTTTATTTTCAAAATTGTGAAATTGTTGAACTGCTCTTATGTTGCTGGAATGGTATGTGGGTTAAATTAGTTAGTTTAACACAGTGGACTAAACCCATGAGCTACATAGGTTGTGCATAGCAGTATAACTAAAGATTAGTTGTAAAAAAGCTTATGAAAGTGCTACTACTGAGAAAAAATATAAAATGAGATTCATCTATCTTCTGTTTATCTGCTTTAAGGAGTTTGTGAACTTCAGAGAAGCCAGAGGCTCTAGTGTCATATGCTCTGAGGTTCAAGCATCATTAACAAAATAGTCAGCTTGCAGGTACCTGACACTGTAGGAAACAATAGGGAAAACAATTTCTCAAAGCACATTGATGGCCTGTTAGATCAATGATTTTATTTAAATTGTTCATTTATAATGTACTGATACATGTTGGGGCAATCACACCATGTGTGTGTGTAAAACCGAACATTCCTAATGGCAATCACATTCTTTTGTATTTCTTTGATACATCAAAGATATTCCTCTAAGAATGGAGTTAGCTTTCTCCACAAACACGACTTGAGTTATGTTAAACAGTTATGTTAATTGTTGACATCTATCCACATCTTTCTTCCAGCATTGCAGATGTTCTACCAAGAAATTCAGAGCAACCTGCACACACTTTTGGAAAGCTGAAAGAGTCCAGAATACTTTGGAAAACTGTAATGAAAAGGTATTCTGTAGCAATTACACAAGAATATCCAGTAATGTCCCTGCCTACAATTAAACACATTCACTTACCGAAAATCGGGGGCATCTGCTGTGGCAAATGGGTGCAAGCCTTTTACCACAAACTTAGTCACTGCTCGGTGACATTCGTCTATCCTGGCCTGAAAGGAGACACTACCGGTAGACTGCAGCGAGAACTGCCAGCATCTGAGCCAGCCAGACTCTGTCTCTCTCATCATGGTCACCTAAATGCACAGTAATGGCAGGTTTTGTAATAAGGCAGATCACGCTAACTTAATATGCACTGTTAGTTGATTATTTACCTGCCGCATTAACGGGAGAGGATGTGCAAACGTTACCGCTGCTGCTGGGTTGAGATTCACGAGTCCGGAGCGGAATTAAAAACATGACATTCATTTAAGGTCATCGTGTGTTTTGTGAGCAAATGCTTTTGCACATTCGTAGTGTTTCCTCCCTTAAATGAAATATCTACTTTGCAAGTATTGCAAGTTGCCCTGTTGTCATCCGTTCTCGTAAAGTATAATCAAACTTTTGAGCGTTTGAGCCGCCATGTTTCCTGCCAGGTAAATGACGCTCCGCAACGTGGTGACGTCATTCGGGGCGACTGGAATCAATAAGGGAATCAGACCAGACTGACCAACCTGTGCACTGCCTGGATTGATTACAAGAAGGCCTATGACTCAAAGCCCCACACCTGGATCCTGGAATGCCTAGAACTATATAAGATCAACAGGACCCTAAGAGCCTTCATCAGGAACTCAATGGGTATGTGGTGTACAACACTAGAGGCCAACTCCAAGCCCATAGCACAAGTCACCATCAAGTGCGGGATCTACCAAGGAGATGCTCTGTCCCCAATGCTGTTCTGCATAGGCCTTAACCCGCTCAGTGAGATCATTAACAAGACTGGCTACGGATACCGACTACGGAACGGAGCAGTTGTCTGCCACCTCCTGTACATGGATGACATCAAGCTGTATGCCAAGAGTGAATGATACATCGATTCACTGATCCACAATATCAGGATATACAGCAATGACATTGGGATGTCATTCGGGCTGGAGAAGTGTAGTCGGATGGTAACAAAGAGAGGGAAGGTAGTCAGAACTGAGGGGATCGAGCTACCAGAAGGCAACATTGCAGACATAGAGGACAGTTACAAGTACCTGGGGATCCCGCAGGCGAATGGGAACCACGAAGAGGCTGCTAGGAAAGCTGCAACCACCAAGTACCTGCAGAGGGTCAGGCAAGTCCTGAGGAGTCAGCTGAACGATAAGAACAAGATCCGGGCCATCAACACCTACGCCCTGCCCGTGATCAGGTACCCAGCTGGTATAATAAGTTGGCGAAAGGAGGAGATGGAAGCCACTGACATAAAGACTACGGCCGTAGTTATTGACGTAGCGATACTGAATGACAGCAACATCAGGAAGAAGGAACACAAGATGCTTGAGAAATACTAAGGGAGAGAGGAGCTCAAGAAGATGTGGAGAGTGAAGGTAACAGTGCCCCTGAGACAATCCAGCACATAACAACAGGGTGTAAGATGCTAGCAGGTAGGGCATACCTGGAACGCCAGTGGTAATCGGAGCACTAGGTGTGGTGACTCCCAAGCTAGGTGAGTAGCTCCAGAAGATGCCTGGAACAACATTGGAGATCTCTGTCCAGAAGAGCACAGTCCTAGGAACAGCTAAAATACTGCAAAGGACCCTCAAGCGCCCAGGCCTCTGGTAGATGACAAAAGCTTGAAGGATAGACCTCCTGCAGGGGCGAGAGGGGGATTCGTGGTTTTTTATATACCGGTCAAAAGTTTTAGAACACCCCAATTATTTATTTCAATTTAGGTTGTTCAAATCCAAATACCTTGAAATGGCTACAAAGGTCAGTGGTGATCTGCCAGAGGTTAAAAAAAAGGGTAAGGTTACCCCCAAACTGAAAATAATGTACATTTCAGGATTATACAAAAAAGGCCTTTTTCAAGGAACACAAAATGGGTTAACAATTTAAAACTGTTCTACCACAGTGGCGTTTGATCAAGCCTTGAAAATTAATGGTGAGAAAAAGGCAATTAACAATGGAAGAGACAGACCATCATAACACTTAAAAATGTAGGTCTTTGCTACAGAGAAGAGTCAAGGGGCACAGTACACAGTTTCCTTGCACAATCAAACAGCACTCAGAAATTGGAGAAAACACTGACAGGAAGAGGTCTGACAGACCTAAAGCCACAAGTGAATCAGAGGACAAGTTAAAAGCTTGCGTGATTGGCGGGACAAAGCTTCATAGTGGTCACAGTACGCAAGTCTCAGTTTATATAGAAATGAACTCAAGACTAACCAAATGAACTTAACCATAATACAAGATGATGTGAAAATACAAGAACACAAAACACTGGGTCAAATGACCCAGGACCATGACAAAAAGCAAAGCAACTAGCAAGTACCACACATTTATGGGAACTTCTGCAAAAGATATAGGAATAACTTCTATTGTAAAAACAATTCCATGGGTGTGTTCAGCTGTTATATCTGCCAAAGGTGACTACTTTAATGAGTCAAAGGTTTAGAATACATTTGATTCCATGATTTATTTAAAAAAAAAATGTTAACTCCAGTTGCGTATATGTATTATGCTTTCATTTCAGAGTGCAATGAGACACTGCATATTTTTCCAATAAAAAAAATCTAGAAACATTGGGGTGTCCTAAAACTTTTGACCAGTAGTATTTTTCATTTGCTACTTCTGCATTGTGGCTCAATTTTGTTCACTTCTCACTAGCAGGCGTTGTCATTTTGCTTTTATTCATTCATTTCTGTTGTCAAAATTACATCCTTGGTGTTTATAAGTAAGTATAACCCACTATATTGTGAATGAACCTATTCTAGTAAAACATGGCATGATGGGATCTGATTTCAGTACATTAGAACTGCCAAGGGGATTATTTTGATATGTGAAAAACAGGTTCAGATGCTGGGTGTGCAGAGCAATGAGGAAACCATAGCTGAATTATGCAGAAGTGTGTAGAACTAAACTTAGGAAATAAAGAGTAAAATCTGGAGCACAGCAGCCAAATCGAATGGGTTTCAGTCCTAAACAAGATACATGAGGAGCTGAGGGCTGCAAACTGAGGCAGAGCAGTGTGAACAGTGGATGAAAGAGAGGGGGTGCAGGTCTGGTGCAAATTTGGATGCTGTTGTACTTTTATACTAATCAGTTTTTTAAAATATGTTTTCAATTTTGTTGTCGCCAACTGTGAGGTCAATTTTAAAATGTGTGTTTCACAATGAGCACTCTGTTTTTATTTTGGTTAAGTGTATAACTAATACTACACTTAACCAAAATACATTTTTAAATCCACAATCCATCCATAATATTTGATAATAATTACTAAATGTAATTCCATCCAAAAAACCTATAAAGGAACTCAAAATAACAAATCCAGCCTGCTCTCTTGACTTTGATGCAACTAAAATGTTATTAATTTTTATTTTATTTCATGTCATTACTCTTTTTCTCATTTACTCTGAAAATAGTAAAGTACGTAAGGAGAAAGCCAGGTGTGAATTCATAAATTTTCACTTGTACAATCAATGTAAACGTGTCAATATTATCACAACAGCGCTGCAGCTTGTTGTGAAAGTGCTGACATATCAACCGCAAGGGCTCTGTGAAAGGTCTGCAGATGCTCTTTGCTTCTTATGCATTTCACTTGACGACCACAAGTCTGTGGCAAATCCTGCTGTGGCTGCTTCTGACTGTGACCCATCCTGCTGTGAATCAATTATCAATTTTCAAATGACAACACACATTTTATGTCACAGATATACACAAACCAAAGGGCACAAACATCCAGCAAAAAGAAGCATTTATTCAGAGTAAAATTAAATAATGCACTGGAAAAAAAAATCTGACATATGGTGAGATGAATGTATGCTTCCTGCTGTGATTAGAGCGAAGTTGAATTAAGCTTTTTGTCTATATAATGAATATTTAACATTTAAATGCTACATCAATAAAGAAGAAAAGGCAGGCAGAGTGGAGGTGAGGCTTTAATCAGCCTGTTAGTGATTGTGTTGTGTTTAAGAAACAGACCTCCCACTGGAAACACACACGCCGTTGTGTTTCCCTCACTCCAGAGGACATTACTTAGGCTTACATTCATTTCCTGAAGACTTGACCTAAGCCTAACCTTATATCCCCTTTGCTTTACCTTAAACAATGCCTTAACCCTGAGGATGCGACCTCACAAGCTAATTCAAACTTGACGGTTTAACTACATAAACAGATCTGTGTCCTCACAAGATGAACAATACCACTATGCACACACACTTTGCTTGTTTACAGACAAACATTCGAGGAAAACATGATGTGAAATAATCATCTGGAGAAAAACAACAGTTGATATTCATCAAAACAATTCATCAACGCAAGATTTATGAATTTATTTGAATGTTACTGTTACTCTTACTGTGGATTGATTCTTCACTTTATTTTGTTGGTAATTATACAAAAAAAACATGTTCTTTTATTTATATTCAAAACGCTTCTCAGAAATTTCTTCTTTGGCAGTGGTTAAAGGTGCTATTTTTTTGAGTTTACTCACCAAGTTTGAACAGTTTATCTCACTCACCTGACTAATCAGCCAAATCATCTCTAGGCCCATTCACGGACGCTCTTTGGCGTTTATGTCTGTGCTTTGGCTAGACCAGTCTAGAGCTCTCTCTGGCGGTACGTGGGAAATCTCCATTGTTTTTAAGATTAAATAATATACTATTGTGGAGGTATGCAAAGATGACACGAGAGTTCCCGAGGCTCTTCTGGGAGCCGGAGTCAACCAGAAAACGTGTCCCCGAGCGTGAGTCCCCTATAAAGAGTAGTAGTAGGGCGGCGGAGGGAGCTACTTAATGGTGTGGTGAAGCCTCCACTGACGCGGGATGATTGAGTGAGACTCCATGAGGAGTGTGGGAAGCCCGAGAGCAGCAAGCACTGGGAGAGCACGAGGAAGCTGGGAAAAAGACACGACACGGGAGTAAAGGGAGAGCACGGGGATTTATGATCATTTATCGCACTGTAAATAAATGCACCGTTTGCAGTGAAGAGTCCTGTGCTTTGGGTCCTATTTTCCTCCACATCCCCACGGCTTGCCCTGGCAAACCGTGACAGAATCCTCCCGCCATCATGGACTCAGGATCTGGCTCGGAGGAGGAGTTTGTGGCACGGCTCTGGGACCACTGCCGGAGCATAATCTGGGCCACGGATCGCAACCAGAGGCACTGGCATGCGGTGTTCTTGGATGAGTTCCTGTCCTTTTCCCCAGAGATTTCTGGACATTCGAGAAATCTGTCAAATAACCACCAACTTGAGAGCAAGTTCCTGCTTTGAGCTGTTCGGCTTTGGCAGCCCAGGCAAGGTGAGTGCCGCCATCCTCCAGGAAACCCTCGCCTCCTGGTATTTCCGACATCGTTGAATGATGTTTTCTCCGTCACTTGCTCATTCGACCCTCCTTTATGGGAAAAGCGCTGCTCAGACCATCGTTTCACCACAGTTAAACTCACTTCAGCGGCTGCAACAGGAGCAGCTGCTGTCGGACCACTGACTTGGATCGCCGGCTTGGATCGCTACAGTGAGTAAAACAGACTCTGTCACTCCGGAAAATTCGCTCACTGTGAGGCAAGGAATGGAGACTGTTTTTTCTATGCGTATGGCAATACCAAGTCGTAAGCGTAAACCTGCTCGGGAGCAGGCTTTACTTTATGTAAACAGGATTAGATCGCGGCCACGCAGGTATGTCCGCTACATTTATACGAAAGCAACAGCGATATTCCACCACTGTTTCACCACTGTTTCACCATAAATAAATAACATCAATGTAACTAAAGATAATGCAGCACTTGATCTTGTTATTGATTTCACACAGATACATACAGGTCATTTCCTAAAAAAGGGAAATGTACTATTAACATTCTATTACATGTAGTTGATTATTACAGATGTAATTCATATTTCAGAGTAGTAATTGCAAATTACTTCGTGTAATCAAGATGAGAGACCACGGCTATAAAAGCGAAGGTGGATTTGGGAAGTCTGTCGCAGCCATGTCCTGTCCGTTTACTCGAGCCACCCATTGCGGAAGGTGCAAGATTGATAAGGAGAGTCCTCAGAATCCAGCGTATATTGCGGGACAGACAGGATCCTTTAGCTCAGCGCGACAGTGTGCTCATAGAGAGATATCGATTTTCCCGTGAGGGTATTATTTACTTAACCAACTTGTTGACGAGGGGGTGCAGGACCACCACCTGTCTTTTTTTTGCTCTGCCCTTTTCTTGGTTGCTGTTATAAACAAACAGACAGATTATTCCAGGGTCTCTTTCCAAGAGACGTAAAGCAATATAAGTGATAAATATTACCATTCTGTAGAATATTCTTATATTTCACTTTTACTTGTTCCCATGTTCTAGTGGGTCCTGTTGTGGCTCCAATGTGAAAGGGGATATAATATAACATAATTTAACATAATATAATATAATGTAATATATTATTGGATAATATAGTGTAATATAATAAATCTACCCTACCGCCTACTGGTGTTGGCCAGAGGGGCCGATGGCGCGATATGGCAGCCTGGCTTCTGTCAGTCTGCCCCAGGGCAGCTGTGGCTACAACCGTAGCTGCCTCCACCAGTGTATGAATGTGAGAGTGACTGAATAGTGGCATTGTAAAGCGCTTTGGGTGCCTTGAAAAGCGCTATATCAATCCACTCCATTATTATTGTTATTATTAAATTACTTACGAGTTTAATTTGTCAGCAACTTTCTGCCAGCCCTCTCTCCTTGCTTTTGCAGCCTTTGCAGTGTTCCCTTGCGTTCTGATTAAACTCTGAAACTCCTGAAATCCCTCAATCAAGGGTTCTTGCTCTGCTGCCGAAAAATACCGAGCGCGCTCCTTCGACATTTTCGCCGACCAATCAGAGGGTTGCCGATCAATGTTTCTACTATCGATGCGTAGCCCCTTTTACGACACCCAGTGATCTCACATTACTTCATCCAGCTGTACTGATCGTCAACAGCAGGTGTGTTCGGGGAACCGGATTAGCGAGCTCACGGTTAGCGCGATGATTTGGTCTTGGATGTGTCATTTGATCTTGGATGTAGTAAGCGACGTACGAAGAACGGGCCCCAGGAGTCATGTTTTGTGCCAGCCGGAGAGGTACAGAGAACTGGGGTTTGGCTCCGGGGTCGAAGGATTGTTTTATTGAGCCTTTAGACCCGGAGCAGTTAAGCAGACAGAGTTTTGATTACTCTGTCTCAGAGCCTAGTAGTGACACTGCTTCAGCTAATGTTAAAGGACAATGTGAGGAGGGAACAATCAGCTCTATTGTTTTGGCTCCTAAGAGAAGACTGTGACAACGTTGCTGACGCCCTGTGCCGCTACCAGCATCTGAGATTGTTAAAGGTGTGGCTAAACCCACAAGGGTGGATGGACATTGTATTTCTGAACTGCCGACCAATAAGTGTTGTCTGCCTGCCAGCTCAGGGGTAGTGTTTTATGTAGGCTCAGAGCCTGAACGGTGAACCCAGAGTCAGTGAGCCCAGTAACTATTAGGTTTGAAGCTGTAAACCCCAAACCGGCAGAACCTGTAATGGTATTTTTGATCTCTGAAAAGGTTGACTTTGAGACTGTGGGCTCTGGTTTAGGGTGTGTGAGTTGTGGCCAGAGGACCCAGAATCATCAGCACAGCCCGCCGTAGCACATGGCGGAAAAAGCATGGCGGCAGCGGAGAATGAGAAGGGCGAAAGCGGATCGTTGAATGAAACGGATGAACCAGAATTGGTATATAAAAATGCTGCAACTTCAGTGGTGTGGAACTGGTTTAGCTTGCGTCCGTCAGATACACAACAAAGCACTATTTTTGGTAGAGCATGTTAGCGGGCCGTCACTTAAAATCAATCCTTTGATTTTCTGAAAATCAACAGTGCCCCTTATAATCCCGTGTGCCTTATGTATGAATCCTGGTTGTGTTTACTGACCTCGAAACGATTTTATGTACACGGCGCTCGAAAATCTGTCAAATGTTTTAGTACAACTTCGCTAAGCTACGAAGCCGCACCGCTTGATGGATTGTCAGAGCATTACGGCTATCGTAGTCAGGAGCCTCGCGGAGTGATACGTACTGTGCTTCAACATAATATTACCTTATTGTGTGTGTATAACCTCTTAAGTTTTGTGGATATTATACATGGTTATGCTGAGGATATGTCGGCCAATTTCCACTGGAAATGCCTTTTGGTTAAACTGTCAGCAAGGAATTTGCTTTTGCACTGTTACATTTTTATATAACTTTAATGCACATAAAAAAACAGCTGCTTGTTTAAGTGAAAATACATTGATGTGGGTTTTTTTGCACTAATAAAGTTGTGGAGTTGTAAAATATTTTGTCTAGTGTCAATTATATCGTCAGTTATATCGTTATCCCAAATTTTCAAATGTATATCGTGATAAATATTTTTGGTCATATCGCCCTGCTGTAGCCCGTGCTGTCCAAGCCGGGGGTCAGCGAGCCAGAGGGGCCCATGCTGCCCGTGCTGCCCGAGCAAGAAGTCACCGAGCCAGAGGAGCTCAGCACGCTGGAGGGCCCCATGCTGCCCGAGCAGGAGGTCAGCGAGCCGGAAGAGCTCAGCACGCTGGAGGGGCCTGTGCTGTCCCAGCAGGAGGTCAGCGAGCCAGAGGGACCTGCACGCCGACCCCGTCCAGCACAGCCTGCACACCGATCACATCCAGCACGGCCTGCACGTTCATGTCCAGCAACCAAACACCAGCCATCAGCCAAGACCCATAACCACTGGCCACTTTTCAGGCCATCAACTAAGGAGCCGCAACGCTGCCGGCACTGGACCCGTGGCAGGCCACCCGAGCCGCAACGACGTTGCCACTGGACCCTTGGCAGGCCACGGGAGCCACAACGCTGCCACTGCTGCACACTGCCGCCTGAACTGTTTTGCTGCTGCTGCCGGAGCCATGGCAGGCCACCTGAACTGCAATGCTGCCGTTGGGCCCATGGCAGGCCGCCGGAGCTGCTATGCCGCTGCCGCCGGACCCGTGCCAGGCTGCCCCAGCTGTTTTCCTGCTGTCACCATCTATCGGGCCGGCTGCCAGAACTTTGTTGTACCACCGTCGGACTTGCGGTGAGTCGGTTTTTTCTTTTTGGGATTGTGTGCCCCGCTGCTGGAGGTGCAGCTGGGTTTTTGAAATGTTTTGGACTAGGGCTTTTTTTGCCTGACGATTTTTGTTTTGTACCCAAAAGCAGGTGTCATCAGGTCATCACTTAAAGATTGGATATTCCACCTGTTGTGAATGTTTTAATGCAGTACAGTTATTATTATTATCACTTGTCACATCCTGTTTATTACAGTTAAAATAAATAACATTCATATAAGAAATAAAATTGTCTCATGTAAAATGTCCATCCGTCATAAGGGTGGCACTTCAAGAGCCAAATATTTTATGAGGTGGTACTCATTGTGAAAAGTTTGAGAACCACTGGGGTAGACCATTCAAGCACTTCTCATTCAGAGACTTGTCCCCATCATATGCTGTTTTTTAACTACATTTATTAAGTATTGTTTTTACGTTTTTTTTCTTTTGTGAGATGTGAACTATTACATCCATATTATACAACAGTATTCCGGTTCTTCCTATCTTGGTGGGGACTAAATCTGAAATTTACTATATTGGTTGGAACCAACAGCCCTAGTGGGGAACAAAATCCAGGTCCCCATGGGGTTGAAGGCATTTTTCACACTCAAAATGTGGTTTTAGTGTCAGAGTTACAATTAGGTTATGGTTAGGTTTAGGGTAAGGGTTCGGCATTCGTTTTTGATGGTTAGGGTAAGCAGCTAGGGAAAGCATTATGTCAATGAAATGTCCTCATGAGGATAGCAACAGCTACCTCAGCTGGGGATGGGTCACCAGTCTGTCGTAGGCTTTTTATTTATAGCTTTTACAGCATTCATACATTAAGATAATTGTTTCATTATATTGTTAGTATACTACCACCATGCTTCACTATTGGGAGAACATTTAGCAGAAACAGCGCTTGGAGTACTGCTCCAGGTAGAGGTGCTTTTTAGTCATAAAGCTGTTCTTCCAGCAGGCTCTGTAATATCCACAAAGTTATTTTAGAGGGATTATTGTATTTTTGGTTACCACCTTAACTTGTGAATAATTAAATCTTCCTAAAGGTTTTATAGCATTGCCTTAATGTGTCCCAAATTTGAATGTGTCTCGCTAGAAAGAATTCTCAGAGAGCACTTTAATAAATCAATCAAAGAAATTGTTGGTAACATGCTCACATGAGAAGCAGTTGTCTTTTCCTGAAGCAACATTGTCACTTCACTTCTATGAAAACATTATGAATAGTTTTTGTTTATTGGTACATTTGTTAGGTAAAGTCACAGAACAATGCCACCTTGGAAGTGCCTAGCACACAAGGCATTTGACAAGAAATATAAATAAAGCAGAAAGCTCATTGTCATTTTTACTTCTAAGAAGCATAAACCAAATTTACTGATTTGGATTATTGTTTTATTCATGTAACAGATCAGATGTGTGATTTTTAAAGACCAGGTGTGTCCCCCGAGCTTAAAAATGAATGAAGAGAAGGTAGAATTACTCACACACTGCCACAGTTCTGTAAACACACAGCGACATCAACAGGAGCAACAAGAAATGTTTAATTTTTTTCCCCACTCTGACAAACAACTTTAATTGGCTCTCTCTCTCTCTCTCTCTCGCTCTGTGTGTGTGTGTGTGTGTGTGTGTGTGTGTGTGTGTGTGTGTGTGTGTGTGTGAGCATCCAACAATGATAATTAGCAAGCTGTGAATAAGGTGACTGTCCATTATCTACAATGTATAAGCCAAACATGTTTAATATCAGTGATACTGATGCTGAATGGAAACACAATTTCATTTATTACATAATAACGTTTATGAAAAAGTAGAAAGTAAATAACTGATGGTTTTGGAGGCCTGTTTTAATTATAACGCAGGATGCTGATTTAACCTCTAAAATGTTTATGCATGAAGAAACCAACTGTAATAGTTGTAAGAGTGTAACCTGTTTTTTATGGTACTCCCAGCAGCTCTGAAAACCTGAGGTGCTGTTCAAACAAGCCTTTCCATCAACTTAATTGAATGAATTCACCCACCATGCAACATGATGCCTTCACCATATATTTCTGTACTTTTCTTCCAGTTATTCACACTTGTCAGTTCTAACCTGTGGTTCCCTTTCAGACTTGCCATTTCATTGTCCAGCAGTTGTCTTCCCACCTTTCCACATCCCCAGACATTCAACAGCCAACACACCTGCACCTTATTCGTTCTCATCAGGTACAGTTCTTATCCAGTCCATACACTCTCCTACTCTATGATGAGTATGCCTCTGTGGAGTTGCATTTGCGACTGATGAAGGGTGTCTTAATTAAGGATTCAGGTATAAACACAGCAGGACGTTTTGGGATGCCCTCACCTTTCTCACAGGGGAACCTTTCATCAATTTCTCTCATTTATGCTACTATCAGTAGCATAAATGAGAACTTTTTCTAGTTTAAATGAGAACTTTTTCTAGTTCTTTGTCATCAACATTTAAAACATCAAATATATAAAACAATAATAATATCAGTAATAATAATTGTAAAAAGGATCCTAATTCTTTAATGTTGTGTGCTTAGACATGCACCTTTGCAAGCTCAGTTTATAGGCCTTTATGACTCATTTCATCTTAAGGTAAGTTAGCTTGGAACAGCATTTAACTGTAGAAGATTCTTCATGTGACCTTGCAAATAAATATGTCAAGACTTTCAAATTAAATAGTTGTAGCCACTCACAGCTAAATGAAGCACCTTTTATCAGGATGTAGCAGCAAATTCAGCAGTTTTGGGACAAACCTACGTCTTTCAAGGGCAGAAATGGAGCACAATCTTTGGTGGTATTTTAATAACTGGCTGATTGGAGTTGCAGATCATTTGCCCGATCATTCATCTGTCCGTCTATATCCAAGTTTTAAATAGTTTGCCCTGTCTTCCTCCCATCACCCCAACTGGTAGCCACTCCCTGAGCTTTGTTCTGCTGGAGGTTTCTTCCTGTTAAAAGGGAGTTGTTCATTCCCTATGTTGCCAAGTGGTGGTCCTTTGATTTTTGGATCCTTTTTCTCTATTATTGTAAGCTCTCTACCTTACAATACAAGATGCGATTCCTGTTGTGATTTCCCACTTCCAGGTGTTAGTTAATCACACGCATTCGGATTTCTTCAACCACTACATCTTCATCTACATGGACAACATCCTTGTCTTTTCCAAAACTCTTTTGGACTACCAGAACCTCGTTTTTCAGGTATTCTAAAGATTACTTGACAGATACTGCAGATTACTCCACAACTCACCAAGCCTTTACTGCCATGAAATGTTTTTCTCAGTTTTGATTCAGCCATTTTGCTCTGTCCGTCATGTATTTGTTCCTTGACAAATACAGTCATGGTCTAATTCAAGATTCATATTGCTGTTACCACTCTAGATTATGTCATTGACAACAACAAACTCAATGAATATCTTTGATTATGACTGTATATTTTAGAATTCTTGTGCCAGTTACTGTAACGTCTATTAGAGTGACACCTAAAACACCTAAATCATTCAGCACAGTAATGACTAATCATGGTCAAGCACTCATGGTTATAAGACGCACCATTATGCCACTCCACTGTTCTGTCAGGGTCAACCATGGATGGACAAATGAGGCATTTTTTTTTTCTCTTTTTTTCTGCTAGTTGAATCAGTTTTAATTCTGGCCAAACCGATGATTTATGGCTCATCTTTCTGTCTGGCAGCTGAAGGCCAATGTTGTAAGACCTTCTGGATTCAGGTATTGATTATTTTCCAGAAAAACTATTCATGTGAGGTATAGAAAGGCTAAAAAAAAACAACAATATAACAGCTTCACCAGTAATCCAACATATTTGAACATTTTTGTGATCTTATACTGTGACTCTGCTTTTATATGATCTGAATACGAATGTCACAACTTACAATAGCTCATCAACAACAGCATAATTTTCAGGAGTGTAACCCAGAAACTGTCCTTCAGGGAAAGCTGATAAAACAGCTTGTTGTATAATCCAGTGTCAGTGTGCATTCATTAAAACCCAAAGATTATTGCTAGAGGCAAATGATTTGAGGTTTTATTGAATCAAATGAATGTTTTATTGCCCCAGTAATCAAACCTTACAGTATATACTTTCTGTGTAGTGTTTTAAAGCTCATTCACCTTGCTATTATTTGTTTGTTTATTAAAGCCTTTCTCATTTTCCATCTTCACACAAAAACCTTGATGAAAATGCTGCTCACGTTTTCCACACTTCTCACGTTGTTTTGAAAATAAACCTTCACCCGACACTGCTTTTTCCTGAAAGCAACATGGAGTGATTGAACAAATCAGTGAGGAGGCAGGTGAATGGTGAGGTTGAGCAGCATCCCATGATGCTGAGCGGCGTGATAAGAAAACATGTTTGTTATGTGCAAGGCGGTGTGAATAAAGACCAGTCTCATTTACAGTTTACAGCGGTGTGTATGTGTTCATTGCACTGGTTTACATGCATTTAATTTTGTGCGTTTGTGTGTGAGTGTTTTATGATTGTTTACTCACCTCTGCACCTTCACACACACACAACACATACACAAATTGTTTGTCATAGTGTGTACACAAATTACAGCATGTTTGTATGAGAGTCTGCATGTTTTTGTGCTTGGCAGCTTGCATGTTTTTGCATGCTGTTTACACACCTCTGTACCCACAATGCCCATGTTGTTTTTGTGCATGTATGTGTGTGGGCCATCAGTCCATGGCTCAACACACACAGTAATAGAGCCCACTGGGACACAAGTAAGTCTACAGTTACTAGCTGTAAATTGACCCGTGTGTATGTGGAGGGGGTTGTCCACAGAGAGCTATAATAACTGTTATCTCTCCCACAGGCCCTTATTGTTTCTCACACACACAGACACGCACACACATACTCATACACACACACACAGACCTACGAGAGTCACACTGCTGCACTAATAATTAGAGCTTTCAGCCCTCCTCAGGTCAGAGGGACTGTCATTGATGTAGACAGACAGATAATCAGTCTGTACTCTGTGTTCACAGAAGACGGGGCGATAAATAAAAACACATGATAAAATAAATAAAAGAGAATACAGTGGAAAAGTATTCAAGCTAATTGATAGAATAACATTTTTTATTAAGTGTTGTGGGTTGAGTTGATGAAGAGGTGAATCAGCAGGATCAGTGAAACATGATTTAGAATTTAATGGTCTGCTTTGTTTTTTGAGTGCGAGATGCTTTCTGCTGGTTTTACACTAATTATGAATTGAAGTTATATATGTGTTTAATGCAATATTTTTATTGAGATAAGAGTTTCTGCATTTTCTATTGGGATATTGTTTTGGGAATGATTTAATAAATTGCATGCAATTGTGTGTAGCTCCTTTTTGTCTGGCTCATGCGCTTGATGCATGCTCTGACCCAGGCTGGTGGTCTCCCAAAGTCAAGAAGGAGACCATAAGCCTGGTCACGGTATGGTGACCCTAAAGCTGAAGCAGACACAAAAGTGAAACATATTTTAAAAATAAAGCAAATATCCTCATGTAGGGGTAGAGCTAATTTAGGTTTTATCATAAGTAAGATTATGCTCTTATATCAGCAAAAGTAACAGCAATAAAAGGTTCAGAATAAAGTTGTACACAAAAAAAAAAAAAGCCCAAAGGCCTGAAGCTAGTACTGAATGGTGGCGATCTCCAGGGTTGCAGAAAGCACTGTGTGAAAAACAAAAAACCCAACAAGTCAGCAACAACATCTGATATTTTGCGTGTTTATATTTAATTAAATAAGGAGTTTTAGGTGATTTGCCTTGTTAAACATTACGAAAACAGAACACATGCCAAAAGAAAAAAAACTGGTACTTGGCTGTACTCGCTGTTACTGTATGTTTTTTCGTAGCATCCCTAATTAGGTTATATTTTTCAGGTTAGAATTTTATTATTCACATTTTAAATATGTGGGTGGCAAGTGCACCCAAATATTTCAAAATTGGTGCTGAAAATTTTGGAACTGTGGGGCCGGGTGATGCCAAGTCGTCTAAGCAGGACTTGCACTGTTCAACATCTATTGTTGTGCCGGGAAAAACCGACTGTTTGCGTTCCTCTTAATGTTTGTGCTTTAGCTTGTGTTCCTGTAAAATGAACATGATATGAGTGGGTGGAGCCATTCCCACAAAAGATTAAATTGTAAATATGATAACTTTTTTCTTCCACCTCCCTTCGGACGTGACCACAGCAAGTCATTTATTTCCTTCCATTATGGAATGAAGCAACTGATTTGGATGTTTGATTTGCAAAACTGTGATTATAATAATAAAACCTAACATATATCTAACTAGGTATAATGTCTGTGACAGAATCAATTAAGACCAATTGTTATTCTTGTCTGTTTTCTGCCAAAGTTATCATAAGGGTAACACATTTTTCCTGCTCCTGCGGCAGGTGTTTTTTTTTTTTTAATTCTCATTTTTATTCTAGTTATATTAGTGACATGCTAACCATCTGACCATCTGAAAAACAGATTCTTCTTTCTCACACCTCACCTTAAATTGTGAGTGCGTGTTTAATTGCAACAGCTCTGTTCTGTTCATGTTTGCAGGTTGTTGGTTAATTGGTGCTGGAGGCTCAGCTCGTTAACTCGACCCTCATCTGCCTCCAAAACAGCCTCACACCAATTACTGCTGCTCACTCATCCTCTTCTCTCTTCTCCTTGTTTACGTCTCTCACTCTCTCACGTTTTTCTAAAATTCAAATTTGCTTTACTGCCTTGACCATAATTAGTAACAGTACTAACAAAGCAGGTTTGCTTCATAGCATAGAAATTTAAAATGTTGTAAAACAAATGATGTCCACAATAGCTGTGTTCTGTGTATCGCTGGTACTTTTACAAAACCTTTTGAAAATAATAAGGGGTGTAGATATTAACCATAACGACATGATTATTAAAACCTAAATGGTGTATCTGTATTGTTGTACTAAATTAAAGTCAAATTTTCCAATATTTAAATACTGTGACATGCAAAAAAATCTAAGCCCATTTGTTCCATAACAGCTTTTAGCATTATGTTTCTCATGCTAAAGACGGTCCACTGTAACACCAAGGCTTCTTGAACATGTATTTGTATATGATCAGTTAGAGGTAAAACGCAGTTGTAATAGAAACTTATTCTTTTCCCTTCTTCTGAAATTTATCTCACACTTACTCTTATGCATAAAAGTCAAACTGCAAGGTGCAACTTCATTTAAAAAAAGGGGGGAAACAAGCTATTCAGAGCAGTTTTATACCCTGAACATAGCTTACCTTCTATACATGCAAACATAAAGACGTATGTATGGATGAACAAATAATGAAAGGTACATCTAAATCTCTCTATTTCTGCTTTCATCACACTCTTTTTGACAGACATCCAAACAACCAATTACTACGTAGTTACCATGACGACCCCCCTCTGTTTTTCCCTCCCCACTCATTCTCTTTTTCGTTCCTTTTGCAGCCTCTCTGTCTCTTCTCTGATTGACATCTTAACAACCAATTACAGCCCTCTCTCCCTTCAAACACCCCCATACCCTCCCCCATCTCATCCTCATGTCTCTTTCATTAAACCCATCTTGTTGTTGTTTGTCAGTCCGCTGCTGTGTTCTTAAATGCAGCATCACTCCCACTCAAAAAATCTATTGAGCGAACAGAGCACTGCTGTTTACCAATAAAGGATGAGCGTGGGAGTTTGGGCGAGACCCCGCCCTGTTTGTGCTAAAAGCACAGCTCAGGTGTTTGTCGCTCCATTATAAACCTGCCAGCCAATCACATCCTGGTGTTGTTCATGAAGTTTTTGTTTTCTTTTTTTTCTTTTTGAAGATTCAACCAGTAGCTATAACACTCAGTATAGAGTGTATATATAATCATTGCTTGTGTCCAGCTGGTTAACATTATTTGACCCAAACCTAAGCGGCAAAGTCTAACAATTGTGAACCATAAAAAAGCAATGATTCATGATTTTGCAGAAAATCCTGGCTGTGGGTCTGTCATTTATGCATTTATGCTCTTCTTTGTTGTTGTTGTTGATGTTGATGTTCTTATTTTTGTTCCAAAATCTGATAATTCTTCTACTGAATGTGTATATTTTCACATGGGGACCATAATCTCTGAACAGCCATATCCTGTAGACTTCAGGATCTTGATGATGTTTATTTGTTGGAAGAAAAGAGCAACAATACGCAGCAGGACAACCAAAACTGTCACACCCTCACAAACACCTATACCCTTTGTGTGTGTGTGCGTGTGTGTGTGTGTGTGTGTGTGTGTGTGTGTGTGTGTGTGTGTGGTTTTGCTACAGCTGACTTGCAAAATCATCACACATCTCTTATTCCTCCCTCCTCTTATCCCTCGTTCACTTTCTCCTCCAAAATTAATATAAGCCGGGCTGCTGTTGAGTTTTTTGCCCAATCAAGAATCCATTAATACTCTCTTTCTGTAGTTTTTACCCCTTGCTCACTCATGGCTCACTACACAATAACACAACAACATACAAATGCAAAAAAGAACACGTGTGGTTTAGCTCTTTTACAGAGGTAGCCTAATGATTGAAATTTCACCATATCAAATAGTAAAATATGGTAAATTCAGGTATAGTATATATTCTTGCATCTTTCATCATTATCGGCTAAACCAAAGCAGATAAAAATATATATTTTATTTTTTTCTTCATTGTTTTCTTATTTATTATAACTGATATGGAAAATGTAATGAATTATGACTATACTGAAGAGACCCCACACATTATTAGCATTTTGATAGCCAGTAATATGTTAATAGAGTCCTAAACTTGACAGACAGAGGAGATTTTCTAAAGATGGAAGAAGAAAACATTTTAGGTCAAATTTAAAGGTCAATCATTGATTCTGATGAAAATTGATAAATAAATGCTTTTGCTACAGTAAAAAAAAAAAAAAAAAGAACAACACGGGTGTTAAAAGGCCACATTTATTTGAATTTATAAACCTTTTTATAAATTCTTTGTCTGTATAAAAAAAATATTGTTTATACAGTTAATTAAAGAGCACTATTTGACAATTTATTATGGTGCTCCACATTTGGCAAGGGGGCCCCTAGTTGCATAACACTGACCTTCACAGTTGCTTAAGTTGGATGCCTTAAAATGCAGTCTACTAGTAATTATTTCATTTACATTATGGGAATAAATTAATACCTCTGAAACAGGACTTTTAGTTAGTAGCTAACTTCACTTAAGTTAATATAGAAACTACTCGAAGATGGGGGAGAAACAGTAAGTCATAGTGCAAACTGTCAGGGGTCGTGTGTGGATGCGAGGAAGAGATGACCCAAATGCAGGACTCATGGTGCAGGATACGGAAGTTTATTATAGTGAGTGGATGAACAGAACATGAACGAACGCTGACTGGCTGGAAAACACACACGGGTATGACGGCAGTGACAACATCAACGACAAGACGCTGAAAAGAGAGAAGCTGAGGGTTTAAATACAGGCTGGATGATGAGTGACTAAAAACCGGTGAGTGAGCAGCTGAACTTAATCTGAATAAAGACACATGGAGGTAACTGGAACACAATACACAGGCAATGAGAATGAGTGGGAAATCAACTGAACATGACAAAACCGAAAACACTTGGTCAACGACCCAGGAACCCTGACACAAACATATGCCTACCAACACCCCCAAGGCTTGAGGAATAATAAGCTGAGTACAAACAGATGAATAATTGACAATTTCACGTGCAATTTAACAGTGCTGGGTTTGACTGCATGTAGAGTGTCATTCACCAACTACATTTTTTTGCTCCTTTTTCTCTTCACAATGCAATCATGAACTGAATGAAATGTCCTGGGTTTATATTTTATTAGTTATTATTTAGTTTTTCTTTGCTATACATTTTCTGTCTTTGTCTTGATTTTTTTATCAGTGCTCTCCATAATGTTTGGGACAGTGGCACAATTTTTTACATTTTGGATCTGTACACCATCACAGTGAATTGCAAATAAAAAAAACAAAACAGCAATTTTTATACACCATCACACCACTTTAGATGTACAAAATTAATGGGACAACTGACTGACAAGCAGTTTCACGGCCAGGTTAGGCCTGGTCACTTGTTATGTCATGAATGAAGCAGACATGTTATCTAAAGTTGGTTCAAAGTGTTGAATGTGTATCTTATAGCTTCCCACTATAGTTTTATTGTAATTATAAATATGAGGCCAAAAGAGATGTTAAAGCAAGTGAGGGAGGCTATCATTAGGCTGAAAAACAGAGAGATAGTAAAAACTTTAGAAGCGGCAAAATCAGCAGTCTGGTTCATTGTTAAAAAGAATGAATGCACTGGCCAGCTCTGCAAAACCAAAAGGCATGAAAGACCACAGAAGGCAAAATTGTTTCTAACTTCACAACATATTGAAATCAAGAACAGTCTTGAGGAGGCAGCTGTATCATTGTCAAAGTCTAGAATCAAGAGTTTACAGCAAGGTGCAACCATTGATTACACTCAATACCAGGAAGTTCAAAACTAATCAAGTGTAATTGGATAATGACCCAGAGCATACATGAAAAGAAAATTTAACAGGGTAAAGAAGTTTTTTTTCGATGGCCAAATCAATCACCTAATCTTAATTCAATTCTTTATAATGTAAGGTAGACCCTACAATAATGCACACAGAGAAATACCCAACAATCAAGTAGTTTGGCGACAGTGGGAAGGAAAAACTCCTTTTTAACAGGAAGAAAACTCCGGCAGAACCAGGCTCGGGGAGGGGCAGGGCCATCTGCCGCGACCAGATGGAAAACAGTATAAAAGACATGCTGTGGAAGAGAGCCAGAGATTAATGACAGTGCAGATTCAGGGCAGATAGGTCTATTAACAGTGACTGAGAAAGGTGAAAAAGGTGACTGAAGAAGAAATACTCAATGCATCATGGATCATTGAAGAAACTAATATAGGAGAAATACGCTCTCTTTTTCTAGTCCCTCTAGGATTTTGGAGTATCTGAAGACTTTTCAGGGAGTTTTTCAGGATCAGGATGTTCTGATAGTCATGAATTACAGTAGTCCAGCCTAGAATCCAGAGTAAGAATCTGGTTAGATAGTATATTTCTAAGATTTTCAGGTCCGACTACAATAACCTCAGTTTGATCTGAATTTAGAAGCAGAAAATTAGAGGCCATCCAGGTCTTTATGTCTTTAAGACATTCCTGCAGTTTAACTAATTGGTGTGTGTTATCTGGATTCATGGATAAATAGAGCTGGGTGTCATCTGAATAGCAGTGAAAATGTACACTATGTCTTCTGATGATACTGCCTAAGAGAAGCATGTATAATGTAAACAGAATTGGTCCTAGCACTGAACCCTGTGGAACTCCATAATTAACCGTAGTGAGGAGGACTCTCCATTTACATGAACAAATTGGGGTCTATTAGATAGATATGATACAAACCACTGCAGCGCAGTACCTGTAATACCTACAGCATGTTCTAATCGCTCTAATAGAATATTATGGTCAACAGTATCGAACGCTGCACTAAGGTCTAGCAGGACAAGCACAGAGATGAGTCCACTGTCAGAGGCCATAAGAAGATCATTTGTAACCTTCACTAAAGCTGTTTCTGTGCTGTGATGAACTCTGAAACCTGACTGAAACTCTTCAAATAAGCCATTCCTCTGCAGATGATCTGTTAGCTGTTTGACAACTACTCTTTCAAGAATTTCTGAATTGAAAAGAAGATTAGCTATAATTATTATTATTTAGCTATAATTAGCTGAAGTGTAACTACAGCCAGCTTGAAGGCCTGTGGTACATAGCTGATTTTTAGAGACAGGTTGATCATATTTAAGATTGAAGAATTAATTGATGGCAGGACTTCTTTGAGCAGTCTTGTAGGGATGGAGTCTAAAAGATGAGGATTTGGATGACGTAATTATTGAAGTTAACTCAGAAAGATCAAGTGGCGAAAAAGACTCTAAATGAATATCAGTAGTACTGAAAGTAGCTAAGACGATAACAGTGGGTGGATTATATTCTTAAACTTAGTTACAGCACTTTCAGAAAGACATCTACTGTGATGTGAAGTCTACTCCCCACTGCAGTGTAATCAATTATTGGAAATGTAAATGTTTTCAGGAAATGATCAGACAAGAGAGGGTTTTTAGGAAATACTGTTAAATGTTCAGTTTCTATACCGTATGTTAAAACAAGATCTACAGGGTGGGCCATTTATATGCATACACCGTAATAAAATGGGAATGGTTGGTGATATTAAAGTCCTGTTTGTGGCACATTAGTATATGTGAGGGGGCAAACTCCTCAAGATGGGTGGTGACCATGGTGGCCATTTAGAAGTTGGCCATCTTGGATACAACTTTTGTTTTTTCAATAGGAAGAGGGCCATGTGACACATCAAACTTATTGGTAATGTCACAAGAAAAACAATGGTGTGCTTGGTTTCAACATAACTTTATTCTTTCATGAGTTATTTACAAGTTTCTGACCACTTATAAAATGTGTTCAATGTGCTGCCCATTGTGTTGGATTGTCAATGCAACCCTCTTCTCCTACTCTTCACACACTGATAGCAACGCCACAGGAGAAATGCCAGCACAGGCATCCAGTGTCCGTAGTTTCAGGTCCTGCACATCTCGTATCTTCACACCATAGACAATTGCCTTCAGATGACCCCAAAGATAAAAGTCTAAGGGGGTCAGATCGGGAGACCTTGGGGGCCATTCAACTGGCCCACGACAACCAATCCACTTTCCAGGAAATTGTTCATCTAGGAATGCTCGGACCTGACACCCATAATGTGGTGGTGCACCATCTTGCTGGAAAAACTCAGGGAACGTGCCAGCTTCAGTGCATAAAGAGGGAAACACATCATCATGTAGCAATTTCACATATCCAGTGGCCTTGAGGTTTCCATTGATGAAGAATGGACCCACTATCGTTGTACCCCATATACCACACCAAACCATCACTTTTGTTGTTCCAACAGTCTTGGAGGGATCCATCCAATGTGGGTTAGTGTCAGACCAATAGCGGTGGTTTTGTTTGTTAACTTCACCATTCACATAAAAGTTTGCCTCATCACTGAACAAAATCTTCTGCGTGAACTGAGGGTCATGTTCCAATTTTTGTTTTGCCCATTCTGCCAATTCTGTGCACCGATCTGGGTCATCCTCGTTGAGATGCTGCAGTAGCTGGAGTTTGTAAGGGTGCCATTTGTGAGTAGCTAATATCCGCCGAAGGGATGTTTGATTAATGCCACTCTCCAGTGACATGCGGCGAGTGCTACGCTGTGGGCTCTTGCCGAATGAAGCTAGGACAGCCACTGATGTTTCTTCATTAGTGACAGTTTTCTTGAGTCCACATTTTGGCAAATCAAACACTGAACCAGTTTCACGAAACTTAGCAAGCAGTTTGCTAACTGTAGCATGGGAGATGGGTGGTCTCGTAGGGTGTCTTGCATTGAAATCTGCTGCAATGACCCGGTTACTGCGTTCACCAGATATCAACGCAATTTCGATCCGCTCCTCACGTGTTAACCTCTTCGACATGTCAATGGCTGTGAACAAAGAGAAACTTGTAAATAACTCATGAAAGAATAAAGTTACATTGAAACCAAGCACACCATTGTGTTTCTTGTGACATTACCAATGTGTCACAAAAAATAGAGTTGTATCCAAGATGGCCAACTTCTAAATGGCCACCATGGTCACCACCCATCTTGAGGAGTTTGCCCCACCCTGTAGAGTGTGATTAAAGTGGTGGGTGAGTTCTTTTACATTTTGAGAAAAGCCAATTGAGTCTAATAACAGATTAAATGCCATGTTTATGGTGTCATTTTTAGGATCATGAATGTTAAAATCACCCACAATAATTATTTTATCTGAGCTGAGCACTAAGTCAGATAAAAAGTCTGAGAAATCAGACAGAAACTCTATGTAAGGCCCAGGTGGATGGTAGATGATAACAAATAAGACTGGTTTTTGAGTTTTGCAGCTAGGGTGGTCAAGGCCAAGCATCAGACTTTCAAATTAATTAAAAGTCTGTCTTGGTCTTTGGTTGATTAATAGGCTGGTGTGGAAAATTGTTGCACTTTGAGAATTCTGATAGTATGAAGGGAGAGACCTCATGTTTAATAATCCACATTTCACTGTTTTACTCTTTGGTCCTGTTGAGGGTACTGTATTGTTCTTTCTTTGTGATTTTTTTTTATAATTAAGTAGCTTTTTGCTGGTTTTTCGTTTTGCTTAGTTTTGCTGATGAAACAGTCGGAGGCCACTCAGTGTCGCCTACTCTGGCCCCTGGAAGACAATTGACTATGATTGCTGGTGTCTCTTGCTTCACATGTCTCAGAACAAAATCGCCACTTACCAGAGTTTGATCCCCAGTGGGTGTGTCGTCAACAGTGTTGGTCAAGTTACTTGAAAAAAGTAATCAGTAACTAATTACTGATTACTACCCCAAAAAAGTAATCCAGTTACTTTACTGATTACTTATTTTAAAAAGTAATTAATTACTTAGTTAGTTACTTTTTAAAAACACGATTTACAACCTGAAGAGGTGATAAAGCGATAGATCTTTCAGCCCAATTCTACTTTTTCTACATAATCCATCATACAAAATGTAATCAAATGGAAAAGTCTCTTTTTTTAACTTGTTTTATCAGTTTTAATCTTTTAACTTTATGCATCAAGCAAAAATTTAATTATATGCAACATTCTCTGACTGGAAGAAATTTGTTTAACATTTAAACCTATTTTCTACACATTCCAGCACATAAAATAAAATATTTTTTGTGTTTACACTCACTCTTTCAAATAGATGCAAGTAAAACACAGCAGAAAATAAATAAAGTCAAGTCACTCAGCGGTCCTGTTGCTCTATTTTCACCTGTAAAGCAGGACTGAGGTACAGTAGGCGGAGGTTTACCCTGGTGCAGGTGTGCCGCGGTCAGTTGAAGAATCCGCAAGTTTCTCTGTGAGTTTCCCATTACGTCGTAGCGCACTCGGTGCTTGCTTGGAAGTTTAGGGTTTTTTTCGCTGTAAAAATAAGTTTTCTTCCCATGCACGATGGACGCTAATGTTTTTGTCACTTTTTATGGAATCAAACTCAAAGTAAGGTCAGTACTTCCACGCTTTAAACGTTGCATGCTCATACTCTCTCCCACAATCGATATGTGATCCATTGTTGATCTGCACACAGCTGTTGTCACTAACGGCGCACTTGCTTACGTCACTGTCGTGAGACATTCTCGCAAAAAATCACGGTTTTAGTAACGCAGTAACGCAGCGTTCCTACGGGAAAGTAACGGTAATCTAATTACCGTTTTTGCAATAGTAATCCCTTACTTTACTCGTTACTTGAAAAAAGTAATCACATTACAGTAACGCGTTACGCGTTACTGCCCATCTCTTGTCGTCAAGTGGAGAAAATCAGTTAGACACATGAACTGGCTGGTTCTGGGGCTTCTGTTTAGTACTATGCTTCCTCCCCACCATCACCCAGCCATCCTGTTTCCCCAGCAGCTCGGGGCCTGCAAGGGGACTGCAGCAACTCAAAGTGTCTACTGTAAAGGTCTAGTCTAGCTAGCAACTAGCAATCTAGCAACCCAAAGGAGGAAACACCTAGAGCTTTGTAAAACCCCTTGAATTAAAGCTGAAAGTCTGCACTTCAATCACATATTAATTGCTTGATTTACAATCAACTGTGGTTATGTACAGAGGCAAAACTACAAAAAATGTGACTTTGGCCCAAACATTAAGGAGGGCACTGTATCTCTGTATGTACATGTTTTCATTTTATGTGACTATTTTGTTAAAATGTATCCTCCCTGTCTCTTATTATCCTGCTGACTGAGAGTCTGTGTGGGCAGATTACAGCCTTTTCAATGAAATCCCTTTCAATTGGAAGGTACAGCTGTGAGTGTATGTGTGCATTTGTGTGTTACTAAGTGTTCGCACGTGTTTCACTAAGTGTGTGTGTGTAGTGTGTGCGCGTGCATGTGTAGAGGGCCATTAGTAAGCTCTTGACTGACAGACTGAAGGACGGACTGTGCTGCAGCTCAGCTTCATTAGCACAGGTGTTTGACTGTGTGTGTGTGTGTGTGTGTGTGTCTGTGGAAGAGTGGGACTGTGTGAAGCGTGTTTTGTACAGGAGACATAAGCAGCTCTTCATCCATCTATCTATGTAACTGATCTTTTCTATAGACAAATGGTGCTATCAGTAATAGGGCTTTGGAGCGTGATGTCACGGGGATGGGCGTGGAAAGGATTTTGGCCTGATGCGCCATTTTCCTTCTCCGTGAATCTACCTCTACCTTATCATGGTGGTGGGGTTTGTGTGTCCCAGCGATCCCAGGGGCTATGTTGTCTGGGGGGTTTTGCCCCCTGGTAGGGTCTCCCATGACAAATTGGTCCTGGGTGAGTCCCCAGACAAAGAGCGATTCAGAAGACCCTTATGAGGAAAACATCGAGGGAACAGTTTACCCTGCCCGGCCCTGGAGCCAAGCCTGGGGAGGTTGCCCGAGGGCGAGCGTCTGGTGGCCGGGCCTTAGTCCATGGGGCCCGGCCGGGCACAGCCCGAAAAGGGGACATGGGCCCATCCTCCCGCAGGCCCACCACCCGCAGGAGGCACCGTAGGGGTTGGGTGCATTGTGGGCCGGGCGGCAGCCAGGAGCGGAGGCCCTGACGGGCTGATCCCCGGCTACCAAGACTGACAATTGGGACATGGAATGTCACCTCTCTGGTGGGGAAGGAGCCTGAGTTGAGAACCTGCGTGAGGTTGAGAGGTACCGGCTAGATATAGTCGGGCTCACCTCTACGCATGGCTTGGGCTCTGGAACCAGTCTCCTGGAGAGGGGCTGGACTCTGTCTCAGTCTGGAGTTGTCCATGGTGAGAGGTGGCGGGCTGGGGTGGGTATTCTAATATCCCCTCGGCTTGCTGCCGGTACGTTGGGGTTCTTCCCGGTGGATGAGAGGGTTTGTTCCCTGCGCCTTAGGGTCGGCGAACGGGTCCTGACTGTCATCTGCGCTTATGCGCCGAGTGGCAGTTCAGAGTACCCAGCTTTCATAGTCCCTGGGTGGGGTGCTGGAAGGTGCTCCACCTGGAGACTCTGTTATCCTACTGGGAGACTTCAATGCTCATGTGGGTAACGACAGCGAGACCTGGAGGGGCGTGATTGGGAGGAACGGCCTCCCTGATCTGAACCGAGCGGTGTTTTGTTATTGGACTTCTGTGCAAACCACAGTTTGGCCATAACGAACACCTTGTTCGAACATAAGAGTGTCCATAAGTGCACGTGGCACCAGGACGCTCTAGGCCACAGGTCGATGATCGATTTTGTAATCGTATCACCAGACCTGCGACCATATGTTCTGGACACTTGGGTAAAGAGAGGAGCTGAGCTGTCAACTGATCACCACCTGGTGGTGAGTGGATTCAGGTGGTGGGGGAGGATGCTGGACAGACCCAGTGCACCTAAACGCGTAGTGAGGGTGTGCTGGGAACGCCTAGCAGAGGCCCCAGTCCGCGTGATCTTCAAACCACACCTCCGGCAGAGCTTCAACAGCATTCCGAGGGAGACTGGGGACATTGAGTCCGAATGGACCATGTTTCAGCATCTCCATTGCCGAAGCTGCTGCATTGAGCTGTGGCCGCAAGGTGGTTGGTGCCTGCCGTGGTGGTAATCCCCGAACCAAATGGTGGACACCAGAGGTGAAGGGAGCCACCAGGCTGAAGAAGGAGTCCTATCGGGCTTGGTTAGCTTGTGGGACTTCGGAGGCAGCTGACAGGTATCGACAGGCCAAGCGGAATACGGCTCGGGCAGTGGCTGAAGCAAAAACTCGGGTGTGGGAGGAGTTCGGAGAGGCCATGGAAAAAGACTTTCGGACTGCCTCAAAGAGATTCTGGCGTCAGGCGTCTCAGGAGGGGTAAGCGGTGCTCTACCTGCACTGTGTATAGTGCTGGCGGAGCACTGCTGACTTCGACTGAGAAAATTGTCAGGCGGTGGAAGGAATACTTCGAGGACCTCCTTAATCCCACACATCTTCCGAGGAGGAAGCAGAGTCTGGGGATGATGAGGGATGATTTGCCAATTCCCGGGGGCGAGGTCACTGAGGCAGTTAAACAAGTCCTTGGTGGCAGAGCCCCTGGTGTGGATGAGGTCCCGAGTTCCTGAAGGCTCTGGACGTTGTAGGGCTGTCCTGGTTGACACGCCTCTACAATGTTGCGTGGAGATCAGGGGCAGTACCCCTGGACTGGCAGACCGGGGTGGTGGTCCCCATCTTTAAGAAGGGGGACCGGAGGGTGTGTTCTAACTACAGGGGGATCCCACTCCTCAGCCTCCCTGGGAAAGTCTATGCCAGGGTGCTGGAAAGGAGAGTTCGTCCGCTAGTCGAACCTCAGATACAGGAGGAACAATGCGGTTTTCGTCCTGGTCGTGGAACACTGGACGAGCTCTCTATCCTCTCAAGGATACTTGAGGGTGCATGGGAGTTTGCCCAACCAGTCTACATGTGTTTTGCGGACTTGGAGAAGGCATTCGACCAGTGTCCCTCGGGGTGTCCTGTGGGAGGTCCTGCGGGAGTATGGGGTGTCTGGCCCATTGCTACGGGCCATTCGATCCCTGTACAACCGTTGCAAGAGCTTGGTTCGCATTGCCGACAATAAGTCGGACTTGTTCCGGTGGGTAATGGGCTCCGCCAGGGCTGCCCTTTGTCACCGATTCTGTTCATAATTTTTATGGACAGGATTTCTAGGCGCAGCCAAGTGGCGGAGGGGTTTTACTTGGTCTCAGACTCTCATCTCTGCTTTTTGCGGATGATGTGGTTCTGTTGGCTTCATCGAGTGAGGGCCTCCAGCTCGCACTGGAACGGTTCACAGCCAAGTGTGAAGCAGCGGGAATGAGGATCAGCACCTCCAAATCTGAGGCCATGGTTCTCAGCCGGAAAAGGGTGGAGTGCCCACTTTGGGTCAGGGATGAGTTCCTGCCCCAAGTGGAGGAGTTCAAGTATCTCGGGGTCTTGTTCGCGAGTGATGGGAGAAGGGAACCGGAGATCGACAGACGGATTGGTGCTGCGGCCGCAGTGATGCGGTGAAGCTGGCCTCCGAAGCTACCCTTCGGAGGCCAGCTTTCTCCGAAGGGTGGCTGGCCTCTCCCTTAGAGATAGGGTGAGAAGTTCAGCCATCCGGGAGGGGGTCAGAGTAGAGAAGCTACTCCTCCACATCTAAAGGAGCCCGCTGAGGTGGTTCGGGCATCTGACAAGGATGCCTCCTGGGCGCCTCCTGGGTGAGGTGCTCCGGGCATGTCCCACCAGGAGGAGGTCCGAACAGTCTCTCAGCCAAATTTGTTTGCTTTGAAATGAGAGCTAAAATTTGGTACGGTGTCCTTGAGTGGGATGGACTACAACTTAAGAAAACACCAGCAATAAGAAAAATAGGAAATAGGACGAACGAAAACGGAAATACGATGGTGTTTTACACACTGTAATGTTAATATTCACATTAATAACATTCTGGGAAACATTCAAGAGTTTAAGGTACTACAGAAAGAAAACAAAATAAATTTAGAAAACTGTCTTTGGACCTCTGACATTTGAGATGGACATGCACAGAATAACTCACTATAATTGTTTTCTTTCTTTATTGTGTTTTTTTTCTGTCTTTTCAATGTGTATTTTCAGTTGCCCTCTGAGAGAAGGTGTTCACAGCAGCTCCCAGTGGGCTCCACACATACAGCTACTGATGCCTTGTTAGAGCTTATAATGAGCTATAAAAGTGCTCAGCTGTATCTAGCATGCATGTGAATATTACCTGTCTGCACATGCATACGCGCACACACACACACACACACACACACACACACACACAGTGCTCTCCCGCAGGAACAAATAAAGCCATATTGTCCCAGGTCTGATTGCTGTGATAATTAATGTAGCATAGAACCAGAAAAACACACTGAGACCAATTATACCGAAGAGAGTGAAAAGGAGAGGAGGGGATGGAAAGAAAAGAGGAACAGAAGCGAAAGAGAGAACGGAATTAAGTGTGAAAAGAATTTAAAAATATGTGATTAAAGACAGAGGGAAAACAAACTATGCAAAGTTTGTGTCCTGAAAAAAGTTCCACTAGACTTTACTGCACTGCAGGAAAAATATGTGGAATAAATTAAAAAAACGTAAACCTGTCTATTAGCTAATGCCGTATAGGTATAAGTTTTATTTTGAAACAAGAGCACCTTCTCTTGGCTCAAAACAATTTCGATTGACTCAAATGCAGGAATAAAGTAAAGATATAGCTACAGCGTCAGGAGAACAGAACAAATGAGAGGTTGGGGTGGATGGATGGGTCTGTGCTTACTACAAACAAATGCTTACCATCATTTAGTTTAGTTTATTTCAAGTATAGAAACATCCACCCTAATATTTTTTAACTACTCACATTTAAAATTTTTATTTAAAAAATTCCACTCCATCATTTCTGATGCCCAGAGATTGTGTAAAAAATACTCTGCTGCTCACTTGATCATATATTCGTCTTTTAAGTTCATCTTTTAGCTTCTTTTGACAACGGATAATATCCCAAGGACCACTTAATTATATATAATATATACATTAGGTGAATGTGCAGTAGTAGCATGTAAGCAGCAAGCAGGTGAATTCTGTACATTAACTGAATAAAAACACCTTTGTTCCATCTTATTGCAAAAGAGCAAAAGAAACCCACCAAAACCCCAAACCCTCAGATCTTACCCTTTGCCAATTCTTTGGAGAATATACTTCATTTGAAAAATATACTTCTTCTGTAAAGAACAACTATGATTCCTGTTTATGATGGCAGCAAGTGTACATTAATGATAAAGGTATACGTGACAAATAAAATTTGAATTTGATTTGATTTGATTTGATTATTCCTTTACCTGCATGATGGTATAAAAAGTGCTAAAACGTAAATCTTGGCAAGGATTATTTAAGGAACCTTCTATAAAATGATTAGCCTTGACTCTTTTTCTGTGCTGTTGGTTATTGCCTGTATTATAATTGGTTATGTTGTTAACATAATATATATTTTATTTTAGATTTTTGAACCATGGTGTACTAGCTGCAGGACAATGGGTCTCTTCTTATTGAAATGTAAATCAACATTTCAGTGTTTCAAAATTGCACTAAACCCAAGTTAGATACAAACTCACTTACATAAAATTTTATATTCGTACATAGAACGTATTGTTTTTAATGCACCTACAACACGCTGTATTTTGAAACCAGCTTTCAGAACATCTTTTCTAGCAAAGCTTCACAGATTCTAGGTTTATTTATGTGCTGACAGTGACCAAAATGACATAGAGGTGCAACTGAGACACAACAACAGTTATGCATTATTGTGCTAAACTGATAGACACAATAGTGGTGTTAACAGCGGTATAAATAGTGACAAAAATTAACATTTGAGTGGTTTAGATTGTAGCAAGACATTTAAAGATGTCGCTTTCAGCTTTTTTTTAACTTGTGCAAAACAAAACAGCAAAACAATAAAGTTATTGATGAGCAGTGGCTTGACTGATTTAATTGTTAGTTGCAGGGCTGTTGAGAAGTGCTGTCCTTTCTCTAACTCCTTCTTTTCTCTTGCTGTGTGTTGCTCTCTCCCAATTGGTTACATTAAGGCCTTGAGAGGGACTTCCAGGTGTAATTAAAAGCAGCAGAGCCACTTTCACCTACAGCCCGGAAACATGTGGCAACTTGTTAATTTACCTCCATTCCTCCTGCTCCTCCTTCCCCCCTCTACTCCCCTCTGTCTCCCTGGAGAGAGGAGACAGATGGGCTGGGAGTCATGTGCAGCATTAGAAGTAGGGAACTAGGAGACTTATTAAGACAAAGTGTAGTTTTTATGTAAGAACAGGTATGATGTCATTTGTCTTTGTCATCTATCTTCCTAGAAATGTTCCTATTACACCTTTTCAGCAAAGCTTCTGGACACAGATTGGATGGCTTTTAGAGTTCAAACGCAGAAGCTAATAAAGAGAAAAGCAGACACATAACCCTGTTTTTATCACAATATGAAATTAAATCCACTCCGGGTAGTTTCTTGAAAGACATTTTTTTTTTTAACATTTCAGCTGATGTAAACCTGAAGAGTAGATTTTTAAAAAATATCCTACAGATGCTGATGAGATAGATAGGGCATCAGAAATATACACCAATATGCGCTGCAAAATTGGCACTCAACTTTAAAAAAAATCACACACTGCAGACTAACTGTAATGTAGGAGCAAGGTATGCATATTTGTGCATTGTCTGCATAGAACTGCAACAAATGTCACTGAGAGGTATTATTTAAAGACAAATTAAAAAAAAGTGGGAAAGAAGTTTCAGTGTGTTTAAATATTGTAAAATGGTTATGTTCCATCTCTCCAAGTAACACTACTAGAGAAGTCAATGGTCAGAAGTTACACATATTTTCTCATAAGTCACCCTTAATCATAAATGGAAAAAATGTTATATGGAAATTAAACGTGAATTAGCCTGTTGTGATATTCATTATCCACATTATACTGCTGGAGCAGTTCTATGTTTTTCTCAAGAGGTTAACACAAAGGTTAAATACATTTCAATGAGCCTGTTAACAAGCACAGTGTTAAGCAGAAGCAACTTCATGAACTAAATATTAGGTATCATTCATATTTAGTGACTTAAAGTTTAATTTCCCCTTCAATTAAGACATACATCTGTTTTTGAAATGAAAGATGACTTCTGACAGAAAGACAAGAAATAAGGCATAAAGTAAACATGAAAACAAGCCAAATTAACTGGACATAAAAAAATGTCATCCTTCTGCAAACATTCATGGGGATATTAAAATAGAAATTGTTTTTGAGGTGGTTCAGTAGTGCTGAACAGACCTCAACAAGAACACTGTGAAAAAAAACTATGTTTGATTTTGTTTGTGCATTTCAAAATGGATGGATGGGAAATATATTTTCTATACTTGTTAATATCACTGGGAAAAGTATGAATTATTTAAATACATTTTGTAAATACATTTGTGCTAATTTCACATTTTTAAAAAGTTGATTCATAGAAAAAAGTACACTGATAAAAATTTAACAGTGAAAAAAGTCAAAGAACAGTTGAATCATCGCTCACTTCTGCAAACTTGTTCTAACATAGAGTTGTGTCGTCTGCATAGAGTAAAAACGGATTATTAAGTACTGAATGTTTTCAGAAAAATAATGGCTCTAGTGCTGAGCCCTGAAGGGTGCCACACATGAATGATATTGCAGCAGAGAGTTCTGCACTACTGCTAAGATGATTGTGCTGTTGATCATATTTTGGCAAATCCAAAGAACTGGTAGTACTTGGTTTATGCCATCATGTGTATGCCATCCTGAAATTTGTCAGCACTTTTTCCACAGATGATATCTCAAAACAGCCATGTAAGTTGAATGAGTATCCAAATGCTTACTTTAAAAGGAAGCTACCTTCAACTTTCAGTGCAGTTGTGCCTCCAAAGGCAACCGTACCAGCCTTAGGTAAAACCACAAATTGGAATCCTCTCAGGGACCAAACGCAGACTCCCAACAACCTTTTGGAAACTGAATGCGGACCCTGGCAGTGGTGTGGTCCGTCAACATCTTTGCCATGAGAGGGATTGGTTTTCAGAACATTTTCAGAAGTGGAAAATGGAGCTGCATGCTTTTCCTGAGAATGCAAAGGCACTTACAAGACAACTATAGAGTGGTTGTTAATGCCATGGACCAGATCAGGAGTGGGCAAACATCATGTAGCTGTACTTGTCTGTGTGAATGCACTTGAACTTTTGAATAGCAAGGATGACAATAGAAGGTATGAGCTTTGAGACATAATGTATGTCTATAACCATAACCCCAAATTTAACCTCAACAGTACCCAGATTGTACTGTATTGTCATGGTTTGGCTGTGTAGGGTTAGCAGAATGCAGGACCCAAACGCAGGACACTTAGACAGGAATAAACTCAAAGCGTAGCCTTAATACTGGAAAAACTAACATTAACTACAAAACTAAACTGGAAACAGGAAACAAGAAACTTCGAAAAGAGAACAAACCAGAAACAGCAACCTTGGCTATAGACGAGAGCACAGCCAGGAGTAATCCAATATAACAAGACAAGGGGAAGCAAAACGAGATACACTGCATGCAGGACAAAATAAAACAGGAAACATGAGACAATTCACAAAGATGCGGACTTGACACTGAGAGACAGACTGAATATGACACATGGAACACAGGGAAGACACAGTGGCTTAAACTAGAAGCAAGAACAACAAATATAACATGAACAGAAAGCCATCAAGAGAACTCAAACACATGAATAACAATAATGAAGGAATATAAATTAAACACAAACACAAAACATGTATGAGGACGGGTGTAGCCGTCTAAGCTGTGGAGAACTGTGGAGTATCCTGAATAAAATCTTTATAAGTCAGTGTGCGTAAATTAAAGAATAAATCGAATAACAATAAGCTTTAAATGATAATTGGATGCTACCATGGTGGAGGTGTTACTATCTTTGAATAAGCCACATTCTGAGAGCAAATGAAGTGAGATGTTGAAGTAACATATTCAGCCATTCTGAGTTTGTTTATTGACTTGAATCACATTTTAATTTGATTATATAAAGTTCATCATGCTTCACGTGTTTATTTTATTCATTTATTCTAAATATGTAAGTATTTCCATATGTGCAGTCATTTTAATTGACACACACACAAAGCTGATTCACAATCTTAAGTGTATCTGTGTGAATGAGTGTGTTAACTGAATTGTCAAAACTCACCCTAATAATCTTTGACCTCTGTGCACACAAACATCCTTTCATTTTTGTTAACAGTGTGTATATGCACTTCCCTTGTTGCTGTGACAACAGGTCTGTGTGCACATTTAACAAGTGGTTTGTTGAACATGTATGAATGGGGTTACTGGTATCTGTAAGTGTGTTTGCAAAGCTTTCGTATGTATGTACTTGTGTTTTTAAGGTGCATGTTCACACTTTTTGTCAACAAGAGTTCATCACCATGACCAAACTCCGAGACCAGAGCCTCCAGATGCAGTTTGCCATGAGACGTTCACTTCTCACAGAACAGTTTTCTTGGACCAGCTGAAACAGACTTAGCTTGCACATGTTTAAAGGTAATTGAGTATTTACAAAAATGATGCATACATCAGTTTAGATTTCAGTTTAAACATAAACATAACCATTGCATTGTTAGAAAACTGCATATCGGATACAGTGGACCTGTAGCTGATATGCAGTTTTCTGAATAATAAAGTATATTAAAAAGAACAATACTGCTATTAAAAGATGGTAAAACATGGTGGTTTTGTAGCTTGGTTATTGTTGATGCTTGTTCAGCTTCAAGGTGTAAGCATCATCAGGAGTCAATCAAAAGTCTGAAACAAGCTGATACTTTATGATAGAAAAGCAGCAACTGTGTTGGTCTGGGGCCCGTTCTTCGTACCTCGCTAAGTAAGTTAGCTGGATTAGATTGTTGACGATTTCGCGTGATCCTGGATCAGTCGGTTCCCCGAAGCTCATCCGGGACTTGCTGTCATAGCAACAGAGCCGTAAGCGTAAACCTGCTCGGGAGCAGGTTTACTTTATGTAAACAGGATTAGATCGCGGCCACGCAGGTATGTCCGCGTCATCGTACGAAAGCAACAGCGACATTCCGCCACCGTTTCACCACAAATAAATAACATCAATGTAACCAAAGATAATGCAGCACTTGATCCTGTTATTGATGTCACACAGATACATACAGGTCATTTCCTAAAAAAGGGAAATGTACTATTAACATTCTATTACATGTATGTGATTATTACAGATGTAATTCATATTTCAGAGTAGCAATTGTAAATTACTTCGTGTAATCAAGATGAGAGACCACGGCTATAAAAGCGAAGGTGGATTTGGGAAGCCTGTCGCAGCCATGTCCTGTCCGTATACGCGAGCAGCCCATTGCGGAAGGTGCAAGATTGATAAGGAGAGTCCTCAGAATTCAGCGTATATTGCGGGACAGACAGGATCCTTTAGCTCAGCGCGACAGTGTGCTCATAGAGAGATATCGAGTTTCCCGTGAGGATATTATTTACTTAACCAACTTGTTGACGAGGGGGTGCAGGACCACCACCTGTCTTTTTTTGCTCTGCCCTTTTCTTGGTTGCTGTTATGAACAAACTAACAGATTATTTCAGGGTCTCTTTCCAAGAGACGAAAAGCAATATAACTGATAAATATTACCATTCTGTAGCATATTCTTATATTTCACTTTTACTTGTTCCCATGTTCTAGTGGGTCCTGTTGTGGCTCTAATGTGAAAGGGGATATAATATGACAATATAATATAATGTAATATAATATTGGATAATATAGTGTAATATAATAAATCTATAAATAGGCTAAATAATAAAGTGACTGAATAGTGGTATTGTCATGCGCTTTGGGTGCCTTGAAAAGCGCTATATAAACCCACTCCATTATTATTGTTATTATTAAATTACTTACGAGTTTGATTTGTCAGCAACTTTCTGCCAGCCCTCTCTCCTTGCTTTTGCAGCCTTTGCAGTGTTCCCTTGCGTTTTAATTAAACTCTGAAACTCCTGAAATCCCGCACTCATGAGTTCTTGCTCTGCTGCCGGAAAATACCGAGCACGCCCCTTCGACATTTTCGCCGACCAATCAGAGGCTTGCCGATCACTGTTTCTGCTATCGATGCGTAGCCCCTTTTACGACACCCAGTGATCGCGCATTACTTCATCCAGCTGTAGTAATCGTCAACAGCAGGTGTGTTCGGGGAACCGGATTAGCGAGCTCACGGTTAGCGCGATGATTTGATCTTGGATGTGTCATTTGATCTTGGATGTAGTAAGCGACGTACGAAGAACAGGCCCCTGGTCTCCCCAAGACATAGAATTCAAATAAAAGATGGCAAGAAAGCAAAATGGGTCACTGGTACATGCCCGAAACATAACAGCAGAACTCACCACTGGCATTCAAAACAAATCTTTGTTGGAAGAAAGTCTTGGAACACCTTAGCACTGTGATAGGCTGCCATGTTTATTTTAAATTCCCTTTAAATTCCTATCACTAAGACATAAAGATAGAATGTGGAGTCATATCTGACTATAGCAAAAAAGAACTGGTGACTTTGACTTAAAATAAGGTTCCAGTTCAATAATGCAAAACCAGATTTTCTGCCATGTTTGCTGTTATGCAACTCTCCTATAGAATTCTATTCAGGATTCTTTTAGTAACTTCTTTCTCTTATAATATCTCTGATCTAAGCCTCTTGGAGGAATTCATAGTTCACAAAGAAACTACTCTTACATGCTCTTCGTAGGCATCTGCCTCTTCCACTGCCAGGATTTCTGACTAGAGTGATTATGACACTGCGTTGCTTGGCCCACGGTGAAATGGCAAGTATTCACAGAAATGCATGAAAATACCTCAATACAAAAGCAGACCTCTCATCATCATACAAAAACCGTTCTGCTCACATTGTAACAACTCTTATTATGGCGTAGCACCGTTAGGGGGTGTGGTCCTTTTATTGTAGTAGTTGGAGAGTCTCCTAGAGTGAGTGCAACGGCAGCCATTACAGCCGAGCATGCTGTCCTCCATGCGTCTGTTTAGAGAGACCGTACCATTGTAACGGGCTGGTGCCCATTAGAGCCATGGAGACCTGAGGTCTTGTTCTGTTAAAGCCAAATAACAGAACTGCAATTCTATCCAACTGACTGGCCTCCGAGTTGTCCAGCTAACCTCCATGCCACATGCCCGCTGGACCTGCTAGCCGCTTCTTCCTCACCACGCATATACAACATATAATGCATGTGACACAGAGAGGGAGAGAGTTAATAACTGTGTATTAACTGTAGAAGTCTCAGAAATGTTTGGTAATGCTTTATACAATTGCATGTCATCTGCATAACTGTGGAAGTCTATATTATAATGCATCTAAAGTGACCTTATTAACTTTGGATATCTCTTGTTTTTTCCTTTGGAAGCCTGAAAAACACTGTCTTGGCTGAAATTCGTGGCAAATTGAAAATAGCTGTACGAATATGCAGGACTGTTAGAAAGTTACCTAACTTATGAATGTTAATATTCAAGCACACAGCTGGATAGAGAGCATGCTCTCTGGACTTAACAACATGTTTTACAGTGTGTTTTGTTCACAGCAGTTTGATTTGCCGTGCTTTTACAGTGTATTGTGTAGTGTATTTCACTGTGTGTATTGAAGTTGCTGAATCTCTCCCTCTCTGTGTCACTAGTTATTATAAATACACTGACATGTTGGCTGGTTAATTAAGGTGTATAATTCTTGTTGTTCAGTGCCGTCACATAAAGAGAGATGATAATAGACTGTGTGCGCGAGCGTGTGTGTGTGTATGTGTGTGTGTGCCGTAATAATTGGATGAAGGTTGGTGCTGTGTAATAATTGGACGTCTGAACTACAAACACAGTGACAGCAGCAGCAGCAGTAGCAGCAGCAGTCTGCAGGCTTCGTTCTGTTTGTAAACCTAAAGAGAACAAACAGCGGTGATGTTTATTCTGTCTGACTGTAAACACACTAAATAAACAGGAGAGGAGGACGAGGCACAGATGAACAATACAGCGCACTGCTTCCCTCCCCTCTGTCGCCTCCACTTCGGCATCCGACTTCTAAAGCAGACATAAGAAATTTCTTTTTCCCCACTAATAAATACAAAAAAAGAATTTTTGAAAAAGTTTTACAAAATTATATGTATAATATTTTACAAAATTATATGTGTGTTTGCACGTGAATTTCCCCAATAAGGGACAATCATTGATTTACCTAAACCAGAAACATCTAAATGTGTGCTTATGACACAAATGAGTATTTGTAGTTTATATTGTACTGTAACAATTAAGAGTCACAAAATTTTTATCAGTTATTTTCTGTTTTTGTTTTCTTACTGATTTATTTATAAATATATTTTCCAAAATAAACACAAAATATACAATAAAACACAATATACAATATATACATACATAAATTGTTAATTAAAAATGAAAAAGATTTTTTTTTATCTTCAAATAGAATTCTCCTGCACTTTTAATATTTGTAATATAGTGTTAATACACTTTTAACACCAATGTAGTTGTAAACATATTTATATTTCTTATAAATACATAGTCAATACACTTTCTTCACTGCAGTGTTTTTTTAATGTGGTTCATTCTGTGGTTCATTCTTTGTTCTATGGCACCATCTACAGCCCATTTCTGCTCCTGCAACAATACAGAGAGCAAAACAGCCCTGTGTGATTTTTCTTTTTCGGTCTTCAGTTTTAAATTGAGTTAGCCTCTGGAGACTTCGGGGACACTGGGGGGATTGGGGGGGGGGGGGGGGGTACCCAGTACGGTGTAAAACCTACAGCTGAGTGTGGCTACAGTTTTACATGCTGACCATTTATACTAATCTGGAACTTCACTGGTTAATTTAACTGTCAATGTATTAATTTGCAGGTGAAAGAAATCTGTGGTATTCTCACAACAAATCAAATATCAGAGACACTCAGGGGCAATAAAATAGCTAACTGATTACATTGTCTTATGGTTTGCTTCAGAAACATCATCCAACATCATGATGCTCTTTGGTGAATGTTATTTCAGCACCTCCCAACTTTATGCACACACATTACACACCAGCAACAAAAATGGAAATCAGTGTCATATTTTTTCTGCAGTGTCGTGCTCTGTACACTTTCATGTTGGTTTAATGACAATTTTGCATTAACGTTTATTGAAATTCAGTGGTTGAACAAAACAGATAAACATATTACCAAGGTGGGTATAGAGGTGTGTGTGATTATTTTGTAGGAGTCTAGCATCATTCGGTTTGGATTTTTTACAAAGCTAAAGGAGGTAGACGCCTTGCATAATGACAGCAGCACAAATTGGACAGTGCAAATTTAACAATGTGTTCTTTTGCTTTGAGGTAGCTAAAAGCGAAGCTTTTCATACTGCACAAAGCAGCAGTGGAAAACAGATAACGTACAAATACCCTGGTTGCAACTGATTTAAATAAATCCACTGGCTGAAGAGTTTATTGCTGTAATTGCAGCTTTTTATGTTTTCAGTGTATGCAGATACATAAAACCAAACTGACAGTAGATTAACCAGGAACGGATTCTTATTTTACAAGTAGAACATGTAGCCTCATATACAGTAGCAATCTGTTGGCTATTTATAAAGTGAGATCAATTTACTACTACTTTAATACCATAGGATGTTTTATTGCTTATTATTACAGTTAAGAATTGATACAACACGTCTTTAAATTATGGCTCCATAGTGTGGTGGTTTACACAATCGCCTGACACCTGGTTTGACACAAATCTCTTGGGCGTTGCATCACAAACTACATTTCTACTAGATCAAATATGCCTTGTGAACAAGGCAGCAGCTGAAAATACATCTTCAATCATGTCTATTGTCTAATGGTGATGGACAGATTGACAAATAAGGTGAGGCAGGACTCTCCATGGACTCTGATGTTCACAGATGATAATGTGATCTGAAGTGGGAGTAGCTGTAAGAGAGCCTTGAATGGTGGAGGTATGTGCTGGAAAGAAGAGGAATGAAAGTATGTAGAAGCAAGACAGAATACATGTGTGTGAATAAGAGGGTGATAGGTGTAACAGTGAAGCTGTAAGGAGTAGAGAGACATGAAGAAGAAATGAGTGTCAGAAGAGACAAGGAAGGCTTACAAGATTGTAGTACAACATCCTATGATGTATGGTTTGGAGATGGTAGCACGAACAGGAGGCTGACCTGGAGGTGGCAGAGCAAAAGATACTAAGATTTTCATTGGGAGAAATGAATACATCAGAAGGACAGCTCGGGTCAAGTGGTTTGGAGATTAAGTAAGAGAGCTGAGAGGGTTTGAACATGTGCAGAGGAACTGTGGATAATCTGGTAGAGGATGTAAAACATGGAGCTGCCAGGCAGGAGAAGAAGGTATAATAGAAGAAGTTAGAACTTATAATGCTCCTTTTCAAAAATGTCTCCAAACTTTATAGCAAAGTATTACTAAATCATGTTATTTTTGTTTGTCTGAAAGTGAAATCTTGGCATAAAGTTAAATTTAAACCTCGCTGTGTGATTATTTTTGACAGCCTGTGTGGAAATCTTCTGTGCCATCACTTAACTGTGATGGGCAGCCAATCAAAACTTGACAGTATTAATTCTGTTGTCACCTGCATGTTGGTGTCGAGGTGCAGTGTCACAGGGGACATTATGTGTCTAT
This sequence comes from Simochromis diagramma, assembly GCF_900408965.1. NCBI lineage: Eukaryota > Metazoa > Chordata > Actinopteri > Cichliformes > Cichlidae > Simochromis > Simochromis diagramma. Next base: position 20,516,362 of record NW_024387030.1, on the reverse strand, counting down.
AGCTCATCTCCACACTGACACTGAAGGTTGAAAACATCAGCAGCCCTGTCACCCTCGAAAAAGAAAAAAATCTGCATCTGCATTTTTCACCTTCTTCAAAATCAACACATTTTTTTTATTTGTAAAAGCTTTAAGGTGAGCCTCTTATTTTTAGACGTGTGGCTCTTCCTTCAATTCAAGGTGAATATCTTGCACATTAAAAACCAAAAAAAAATGTCTTTTCTCCTTTTCTTACAATATGCCTTTGTTGCATATGCACCTGCCATCAGTCATGTCATCTATATGATTCTGTATTTTATTCTTTATGTTCAAAAGTGTCATGTCAGGTGGGAATTGAGCTGGCGACTCTCAGAGGGGCTGGGATGGGGCAGCTTTCCCTTCCATCATTTATTAAAAAAAGGAACTCCATCTCCATTTCTTTTGCAGCTCTGATTAAAGGCATCGTCACCGTGTCATACATATGATTATGTCAGCTGTCACAGAGGGAAGTGTGTGTGTGTGTGTCTGTGTGAGAGACAGGTCAGTGAATACCAGAGGGAACCTGTTCTGTAATGTGACTAATATATTGTGCATCACAGTGCAGTGAAGCTTGGCAACATTAATAATAGCGTCGTCAGTCACAGACAGATGACCTTCCACTATGTCGCAGTCGTCGTGGTTCATGCAGAGACCTTGTATGTCCACCTGAGGCTAATGAGACAGAAAAACCTGAAACTTTAAAGAGCAGTTCAAGGGAATCATGTCTGTGCGAAAGCAAAATGGTGTCTGAATTAGACCACTGTTATAAGACCTGTATATCAGTAACATCACATACGTATACAGGAAACCCTTTATAGTTTTTGGGCCTACAGTATAATTTTCCAACCATCCATTTTCTTCTGCTTATCCAATTCAGGGTCATGGTTGTGCTGGAGCCCATTCCTTCAACCACATGCCTTATTGCTGTGAGGCATGTGGTTCTCCATCATTTGCAAAGAGAGGAGATAATAGATGGATACAGCCACTGTTACGTCACTCGTTTCTGGTGTTCACGTTTTAATTTCTCAGCTTTGAGACCGAGATTGTATGTTACATGTTACTCTCTTCATGCCTCAGAGGTTTTAATTATATAGTTGAACTCAATCTGACTCGGAAGGAGTTGCATTTTTGGAGTTGCAACGAACGAAAATACATTTTATATAATCTTAATTTCTAAAAGACAACTGTTGGAGTCAAGCCAATATTTATTTTTAATTTTAATCAATTCAATGCAATTAGGTCTTATTTATAGAGCTCCAATTCAGAACAGCAATCACCTTGAGGTGCCCCAACCCGAACAATCAGACGACCCCCTATGAGCATGCACTTGGTGAAAGTGGGAAGGAAAAACTCTCTTTACAGGAAGAAACCTCAAGGAGAACTGGGCGCAGGGAGGGGCAGCCATCTCCCGCGACTGTTTGGGGTTGAGGGGAGGGAGACAGGATATAAGGCACATTGTGGAAGAAAGCCAGAGAATAATAATAACTCGTGTTTAAATGCAGAGTCGTGTATAAACACACGGTGAAACGAGGTGAGTGAAGGATACATGCTCGGTGCATCGTGGGAAGTCACCAATTGGAGCATAAGCTCAGGGTCACCTGATCTAGCCCTAACTATAAGCTTTATTAAAACCTCTACTTTTAAGATTAGGCTTAAAAGTAAAGAGAGTAAAGAGATTGTCTGTCTCCCGAATCCATAATGGTAGCTGCTTCCTCAGAAGGGGGGGCTATACTAGCATCACTGGAATAGAAAGTTTGAAACACAGCCAATAGTGCTAAAAACAGGATATGCATTTATTGTTGCAGTGAACAAGTAGCACAATGACTCTGTTCTGCCACAGATCCACAAGATTATGACTACCTCTCTAATATGTTCTTAGTTGAATCAAATCTAAATCTATATCAGTATCTGGCACTGGGATGTCAACCGCAAAGCCATTAAATAATGAGAATAGTTCCAGCACAGCCTCTACTACTCTGGAATGGAGTGGCCTTTATATCTTTTCTTGTCTTTTCTAGTCATGCTGACCACCCAAGGAGCTTTAGACTTTAACCATACATTCATACATTGGGTATTATTTTATACACTGGCCAATGTAGCATGCACCTCTTTGAACTGTCGGTGATGCATGAAATGCATGAAAAACTGCCAAAACTGTCAAGTTTGGTAATGAACAAAGCCTGATAACTAAGCATCTAAATGAACTTGTTATGCCATTTCTAATCTAGATTTTGATTTTGTTGAGTGATGTAGTGCATGTTAGCTAATTCTAGCGTATTTAGTACATGGGACCTTCTCTTATCTACAACCTTCCTTCAACAGTCTGTTCTGAATCAGTAACCTAACCTTTTGGCATTTGAGGGTCATCAAATCTGCCGTTTAGCCAACGGCACGGGCTCTCAGTTGTGTTCAGTGTAAAGGGTTACTGCTGTTAAGGTCTGTATTTTAACCTAAACAGTCATCTTTTCCGAAATCTAAATATCTAAAATCCAAATAGTTTAGTACCTGATCCCACACATGAAGTTATCAGGAAGTCATTTCAGTTCAGCTGAAACAAAAACCTATATGATCTTTGACATCTTTTAAAAGTTACTTAATAATAATGATGATGGTTGGTTGAGCCTTCATAACACTGATTTTACTGCCCGTCTATGTCTTTAAAGTTGTATAATTCTCACATATTGAAAAATAAAATCTGAGACCTCACACTGATGGTGATATAACCCACAACACACCATTGAGACAGGAATGAACTGCTGGCTGTGTGGAGAAGTCGGATTCAATCGTCGTGATGACCACAAATGCTGGTAACAACTCTGTTGGTAATCTGGAATTCATAGAATATTCACTGGAAACCATAGACAGCTGTCCTCATTAAAATGGAGAGGCATGACTAAAAATCCTGGCCGTAAAGTCTCCAGGCGTAGGATGGAGTGGATCTGACACTGCGCTGTGTTGTGTAGCAGGTAAGGACCACACTCCCCCAGGACAGTCTTTAAGCATTTATCACCAAACACCAGCAACTGTGGAGGAAGAAAACATTTGCAATGTTCTTTTGCATAAGGGCTCTCTGTGCTTGTGTAACACCAACAACAAAGTTACTAAAAAACACAACGCTAATTACAAAATAAAGGCTTTTTAAAGAGTGCTAATCTGAAAAAATTAAGAACACCAAAAAAACCCCAAAAAGTTCATGGAAACCACATCTTAAGCTGTACTTTTCAAAATAAAAGGCTCTTAAGTAGCATATGAGTTTACTTGGATGAAGAAAGTCCTGTTATATCAGTGCAACAGCAAAATATACACTCTCGGCTGTGTTAGATATCATTTGTCGAAACTCACTTGCTTGAGGGTGTAACGTTTTTGTCTCCTGATTTCATGATAAGAACGGACAAGAACAGGAACCAGTTTAAAGGGGGCCTGAGGAATGAAAACTCTTGCAGAAGCATCCTGGGCAAAGATAAACTTCATCAGCCTGGCATGAGCCACCACGCTGCTGTCTTGCACTGATCTATGGTGGATCCCCTCAGTTCATGCACCGTCTGAGACAAGCAATTTTCTATTCTTAAATTCTAATATTAAATCTTTCTGTTGATAGGCTGCTCCTTTCAAACAGGATTAGTTTCTGTCCTCACAGTTGTGTGTCTGAAATGGCCACATTAAATATATTTGTGGTTTCATTTATAGTGCTAAGCCATCATACTGAGCCTAAAGTTTCTCCTTTGGTAGTGACCTCTTTGAATGTCACTTTCGATGCCTGAATATGAAAGCACACTTTAACTACTTTCATTAAACTTGCCAAAGCATTATCACTACCCTGGTCTTGCATTACTCTTTAATCACAATGTATCTGCATTTCTGTTTTGCACAGATGAGTCTGATTTATTGGTTTGCGTCAATCTTAAATCTGACTGGTTACAAATGAACATTAACTGGCAAAGTCTTATCTTTTCTTGACCTTTTTAACAAGGTGTAATGTGCCAGGCACTTTTTACTGAATGGCTCTTGCAGACTGTTTGACAGACATTATTTAGCAACACAAAAATACCCCCAAAAGTCACACACAGTAAAAAGATGCAGAAGTAAGGCTTAAGTAACTGGCAATTTTTTTTTTTTAAAGCACAGATTCAAAGATGTATGGGTAGGATAGACAGATGAATAGATAGATGGATCGATGCAGCTTGACTTGCTGCTGTGCCCTGCTCTGAACCCTCTTTTGTACCAAATTAGGGAGAGCATGAAAAGACAGAAAGAGAGAAAGTGTCTGCTCTCTCCTTCTGCTTCTTGTTATGCGGTTTAATTTCCCCCAGCGCCGGTGCTTCAGCCGAAATCTAATTTGAGTGAAAAATGGCAATCCAGCTGTTCGGTTGACAGAGCCCAACCAAAACATGGTTTTCTTTCAGCGCAAAAACATGCGGCGGCCATCTTCATCTGCACATCAATGGCTGCTGAGCGGAGGCTGAGCGCCGCGCAGGGTAGTAATTATAACGTTTCTGCATGCGTGCACGTGTGTGGATGTGTGCACGAGTGTGTTTTTTGCACTCTGAGTGTGTGTTGCAGTGGGGGTAATTTGCAGGCCCGCTCCTCTTCTTTTCTTTCTATGACGAGAGAACGAATACAGAGAGAGAATGAAGGTATTGAGGCTGCAGTTATTGCGATGAGAGGGAGTGGAAATTATTTGCTTGGTGCTCTCTCCCTCTCTCTCTCTCTTTCTTTCGGTCTTTTTCTCTTTACCTCTCTCCCTCGCTCTGCTCTTTTGCTTTGTGTCATCAGGCAGGATGAGATGAACTGGGAGTTAAATAGCCCCCCCCAGCCCAACACCCCCACCCGCCTCCCTCCACCTCCTTCCCAAATCTATTATGCAAACAGAAGTGGTTAATTGTCCACATATTTGCATGCCTTGTAAATGAATTATACAAGGGCTCGGTTGCCTAGCAACTGCCCAGGGTGAGAGAGGTGTGGTGAGGGCTGGGTGAGGTTGGTGATTGAAGGGTAGGGGATGACACCGAGGTGTCACAGAGCACACTCTGAAGACAAAAGGTGACGACAAAGTCTTATGCAAAAAATGCCCTGAGCTGCAGTCCTGTTCTCGCGTTATCTCTGTCTGGATTCAAAGTCCCGATTCATGACTGCTTGAACACTGGCACCAATCTCCCAGCCAAACACAGTGGAGTAAAGAGTGCAACATTTCTGTCATTAATGTATAAAGGAACATTCAATGCTCAAAGCACAAACGCCTCAAAAAGCAACAGCTGGGTTTCCATCCACATGTAGAGCAAATTTTAATCAGAAATATGAAAGCCCATTTCCATCAACTACTGTTATGCGAATATTAGGAGTTGGTTTGTCAGCTGCGTGTCAAATAACAGCAATTGGTGATAATTCACCAGTTGGAACAAGGTGAAGTCTTTAAAAGAGCTCCAGTGAAAGCTGAAAAAAGCAGAAAATATGTGACATTTCTGTTAGGTTCATGCATTCGGGAAAGGAAAGTTACACTTTTCTTCAAGTTTTCTTTTCCATCTCTCCAGTAAAGCCGTTTGGAAAATACGGAGCTGAAAAGTTAATTATAGAGGAATGAAAGCAGACAGGAACGATATACTTTGCAGAAGTGACTTTTGTGATTTGGGTGGATCGTCAGCACTTATCTTTTCCTGGTCTGTAGGTCTAATCCAGCAGTAACACTGCTATCTCGTGCATGAGAGGATCTTACAGCATCCGCCTTGGCCACTTATGTTTGGAGGAACAGATTAATCAACCAAACAGTATGTTCTGTCAGTGCTGTGTCTCACCATGACACAAACAGTATCTCGTGGCATCAGTGCCTTCACACACCAGCCACTGCAATACTCACCATTAAGAGTAAAGTGGTGTGGGACTGGTGTGGTGTGGTGGGATTACAAGTCATAGGTTTAGCTGCCAGGAGACCACTTGGATGTTTATGTTTTTTTTGTATTAGTTAGTTTTATTTTCAGTTTTCTCTGTATAGTATTTTGGCTTTTACTGAGTTCCACTGTTACCATCATGAGCCTGGGCTTTTTATAAAGTATTAGTATTATAAAGTTCCTAATCCATGACTTAAAACAATCTAAAGTATAAATAGGAAGACTTTCACTTGGAGTCTGTTTTTTGTTTTTTTGGCACAATTTTGTGCTTATCTGGTGGAAAGGAATTAGAAGGGAGGTTCAGAATGATTTCTTTCTTATCTTATCTTGTGATCAATTAATGTAAAACTACCAGTAAATGAAGACACATGAAGAAGATTTGGATACCTTGTAATATCACTGGTAGTTCCAATTTGATGAAGTGAAAATGGTTTTACCGACTGATTTACAGACTCAATAACTGTTTAAAAAATATTGTTATTTCCCTAATTCCATTTAAAGACATTAGCTAACACTCAGTATGTTGCTGCACTCCTGTATGCAGATTTTCTGTTGTGAACTTTGACTCAGAGTTTTGATTTTTGTGTCCAAATATTTTTGGATCTCTAGTTCTGCTAGAGACTAGAGACCTTTTCTGCTACTATAATTGAATGGCTGGACAGTCTTTAATACTCTCCTTTAAAAATATGTAAAAAAGACATAACTGTAAGTTTTATGTAAGAGCATCGTATCAGTGAAAGCAGGAGTCATATCAACAAATTCAATCAAATTGAAGATTTCAACCTCAGTTTTTAAAGCTAACATGTAACATGTTGCTAAAGTCAAACTACGAATCACTGCAGCTGAGGAGATACATGTAAGATATGGTGAAAAGTTTCAGAGCAAATTTTACTCATTTTTGGATGTGAGGCTGCTTTCTGAACTATTGCTTCGGTTATTAGAGAAAAAAAAGAAACACAACACTTTATTGTGAATTCTTCTGTTGTAATTGGATAGCTGCTGATTTGTCCACAGTTTGAAAATCCTCGATACGTTGGCTGTGTTGTGATAGATGTGAAAATAAAAGGTTAGACATTCTCCACAGAGAACAAACCTATTGAATAAGTAGTTTCTTGTGTCCTTACAAACACCTGACAGACAGCAGCCTGTTCATTTTCAGCCCCTTCTGCATCTTCATCGCTTACATCTCTTCTTGTATTTTCAGATGAGCGACTCAAACTGTGTCTCTGCAGGTCTGCCAGGTTTATGAGCCTCATCACTGTTAATGCCGTCAGTCTTCTCCTGCCTCTAATTGGCTTGGCACCCCAATTAGCTCCGGCTGTTAGCACCTGCAGCTCCCCCAAAAGATGAACGGCGCTGAGTATAAGCTCCAACAATTAATCATTATTAGGGAGGAACAACGTTGGCATTGTGGTACTTCAGTGTGAGGTGTAACATTTTTGTCATTGTCGAGAGTGTTTCAGGTGTCAAACAGTGTTGAAATGCGAGTCATTTAGCAGTATGAAATATGAATTAAGATGAAAGGGTTACTGTGTTCACAGCATAATCATTTCGCTGCTGAAAAATGGCACTTGGTGTGAGATTTGCCAGAGAATCAGCAGCTGTGTGAAAGACTCTGAAACAGTTTGAACAGTGAACACAGCTGATCCTGTGACTCATTTTTGGACAGGCTGATTAACCAAAACTTCAAAGGTACCAGCTTGAAAGAAATTAATATTTGCTAGTTTCTTCAGCGTTTCCCTGATTTTTTTTCCAGGAAAAAACAGGGAAAGCATCCATTTATCGCAAGTATCACAAGTATCCATTTGGATAGCATTGTGTATTGCAACTTGGCAATGATATAGTCTAAATGGAGTAATAGTTTGCTACTATAATGCACTACTTTTGCAGATACACTGTAATTACCAAAATCTTATCCTGAACCAAAGTACAATTTCTGTAATAAAATAATAAGGGAACAGAACAAGTTACACTATTTAGTAGTAGTATAACAATAATAGGGTAAAATATAATAAAGTACTGACAACATTATAGTGACAGTAATGGTATAATAAATGTGAGATTACATAAGTTTGCATATGTTGCAATTATTGTAAGGCTAATAAATTTCACCACATTGTGACACTGAAATGAATTATATAGCTTCATAGTAATCATGTTTTTGCTTTATAATGTAACAATCTCATCTCAACTACTACTACTAATTCTTATGATAAAATGTATTTGGTCATTTCTGTTTAATACGCATGAATCGAGGCTGTGAAATGGTAAAGTCAAATGCATGGAGATGTTGCACAGACACTTACAAAGGCATTTTTTTATGTTGCATATCATTTAACATTTATTGGCTAAAATCAGTAGTTGTTTGTTGTGTTTTTGTTGTGTGTAGTTATTTCTTAACAGTGACACCAGTCCCTGTATGTGGACCTACAAATGCAGGGACACCTAGGTGCTACTTTAGGTTTGTGTATTCTGCTGTACGTTTTACTTACTTTGAGTAGAATTATGAGTAAGTATGAAGCTGTTCTTTACTTAAGCATCTAAGTTCACCCACAGAGAAATGTTAAAAATGAAAAACAAATCCACATAACAAAACATAAACCATTTAAACGAGTAATAAATCTGCAAAACCAAAATATAACAAATATTCTGAAGGTCACTTACCAGATGACTCCAGAGGTCCGATTTAGTGCCATTGAAAAAAACCCACAAACGGATGCCACTCCATTCACAGAAAAATATCCCCCCCCTGCTACGGGCTGTTGTTGGCTCATCTCCTCAAACATTTGTAATTTTTGCACAGCTGTTTGAGTCAGCTGAAAGATTCATGTTGTGGTGGGGACAAATGAGTATCAGGAGGCTGGAGGAAAGGTCGTGTTAGTCTCGCTTAACTGGCTTCAAATACACCGGCACGCACAGGCAGAGTAACATCTGTGCTGCAGGTACATCCGCACAAAAATTCAGTCATGGATGTGCACATGTGTGACTGTACATTCACAGTCGATGTTCTTCCTCAGTGTGGAAAACACACAAAGCAGAGAAATGAGTAGAGACAAATTAAGCGGTTACTTATGCAAATCTTTCCTAGGTTCACACAACACCACTTTCAGCCAAGCACAGATTTAACTGAAGCAGTGTTTACTGCTCAACATTAAGGATATTCGCATTTTTAAATCCCACTTAAACTCCTTGTGTAACTTACTCACATACACACACACACGTGCGCACACATGCCAAGGATCAAGATAAACACAGACTCTGTCACACACACTGTAAACACACAAGCTTTTCCTTTTCCAGTGTTGAACAACAAGCTGCTGCAGAGTCCACACAGGAGAGAGAGAGAGGCTTTCTCTTTTCCTGCCTCGATCACCAAGATTGTCAAACAATATCTACGTCACCAAGTGTGTGTGTGTGTGTGTGGGGGGGGGGGGGGACTGGCTGGCTGCCTGGTTACATGAATCTAGGTTTTAGTCTGAACTGAAATCCCAGCAGGAATATCTGCCCCAGAAATGATAGAAAGCACTTTACTGTAGTTTTAATAATAACATGAATACTTTCCTCTTATTTGTTAATGTTTGATTGTGTCAGATATTTTATGTATGTTTTTATTCAGTATTATTATTATTATTCGCACGAAAACTTATTATCTGCTCTTACGTTCACAAGCCTAAATCAGTGACATCAAGAATCTTTTTTCATTTCACAAAATGGGAGAAATCTTTCTGTTTTATAGCTTCTGTTTCTTTCTTTATGTGTTCAACATTTTCAGAGTTTTTTAGTGACGCATCTTGATTTGCCTGGAGTTCTCTTAGAATTTTCTCTGTGTGAAAAGAAACAAATCGCGGGAAAAACCTAGAATTCGCAAACTCACCACCTGATTCAGACCCGAATAAATGAACCAGGATAACAAATGAGTTAACTGTAATGTTCTGGCATCAGGGGCACCAGATAAATGCTGCAAAATAACAGAAATTTACCATCACAGAAAAAATATGGAGACTTTCTGTAATTAAAGTAGAGTTTTATAGGTTTCATTTACATTAGAGCTTGTGTATCTCTGTGCTATTTTATGTTAAATAAAGGTAGTTTAATGTGATTTTAAATAATTTTGGTCCTTTTTCATCCTTCAAAATTAGATGGTACCTGGTAAAACCTATATATGGTTTTCACTCCCCTGAATTTTCCTCTTGTTGGTAGCTGTTTGATTAAAGTCTTTGCATTCTTTTCCAAAATACTGAAAATAGCACATTGTCCCCTTGTAAGTGTTGAAGAATATGCAATGACCTCGCCATTCATTGGCCGAATATGCAATGAACTCTTCCTTCATCTTTGCAGATTTTGAAGTTAGCTGCAGCTGACGTTGCAAAACAGAGCGCCTGCCCTAAAAGCCATACATATTTTTAAAATTCAGATACAAAATCTAATTGGTTGCCAAATATTCCTGAATGAACGCTTTCATTTCTTGCTGTTACTTTTTTGTATTACAACAGAAATCAAACTGAAACAGGAAAAAAACTACAAAATACAAAAATAATTTTTATATTTTTAGAATTATATAACTGTATGTAAATTGTAAAATGTAAACTGATATTTAATTCTATTCATTGTATTTTTAGGGGAGACAGTACAACAGATACACTGTAGAATAAAGCCAGAGATGATTAAATGCAAAGTGGTACATAAACACAGACTGAAAAAATGAGTGAAGGAGAACTGCTCAATGCATCATGGGAAGCACCCAGCATCCTAGTTGCTGTGTAACTAAGGGAGGATTCAGGGTCATCCAGCCCTAACTACATGCTTTTTCAAAAAGGTCAGTGCTTAAGCCTAATCTTAAAAGTAGAGAGGGTGTCTGTCTCGCGAATTAAAACTGGGAGCTGGTTCCACAGACGAGGGCCCTGAAAGCTGACGGCTCTGCCTTCCATTCTACTTTTAAACACTCTAGGAACCACAAGCAAGCCTGTGGTCTGATAGCAAAGTGCTCTATTGGGGTGATACGGTACAATGAGGTCTCAAGACCTTGTATGTGATGACTTGTAAAATCAAAGATACATAACTTCTACAAAATACACCATCTGCAAAGTTACAACTGTATTTTGAGGATGTTTTTGGTCATTGCATCAAATTTTAGACATTGTATTTACAATATTGAATAAATGTTAACAATTGTGCTCAAATTACCTTCAGATTAAGAAACATAAAGCCAGGTCTGAAAGGTGCTTGGATGCCATCAAGTTCAGATATTAAAGAGAAGAGTTTACACAGTGGGTGGGCTAACACCATGACGCTAACTACGCACAGATAGACTAAGGGTCATGTGATGGCGTGTTAATCTGTCTCTCATGTCTGTGTTGTTTTTCCTCACCACGACTTTTACCTCTGACCCAGTCACACTGTTTCAGTGAGGGTCGAAAACTGATGAGGGAAGTCTGCACAGTAATGTGTGTGTGTGTGTGTGTGTGTTTCAAATCTGTGACAGTTTTTCAAAATCTATTGCACACCAGAGCATCAGTTTAACAGTATCTGAAACAAAAAAGAGATACTACTAAGCAACAGTCTGTATCCACAATTACTGTATCTGAATCTTCTAAAAACACTTCTGAAATGAATATCCTGGATCTGGAGAATCTGAAAAATCTTTGTGGTCAAAATAGACCAACGAGGAACAATAACAACATCTGCTGGTCTTTCTGTCTCTCTAGGTTGTGAGACGACTGCTGAGGCACAAAGGAAACAACAGCCCTGATTGTTCATCACCCTGCTCACGGTGAGACCTATGACTAAATGTCGTGCCACCTAAACTGGAGCCAGGAAAAGTGGGTCGAATGAGGCAATGGGGGACTTCTGCGTTCAAGGACAGCAAAGGCATGTATTACAAAAATGAAAAAGGACATCTGCTGGAGTCTGTTGTGTTTTTACAGGACCCAGTTGTAGAAGCAGGCATCATGAAGTCATTGCAGGCTACATCCTGGAGCTTGCTTCCAATCCAGCAAAAAAGGATTGATATGAGAAGATTCTCTTTAGGAGGTGGTTTGCTCTGTAAGTATTCTGACTGCCAGCTTTTCAACTTTGCCAATGCCTAGAAATCCAGCTTTGCAAGGAAATCTTTAGACACAGAACTCTCACTGTCTTCAGCTATAAAGAGGAAAAACCTGCAGTGGTCTGGAGGATCCGTGAGATGGGGTGTAGGGTGTCAGGGTGGAGTGCTTTGACTCAGGTCGGCATGGGTTTGAGTCAATGAAGTCATACATAAAGATAAAAAATACCACTTCTGATCACTTTTGATCTGGGTTGTTGATCCCCTCTTCACTCTTTTTTATAAAAAAAAAAAATTAACATTATCACTTGTTCTATTTAAAAAATAACAAAACTCCTTTTTAAACAAGAAGAAAACTCTTCAGAATGATCACAAACATCAGTCCGCTCTTAGCCAGAGTAGGACGACGCTGTGTCTGCCTGATGTACAGACGTATGTTTACAGACTGAATTAAAGCCTGAGGGATCGCAGAGTGTTTGTATGTAGAGAGATGTGCTGTTAGTACAGCCACACACTACCTCCTCCATAACATTCCTCCGTCCTTGCCTCCTTCAGTTTCCTTCTCTCCTACACCATTTCCCCACCCTTCTTTTGTAGCCTCCTTCCTTATCGCATCCTTTTATCTTCCTTTTTCTTTCTGTTTCTTTCTTTTTTCTCTTTTTACCCATTTCAGGATTTCCTCATTGCTCCTCCCCTTCCCCTCCATCCTTCTCTTCACTGCTCTATTCCCACTTGCCTTTTTACTTCCTACTTGTCCTCCTGCCTTTATTTCCCTTCTGTTTCTTTGTACCTCTTTTTTTCCAAATTTTTCTTCATCTCTTTTCCTCCACTTATGAGCAAGCATCCTAAAACCCTCCACTTTTTCAGCCAAGATCCTTTTGCCCCTGCCCATCCACTTCATCCTCCTTTCTCTTCGACAGTTGCCTCTTCTGCCCGTCGTATTGTCCCTCCTGTCTTTTTTCTTTTGTTTGCACATCACCCACAAAATTCTTCTCCTCTGTTCTTCCTCTATCCCTTTCTCTCATCACTTTCTTCTTCACCCTTTTCTTTCTGTCTGTTCCTTGTCCTTACCTATGCCTTCTTCCCTCTCTCGTTTTCTCCTTTCCTTCCCCTTTTCCCTCCCTCCTTCCCTTCATCTCTCAGCCTTCTCCTCCTCCACCTGACCATTTCAATCACCTGCTTTGTCTTCAGATGTTTTTCTCCACATCCCAGTGGTTCCTCCCTTTATTCTCTATATATCTTATGTCTAACCTCACCCTTCTCTTTCCAGAACTCTGTCTCTTCTCCCACTTCTTCTCTTGCATGCCTTCTCCTCTCTCGCAGAGCTTCTATCCTTCCTCCTGCTAACAGGCCTCTCCCCCTCTCTCCCCCTCTGTTTCTCCCGCAGCGTTGCGTGCTAGCAGCTCTCCTCTCTGTCCGGCTCGCTGCGCTGACATTAACGTGCTGTGACATGTTACACTGAAACTACTTTATGGAATCAATATTAAATTCACAGCCTGTGACACTGAGGGCTAAACACACTGCCTGATTGTGCATATATATGTGTGTGCATGTGTGAGTGTGTGCATAGCTGGGTCATGGGCCATTCACATTTATCTGTGAGAGTAAAGAGAAGATGTGTTTGTGTGTTAGGAAAATGTCTGAATAGCTGTATGTGAGTGTGTATGTGTTTTGGTGGGGGATATTATACTTCTGAGGACTACGTAAAGTGAAGCTGGAAATGGATGGATGTGGATTTCCTTTTGTTTCTATGCCTGCATGTTTTTCTTTTAAATTTTATTAAATTTTGCACTGCGAGTGAGAAATAAGTCAGTAAAAAGCACTATGCATTTTTATTTTTTACATTTAATAAACTGTCTGGATCTGGGATTACTTGATTACTTTTCTAAAAGTATGCTTTTTGAAAATCACGGTAAAGTCCTAAAGTATTAAAGTGTCTGCGTATGTTTGTGTGTGTATGTGTGTGTGTATGTGTCTGCGTGTATGTGGATATGGGTGTTCGTTCAAGTGTGTGAGAGAGCGAAAAGCGCGCGGTGCGGTGTCCTGGGGGTGAATTAGAGCAGAGGCAGTCATGTTTGATAGCAAGGTCTCGACATCAATGAAAACACTCTAAAACGGCACGCAAACTTTGAGCGAAAGAAAAAAAACAGCCAGGAGCAAGGGAAGAAGTGGTGAAGAGGCTAATGTAAGAAGGAAGGAAGAGGAAACAAAAGCATAGGAAAGGAAAATGGAACAAAACCAAAGGAAAGAGAAGATGAAAAGCAAAAAGGGGATGCAAAGTAAAGGAAGTGAAACTAAAAGAATAAAAAATGGTAATTATCTGGGAAGGAGAAAAAGAAACCACAACACAGGAAAGGAAAGGCAACAGAATGAATTAGAGAAAGAAGCAAAGAAAAAAGGCAGAGGAAAGAAAAAGCAATGAGAAATTAAAATACTTATTTGATTAAGAAACATATGTTTTTCCCTTTAAATGATGGATTTAATTTGATATTTCATCTGGATTATTTGCACTTTTTTCTTTTTTGTTACATTTCAACCTCTGAATTACTTTGGCAAATGATGTTGTGGGGAGGCTGTTAGGGAAGATAATATTGAGTGTCCCCACAAAGCAAAATTGGTATGGCCCGGATCTGGCCCACACAATGTGCTTACACATGGCCCACATACCACAAAGAATGACGGCCCTTTGGTGGCCCAGATCTGGTTTGCCAGAGGTGGCCCACACATGGGCCAGCACAAGGCCAGTTGCAGACACACTGGTGGCCCTGTGCTGGCCCAGGACAGTTTCAGCTCTGGCCCCAGATGTCAGCTTAATGTATACCTTAATTAAGCCAAGTAATTACAACATGTGCCGGAACATAATAGTGCAAAAGTAAGATGACGAAACTCTGTTCAGACAGTGAATGGACTGATTCTTATATAACACTCTTCTACTCTCGCAGATTACTCAAAATGCTCTCTACATCATGCTACATTCACGCACTTTCTCTAAACGGAGTGCTTCCTAACTACATTCATACACACTCACACTCTTGACATGCAGATTGGAGGAGCCAGAGAGCAAACCACTAACCTTCCAATCAGTAGGAGACCTGCTCTACCTCCTGAGTTACAGCCACCCACTGGCAGAGATGGGTAAACCGTCACTAGGTTTTGGATAAAGTGTACACTCACAAACCTGTCAAGCCTGCATTTGAAACGTTGGCTACCATAGATGTATAGTATTGCAACATGGCATTTGGGTCTTCTAACTAAAAATGGAAAATAGGAACATAAACAGTGCATCATTGCCAGACCTGGCCCACATCTGGTTGCCATACACCCTGCCATGACACCAGTCAGTCAGAAGTGCCAGTTTGATACTGGATCCGGAGAAGACCTGTTTTCTACGAGTCTGGGCCACATAAACCAAGCCATTATCGGGCCAGATGTGGCATGCCAGGCCTGGCACATATCTGGATGACATACCACTTACCATGCCAGATGTCAGCCACCAGATGTCTGCTATGTGGGTCTGTCCTAATATTGAACACAACTGAAGGATTTAAAAGAGGATGCTCATTTGTCCTGCAAATTCAGTAATGGCTTATATCTGCACATCTCATTGTTACACATCACAAGTATTGGAATTATTTATTTTGATGTTTTGAGAAGATTAATTGCCGTGGACTTTTCAAGCTGGTAACAGAAAAGGTGTTGTCCATGAGGTTGATAATCAGGAGGTTCAGCAGATCACTGACTGAATGAGGAAATGAGGAGCTTCCATCCTGTCCCACACTTTATCGATGCTAAACAACAGTTGCAGTCTCTGCAGTGGCACAGTTTCACAGAAACAAGGAATCAACTCTGATCTGAATTCCAGTGATCATCAGAGGAATGCAAGCAGTAATATATAAACAGAGAGCATATTTAATCAGTAATCACTGGGCTGGACTTCCTTGCAGAGACCAGTGTTATTGTGAGACCATGCTCTGTTGTGGCAATCCTCCAATTACCAATTACCAGTGTTGGGTTTGTTACTCCTTTTTCTTTGAAGCAACACATTACATCACTTAATTACTCTCCGGAGAAATAAACTTGTTACACTACTCATTACATTACTTTTTTAACCCCTTGCAACATGTTCTGAAATGCACATCATATATTTACCAGTTAATAATATAAACCTGTCCCACATAGTGACTCTTTATTTTAGGATTATAAAGACAGTATATGTCTGTTTTTATGCTTATAAAGAAGTATAAAGACAGACATCCACTTTCCCTCCACCGACCTCATACTTCTAGCTACACAGCTTCTCATCTTATTAAAAGCCCAGTATAAATATAGTGTCCCGGCTCTTGTATGCGCCTCAGAGAGGTTCTTGTTTCCACTTTCACTCTGATACTTCACCAGTTTCAAGCACAAATGACCTGTTAATTTAATTCCAAAGCAGCTCATGAAGTCCAGACGTTTTCTAGGTAAATCCAATACCTTCCTTTTGTTCTTGTTTAAACCTTTCAGAGATGGACTTGTTGGTGTGTTTTGGTTTATTGTCCTGCTGAATTTTACTTTTTCTCACTTTCAATTCAATTCAATTCAATGTTATTTATAGAGCGCTAATCATAACAACAGTTGCCTCAAGGTGCTTTATATTGTAAGGTAGACCCTACAATAATACATACATCGAAAAAAAAAACAATCCTATGACCCTCTATGAACAAGCACTTTGGCGACAGTGGGAAGGAAAAACTCCCTTTTATCACGAAGAAACCTCCAGCAGAACCAGGCTCAGGGAGGGGCGGGGCCATCTGCTGCGACCGGTTGGGGTGAGAGAAGGAAGACAGGATAAAGACATGCTGTGGAAGAGAGCCAGAGATTAATAACAGGAACCTATTCTTCTATCAGGTTTTGGTCACGTCACCAACTTAAGACGATTCAAAGCACTATTTCCGGGATTGTTAGTCTTCAGAAACAAAAACATATTACTCCAATGCTAGAGAATTCACACTGGCATGCATGTTAATTTTTGTAATAGTTTTAAAGTCTTTCTAATCACTTTTAAAGCACAACATAGCCTTGGACTGAACATACACACACCCACAATGGACAACTGTACCCTCAAACACACAATAATAACATGGACTGAACCACCACTCACAACCACTAGCACTTTATATAGCCTCTGTAGAAACTATCTACACCCTCACTTATCTTAACTGCACTACTGTATAGCTCTGTGTAAATAATCATTCTGTACATTCGATAATCTTTAATCCTACAACTGTTTACAACTTCATAGTTCCCATTTCTGTATAGCTGTATATCTCAGATTCTGTAAAGTTATTTATTTCATATTCTGTATAGTTTTTCATATTTATATCCTGTTCATAGCCTGTACATAGCTTGTACTCACTACAGCCTGTACATACTTATAGTTATAGAATATTCACAACATACTTCATACCGTGTACATTATAACATACCATAATAGACCCATTTCTGTAATATACTCACATATCTATATTATTGCTAATATATATTGTAATATATCTATATCACTAAAGCACTTCTGGATGGATGCAAACTGCATTTCGTTGCCCTGTACCTGTGCATGTGCAATGACAATAAAGTTGAATTCTATTCTATTCTATTCTATTCTATTCCAAAGTACATTAAGGACTAACTACCAGAGATGGGCAGTAACGCGTTACTTGTAACGCGTTACTGTAATCTGATTACTTTTTTCAAGTAACGAGTAAAGTAGGGGATTACTATTGCAAAAACGGTAATTAGATTACCGTTACTTTCCCATAGGAACGCTGCATTACTGTGTTACTAAAACCGTGATTTTTTTGCGAGAATGTCTCTGACAATGACGTAAGCGAGTGCGACGTTCATGACAACAGCTGTGTGCAGATCAACAATGGATCATATATCAAGTGCAGGAGAGAGTATGAGCGTGTAGCGTTTAAAGCGTGGAAGTACTGACCTTATTTTGAGTTTGATTCCCTAAAAACATTAGCGTCCGTTGTGCGTGGGAAGAAAACTTCTTTTTACAGCGAAAAAACCCCCTAAACTTCCAAGCAAGCACCGAGTGCGCAACGACGTAATGGGAAATTCACAGAGAAACTCGCGGATTCCTCCACTGACCGCTGCGGCACACCTGCACCAGGGTAAACCTCCGCCTACCCCAGTCCTGCTTTACAGGTGAAAATAGAGCAACAGGACCGCTGAGTCTTTGACTTTATTTATTTTCTGCTGTGTTTTACTTGCATCTATTTGAAAGAGTGAGTGTAAACACAAAAAATATTTTATTTTATGTGCTGGAATGTGCAGAAAATAAGTTTAAATGTTAAACAAAT
The DNA here is from genome assembly GCF_900408965.1 of Simochromis diagramma. NCBI lineage: Eukaryota > Metazoa > Chordata > Actinopteri > Cichliformes > Cichlidae > Simochromis > Simochromis diagramma. The sequence continues at coordinate 20,498,078 of NW_024387030.1, read as the reverse complement.
TTCTTCCAGTCAGAGAATGGTGCATATAATTAAATTTTTGCTTGATGCATAAAGTTAAAAGATTAAAACTAATAAAACAAGTTTTAAAAAAGGAGACTTTTCCATTTGATTACATTTTGTATGATGGATTATTATAAGTAGAATTGGGCTGAAAGATCTATCGCTTTATCACCTATTCAGGTTGTAAATCGTGTTTTTAAAAAGTAACTAAGTAACTAAGTAATTAATTACTTTTGAAAATAAGTAATCAGAAAAGTAACGGGATTACTTTTGGGGGGAAGTAATCAGTAATTAGTTACTGATTACTTTTTTCAAGTAACTTGACCAACACTGCTAACTACTAACAGTATATGCCAAGACATTTACTTGGAAGAATGGCAACTTCTTTCTTCTTTTAATGTATTGTATTTTCATTATTTGCATGGGGTGAAGGTCAGAGGAGAATATTCCATAAATTTCTTTGTGTGAAGCACATTGTAATCTAAGACAGAGAAGTTGTGCTGTAAATTCCTGTGGTGTAAATGTAAAGTCTATAGTAAAAAATTATAGTAATAATTATTATTATATTCATTTTGATGCTTTGTTGACCTGTCCATCCACCCCAATCACCCCACAGGCTGTGTTGGCTGACTCTTTCTTTTCTCCTGTATATAATTCAAAGCATCCTGATTTCCTTTCAGGAGTTTTGGCCCTTTGATCCTCTGATCTTTAGACAAAGTCAAGTTTAAAGATGTCACTTCCCTCTATAGTGTCAAAGACTGGACCGTTTTTATGTTGTTCTGGTTGTAAAATTGATTTATTTGTGTGTGTGTGTGTTTGCTGTTAGTGCACAAACTCCAGTATCTCCTTTGCGGCTTGCTGATGCTGAGAGTGTGGAGCAACTGATTCAAACACCAATACAATCCTGCACTGTCAAAACACACAAACACACAGCAGTACACAGACCCACATTAGAAACTCTCAAAAACAGAGGTGTGACCATAGCAGTGTGTGTTTTGTGTGTGTTGTGCGTGTGTTTCTGCTTCACTGAGCCACAGCTGAAGATGGATGTTTGCACTCAGAGGTTGCGAACAACACTGCGTGTGCTGTAAGAAACACACACAGATGCCATGGTTTGACTTAATTAAGCTTGTTTCAAGTTAAACTGCAGCCACAATAAGTAAAAGTCTTTCACTATCTGAAAGGTGTTTATTCAAATCCTGTTAGGGAACTGCTGAAACATAATTTAGTTCAGTAGGGCCAATTTTGATATTTCAGCTATTGTTTCCAAATTGCACATCACCATGGTAACAGTACTGATGATTCAAGGTCTGCTAGGAGCTTGCTGACTGCAAACACACAAAAGCACGAAGGTACAAGAAACTCATCATTTGTTCTTGTTCTCTGTACTGTGTTGATTTGTTAGTCATTTCTGATTGGTGAACCATTTTGGTCCAGGTATTTGTCCCAGTGGGTAGTTTCCACTGATGTTTGTTTATAGACCAGACAAGTTTAATTAAAAGAGGCACTGTATGAAAAGCAAAACTTGTATGAGGTGAGAAACAACAGAAAATTAGCTTCCACATTCTGGGTTACTTCTCAACTTGACCCACTGTTGAAGCAACACTAACAGAGCCACATGTCTGCAAATTTGTTTAAAACAATTAGTGCAGCGATTTCTGTCTGAGGTATAATATACTCATTTTAAACTGAGTTAATGGACTTTTGGATGAAGTAGAACTGCATTATTTCTGATTCCCATTTCAAATAATGAATGGTTTTCAAATATAAAAATAACTTCTTGCTGACCAATTTGCTTTCTTTATCATGTCAATAAAGCCATTGATCAGTAAAGCCATTGATAGTCACTGGAACATCTGGAATTTATGAAAATGCAAGCATTACAACAGAAAAAGAGACACAATTGTAGTTGGCAGCTCAACTCAATGACAAAGCCCAGATGCTTTTGCTTAAATTGCAATGCTTGGGGTCACCTGGCGGTGTTGTGGTTAGCACTCTTCCCTCACAGTGAGAACATTCCTGATTTAAATCCTGACTAGGACCTGCCTGTGGGCAGTTTGCATGTTCTTTAGTGCTGTGTGATGCTGTGAACACAGGGCCAGTATTGCCAATACCACTACCATCAATACCAATCAATACCAATACCAATCAATACCAATACCTATAACGGTAGCTTGTGTAGTAGAGATCAGTGTGTCGTGATTTATGAGATAAATCATCACCAGTTTGTTAATTCTGATCACTGACCACTAAATCACTGGGATTTTTATGTTTCATAATAATAATAATTACTTAATACAACACGCCTTTGAAACTTATATTTTAACACAGTTCAGTAGGCTACATATTGAACTTAGAAGAAAGTATCGCTCCTATCACGTTACTATTGATCCGATACCAGTACCAGTGTGGGTATCAACTCTATTGATATTTGGATTAAGCCCTCCACCTTTAATGTTCTACTTGTGCGTGTGTGGGTTTCCTTTAGTCCTCTGGCCTCCTTCCAAAGTCTAAATACATTCATATTAAGTTAATTGGTGATTCTAAATTGGCTATGAAACTGAGGTATATAAAGTCCTTGAAGTGCATAGAATAGTAGTTAAAATGACTTGTAGCCTAAAGTGCTTGGAGCGGTCAGTAAGAATAGAAAAATGCTATCTAAATGCAAGTACATTTAGTGGCATAATTGGGGTAATTAGTCAGTAAGAATAGCATTGCAATTAATGTCACCACTGAAAAGCTTGGTATCAGAAATTGCCACAGATATTCCTATTTTGGTCATAGACCCTGAGTTTGCAGTTTTTGTAATTAAATCTGGGTTCCTGTATTTTGGGGTTTCTGGGTCTTTTGGGTTTTGTATTCTATCAAGTTCTACTTCCTGGTTCATTTCTTTATGGCTATTGTATTACTTTGGTCTTTAGGTCTCCTCAGCTTTAGTTTATGTTCCAGTTTTCTTAATGAAGAAATCTACACAGAATGATTTCAGATCTTCCGTACCCATGCTGAAAAAGGACTGTTGTCACTACACTTTACCCTCATTCACATGCAACTGCTTCCACTCCTCCAGCCCTCTCTCAAAGAGGAAGCATTGCTCTTAGTACTCCTCATCTCAGTTACCCAGCACCTCAACATCACTGCAGCAGCACCCCAGAACCCAAGTGTGATTGCTGCAACAGGCCTGCTTGACAGCAGTCCATCCACAGTCTGAAGCTCCGATGATGAGAGTGGTTTGGCTCAGCCTTTCACGGCCTCTCACCCACTGGGCCTACTACTAACGTGCTCCTCAGGTTGTACCCAGTTAGCTCCTCACCACTTCAGGCAGATGGCTTCAAGCTGCAGCAGCCAGCTTCCCACTAAAAGAAGCATGCTTCTCATCAGCAGAATTAGGGACAAGAGTCAGTGACCATAATTACCTGTGATGAGTAGTCATCTGGCGTTTTTTAGGAATCACAGACATTTTACCGCCCAACAGCCCAACCTTGATGCCACACTGCTGCGCTCATCAGAGGCTGCACTATTCTGTCAGTTTGAAGGTGATGCTGCCAGAGAATGCTGTCTGCTTCATCCCTCATCATTGACAGAGCTATGGGCAGATGCTGAGGAGCCAGTAGCTTTTGCTCTGCACCCTCTTCCAGGACACAGTGGGGCTCTCATTGCTATTGCTCCTCACTGCAGCGAGAGCTAGCTTCTCACCCGTGTCTGCTGGAACCGAGTCCCAATCAAGGACAGTTTCTCAACCCATGTCAACTGACTGTGAGCTACCAGTTCTCAACACCCCAGTGAGGAAAATAAAGACTTGAAGTGTTTATTCTGTGCCTGCAGAGCTCCCAGAGCCCAGGCCTGTAGGAGCCCAGGCCTGTGACTCACACGCCTGTGGGTCCTGCCCATGCCTGACCCTGCATCTGTGTTCAAAGGTCCCATTCAGTCTAAGTCTGAACCCAAGTCTCCCACTACGCCTGATCAACAGGGTCACCTGGGGCCACCTGCATACATGTGTCTTTTAGGCAATATCATTAGAAAACAATTAATACATTTTCATTGCTACTGTCAATAAAATTAAAATGATTTTAATACACTTTTGTCTTTCTTGGAAATATTATCATGTGAATTTAATACCATTGACAAAGAAATGGGACAGGGCATGGTGGCCACATTACTGAGACTAAATTTCCATATTTTCAAAAGCAAACTTTTTACTTAATGTAGGATTTTCCATTGCTCAACAGTTTGAGCCATTCTGTGTTTCTTTTGATAATATTTGATAATATTCTCAAAAGGTGACAGATCTGGACTGCAAGCTGTCCAGTTTAGCACATCTTTTGCAACATGGCCACGTTTCTGCTTTAAGTGGTTTGTCATTGTCTTACTGAAATAATCAAGGCCTTACTCAAAAAGGTTGTTGTCTGCATGTTTCTCTAAAACCTTCATATTTCATTTAGTATTTATGAGGTATTTTAAACACACCCATACCATCACAGAGACTTACTTTTGAACAGTGTGTTGACAATTTGATGGACGGTGTTTCCTGTATTTAGCTTTAAAGAGCTCAGGATCGCTCAGACCCACTGGAAATCACTGCATTCTATTTATTATGCGATGGTTTTTAAACTAAAATGATTATCTGCTTACAAATGCCTAAACTGGCTAAATTCTTCTTTTCTCTCTTGTACATGACATGAAACAATACATTTTGACCCTTAAAGACATTTAAATCACTGGACTTTTTCACTACCTTAAATCCAGCAAATTATTGGCAGATTAAAAAACTGATGATAATTAGTTCTGGTCCTCGCTTAGACTTGTAACCATAATGTAAAGAAATTCTAATAATATGCAGACTCTTGTATTTCTCCTTGAGGCGACTGTTGTTGTGATTTGGCGCTATATAAATAAAATTGAATTAAATTGAATGGAATGAAATTAAAGATATTAAATCAGCTTTAGCTGATATTTGATGCAGGGTATATCATCTGGGCTTTTTTCCAGACCCTCTGTGACCATGAACTGGATAAGCTGCTAATAAAAGCGAATGGATGGATGGATGATGTAACGTGCAATGTCAAATTCTTTACACATTACATTGAAATGTAAACATAACAATATTACATATAATATAATATAAAGTAAGAGCATACTCACCAACATAATCAAAGTGAGAGTTATGAAATCTTTTGGAAAAAGACTGTATAATCGTGGTTCCCAAAATTGCTCAGCACTATTTCTGACATTTTTCAATCCTTGCAAATGAATAGATTTGAAGAAAATATGCAGACTCTTGTCTTTCATACAGTGAATTTTATGCTTTCTCCCCAAATGAGAAAATACACTTGCACAGTGCATTATGGGAAGAAAATCTGTGATGACATTGATTGTGAAAAGCACTAAACAAAAAGGGAAGCATTATTCTAAACATGGACCCAGAAAAATGCTGATATTTGGGATTGGGCAGCTGCTCTCTCACACACACACACACACTGAAACACACAATCACAGAAGGAGACAGCAGCCATTGAAACCTTGACATTGTGGCGCCAAAAGAGACTAAATGTTTTTTCTGTCCTGCTGAGACATTATTCCATTTATACCCCTGACACAGACACACACATGCACATGCACACAGTCATTAATGACACAGAGGTCTGAGCTGAGAGCTGAAGAGTGACAGACAGCTCGTTAAGATCGTCATCACGCTGAGGCCCGGACCTTGTTAGCACAACACACACACAAGTACAAAACACACACAAACGGTCACACACTCACTAACAAAACACACTCACACACTTACAAAACACACTCAGAGTGTTTTTTCAGACATGCTGGGTTGAGGTCCTGGGCTTTGTTACTCAGACTGAATAGAGACCTTGAGAGGCCTAAGTGTGTGCCTGTACGTGTGTGTGTGTGTGTGTGTGTGTGTGTGTGTGTGTGTGTGTGTGTGTGTGTGTGTGTGTGTGTGTGTGTGTGTGTGTGTTTCTAGACCTGAAAATGTTCGTTGTTATAACAGATGAGACCGTGGCAGTGAATTTTCTTTTACATAAACCAAACACAGGAAATAAATCTCGATTATATTTTACTCAGTATTTATTTAACCACATCTTTGAGGTTTATAACTTTTGCTACAAGCTTATTTCATTAGGACAAGTGCTTATTTTACTGCTCCTGTGGGTTAAAATCAAACAGTATTTCAAATTGAAATTGAAATAAAACTCAATACACTGAAAAAAGTAGATACAATTTATATAAATATGAGTAAACCTAAAACAACAGCAACACAAGAAAACAAAAGGAAGCAAAATGACTTACTAAAATTAGAAAAAGCAAATAAAGGTTTCAGTAAAATTCATTCCTAATTTATTTAAAGCACTCAAATGGACGGCAAGGTTTTAATGAAAACTGGTAAATTACTGTTGTTAGATCTAAAGTCATATGTATTGAATGATTTATTTAAGTCTTCTGAAATTGTTTCAGTAATATAGTTGTGTTGACATTTATTCATGTCTTTATATTTTGAAATGTTTGTCTGTAATTGTAAGTAAATTTCCTGATTATAGGAATAATAACATTGTTTTCTCGCCTTTTCCATTTTTCCTTTTTCATGCATGTTTCAACGTGAATTTAATGCCATCAGCAAAAACAAGTTGGGACAGGTCATGGTGGCCACAGTACTGTTTCAAAAACAACCTTTCTGTTCTCCGTTTATTATTATTCATTTGGTCATTTTTAAGAAAAAAAATCTGTTTGTATATACATTTTTACCTGTGTTACATTTTTGAAATAACTGGTTCCTGTATTTAATTTATTTTTTTATTGTTTTTCATTGTTTATATTTATTTGTCAATATAAAATTATTTGCATAACCAAGAACGGCTGATGTTAGCAACCTCTTGTGTTTAAAAGCTCAGTTTTTGATCAGCAAAATGAGTAAAATAACAAAAAATAAGAAGTCTGTATTTTTTCCTTAAAACTTAAACTATTTTTCTTTAAATAAGATTTTTTTTTTATTAATATGGCACGAACAATAATAATTTGCTACATACCTTGTGATCCTTTAATAAGAATAATTTCACACACAGGTCAGTCCTGTTGTTTAAAACTGTGCAAATGTGGCAAATAAAGAGAGCGTGTTTAATTGAAGCATAAAATGAATCAAATACATTTCTTCAGGGTTTTGATGTAGCTGAGTACTTTTTAAATGAATGACTCATTCCTGTCCAACCTCTGACGTTCAAAGATCACGTAGTGAGTCCTGCTGCTTGGGAAACTGATTAGTTTCCGTGATATGGCCCAGTGGAGTCAAGAGTTTAATAAATAAACATTTTTTTAGAAACATGTCAACATTTCACTTTTTAAGTTTTGTTTTTGATTTTTTTTTTTTTTTTACCCAACACATGATTTAAACAATTCATTGAATATCAAAAGTATTGAATTAATCAACTTACACCCTCACATATTTCGGAGACATCTCTCTCATCTCTCTCTCTCACACACACACACACACACAAACACACACACGCACACACACAAACACACACACAAACACACACACACACACATGCACAAAGGACCTCTCTCTCTCTAATTGGATTGAGACATCAGGAGATGTCAATCAAATGTCTTTACAAACCGACAATCTCTTCAAAAAGCCATTATGTACACCAACGGACCCCGGGGGCCAATACACACACAGACACACACACGCACACACACACACACTTGTGCAGTGAGAAAGGAAAGGAAGGTAATAATTAGTTGTTGGTGGTTTGATGGATCTCCTGACACCTTGAGGCCACAAGAAAATGTTCTCACAGCTCTCAGCTTTTTGTGTTGTGTTCTGTGTGTGTGTCGGTGTGTGCGTGACTGATAGCCAGACCTGTCCCTTCTCACTACCCAGAAGCCTCCTCTGCCCTCCAGGCAACCAAAAGAATAACGGCTGGAGTACTGCTCCACTGTGGAAATGAACCCGTAACCCTGACAGACTTGTGTTCAGTACCTTGACTGTAATGATTAATCTGTCTGTGTCAGGAACAATTTGGAGATTTAAAACTCAAGGATGAGGACATTTTGCGGGGGAATATCTGGTTATTTCTTTCAATGGGATAGAGCTTCGAAACACTGTTGGACTGTTTACATTTGGTTTTAGGGCTCAGACCAAAAAAGGTTTGTGACCCCTTCACAATAACCAGAACTTCTGGTCCTAAAAACTCCAATTTTCATTTAAGTCACAGTTGTAGACTAATAAAGGACAATGACAGTTCTACCTTCTTTATCTTTATTGAATATGTTGGGTGCTCACTTTCAATTTAGAAAAAAGTTACTTCTTATCAGGTACCGTCTTTATGCTGCACTATAAACTGTTGTTTTGAGTTAGTGCTAGTGTATAAAAGTAGGCCATACAAAGTCAGGGTTAATGACAAAATATTGTTTTCTCAGCACTGTTTGGCTGGTTTGTTGCCAAAGAAACATCTACCACTTGTTTAAATATGTCCACTAAATTAGAATTGTTAAAAGAAAAGAAAAGTGGCTGAAGTAAGCCACTGTTCTCTAAAACAAAAGACCACGTCTTTGCTCTTCTAGGAGGACATTCCATAGCCTCACTAGACAGGAATGTTTAAGCTAAGATACACTTAATTTATCCTAAAAGTTGGAAATGTATTGTGTTACAGCAGCAAAAATGTGAAAAAAAACGTGAAACTCAATAACATCAGTGAAGCATCACAAAGCCAAATAGCTCTGAAAGGTAAAAACTCATTCTAAGTGAGAATCTCCGTAAATCACAATCTAAATATTATACAATGAATACATGTGTTGTTTTCTGGGGGAGAATAGAGCCAGCCTCTCAGCATAATGCCAGGAAAAGAAAACAGTTTTTACCCAAAAATTCACAACATTGTGATATAAAAAGGATTCTCTACACGGACACCATCTGGGAAGCACGGTGGAGGGGGCATCTTGGTTTGGGACTGTTTTGATACCTCTGGTTCTGGACACTGCAGGCACATTTTCAGAGCCCTGACCAAACGTGGGCAGATATGGCCCAGAAGAAAAGTAGACCACATTTGATGAGGACATAAATGAAAAAATCTTAATTTTTTTGTCCCTAAGGTCAAGAATCATTTGGGTTTTTTTAATAAAGGACTAAAAGTTACAATTTTTTCCTTTCTGTCCCATCCGGGAAACAGAATTTAAGGAAATTTCTTGGTGTGATGAGGATGGAAGTTAGCAGGAACACTAGTTCATTAATGGCTAGGATAACAAAATCAAGTGGGGGTTTTTTTTGGTTTGATTCTGTCATGTTTCATCTTCTACTTAGTTGTCGTTTTGGCTTTAGCTCACTCTGAGGATTTTGTACTCGTTTGTTTGAGGATCTGCTTGATGCTGTTTTGTTCTTTAAGAGAGATGTTGTTTCTGTGACTGCCTGGGACTTGGGAACGTTGATTCTTCTTTCATGTCATGTCCTACCCAGCTAGAGGAGATATAACACATGACGAAAGAATCTTCACAACAGGCAAATGTTTCTGACCATCAGATTCATTTTTGCTTTAAAAATAGCTCATCCTGGTATTATACTATAAGATACTGAAGAGTGAAATATCTTGAATAAACCTTATCCAATTAATATCCATGACAAAGTTTATGAGTTTGACTATGTCCAAAGGTGTTTATATAAATTAGAACTGAGTTTATACATATAGTCTAACTTGTCATCTAATCTCTCTGTTTTGAGCATCAAGTCATTTGTTTGGTGAGGGGGGGGGGGGGGGGGGGTTGCTTCCCCCCCCCCTTTTTTTGTTCTTAAACCTTTCAAAGTGCTAGAAAGCGATTTACGTCAGTGTGTCTTCCTATAAGAGCTGCAGTAACTCCCTCACAAGTTTCTTTCAGCAGCTTCCTTATTCACAAGGCATCATGTCACATATTAGATTTATCTTTACACCAGATGCCTTTCTTGAGGAAACTCCAAAGGGATTTTTGTCTTCTCCTGGGAACAAACTGTAGAACTTTCACTTGTTAGGCAAATGAGTAAACAACTACACGATGGAGCCAGCACTCTCTCATAAGTGTGAGCTTTCTAACTCTGACTGATCGCTCACAGAGGGCCCTGCTTGTTCAGCCATGCAGACACTCTGCAGTCTAATGCCCATACAGTAGTATACAGCCAAGAGCAATGCTTAGCATGTTGAAACTAAACATGCCACCTTAAATCATATTGTCACAACCCTGGAACAACATGTGACACAAACTAGCAGCTGCAGATGTGTTTCCTAACAGACTGTCAGAAAGCATCTGCTCAGCAGTGCCACACCGGAGGGTTCAGTTATCTCTACAGCTCAGTGGTCTAATGAACTACAAACTCTTGGGCCTGTATGTCCTCCCAAACAGTGTCATGCAAAAGTGAAAGTAGATGGTGATTTCACTTTAAACAAAGTAGAAAGGCAGCGATCTCCTGCTTTAGAATTGAATGCTGAAATATTTATGTGAACTCTATTTATGTGGATTTTTTATTTTTCATATCGATGTTTGTAACGTCTATAATTATACAAGAGTGACTTCTCTTTCCCTTCAGGAATTTAATTGTAAGTATGGTGTTGTGTTTCCAGGTATTCCTGTATGTGTTGAAGCCCACTGCTGCTACTAAAATAGATCATGTAAGAGTTAGGCGTGAATTTTTCTTTTAAGTCAGTAATCTTTTTAAGTCTGGTAGCTATGACAACTGTTTTCTTTGTTTTGCTTACTTTTCTTTTAGTGTTTACTGTTTCACCTCAGTTTTTAAAAATTTTCTCATAGGTTATTTACTTCAGTAAGTCATACTTGTTCTTTGACCTTTTTTATCTTTCCAACCAATTTGACGAGCTAATTTTAAAAATTTGTATCCTTTGATATTTTTTTCATGTTAATTTTTTAACTTTTTAACTCGTAGTTTTTACTGTTCTCACAGTATTGCATTTTTACATTGTGAATTTGTTAAAAAAAATTTCTTGACAAAGTTGTAATATTTATATGAAAACATTTTTAAAGTGAATGTTTTGGGGGGGGGGGGGGGGGTAATCACTGCAGACAGTATTTTCTTTACTGGCTTCAACAGGCTTCCTTAAATGTGGCACTCAAAAAGAAAGAAATTTGGTGCAAGTTATTGTGTAACTTAATCACACACACACATTCACGTTTACTTTGACTCAGTCTCACACTTAGTCACAAAACTATAGGACTGCTTTTGGAAATGATTCAAGATAATGTTATTGATGTGTTTTTAAGAGTTGTGTCTTTAGCAAGGACCAGCGGGCTTCAAACTGAGTCAAAGTATGGAGAGAAACACTAATGGATTATCCTTTTGTCATGTAGAATGATGCTAGCATTACTCATTACTCAGATAACCAACTTAAGCTTAGTAACTGAATGTCTTCATGAAAGAGATACACGTAAATCTGTTTGCTTAGCTGCGTGTTAACATGTCATCATGTGTACACTTCTGTTAGTTATGAACTGTATGTCTCAAAGTGTGGGTTCGTGTGTGTGCGTATGTGTACATGTGTGTTTTGGGGCCACCTGCTGTGTGTATGCCTGTTCAGCTGCTCTCCCACTGAGTCTGCAGCCAAATAATACTTCATTAAAATACCAATAAATACTCAAAAAATCACTCAAACACCGAGGGAGAAAGAAACTTAATTAAAATACCAATAAGCAATTAACTTAATTTCATCACCCAATAAATAACCAACTTCATCAAAATACCAGGCAGGAGCCAACTTCATTCAAAAACATCCAATCAAACTGTGTCAAAGGAGTGTGTACTGGTGTGGATTGTGTTTGTGCAACATCCTCCCGAATATGTGTGTGTGTGTGTGTGTGTGTGTGTGTGTGTGTGTGTGTGTGTGTGTGTGTGTGTGTGTGTGTGATTTACATGGTAATAACCCGGCCATGCTGTGGAAGTTTCTCTCCCTGGAAGATGAGATCCGTTTCATTCTCCCACCGTTCATCCCATGTTCATCTCACAGCTGGACTTTTGTCTTTCTCCATCGCCTCCTCTTTCCTCTTTTTCTGTCTTTTGTTTATTTTCTTTATCCGCTTGCTGTCTCTCACATGCTAATGTGGGCTGAACAACTGGTATAGAGGAAATGGAGAGAAACGTAAAACGACACAAGGTTGAATCTATAGATGTTACTGAATAGGAATACGACAGAGAGAGAAGAGAGCGCGAATGTTAAAGACCCTTAAATGTTAATATGTATATTTATATGAAAGGTTAGATTCAGATTCAATTCAGATTCAACGGTGTACTGATATATAACAAAATTATAATGTTCTTGTACATCTAGAAAAATACGTGTAGGTTACTTGGATAAGAAGCCCATGTTACGAATACTAAACTTCTTCGTTTATACAAATGAATTCCCCACTCGCCTCTCAGGGCGGTCTTTATCCTTCAAGCTCAGGTCCTCTACCAGAGCTTAAGGGTCTTTGGTGTGGCTAGGACTGCGGTCTTTTGGAAAAAGATCTTGGATGTTGACTTGCTGGAACCAAACTAGCCTAGCTTGAGGGTCACGGCACTGAGTGCTCCAATCACTGGAGCGCATATATATATATATATATATATATATATATATATATATATATATATATATATATATATATATATATATAGAGAGAGAGAGAGAGAGAGAGAGAGAGAGAGAGAGAGAGAAGAACTCTAGCTAGCTAACCTGACATATTTTGGGTAAAAGGATCACCCTCACGCTGGAATTACTGTTAGAAACTGTTATATCTCTATATAATATGTAATCTTTACATGATTTTAAAAATATTTTGTAATCTTTCTTTTAACCTTTATTGATATTCAAATGCTTAGAATATATATTTCAGAAACTAGCGATATATATGGTTCAGCCAGCCAGGGGATTGAGGAAAGCACCTACAAACTGGGTGTGCCTGGAAGGACTTTATATTTGTGATTTTTTTATGAATTCTAAATTACACTGCAAGTCAATGGAAGGTGCCAAAAAATAGGACTGATATGAGATCGACAGCTAGTTTTTATTAGCAGCATAGCATAAGCTAGCTTAGCTTGAGGTAACTGTGATGTGCAAGTGAGCAGTGTGCAGTGATCTAGATCGAGAAAGGTTAGAGTATCTACTAGAACAAGAAGACTCAGTGATTAATGGTATAGGTGTGAGTTTTGCATTTCAACACTTAGTGTTGTTTTGTTATTTACGCTACCTGAGCATTCAAAGTGCTTTATTCAACTTGCTTCATTCACCCATGCATTTTTTTTCTATGCTTTTCATTTAAAATTTACACACCTATGGATATATCACTGAGCAACTTGGGCACACAGACTGGAACCACCAACCTTCCAGTTAGTAGGTGACATGCCCTAGCTCCTGAGCTACAGCCACCCCTTTTAAAATAATTGCGACTGGAAGGAAGAGTATTGCCAGGGTTGCAATAGAAGTAATGCCGAGATAGCCTGTCAGTAAGGGAAGTGAAACAAACTGATATTAGTGATCATGTTGAGATTTTTAGGTTTAAAAAATAATTTAAGCAGAGTATCATCAGCAGAACAGTGGACAGAGAAAAAACTGGATTAGACATAGTGAAAACAAAATAGGTCCAAGGCCCGATCACTGAGGGATTACATGTTTTCCTACATTACATGTAGGAAAACCTAAAATTTGTAGCCATGAAAATGTACAATTACTATGAAAAATCATTATATAAGACATTTCAATACATTACAGAGCTACCAATCAACCAATTAAGCTTAATAAGCTTAATTAATAATCAGCCATACTTATCCCTAAAAATCTTAGAAACATGGTGACTAACCAGAAACTAACACTTGGCGTTACCTTGGATTCTATCACTGTGATTAATTTTGGAGTCATTTTTGACAGGGATATTTTTCTCAATGCACTTACTAAACAAAAATGAAGGATGCTTTCTTGCATTAGTGCAGCAGGTGTAAAATTAGAAACATCCTGTCTCAGAGTGATACTTTATGCATTTATTACTTCTAGGCTGGAGTGTTATAATTCATTATTATCAGATAGTCCAAAAACCTCCCTGAAAAGCCATCAGTTGATCCAGAATGCTGCAGTAAGAGAGAGCATATTACATAATCTATGTAAATACTGAGTTACTGTATTAGCCTTAATTTAAGTCTATTCAGATTTCTGTGAATTCAGGCAAGTTTCAGATATTATATATTCAAGGACAAGAAAATGAGATATTAACCAGATCAGATACTGGTTTTGACTGGAGAGTATTGGGAAGAGAGTCTTTTACAGTTTTGGCATTACATGCTTTTTGAAGTTTTAACTTTGTGGGGTTCTTTTAGAGTCTGTCCACACTTGTGTTTGGTGAGCCCAGTTTAACCTACAAGAATTTCTTTTTGTTGCCACAGAGGTAGAAAGTCATGACTGAATACGGGTTTATAGCTTGAGGGATGATGTCTCTCTTCCCCTCAATCAACATTAGAGGGATGTTTTTTAATCAAAGTCATGCTTCAGCATTAACGTAGATATTTAAATATCTTATGTTGCCACTTTTCCATTTGATAAGGATAAAGGGGAAATATCAGATATATATTTTTCTTAAAACAATATTTAAAAACGAATCTTAATTGTTGCTAACTAATTTTATACTGGCTGATAATGACCACCTAATCATTTCAGCTCTGCACAACAGTCTGGTTTCTGGAAGCCTGTGGAATAAGAAAAGTGGCATGAAGGTTAGTAAGGATCCAAAAACACATTGCCCACAGTACCACCCGGGATGATTAATCTGTCTGTGGAGACATAAAAGGGAAAGAGGGATGAAATAAAAGCAGAAAAAGATGGAAATGATCCATCTGCAAACTGTGGAGAAATACACACACACACACACACACACACACACACACAATGACATGCATACAGAGTAGGAGGAACATTGAAAGTGTCAGGAAATAACAAGGGGTTGAGTCATTTAATTTGACTTCATGTAGAGCGTGTGTGTGTGTGTGTGTGTGTGTGTGTGTGTGTGTGTGTGTATCATGCAGGTGTGTTTCAATCTCGTCAGTGGGTTACAGCGGATCACAGTTCGCCGACATGACTGATAATCAAGTCCCCACACTTTTTACATGGAGAGAAAGAGAGGGGGAGTTTTAGGGGTGACGGGTGAGTGCAGCTCATCTCAGGTGACAGAAGATAATGAAGCTTGGTCATCTCTTGTGTTTGCAGTGCAGGCCAACAGGTGGAGCCCACACTTTGAGAGCAGCAGGACTACCTAGAGGTACATAGTGGCAACAAAAACGAAATGAAAACTGCAAGCCAAATCCAGAAGTTGCTGAGGTATGCAAACCAACTCCGTGCACACCACTGAGGTTGCAAAGGTTTATGTGAACATGAATTTTGACATTAGATGGTGAATGCTGATATTTGTAGCCTGACATTATAGTGTGGCCTGCGGTTCTTCTAGAGAGCAACAAAACCTTTCTAGTAGAGTACAGTTGTATATTTGTCAATGGATTTTTAATAAACTGCTATCCAAGTTTCTCAGGAAAATCTACAATGTTACAAAAATAAAGCAAGAGAAAAATCATTGCATGGATCTCACTGTATCTAAATTAGAGGAGAGAGACATAAGGGAAATGCTTTCGAAAACAAGATATTAAAATCAAATATGGTATTATCAGGACTTTTTTTTTTTAAATGGAGAGGCATGGGGAATAATGATATCTGAACAGAATTACATGCAGCATAGAAAATATTGGTCATCATTTTTATTGGAGTTCATGAACAGCCCTGTACTCTACAATCCCAGTGGGGTACCCAGGAACTTGTAACTATACTTGTATGCCCACTGTTTTGCCTTCTGGGAATTCCGTATCTTCATGCAGATTACTTTCCCTTTATTTGCAGCTACCCAGCCACACTTATCCAGTCAAATGAGAAATGCTAGTGGCCTCACTGATGGTCACTTGCCCATTGACTTTAGAGCTGCTCTTAGGATCACCCGGGCCACGTCGTTTGGTACCGGGCCGCGACAGTTGAGGCTCAGGTGTGAAATGTATGGTTTTCAGGGTTTTTATTGGTTTTTAGCATTATTTTGTTATCGTTTTTATCGTTAACTCGGTTTTCCTGGGTCTTTTCACGTGTGTTATGAATAAATCTTTTTTTTTTCTGCACCGGTACTAGTTTTATTTTGTTGTATTTATCCGCGACACCTTAAAAGCCGGTCCGTGAAAATATTGTCAGGCATAAACTGGTCCGTGGCGCAAAAAAGGTTGGGGACCGCTTCTTTAAGTCCTTTAAGTTGTGAGGTGGGGTATCCTTGGATCGGACTTGTTTGCCCAGCACATCCCACAGATGCTCATTCAGATTGAGATCTGGGGAACTTTGAGGCCAAGTCAACACCTCATACTTGCTATTGTGCTCCTCAAACCATTCCTGAAACATTTTTGCTTTGTGGTAGGGATCATTATCAAGCAGAAAGAGGCTACAGCCATCAGGGAATACTTTTTCTATGAAAGGTGCATGGCCTGCTTAAGTAGGTGGTATGTGTCAAAGTAACACCCACATGGATTGCAGGACCCAAGGTTTCCCAACAAAACATCACCCAAAGCATCACACAGCCTTCATTAGCTTGTCTTCTTCCCATTGTGCACCCTGGTGCCAGGTCTTCTCCATGTAAGTTAAGCACACACATTCCAGACATTCATGTAATGCAAAAAAAATGTGATTCATCAGGCCAGCATTAACATTTCTGCAATCTGAGGAACAGTAGCTCGTCAGTTGGATCAGATCACACAAGCCAGTCTTTACTGTTCATTTACCACTGTTCATTTTTTGGACCACTTTTGATACATACTGACCAACTGCAGACCAGCAACAGCCCACAGGAGCTATAATTTTGGAGATTCTCTGACCCATTCATCATCACGATTACAAACAAGAAGGGGTTCAGGGCTGTCCTTATTCATGCCCTGCACCACCCTCACATACTTCTCTACCACTCTTGAATTTCTCATATAGTACTCTGTCATATACCTTGACCACGTTGACCATGGTGATCCACGTTTTGGTGAAAGAGGGCCCATGTTCAACCTCAGTCTACCATTATCCGGAGAATATTTGGACACCTTACTGGAATGCTGTAAATTCCCCCTGGATTGGCTCACCTGCCAAGGACTAACCATTCATCTACAAGGGATGGGTAGTCCTTGGAGAAGTGCCTGGGCTGGTCACACTTCTAAGAGTGACTAAGAGAGACTTAGCCCCTTTTGGTGGCCAAACTGTTGTGTCACATGAGGGGAGGTGCTTTTTCCTTGATTCCAGCACTGGCCAGCAACCAACTTGTCGCACCCTGATGGTGGGCCACAGGGATACACTGCCAGGTCATCCTCAGCAGGGGTCACAGCTGCCTCCAGGCTTTCCCAGCTATCCCAGCTTGTACCAGCTGCACGAGCCGTGAGTTTGTCATGTCTAGGCTTGTGTTAGAAGATGTTGGACACCATAGAATGCCCACTGTGTTCCCAACTCACACACATGAACCCAGTGCTTTAGATTTGCTGTTTTTCCTTATTTCTTAGTGACTTTGCTATTTACAGGCATCTTTGCAGATCAATGGAATTTCATGTGCAGTATAATAAAGCAAACCTGGTGTCTACAATAGCAAAATAAAATAAGCATGTCTGTTACAGTGTGTGATTCTGTTTCCTTGTTCAAATTGTGATTCACTGAACCTTTTTAAGTAGACCATCTGTGGTCTTTCTGAACCTTCATTTTTCAGAGTGTGGTAGGTGTCAGTGGGGCTCCGGGGCACATCACCGTGAGACAGATAGACTGACAGATCCATCTAAGTGAGAATGTAGAATAATGCAATCTGTATGGACAGAGCCATCACAAATGCACCATAGGAAACGGCAAGAATGTAGATAAAGAGGTTATGTGTGAGGACCAATTTATTTTTCTTGGCAGGGTGGGAAGGCCTCTGAGACATGTTTCACATGTCTGCGTGACAGCAGAAGTCTCAATAATGAAATCTTCTCAAACTGTATTTATATCTGAAGACACTCAGGTCCAATAAGGTGACATATAGAATAATCTCTAGGCTGCCTAGATGATCACGAGCCCCATCAGTGTCTTTGCATCTTCACCTCAAATTTGTTTTTCATAAGGCATGTGAAAAGCACACACCTGGGCTTGTTTTCTCCATGTTCTCTGCATAGCAGAATGCAGATGGTAAGTAGGTGTTGCATAAAACAGGCATGGTAGTTCTCACTTAAGTCTTTTGCAGGAACCAAAGGCTGCTGTGCCACTTGTTCACTGTATGGATAAGTCAAACGTGCATTGTTGGATGGAAGGAGATGCTTAATGCTACCTAAAAGGGTGTAAGTCCTATTTGGACAGGATTTATCAGACCTATAATAGTTACAGCTAAAACAGCCTTGTGTTCTTCCACCAAACTATATGTTTTTGTCATTTAAGTCTTGTCTGCAGCTAAATGTGCAAATTTGAAAGTACATTCTTCCAATGTCTGCATTTTATCAGCACTTGTGTAAAAACTGAGGAGTATATATATTTTCTAATATGATGGAAACATGTAAACAACACATAGGTCAATGTGGAACCCAGTACAACATACGTTTGGGAAACCTTGTTAATAGTCATTATTTCCCTGTATAAATCGTTGGTTGTTACAATAAAAAATGTCAGTTAAATATATCATAGACACACACTGTGATATTTGAGAAGTGAAATGAAGTTTATTGGATTTACAGAAAATGTGCAATAATTGTTTCAACAAAATCAGGCAGGTGAATAAATTTGGGCACTGTTGTCATTTTATTGATTCCAAAACCTTTAGCACTAATTATTGGAACTCAAATTGGCTTGGTAAGCTCAGTGACCCCTGACCTACATACACAGGTGAATCCAATAATGAGAAAGAGTATTTAAGGGGGTCAACTGTAAGTTTTCCTCCTCTTTTAATTTTCTCTGAAGAGTAGCAACATGAGGGTCTCAACGCAACTCTCAAATGACCTGAAGACAAAGATTGTTCACCATCATGGTTTAGGGGAAGGACACAGAAAGTTGTCTCGGAGATTTCAGCTGTCTGTTTCCACAGTTAGGAACATATTGAGAAAATAGAAGACCACAGGCTCAGTTCAAGTTAAGGCTCGAAGTGGCAGACCAAGAAAAATCTCGGATAGACAGAAGCGACGAATAGGGATGGGTATCGTTTAGGTTTTATCCGATACCAGTACCAAACCGGTACTTTTGAAACAGTGCTGGTGCTTAAACGGTGCTCAAACCGGTGCTTAAAGAATGAAGAACACAAACTTTGTCCAAAAACCTCTCATGTTCAGCTAGTTTTTGTAAAAAGATAACAATGTTAGCCTTTTCTGCAGCTATACGGGATTTATGGTATCACTCTTGGCTGGAAGCAGTGCTTAATCAATGGGGGAAAAAAACCCCAACTTTGTCCAAAAACCTCTCATGTTTAGCTGTTTTCCGCTTTTTCTTTGGTCATTTTAGCCTTTTTGGCCAGGGTGAAGGGAGTATCTGCCATCAAACAAGAAGACAGCCGTATGTAACTACAACGGTGTTTGCTAGTTCACCTTACGTGCATTAATTTAATAACGTGGTCATCATCGTGGCACCGGATACCGGTACCCATCCCTAGCGACGAATGTTGAGAACAGTCAGAGACCAGCACCAAAGACCTACAACATCATCTTGCAGCAGATGGAGTCACTGGGGCAGGGATAGCTCAGTAGGTAGAGTGGTTGCCCCATGATCGGAAGGTCGGAGGTTCGACTCCACTGAACGGCTACTCTGAGGTACCCCTGAGCAAGGTACCGTCCCTACACACTGCTCCCCGGGCGCTGCATTGGTGGCTGCCCACTGCTTCACTGGGTGAATGGGTTAAATGCAGAGGAACTATTTCCCTATGGGGACTAACACGCACACTTTTACACTTTACACACTGTGCATCGTTCAACCATTTGGCACACTTTACACAAGGAGATGCTGTATGCGAGAGTGATGCAGAGGAAGCCTTTTCTCCGCCCACAGCACAAACAGAGCCGCTTGAGGTTTGCTAAAGCACATTTGGACAAGCCAGCTTCATTCTGGAATAAGGTGCTGTGGAGTGATGAAACAAAAATTGGGTTTTCTGGGCATAACAAGGGGCGTTATGCATGGAGGAAAAAGAACACAGCATGCCAAGAAAAACACCTGCTACCTACAGTAAAATATGGTGGTGGTGGTTCCATCATGCTGTGGGGCTGTGTGGCCAGTGCAGGGACTGGGAATCTTGTCAAAGTTGAGGGACACATGGATTCCACTCAGTATCAGCAGATTCTGGAGACCAATGTCCAGGAATCAGTGACAAAGCTGAAGCTGCGCGGGGCTGGATTTTTCAACAAGACAATGACCCGAAACACTGCTCAAAATCCACTAAGGCTTTCATGCAGAGGAACAAGTACAACATTCTGGAACGGCCATCTCAGTCCCCAGACCTGAATATTATTGAAAATCTGTGGTGTGAGTTAAAGAGAGCTGTCCATGGTCGGAAGCCATCAAACCTGAATGAACTAGAGATGTTTTGTAAAGAGGAATGGTCCAAAATACCTTCAACCACAATCCAGACTCTCATTGGAACCTACAGGAAGCGTTTAGAGGCTGAAATTTCTGCAAAATATGGATTTCATGTCTTTTTTTGTGGTGCTTTTATGCACCTGCCTGATTTTGTTTAAACAATTATTGCACACTTTCTGTAAATCCACTAAACTTCATTTCACTTCTCAAATATCACTGTGTGTGTCTATGATATATTTAACTGACATTTTTTATTGTAACAACCGACGATTTATACAGGCAAATAATGACTATTAACAAGGTTGCCCAAACTTTTGCATCCCACTGTATACTCTGAAGTCATCAATGTGCTATTTCAGCCTAAAACTGTTAGGACATAGACTGTTATAAACCAAGATTTAGAAGCCTTTTATCACTATTATTACAGAGCCGCTACACCTTCAGGCACAAAGAGAAACAAAGAACAAACATAGTCATTCACACTGTAAATATAAAATGTTAAATATATGAAAACCTTATAAATATATCAAGTATATACAAAGTATGGTGAAAAGATCATGAGGTAACAAAAGGGGGTCCTGCTAGTATTTCACAGTGACCTCACCAACAGGACTTGATATATTACTACACACTGTGGGCTACACTAACCACTGGATGTTTATATTGATTGGGAAACATCTGTAGATTATTTGAATTATTTAAATGCATATTCCAATCGTCTCATTGGAAATTGATGTATTTATTTAAAATCTCATTATTTTGAGCCTCACCTAAAGTGTATAGAAGGATTACTGAGTTGCATTAAAATCATATTTTCTAGCTTTCTGGTATTTTAAGGACGTAATAATTCATCAACAATATGTCAGTAAGGTAAAGACACAAATCTTGAAGACTTTATAAGCATCAATTGAATTTATTAGTGACATCCACTTTTCTGGTTTACTAAGTACTCACACACTGTTGCACCTCAGGCCACATCCAGCCATTCATGTCACACTTTATTCTATGCCTTTACCTGTCACACGCCAGTGCATCCATTGGTGTTTGAAATCTTACCCAAGGACAAATCAGTATGCAAACAGGAGAAGCCAGGCATCGATACGTTGGCCTTTTGATTACTATACATGCCCCTCCACCAGCGATAACCATAGTGGCGTCTGCAGAGTCTTCTTTTAAGACTCCATGTTGCCTAGTTCATTTAAGGCCCAGAGAAACTCTGCAGCTTGTTGATTCCTCTGTTTCCTCCACCGTCTGCAGACCTCCGTCTATTCTGACCTCGTTTTGTTGTGTGTTTCAGTTTTGAAATACCCTCCTCATCTCCTCTCCTCTCACATACACAAAACCTAACAGTGGCACATCCAACCCCATCGCCTTCGAAAACAGTTTCACATAATTATCCCGCCGCACCAAAAGTCTGTTTTCTTTTCTTGTGGGAAATTGCTGTGTATCGCTGAAAATCCATTGAAAGCTTCAGACAAAGAGGAGAAAAAGCAACTGTGGCTGCAGCCTGGATTCCTCCACACACACACACATTGTCCATTGTCTTCTCCCCTATTATCAAAGCCAACAGTGTGGCTTTTTTTTCCCTCTCCTGTGTGTGTTTTGTAATGGCGGTGGAGCCGACACCCAGTGGGAGAGCCTGCCTGCCTGCAGGGGGACAGATGGGTGTAATTATGTTATTTTTTACCTCCTCCAGGAGCTGGCTGCCAGCTCGGGGAAATTAGCATCACACCTGTGTGTAATTGGCTAAATTAGCTTGTCGAGCAGCAGTGCTGAGACAGAGGTGGACGATAAGGTGTGTGTGTGTGTGTGTGTGTGGAGGGGCTGGAGGGGGGGAGGCAGGTAAAATCAGCGAGGAGTTGTTTAGTGTGTGTCGGAGAAGAGGCTGTCAGGGGAGCAGAGATGTCACACCTGCAATGGAAAATGTCACCCAGCAGCTCCGCGCACACACACATACACTCTGATACACAGTCACGCAACAGAAAGACACATTAAAGGACAAACTCGGGGAAAAAGACACAAAACAAACAGCACACACAGGCAGACAAACAAAAACAGAGGAAGATATAAACACACAAACAGTGAGCAGAGGCAAAGGAGGCCGGATACATAGGTTTAAACACACTCACACACACAGTTTTTCTCCTGCAAATCTCTTATTGTAGTCTAGAAAAATATGGGGAAAAGGAAAAGATCGTGTTAATGCATGCAGAGGACGTGTTTCACAAATGCACCAGGGGCCTATTCCACTCAAACGGGTTCAACAAAGCCCGAGTTTAAAAACGAAAATCTGAGTTAATCAACTCTGTGATCGGAGTCTTCGGTTGGTTCAATCAACTCTGAGTATGTTCAACCTGAGGTGAACCCGTGCATGAGCAGAGAAAGGAAGCCATCGATACCACGATTCACCATGGCAACGGGTAAATAAAGAGCAGCACCTCCATTTTAATCCAGTGGAAAGAGGAATATTTGTCAATACAGACCAAGATGTTTATCTTAAAAAGCAGGAGGAGGAGAAAACAGCAATTTTAATTTACTTGGTACACTGTGCTTTTTGGGGAGCAGGTGGAATTACCTGATCTAACTTCCAGCCAATTTACAGGAAAAGAGACACAAATTATGTTTTCACTCATTTTAAGTATCCCATAAATCATTTTTTGGTAAAACAAACAGTATTTCTACATCTTACATTATAAATATGCTTTACTTTTTCAGAGGAGATTAGTCTTGCCTAGTTTTTCTTTATTTTTTTATTTTTTTATTTTTTTATTTTTAAAGCAGCATTTATTAGAGTAAGAACAGATACTTGTGTCCTTCTAGTTTTTCTTTATTTTATATTCATTATGTTGACATCTATACATGATGGTTTTTCATTTTTTCAAAATTACTTCCAGTAGAATGTGTGTCTCCTTTCCTCTGAAATACCCAGAAGTTAGGCAAGGTTTAGTTACTCCACAATACATTCTGCACCCTAAAAAGTATAGTTATGATGAAAATGTTTGTTTTTCTGCTAAATTACACAGTACTGAAATTATGTAGTACTTAAAATTAGTCACTTCAACTTACTTATGGCATAATTAATTCTTTATTTCCTGTAACACCATGACTTGTTACGCCCTTGTTCTAGTACCTACTTTTAAGTATTTGCATCTAAATATAATTACACTGTAATTTCAGATACAGTACATTGAAATTCCATTTAATTACAGCAGAACTATGGCATCAATCATGGGCCGTATTATAAAGTGTTACCAGTTATTGTTTAATGTTCTACAGTGTAACCATTTAGAACGTGATTGAATATAAACTGAGTGACTCTTAATAGTAAGGGGTCAGTCATGGTAAATTTAACTGAACATCAGAGTAGCTTTCCAAGTGTTTAATGAATGTAGAATTGCAATTTGTTGCAATTACAGACTATGTAACAACAAAATAAGACTGTGAATGGATCTAAAATCTGTCCAGATGAGATTGAGGCACAAAGTGTCTGGAACCAAACTGATGATCTGGTCATTTATCGTAGCTCTGACTCCAGGTGGGTTTGAATCAGTGATGTGTGACCACATTAAAACAGCAGCCCAAAGGTTGTGATACATAAACGTAACATACAGAGCCGTCACATCGGGTGTTTTGTTGATAAGATATAAAGTGCGCTCACATTTTCTAGCCATAACTCACCTTTTTTTAATGTTCTGTTTCTGCAGCCTGACAATTTAACCATCTGCTATATTAAAGGAAATGACAACAGTGTTTTATTGTTTTTAAACTGCACTTGGGTGCCATGGCTGCTAAGGTTCGATGGTCTGGGGAGGCTTTTGGCACTGGGGGTGTAGTTAAGACTGGCACGTCTAAAACCTCTAAGTCACTTAAAGTATTAAATGGTCTAGCGCTCGTAACATGAAGAGTTCAGGGTACTTTGTTGTTTTGTTGAAGGAATCATGTCTTGTGGGTGGGAATATCACTGATTACTCGTGCTTCTTCTATTTGCCTATAACTTTCTTTCTTAGGGCTGCAGCACACCTGACTATAAAGCAGGCCTGGCTGGTCCTCTCCCAGAGGAACTGGCAGGTCTCTTTCCCTGGCTGTCTGAATTACAGTTTGTTGTCTTTATTTTGTTTCACATTCATTCATCTAGCAAGCGCTCAGATATCAATACAATGGCTTCCACACAGTCTTATAATATTGCTTGTTTTCTTTACTGTGTTTTATTGAAAAACTGCATTTGGTCTCCCTTCTTTTCTAAACACTTGGGATCTGAGCAGAGACATAGGTTTGCATTGTTTTCATCTGAGTGCAGCCTGATATCTTCCAGTCCTGTCTGCAGTCAGAGCCTGGATGCAGAGCTTTGTGGGAGATCTCAGGTTTGCTTCTTTTCCCCTTCTGAAAACAAAGTTTATTGGCTTATCTTTTACATTCTCAGTGCATTTTCTGTATGGTATTCTATTGATTCTTGTATTGTGACAATCATTGGTGCTTTTTATCACATTTTTAATTTCCTGCTTTAGTTAGCGGCGCTCTATAACTTTTGGGTTGGTGTATTGCATTTCTACAGAATTCGCTGCTGTACTGGTTCCTCGTGCCCTCTCCTAAATCCAGCAAAGTAACTGTGAAGAACTGCATGGACTTCCTGTCTTTTATGCTTCTGTTGCTGACTGTTTTTAATAAAGATAAACACAGAAGCAGACACTGAAAAAAAGTGTCTGCTGTCAAACAGCAAAGTCATCATAACAGCTACTGGTCATGCTCTGTCATGGCCAATCATGACAAATTTTGAATATGATGACCATATTCCATAATGACTCAAAACAAGCAAGTGGAGTCATAGATGCATGGGTCTCAGTCGTTTTGTGATGGTCACAAATGAGAGAAATCTGACTTTGCTTGTTACCCTCTCAAAAATATAATAATAATGGAACTATTTTCATCAGTGTAGTTTGACTGAAAATATTTGATTAGCGATTACAACATATAATCTACAAAATTAGAGCAGTGCTTTATTTTGAGCAAGCACCCAGGCTCAGAAAGGGACAACCAAGAAATAAAAAAGGCATGAAATGTGCACATAAAGCTTCTTCTATGGCCTTTAGATTCGAAGTGTCAATCATGCCAGAGGCTGAAACAGTCCCACCAAAGGGTTCAGTTCAGAAGCCTTTGCTTTTTTGCAAAGTGAAATATTGTCACTGAGTACTCAGTTGCTGCTCTGTTGTTATCACCTTGAGTAACAGTGAAAATGTCTCGTAGTTCAAAGTATCTTAGATCTAAAAAAGTTGTGTGAAAAAGTTGTTGCTTACTTCCACCAAAGCACTACAATCTGTGCACTGTAATGTGCATGTAACTACAGCGAATTCAATAAATGAGCCACACACATTATTACATTATTACCCCAATATGTTTGTTAAAGTGCTGTTTTTTGGAAGGGATTGTGTGGCCCAAGAATTAGTGTTCAGCCATTCTCTGGATGTTACCTCACGTTTAACATGCTGGTGAACAGGCATTACTCTGTACAGTAACAGAGCCTTTTACCGATTGGATAAAGAAAACAGCTCATTAGAACAGCACTAATAGTCAGTCATGTCTGACAACATGGCTTCCTGTCTTGCTGGTGTCAGCTGCCTGCCTGTTTGGCACTCTCAGAGATTATTAGGCCAGTACACGTGGATGGTTCCTAGATTTTTTTTTCAAAATCTGTAATTAAATAGCATGTTTCTCAGTAATTGCTACAGATTACAGTTCTATTTATTATAACTTGACAGTATAACTCTGGCAAAAAATAATCTCTTGCTTTAACATGATTTCATCTGTTGAGAAACCATTTGAATACATAGCAACACAATGCATGATATTTGCATAATGGCATTTGTAGTGTTTTCTGGCTGGTGCCTGCAAACCAAAATCAGTTTTGTTGTCACCCCCTACTGCTCACATCAGTAGGCTGTCCCTCTCTGAGTCTTGTTAATTAAGCTGGAGGCTACTTCCTATTAAAATGGATTTCTTCCTAACCACTGTCACCAAGTGCTTACTCATGGGGGGTTGTGTGATAGTTGGGTTTTTGTCTGTATTATTGTAGCGTCTTCATCTCACAACATAAAGCACCTCAAGTTGACTGTTGCTGTAATTTGGTGCTATATGAATAAAACTGAAATGAAATCGAGTAGTTGTGCTTTCAAGGCATTCAATTCAGTTCGAGTAGCAAATAGCAATTTAAAGTAAACCTGTCAGTCTTGTTAAAGTTTGATGTCACAGGCAATGTTACCACAATTTAGAAAGTGCATTCCTTTACCCAGATGTCGAGTTGTTCATTTATGGAACCTGGCATATCTAAGACAGCCTTCTTACAAATCAAGCATATTTGAGCCGTTTTGGTCCAAAGATGGCTCAAACATCTGTGCTCAGACTGACTTAACCAGATGATGCGATAACAATACAGTTAGACACAAAAACAGTGTGTTATGGGTTCATTTGTTTTTGTTTTGTTGTTTTGGATGCCAGAGTGAACGGTTGTCTGTTTCTCTGTGTTAGCCCTGTGCAGGACTGGTGACCCATGATGAGTAGTTAAAAATAATGGATGGATAATAAATAAAAAAGAATTTAAATTGATGTACTGATTTGATAGTGATGTGATCAGATTTCAGGTTGGCCATATGTCTTCATGCTCAGTCAGATGCATGAAAACAGATGATGTCAGTACTGAAAAAAAAAAAATTTATGCCCAAAACCTTGACTTTAGATCATTTGATTACATGTTTTGTTACATAAAATCATGTAAAATGTTAAAAAAAATTTAATCTTGTTGGATTAAATGTAACTAATTGATATATATTCTGTATAAACCAAGCATATTTTCATAATGGTTAAATTATTGAAATTAATTAACCACTGATTTTAGATATTTAATTTACACTCATTTTAGAATTACTGAGTACTGTGGAAAATTAAACATACTATTAGTCCAAACAGGCCACAAAATTAAGCTGCAGTCTCAGTAGATCAACTCAGGCTATCAAACTACTAAATCTCACACAGCACACTATTTAAGCGGCATCACCCTGCACACAGTTTCATCAGTAATTCAAAAATGGGAAAAACTAAAGGAGTAGGGACCAGGACAAGCACAAGAGGATAGATGGATGGATGAATTTGTGTATTAAATCTGCCTTCCTAATAGCACCTCATGGTGTCGGCCTTCATCAGCGCATCTGTCCTGAGCAGCTGAAACAACATGTCTGATCTTTTGGCTCCATCTAGTGGCGGCTCCATCTCTATCTCACATTCTTTAAATCTATGGTCTCTGCATGTAAGGCTCTTGCTCCTGCAGTTCTCTTCTGTCTTTTATAAGCATCTTTCATCTGGCAAGACAAAAAACACGACCACGTCTACATGTATCTTGTAAATATCAACCACTTTATAATGTTTTGTTGGGTCGGGCTCTCCTTCAGCAATAGTGGAAGATCTCTAATCACCTAAGAAAATACATCCCCACTTCCAAAAACACTAGCACACTGTGTAAAATATAAATAAAGACAGAATGATCTGTAAATCTTAAAAATCCATATTTTATTGACAATTCCCATTTAACTATTTAGAAAAAAAAATCTATTCATTTTCAGCTCAAACAAAAATGTTAGGAAAGAGCAAGAATAGGTTGGAAAAGTAAGTAGTACTACAAAGAAACAGCTCGAGGAACATTTTGCTGCCATTTATGTTAAATGACAACAGGTCAGTAATGTGGTTGGGTATAAAAGAAGGATCTCAGAGAGGCAGGGTTTCTCAGAAGTAAAGATTGGCAGCATCCTCAAAAATGGAACAACTTCAGAATAATGCTCTCCAACAAAAAAAGACTTATCTCAAAAGAATATCTCATAAAGTGTATTATATCATCACTAGATCTGTAGAAATCTGTGTGCAAGGTCAACAATCAACACTGGGTGATGATTTTGGGGATTTCACATGCATTAAAAATAGGCATGATTCTGTCACTGAAATCACAGAAATCACTGTCTGGGGACACAGTTCACCATGCCATCCATAAAACTCTGCTGAAATGTTATCACGGCATATTTCACCAATGCTTACCAAAGCTTTAACGGACAATATCAAAACAGAGAAGAGACAGGTGTCGAGAGATCCTCCAGTATGTCCTCTGACGACTAAAGATGGTGCACAAACTGCATTAATGAAGCCAGTGCTTTACTGTGGATGTGCGGCCTACATGCCAGCGTCACCATCCAAACCTGGCTCCTGAGAATCACCTCCAGTATCAGTGATGCAGTCAGCTTTCATGGTTTTCTTACATGAAATACTCTTGAAATGACCATTTCAACCAATGAAACAAACTGTTAATTTATTTCATCACCTGGGGAAAAAAATTGTTTAAGTGCACAAATGTTATAAGGTAATATACAGTGCTGTGAAGAAGTTTTTAGTTTTTGTGTATTTGTCACACCTTAAATGTTTCTGATCATCCAATAAATTGTAATATTAGACAAAGATAAAACGCAGTTGATTCAAACTGCAGTTTTGAAATGATGATTTCAGTTACTAAGGAAAAAAACATATCCAAGCCTGTGTGAAAAAGTAATTACCACCTAAACAGAATAACTGGTTGTGCCACCCTTGGCAGCGAGAACTGCAATCAGACATTTGTAATAACTGGCAATGAGTCTTTCACAAAGCTGTAGAGGAATTTTGGCCCACTCTTTTTTCCAGAATTGTTCTACTTCAGCCACATTGAAGGGTTTTCTGTTTAAGGTCATGCGTCTAAAACTGCTCTGACTTTGATGAGGCCATTCGACAACCTTTTTTTCAGAGGTGAAGTTGATGGTGTGTTTCAGATCATTGTGCTCCTACATAACCTGAGTGTGCTTGAGCTTCAAGGTACAAGCTAGTGGCTAGCTATTTTCCTTCAGGATTTTGCGGCAGAGAGCAGAATTCATGGTTCCATGAATTACGACAAATTGTCCAGGTCATCAAACATCAAAGCAGCCTCACACCAATTACTTTTTGATACAGGGCTGGGTACATTAGGGTGGCTTTTGTTTTTTTCTGAATGAATGAAATCATTTAAAAACTCAATATTGTGTTTACATTTTTATTTTTATTAAACCTTTATTATACAGGTAGACCCACTGAGACTCAATGTGTCATTTACAAGCAAGAGCTGTTCCAGACAAACATATTAAACTTACAACAACAACAGAAACAATAAAATAGCTAAACTTGTCTAATGTACACAGTCATATCAAAGGCAAGAACAAGTTCCCAGTGATGATTTCACAAAAACATGTGTTCGTCTTTTAAAGTCTGCAAGTGGAATCAGTTGAGAGAGCTTCAAATCCTTCAATAATGTGAAGACAGGGCAGAAAAGGAGAACACCTTCTTTCCATGCTCTGTATGAACTGGTGGAACAGTGAACGTAATGATGTCCTGAGACCGCAGTCTATGACTAAACTGTTTGTGTAACATGCACTCTGATAAATAAGAGGGCAGTAAACCAGAAATAGAGTTATACATAAAGTGATACCAATGAACCGTCCTGCGTAAAGCCAATGAGGACCAGTCAACAAGAGAATATAAAGTACAGTGGTGTGTTAAAGGTTTATGGCCAGTTATAAATCTTAATGCCCCATGATAGACAGAATCCAACAGATGAGCACAGGCATTCATGTAAATTATATCACCGTAATCCAGGAGGGGTAAAAAAGTGGCAGCAACAAGTCCTTTCCCTGCCGTGAAAGAGAAACATGATCTGTTTCTGAAAAAGAACCCCAGCTTCACCCTCAGTTTCTTTATTAGGTGGTCAATGCATAGCTTAAAGGAAAGATTGTCATCAATCACAATGCCTAGGTATTTGTATGACGCCGCAGTTTCAATGGAAATGCCTTGAGCAGATACATACCTCTTCTACCATAAAGGGTGTAAAGGAAAAAGTATTAGTAACTGAGGAACTGCCAGCAGAGTTGTATATGTATGTGCTATACAGAATAAGAAGCAACAAAGTGTTTGTTACAACAATTGAGAGTTTTGGTTTTGTCTGACACAGGAGTGGAGTTAATAATTAAGTGAGGAGGTAGCTCTGTGGAATGAGAGCTGACAGAGAGACTTTATAGCTTGCTAAAACCTCACCACCTAGGGTCATTTCGAGTGTCAGTGGTTAAAGTCAATAAGTAGTCACAGTTGGCCTTTCTGCAGCTGATGAAAAAGTGGCCAATCACCATCAGAATCTGATCTCACAGCTGCCCAGGCCTGGTTTCTCTCATGTAGGAGACCAGCCAGTTCAGAACTGAACCAGGGGCTCACCCGACCTTTAACTGACCTGACAAAAGGGGGCATGTTTGTCCACAAAGTAGATAAAACTCTCTGGAAATATTTCCAAGCTCCAAGCTAAATCGACATTGTCAATCAATGTAATACGACACCAGTTAAAACTGAAGAAGTTATGAAGAAAAGCTTGCTCACTGAAAACTCTTTAAATTTCTTTTTGTGATGATGCGGGGCTTGGAGTGTGAGATTTTAATGTTTCCCACAGCACCAACTATGCCTGCTTAATGGGGTTGGAACCATCAGTTGCGTCGTGCAGAAGTCAGGTTGGCACACAGCTGACAACCTTGTTCCATATTATTACAAGAAGCAGTCACCTAAGTAAAGAGAAATCACAGTCCATTATTACTTAAGTTCAGTCAGTCCGGAAAAGAGGGTTCCAATAGCAGACACATCTGTGCTAATCAGTCCTTTATGGTCAAATAGCTGCTAAGAAATCACTACTAAGGAAAAGCAACAAACAGAGATTTGTTTGGAGCTAGGAAAAACAAGGAATGGGCATTAGACCAGTGGAAATTTGTGCTTTTGTCTGATGAGTCCAAATTTGAGATGCTTCCACTCTGCGTGTCTTTGTGCGACGCAGAAAAGGTGAACGGATGGTCTCTACAAGCATGGAGGAGGAGGTGTGATAGTGTGGGGGTGCTTTGCTGGTGACACTGTTTGGGATATATACAACTTTATAACATAAAGCAGTTTTTTTTCATCCTTTTGTTATATTCCTCCCTAAGCGCCTGTCCCACACTCCAGCCCAGTTGAGGGCGGTAATAGACTTTAGTATACGCTTACCAACCCTTATTAAACACAAACGAAGAAGAAGCGGAAGCGGAAGAAGCAATTTGGCGTGTTGTAGCTAACTTGTCAGCACCTCATGCTATTGAAATTAAAGCTCCTCTAACATTTAACATGAATAAGCTAGGTCAAGCACAAGACTTTGAGTCATATGAGATCGAAGAGCCGAGCGACGAAGAGCGGGCCGCCAGCAGGTGCGAGGATAACGCGGGTGTTTATCTTTAGGGGCCAGCGCAGCTTTGGCTTTGGGAGGCTAAAGTGCAGATAGCTAGCTGGGAGCTAACATGTAAACAAACTAGAATAGCAGGGAGACTGCGCTGAGCCCCTCTTTACGGTGAATTTATTTTAACGTGACATGGATGTTACTGCTTAATTATGTTTATAGAAAGGCGGCAGATTTTTATAAGTCTAAATGTTGCAGGAAAGCGGGTGAGAAGAAAATAAAATACACGAGTGTAGATGCTTATTATTGCCCTAATTAGCCAAGAATTTTCTGGATTTATTATTATGGCGCTAAATTGGAGAAAATTAAGCAAGACGTCATAATTATTAATAGTTATAAGTGATGTCTTGCGATGTCTTGATGTGTCCAAAACTTCAAAAGAACTTGTCTACCTGAAGATCTGAAGTTTATTCATTATTAAAGCAGCAAATATGTATGTACCGATGGATGCAGTGAGTACAGGCAACTTATTTTGGTTTTGAGCTAAGCTTAAAGCGACAGTTTCCACGTGGATTCTTGGTTTTCAAATTAAGTGCTTAATTATTTGGTCTTTTAAATACTATACGATACCACTACATGATATAATGTTACATGTGCAGAATAACATATGAATGGTTACTTCAATTTCTTAATCTTCTGGGTTTGGGAGTCTGTGGGGGGGTTTTTTTCCCTGAAAACTTTCTCTCTGTTTCAGTTCGGAGGATGAGCTGGACGTGCTCCTGAACGGGACTCCGGACCAGAAAAAGAAGCTGATCAGAGAGTATCTAACTGGGGAGAGCGAGTCATCCAGCGAGGATGATTTTGAAAAAGAGATGGAGGCAGAGCTCAGCTCCACCATCAAGACCATGCAGGGAACCTGGGGACCAGCAGCAGGTAACACCCAGCTGCTAGTATTTGTATTTTCTTTGTGATATGTCTGGATTTACTTTTCTATCAACTGATTAGATGGCAGCTATAGCCAAAAGCTGTGTGCAAAGCTTCATCTTAGCTAATTCTAGTCATTGAATGAGCTGACAGTGTTTGTCATTTTGTTGTTTTGAGCATTTTTAATGAAAATATCTTACAAATAATCAGCTGTGGGGTTCATTTATTTGCTGAGTAAAACTTAGCACTCCATCATCTTGTCCAATTATGGCCACTTCTGGCTCCAAAAAAACAACCGGCGTTGCCACTGTTGTTAAGCTGGGCAGATACTGTGGGTTTTTTTTGTTTTTGTTTTTTTTTTGTCTTTTCTTTTCAGTCACGTTATTCAGCTTCTGCTCAAACTGCACGATTGACTTGCAGGGGTTAGAAGTTCGCAGGTCACGATGCTCACATTATATGGCCCAATGCTCTGATGCGACTTCAGTGTTCACACTGTGCGTCCATAACATGAAGTTATAACGGAAAATCTGTCGCTCGCTCTCCCTCTCTGTCTTTCACTCACACAGACACGCACACTGCCACCATCAACTTTGCTAAATTGCTAATGAAAAACATTGATCAGGCAGCTGTGATTGAGCAGCAATGTCCATCCAATTATTTTCACGGTTGTTGTGGTCATGATAATTTTGTGAGGCCACATGGGAAAGGCTCAGATGAGCTTGCCAAAGTTCTACAAGTTGTGCCTCCATCGCTTGTGTCGTGTGCCCCGTCTTTTCACTTTCATTTCTGTGTTTGCGCATGCGCAGTGTGAGAGGCTGCTGTTACACCCTCACGACGGCCGACAGGATTTCAAGCAGGTTTGATTTTCTTACGACCGAGCGATTGATGATCGGGAGCTGGTCGTGAGGTGTTAATCGCTTCTCGTTACCCTACGTATACTACACGATGCACAAAACACGATGAAGGCGAAACTCGGGCCGATCCCCAAAACAGTCGCACGACTGAAAAATCGGCTCAAAATGAGCCAAAAATCGCACAGTGTAAGCCCAGCATTAATTTCTGACTCACTAAATAATGTGCTGCAGCGTGTGTTTAAGCACAAAACAAGTATTATGTTGTGTCACTAGCGGTATAGGAGGAAGCCAAGTTTAATCCCAAGGTTAACTAACTTATCCTGCTGTGTCTGACAGACCGTCTCTGTAAATACAGTTTGTGCTTAGCATTTGTGTATTTGTTCTCTGGTAGAGACCTCAAAACGACCAGGAGGAGGAGGAGCAGAAGGGGGAGGAAGTGCTGTTGGTGGTCCTGGACTTTCTAACCCACAGATGTATGATGAGGTTTATTTTGACTCGGACTCAGAGGAGGACGGCACACCGAGTAAGAGAACTGGTTTTCCTGCTCTGGTTACTAACAGTCATTAAGATGTCATTGTCTTATTTCTCGCTATCACCTTTTCTATCCCTTTGAAGAAGTTAGGCTCCATAAATGCTAAAGAGGTAAGTATTATTTCTCAGTTGCAGTGAATAGATAGAAAATAAACTGTAGGAAACTAAACAGAAGAAAAAAGGAGAGAAGTAACAATTTAACATAAACCAGTGACACACTCCAGGGCCTGATCGACCCTGGCAGGGCCTCCTTGGATGAGGGTGTCTAGTGATAATGGCCGAAACACCTGATGAATCCAAGGTCCACTACTGATGATGTGTCCCAAATTTTAAAATGATAATCTAGATTGATCTCTAATCCCTAAACCTAACCAAGGAAGGAAAATGGCAGATTAGCTTGGGTAAAAGACCGAAAGTTGAGGCACACAACGATGTGTGCTGCTGGCAAAGTTTGTAGGCTGCCTTTTCCTCATAACAGCCATCCCTCGAGAGTCTCTTCATGTAAAGCAATGCATTATCAGGGACTGTAACATCCAGTCCTTTTAACTGAATCATTAGATGACAGAATACATGTACAACCTGCCACTAACAGTATTTAAAATTTCTTCTGTAGGCAGCTCAACAAGCCAGAGGCGGAGACAGCGGACCATTCCGACCAATGACGAGCTGCTGTACGACCCCGACGAGGACGACAGAGACCAGGCCTGGGTTGACGCCAGGAGGAGAGAGTAACACAGATTCTCTTACAATTTCTAAAACACATGCCACCAGATGTTTTTGCTTCTTTTTTTTTTTTTAATTTCCCTCCAGAGACTCATTCCACCTCTTACCGTCCTGTGTAGGTACAGCAGAAGAAAACGACCTGCTGCAGCTTTTCACTCAAAGCTTCGCCACCCTCAAGCTTTGCCTCACAGCGACGCTGTGCTTAACTGTCCCGCCTGCATGACGACGCTCTGCCTGGACTGTCAGAGGTGAGGCTCCACAGCAGGTTTCAAAACAGTGCAGATCCCTATCTTTACCCAGCAGCAGATTAAGGTGTCAGCATAATGTTAACTGAGATCAGAGAGCTGCTCGCCTCTACAGAAGTTTGACATCCACAAAATCTGACTGATGATGGAGTAGTGTTACATATACCATCTCTGATAGTGGCCAAGAGCGTAAGTTTCTTTTTTACTACACTAAAACGTGCTTCATGTCCTACACAGTGGAGTTTCAGTCCAGCAGAGGGAAAATTGCTAGAACTTAATAATACTGACATTTTAAGAAAAGTCTTTGAAAAGTGTTTGTATTAATCCTCGTTTATGCACAGCGTGCCAAAGTATCACATGCAATATATTTTAGGAGAGCTGAGGTCACTTGTTGTGATTGAGAACAACATCATGTTGTATTCAGTATGCTCACCGTGTGCCCCAAAGCACGGCAGTGTGCACTGAAAATAATCTTGCATCAGTTCGCACACACTGCTGTTTTGATTTATCTTCCACCTGTGGTGCAACTCTTGATTTTGTAACCTGGAGCGTTCCACTGCAGCTGTCGCAGCTGGGTTGAACACAAGTGTACGATTGTGTCAGGTTTTTATCACCATTTTAATGATATTCCAGTACAGAAGCTCAGAGACATACACATATACAGAGGGAGATTTTGAAACATTTTGAAAACTTGAGACTTTGGGGTTTTGACGACTTCTCCTCATATATTAGTGCTGATGTTGGCGGTATTCTTTGAGTGGCGACACCCATCATTCAGCCAAATAATGCATTGACTTCCTTTATGCCCTAATGGGCATAAATAGAAGTGACTGCGTGATAAGCTTGCTGCAGCGTATGACGCGACCAATGCAGAGGGTGTACTGGAGCCTTAAGACTTTAATTTGGTGATTTAACTTATCCAGAATGTCCTTGCTGAGGACACAGATAACAGGAGCTGAGGGCCGTTTAGCCATATACTTCAAACAACTGGAAACCTTTTCGCAAAGCTAGGACTCGCCCCCTGCTGGCCATTACAAAGAATGCAGGTTAATCCACTTCCACTTAAGCTTTACTTCACTGACACCAAAGCTACACCCATGTTTTCATATATGCACAGGACTAGTTCCCATGTTTGAAAAGCTGGAATGATTAAATATGTGATGAAAACATGAATAAAAACTGACTAAGGAGAGCCAACGGGCCATTGCCCAACTCCCATTACATGTCTCTGATTAGCCTGGTTAGATTAGGGATCATAGTATCACAGTCAAAGCTGTTTTGACAACACAAGGCATGTGAGTCACTTCATACTCTACATCAGTTTTTTGTTGTTTGTTTTTTTTTTTAAAGAAAGATTTGAAGTGATTGTAAGAGAAACTTTCATTAGTTTGTAGAGATTTTGTCATTTTAAAATGTAACGACACATCACTCTTGTGTCCGTTCAGGCACGAGAAGTACCGCACGCAGTATCGAGCAATGTTTGTGATGAACTGCACAGTCAAGAGAGAGGAGGTGCTGCGTTACAAAAACCAGCAGGAGAAGAACCGGAGGAACAGGAAGAGGAGGAGGGGACAGCAGACAGAGACGCCTGCGGATGAGACTCCAGCAGCGATGGGGATGGATGCTGATGAGGTGTACCACCCGGTGCAGTGCTCTGAGTGCTCCACTGAGGTGGCCGTGTTCGATAAAGATGAGGTTTACCACTTCTTCAACATCCTGGCCAGCCACTGCTGACAAGGACTGAACGAGGTCTGAGCTGGACTTTGTCTCTAACTTCACACCTCGTGGCTCAGATCTTTGTCTTTATATCCAAAATGCTCACCAAAGCAAAGCTAAAGGGGAGTGAACACTGGACGTGTGCTCATCACTTTAAATTAACGCTGTTATTGTTCTGTATTTGCAGGATGTGTAAATGTCCATCTTCTTTTTTCTTTTTCTGCAAATAAGATCATGGCGCCAGTGATAACCTGTCAGTGTTGTGTTTACAGCAGTTACAACAGTTTTGACAGCTTTTTTTGCTTCAGTGTCACGGCTGAGATGGCAAATCAGTCTGTGATCAGTCGCCTGATCATGTTTGTCATACACATTTTGAACACATTGTTCAACGGGTAACAAAAAAGAAATCCTTTTCAGGATTAGAAAAAATGTACCACCTCATGTCTGTAAAACTTTAAGTGCTGCGCCTGAACACAACCTTTTGCCGTTGACTCCGGTGTTCTTGTGTCTTGTCTTACTGCGTGTGTAATTTGGAGAGCAAAAATGTTGGGAGTAATTTAAATCGGTCACACAAATCTGATTTATTAAGGTACAGGTCAGCATAATGCAGCTCTCCTCTGGATGAATCATACACTTCACCTCCTCCCACTTGATTACACAAATTCCTCATCAATTTCTGACAGGACAGTTTGCCCCTATATTAAAACATATTGATTTTCCTTTAGCTTCCCCTCATTAATCTGAATTACAATGCTGTTTATGTTAACAAGAGCATCATCAAACCTGTGCTTTGTTTTATTAGATTTTTTGTTATTTTATTAGCAGAATACTTCAACACTCATAGTGTCTGCTTGTTTTCAACCAATTTTCACCGCTGTAGTTAGAATGCTGGTCATTATTGTGCATTGTTAGTAGAGCAGCCACAGAACTTTCTACGACTATCAGTGTATTTTTGCAATTTTGCCATCATCCTAATTTGGCCTGTGTAATTGGCCATAAATAATCTAGACTAAATCACACTGACGCTGAAAAACTTGCGACTTCTAAAAGTTTTACATTTGCTGCTGTTTTTATTTTTTTAAAATGCAAAAAATACAGTTTTCTGAAACTTTTGAAAGGCTACATCATTTTTCCTTGACAAATAATCTCATCTGAGATGGGTAATTTTCAGCATATGCATGCTTATGGCTTCGGTAAGTAAATGTTCTGATGTCCATCAGAATTGTAGGAATAGAGACAGTGCTTTGTCTGCCTCACTTGTACACAGTTGGTACGATCATAATATAGTTTCCTGACATTTAATTGGTAGTTAACTGATTTCATAAATATCTGTACTTCTTAAGGAAATGTGTTTCAAACTGGGGAGTATAGCATTTTGTTGGGGAATCTATTCAGCCATGGAATGATCCACATTTAGTGCTTTAGTGAGTGTTTGGGCCAGTAGAGTGCTTTGGTTTGGGGGGTGACTCAAAATCTGTTTTAAAGAACCAAGATATTTGATGCTTAATGGAAAGAAAATACACTAAGATGGACACTCGGTTAAGGCAAAGCAAGATAAACAAGCAAATAAAAATAGAGCTGCTGTTCTGAAACACATCTTTGATGTGGTGTTGAAAGTTACTTTTGACTCTTATTTTGAAATTAGGAAGGTGGAACACCCTGGTCTGCGTCACAATCATACGGTTGAACGCGGAGTTGTGATTTGCCGGAAACCAGCGCCTCGCGATTAAACCTTACGTGAGCACAAAACACCTCACCACGAAACATAAAGAGGATACGAGCCGCGAGGAAAGAACAAAGTTGATTTTAAAAGTTGGACCATGGCACTTGGAGAGTGTTGGAAGCAGTTATCCTGGTTTTACTACCAGTATCTTCTGGTGACAGCCTTGTACATGCTGGAGCCCTGGGAGAGGACGGTGTTCAGTATCCTTTTTCCGTGTTGAAGTGGCTTCTGAAGGGATGTACTACCGAGCTAATTTGCTACCTTTAGCCGAACGCTAGCCTGACTGACCTAGGTCTTTCACTGATAGCGCTAACTTTGGGTAAAAGTAAACATAGCTTCAGTTGTTTGTATAAACCATTTACAGCATTTTAACACATGAGCGGTGATTTATGGCAAATGCGGCATGTAGACCGAGTCGGCCCTTGTTATCGTTGAAAGCTAAAGAGTTCACAGCTTAGTCAATTCTGAATTGAACACTCATCCGCCACATTGTAGAGACGGCTCTAAATGTTATTCTACAAGTTATGTGTTTTAATCTGTAATTGATTTGTGTATAAACGGATGAAAACTGGAGCGATGTGTGCGTAAACCGCTTCCTAGTTCATAACCTAGTTGACATAAAGAAACGTGTTTGTAGTGACAGACTTGAGTAAAGCGTCAAATTCCTTTCATTGATACATTAAAGAATGTTTCACACTTTGTTGTAGTGCTGTGTACTTTGCCTTTCAAGTCCAGCGTGTTTGCGGTTAGTTTACTCTTTGGGCGGCATCAAAGCTAAGCTAGCTTCAGCTACTTTAAGAGAGTCGGTCAGGTGATTGTCGCGTGAAGTACATACACGTTACGTATGACCTTTGTTTGCGTTTTTTAAAAGCATAAAATTAAAACAATGTTAACTGAGCGAAGTTAATAATTAGAGTGTACCCCTTGTTGATGGTTTTATGACTGTACTTTGATCTGTGGCAGTGCAGGAAGTCATCAGTATCACGTTCTGTGCATGATGGCGTCACTGTCGGGGTGTATCTCGTCTCCCTCCGAGGGTCAGGTGTGTTACTGTGTCTTCCTGCTCGTTATCGGCCTGCATCTCATCAAATAACTTAACGCAGTCGCTCAGGGATCACACTGGTTATTTTATTGTTGATCTACAGGAAGCAGGTTATGGCTACGATGAACTTAACTTCCAGTGGCTGATGAGACTTTTGTAGGTTTTGTAAGTATTTAAGGGTTTGGGTTTTTTCCTGTTTCTTTTCCTATCGGGAATAGCAAGTGAATGAGCGTTAGAAAATGTCAGTGACTGACAAAATTTCTTGGTTGACAAATCTGTTAGGAAATATGTGGTCACTTGATAGAAGGTGTACAGCTCTGTAGAGAGCTGTGACCTCCAAGGTTATTTTCATTGCAAAACATCCTGTCACAAGTTTAAAATCTGTTTAATACAACATTTACAGCTAAATGGAGCAAAAATAAACACGAGGTTCCTCCACCTAAAGTTTCCTGGTACTGTAAATGATCTTTTTGAGTCACAAGTTAAAAATGTATATTTATCATGTAAGATGATAAAAAGCAGCAGTTTGTCCTTGAAGAACCAGGAGCTTTCAAATGTGTGTGAGATGCGGTTGCTAATTTTCTTGTAAGCACAGTAATTTTGTCAGGCAAGACAACAGTGTCACATATTCCCACTGGAAGATGCTGCCTGTGGAAAGCAGCAAGTATAAGAGCTCCAGAGCCTTCTGCAACTTGCCTTTTTGTGTAGTGGTGATCTTATATGATAGCTATCAGCAAGGACATTCAACAATGAAAATGGCTATTGGACCATGCTTTGAGCAAAATGATGGCAACAGTCTGCTTTCCTGTTTTACATTAGCAAGGTAATTATAAAGCGTGTAAACATGCTTTACGCTCAATAGTGTGATTTTGAGAGCATTGTTGTGGCTATCTCTGTACATAGTTTTAAAGTTATTTCAAATATTTTTTCCTCCCAGCTTTCTGGAATGTAAATCCTGCCGAACGAGTTTGAAATTCTTTCCAGTTGCTAGAAGATTTACCACTAAAGTTTGACTTGCCTTACTGAAATTATGAGACTTTGTGTCTACACTTTAGCCACAGCTGTTATATAAGCCAGTTAACATTTTGCAGGACTTGTATTGAAATCTTTTCTATTCACAAACCAGGAAAAGAGGTCACTGACTGTTTGGTGGCCAAACATTTGCATGCAGGTGTAACTGGCTGCCAGCCTGTATCCATTAGCAGGCAGTGTTTGTTGGATGTAAATCACATTACCAGCTACTGATTGTTGAAGGCACATCAGTTAGAGTTTGTTTGTGGTTCCCTGCAGTAAAACTTGAATGTCTTCAGAAATTCCTCCTTAATGTCTCTTCTTCAGACTCCCTGCTGATCTCTGTGGCTGGTATGGCCATATACACCGGCTATGTGTTCATGCCACAGCACATCATGGCCATCTTGCACTACTTTGAAGTCATCCAATGATCCAGGGATCCGGATCGTCGTGTATGTCTGTGGCTTCCTGTCAGTCCATCTGCCTACTCCCCATTCACCTGTCTTTCTGCTGTCCTCTGGGGTTCTGCAGCAGAAATTTTCTCCTTTCCAAGACTGATCCAGTATCAACAGTCAAGTATCTGGCTGGGAGGGTCATGCCAGATACTTTGTTGGACACTGTAGGCAAAGAAACAGTCCTCACGACTGTTTCTTTGCTACTGACGTTCAGATTGTGAGCAGTGCTGGGCTTGGAGGCAAAGCCTTGAAAAGGGGTGTGCTTGGTGTTGATTCACATTAGGTTGTTCTTTGTGCTGTGCTTTTTTTCTTCTTCTTTTTTTTCCCCCTCTCTCTTCTGGATCAATTATGCCTTAATGTGTGTACGTTAAGAGGACTATTTTGTTAATTTCATTGATGCACTAAAACAGTTGTTGTCTTAGTTACATTCAGAGATGGGACACACTGGACGATGAACAGAATACATAGAATAAAAAAATACACCATTTTTTGAGCAGGACTGGATCCGGAGGGCACCTGATTCTCAATCCAGGCTGTCAAGTTGTTGCTCTTAGGAACTGATAAACTCTTTTCCACCGTAACTATTTCCCATCACTTTTATGCTATGGTTTGTACATACGGGCACTGTAACTGTTGATCGTGTGCATCATCAGGCGGTTCAGTCAAAAGGTTAATCCTTTTACAATATAAAGGTCAAAGGCATGACTTAAACTGCTGAGTAAGTTTCAGTGACTTCCTCTCAAATCAAATGCACTTGCAGTGAGTTAAATGAGTGATTTATTCTCCACGTTGGAGGCGCACATCTGTAACAAATGCTTTTGTTTCTACTTCCACCACTACAATAAGGACCTTCATCCTTATCCCATTAGTCCAAGCTGGGTCAGAATGTGAGTGTGATGAAGCAGTCTGGGCATTTTAGAGAATCTTGGTCTAAAACACCCGCCCATTTTAAAGGATTTGTTGCCCACCTGAAGGTCTTGAGTGGACATGAGTTGACTCAATTTGCCGTCTTCCAAATTTGGTTAGTCCCCATAAATTATTTCAGTATTCTTCAGTTGTCTCTTTTCCCTTCCACACACTTTGTCATTTTTTAAGTGGCACTGTAATCACTTAAAATTCCAGGGATCAAATAAATAGTCATCACAGTGTGAACTTGCTGCAACAAAGCTGGGTTTGACACATCCTTCCTTTTTTTTTAACTTTACACTCCAGCCCTTATTGCTGTAAGCCAAATTAACACGGTCTGATTTTGGGCACAGCAGTTCTGCCTGCACTAAGTACTACTGCAGAATACACCTCCAAACTACTGAATGAAGTTTCATTGTCATGAGAATGGTGCAAGTATTAATTTGTTGATGCAGAAAATGTAGAGATGTTGTTAAGCTTGATTTTAATCTGAAGCCAAGTCTAATTTAGACCAATGGAACTGCAGCGACTAGAGCACACCAAGAACAACTATACAGTCAATATTAGTAAATTCACTTTGATCTACTGAGAAACTACAGCGATTTCTTCCCTTTATGAGGCTGTGAGACGGTAACGTGTGGTTTTATGTGCTTGTACATATGCATTGCTCTGAAAAGCCAGCATTGTCCCCTTTTATGCTTGAGAGTGCTCAATTATCCAAAGTTAATGTTACTGTGGTCGTCATTAAGAGTTTCTTCAGCACAGAAATGTTAGCGAAAATACATTTTAATGTGAAAATATTTTATGTGTATTTGTACTGCCAATGTTACTCCTGTAAGAATTACGATCCCCTTGCAAAATGATGTATTTTTCTCAATTATGTGTATATAACCTTAAATACATATTTGTAAAGTTTTATAGTCAAATATATTAGTAAATGGAATTAATCATTTGTTTTTGTGAGCTATTTCTTCTTCTACATGACTGAACTCATTGAAGGGATGTTAAACTAACGTTGTTCCACTTGGTCTCAATCCTTCCTGTGCACTTGTCAGTGTAGGCCACTAGATGGCAGGGTTTCTATGGTTTTTCTTTTTCTCTTGCTCCTGCAATCCAAACAAGAATGAACGCAGGTGCGTTGTCATCAGTGAATGTAACTTATTGTAAACAGTCCATTCAAGACTTTCGTCAATAAAAAAAGACAGCCTTAAAGTGGATCTTGTGGATTTCGTCATCAAAGTTTTGTAAACATGTTTATGAGTATTTACATAAACTGAAGGTCTTGATGCATGCTCAATCATCCCCAACCTTATAAACCGTGCATTTGCACATTAATTATTAATTAATTAATTATCAAGGAACTGACTTCACAGCCCATTATTCATTCAGTGAGCTAGTTTCAGTCATTGCACAAAGGTACTGTTTATAAGATTGGGGAAACCTCCAGTCAGCTGAGACTGAAGTCACTTGGATGAGTGACAAAACGTTTCTCCTACTGAAAGCGCTAAATCCAGATGAACAGAATCAACCTTCTGGGAGTTACATAAACTGAAGTACAAATTTAAGGTAAGATTACTGCACCTGAGTATTATTATTCTTTGTTTAAAAGTTTTTTACTATGATTTTTTTGATGAC
Source organism: Simochromis diagramma (assembly GCF_900408965.1). Taxonomy (NCBI): domain Eukaryota; kingdom Metazoa; phylum Chordata; class Actinopteri; order Cichliformes; family Cichlidae; genus Simochromis; species Simochromis diagramma. The sequence goes on along the minus strand of NW_024387030.1, from coordinate 20,454,471 downwards.
CATTGGCCTGATTGTTAATGAGTCAACTGCCCCATGGGCTATAGAGTTACATTTTAAAGTAAATTTGTAATATAAAATACTAAATAATTTATGGTTCATTTAAAAGACCCCCCCAAAAAAGAAAGAACGTATAAAAGCTGAAATTTTGCTTCTTTTTTGGTCTTGAATTACAGCAAATCTGAAGTTTCACCATTTTTGACAAATTTTGACAAATACTAATCACTACTATGAGGTCTTGTCTGATAAATTATGATTTCCGTTGTATAAAGTTGATTAAAATAGACATTAAAACAGGCTACTTTGTAACTGGTAACCAACCAACATATTCAACTAAAGGTTTTAAGTGGGTGTGCACAAGCTAACAGATGACTATATCCATTGTTTCCAGTGTGTGTTTGGGACATACTTGTGTTTAAAAGTCTCTGCATGCATGTGTTGTAGCAGTTAAAGAACAACCCTGTCCACAATTATTACATTTTTAGCCATCATAGTAAAATTTAGCACAAACGAACAAAAGTATTTTTTTTTCATTTACTTATGCAATAAAAAAAATTATAAAAAGTATTTACAATGTAAATAATTGTAGCTTTATACAGCAGCAAATATTAAAGGTTTAAAAGAGCTGTATGTAGATTTTTAAAACTTGTAATTAATATCATGGGGGGGGGGGGGGTCATCTGATTGCTGGGGTTTTCTCTGTGTTTTATATAAATGTAAAATAAATATAAAATATAAAACAGCTTGAGGGGATTGTTGTTGTGGTGAAAGTGAAAGGGAATTTAAATGTAATTCTAATTATGTTTCAATTCAGTATTTTTTCCCACAATTTCCCCTTTTTAATGGTAAGTTAGCCAAAATGTGTTAATTTTACTGTCCTTCATTTGACAAGCACCAGGACTCTGTTATAGAGAAGTTTGTGAGGGAAGCCATTGAGAGCACACTCAGCCAGGTGAATCATCACGGCCTCATTTTTGGATACTTCTGTTACTTCAGTATAACTGTAAATTTTGACTTCACTAGATTTTGGATAAGTGGAAGAATACTTTTCCCCCCATGCTGAGTCCGTTTCTGTTCTTCTCTCTTCATTTGTTTTTGTTTTTTTTGGTAAACTAACTGACACTAAATTGAATTGGAAGCAGTAAAAAATAATTGACTGACAGAGATGTAATGTAGCGAATACCACTGTGGAATTTTTATTCTCCAGACTCCAGGTCTCTTTTATCCCCACTGCATCTTGTCTCCTCAATGGCAAATAACTGTCCTTGGACTTTCTCTCACTATTATTGTCATTATTATTTTAAAGTATTGTTCTGTTTACTTTTATCCTGCTGCTAAATTAATTTTCCCTTGTAGGACAATAAAGAAATTGAATTGAATTGAACAAATTAATGAGCTTTCCATCTTTCCAGCTCCCAGCCTGCTGTTGGTTTTTTACCAATACATTGTTCACCTTCACCTTTGTCATTCCCATCTCTTTGTTTAGCTACTGGAGGATGTCCATCATCTGACTGCTTCATTTAGCTCGCTTGGCTTGCTGGTTTTCTCTTTATTTCCATTCAAGTCAAGTCAGCTGGCTTTATCGTCATTTTAACCATCTGCAGTGGTACAGTACAAAGTGAAAGGAAACAGTGTTGATCCAAGACCATGGTGCTACATAGACAATCAACACAGGACTACATAAAGTGCAACATTCCAAATAAAACTGCAAGTAACAGTACAACACCAGACAGAACAGAACGATACAGACACAAGGTTATTTAACTCAAACCCAACTTTGATGCTTGTTGCGCAGTGCAAGGATGCCAAACTCATTTTACATGGCAGGCCATATACAGCTCACTTTGATCTTATGTGGGCCGGACCTGTGAAACCTGTCGGTGTAAAGAAACTTAACTACACGTTTAATCACTAAGATTTCCTAATATAAGACAAAGAAGCAAAATTTCAACAGTACGTTTGTTTTTCTACATCATAAAGAAATACTGCTGTAGTAAATGAAATAAATCTGTCGGCACAACTGGGCTTAAATTGTAAGAAGTAAATGTGTAAAATAACAAAAATCTATCATTTTGATACACTTTGGTGTATTGTGAATGGCCATGGTGGAGGTTGAGCTGTAAAACTTGCAAGAATAGTTTCAAAATGTATGTTGAGACACATGTGTGCACTTTGTGGAAATTATGGTACAACATGTTGTGTCTTGGAACACACTTAATATTAATGTTGTCTACAGTCAAGACAGTTTAATTCATGCTTTCCACGACACATTTAACATCCGTGTCTAATATACTGTTAATATGCACCACTCTGGACTTCTGCTGTGACATGGGGACTTCATGTACAGTCACACCTACAACCACCACAACTATGCATGTGCTGTTGCTTAATGTAAACCCGTCAGCATACATCAGCTAGCATTTTATGGCTATACCAGCTTTTCTGTAAGAAAAGCCAAAAGGACAGAAATTCTGTTTTGTTTGTTTGTACATATTATAGCTACAGACACAAAAAGTAAAAACTTTTTTTCTGCTTTTCTACCATTGTCTCCTATTCATAGAAGGTACCATCTGTTGCCCCCTTCCTGAATGGCAGCCAATTTCTAATAGAAAGTATAGGAGCTCTGCTAATCCACAGAAATTCCTATCAGTCAGTCGCAACTGGAGAAGCCTTGTGGATAAAGGTTGTGAAACTCCTTCAGTCACTCCTTTGTGGATTAAACTGCATATTTTCTGCATATATCTGAATCTAATCCTGTCAGACAGTACAATGTTGTAGGATTTGTTATGAGGCATCATAATGTAATGGCTTGCAGTAAACTGTCAGGCGTTATTTTAGCCTTGCCCTGTAACCATGAACTTGTATAAACCTCAGTAAAAAAAGAAAAAGCCTGTCATGTCCCATGACATTCTAACCTCAGTTTCAGAAGCCTCCAGGAAAAACAGATGAATTAGAGTGGATTTTTGTGGTCTTGAAAATCATCACAAATTGATATCTCCTGATTATCAGCCATCAGCAGCTTCAGTCGAAATCTCCTCTGTGTCGCTGCCAGGCTTCAAAAACACTCTCAAATTACAACATGTACGCACTCTGCCAAGGAATCATTCCTTCCTTTGCTCTCTGGCTGCAGATCAGAAAGGAAACAGAGGTCTGGTTACTGGTTAACTCAGACGATGAAGCTATTCTCACGTACGCACAAGAGGGTGCTCACTGGAGTTTGAACCGCCGTTATATGAAACACAAAAACAATCTGATTTGCCCACAAATATACCTTTATTGTCTCTTATATGTCATCAGATGTTAACTTTTAAAGGCTACACCTACTTTAATTTGCTTTGTGTTTTAGTGCTCTTAATAGATGTTCATTTTTATGCTAAATAATGAACAAGAAGCAACACAGTGCTTTTTCCCCCCCACACGTGCAAACCTAAACAAAGCTTGACTGTGTTGTACGCCCTTTTTGAGCCCTGAATGGTCAAATCTTCCAATTATAAAGAGTATACTTTGCTTAACCAAGAATAATGGCACTAACCTGATGATGGTGATGGTTGTGGCAGTTTAAACTCTTAGAGTGATTTGTTGTGTTTAGTTGTAGTTGCAAAAGGATTTCCAGTCCTATAGAAGTCTAAGGAAAACCAGCATGTCTCTGTTGACCTCTGCACAAACCTTACTGACTTATAGTCACTGTCAATCATTCTTGGGCCAAAAGGGGCATCATCCATTGGGTAGTGACTTGTGGTTGGAAAAGCTCTTAGCCAATGAGCATGCAGTCACACAGTAAGACCTTCTTGTCACATCCAGTTTTTGCAACCAAGATGGCGGAAACACTTCAAAGCAGGACTTCAGAAATAATGTGGTGACATTACAGTATCTCTGTCCGTCTTTTATACTGTCTGTGGTTGTTGGCAACACTTTCTTCTTTGTAGTTTTGTGATTAAATGGCGGTGGTCTAAACAATTTCTTTATATACTGCCATCTTCAGAGGTAGGAACATATTATATTCTACTAGGGGGATTATTCATTTCAAGAAGATCAATTATTAGTTAGTTTTTTTCAATATAAAAACCATTTGAAACATTTCTCTGGCTCTCTTCCATGGTGTGTCTTTTGTCCTGTCTCCAGCCCCTCACCCCAAATGGCACACGGCAGATGGCTGCCCCTCCCTGAGCTTGATGCTACAAGAGTTTTCTTCCTGTTAAGAGGGAGTTTTTTCTTTTCACTGTTGCCAAGTGCTTGCTCATAAGGGGTCATTTGATTGTTGGGATTTTCTCTGTACTATGGTAGGGTCTTTACCTTACAGTATAAAGCATCCTGAGGCGAGTATTGTTGTCATTTGGTGCAATATAAATAAAACTGAAATTAAGCTAATTTAAGATACCAGCAGGCAAGGCTGATTTATCAGTTTGGATCTAGGTTCAAATAAATTTTGCGTAAAACCCAAACTAGGTGCTAAAAGAACCTTTACATGTTTATTAGACCTAACGGAAGCCCTTTCACAATACAGTTTAAAAAATATAAAAATGCATAAAAACATTCGTGTGTTTTGTGGAAACTGTTGGAGAGCAAATAATATATTGTGCTGAATAGAATTTGTAGTTCTTTTTTCAAAGACATTATGTTGGTGATATGTTCTCTCACCCCAACCGGTCGCAGCAGATGGCCCCGCCCCTCCCTGAGCCTGGTTCTGCCGGAGGTTTCTTCCTGTTAAAAGGGAGTTTTTCCTTCCCACTGTCGCCAAAGTGCTTGCTCATAGGGGGTCATATGATTGTTGGGTTTTTCTCTGTACCTATGAAGCGCCTTGAGGCGACTTTTGTTGTGATTTGGCGATATATAAATAAAATTGAATTGAATTGAATTGAATGTTGATGATGGGCCATCATCCAAGCTGATTACATGTAATGGAAACAAGCTGAACTTACCAAAATGACATTCCCCTTCAGGTGACCTTTGACCCTCTGCTCTCAAGAGTCACTGTTATTTCTGACTTTTGTGTTTGTCTGAAGAGAGAAAAAAATATTTACACTACAACCAGTTTGCAGCAAACACTGACTCATAGGGGGTGTGGTCATTAATGGGCGTCACTGTGCTGATTAAGGGCAAGCCTTTGGTAGAGCTGGCACAGCTTCTTTAACACCATCCCTGTTTCATCTGGCAACAGGAAGCTGACTGCTGTGTGGAGAATCACGTATGCAGACATTCCTCAGAAATGGAGCTCCGGGGAGCGAGCAGCGACAGCGAGGCACGACGTGACACGTCTGCACCCTCTGATTCCTTATTAAGTACTTGGGTTATCAGATACACGGGTTATTTTCTTCAACCTTGAATCCACCCTGCAGGGTCACTGACTGTCTGCTGTAGAGCGCTGCCGACACAAGATAGTGACACTGAAAGACTTTTAATGCTATTGATATTTATAGTCAGCTAATAATATTTAAAACAAATAAAAATGTTTGAAATAGAAGCAACTAAAATAACTCAAAAGGGCAATCTAGTCCAATTGTTTTTAGTATTGCCAGCAGTCTGTTTTATTAAGAAAGTATTTCAACTTTTGTATAACAGGCACCTCACTTTCTTTACTAGCAGCCCATTACAAAAACATATTGTTTGTTATCATTTCTTTCACTGAATCAGCACGAAAAGTCCCAATAATACAGTTTTAAAGGCATAAAATAGTATTTTTGTACTATGAGGTACAATAAGGTGATTCCCAAAGAGTTATTGGCTGAAATCTTATCTATAGCTCAGCATGGTGTGCCATGTGTCCTTAGAAAAACAGAGGAGACTGGACAAGTGAAAGACTGTGGCAGCCCTTAAAACTATGAACAGTATCTTCAAGTCATGTCACTAAGAAATTAGAAAAAAATCCAGCACAGACCTGACACAGAAATGGACAGATTCATCATTTTTCCTTGAGTTGATCCATCTACTGTTTACTGAAGCCAAGCGAGACATACAACAGTGAGAGTCTAAAGCCATCTGTAAAACACGGTGGAGGCTCTGTCATTGCATGGGGCTGCAATTCAGCCAGTGGTATTTGAGATCAAAACTGATGGAACTATGAACACAGAAGTGCTAAATGAATGTGTATGTGATTGGGCAAGTGCTTTGAGTGGTCAATTTAGTATAAAGATGCTCCATAAAAAACAGTCCGTTTGCCATTTAGTGTCAGATTTTGATTTATCAAGCCATAACATCTGTCACTGTATTTGCCACTGTATTTGTTGCTGTCACTTATGTCTTTTTTCAACATGAAAAAAGCAACAAATACAGTTGCCAATGCATCTATCTGGATAAAAGCAAATACACAGTGCAACACTATCAGTAGTGTTGGGCAAGTTACTTTGAAAAAGTAATTAATTATAGTTACTACTTACTTCTTCAAAAAAGTAACTGAGTTAGTAACTGAGTTACAAGATTCTAAAAGTAATTAATTGAAAAGTAACTATTGTGTTACTTTGCGACCCAATGAGGTCAACCTCATGTGTCTGAATTTACAGTTATGTTTTCATTTTGACACACTGTATTAACACAATTGATCTAAAATCAGACAAAAAACATAAAATCTGAGTAGAAAAAGTTATATTTTTTACTGTAACAACCACAAACATGTTTAATGAATCATATTTCATAACTTTAAATGCAAATATAAGTTGTCAATTTTAAAATCCTATGTTGCAAGTTATTTGCAGCCATTTACCTTTTACCCTTTTTTAATAACCATTTCAAACTAGGTAACAATCAGCTGTTCTGCATTCAATAAGATGCCACACAAATTATTTGTGCCACTCCAAAAATTTCTGTCCACTATAAAGGAGAACATCACAGCCTGATACCTGCAGGTCTGACAGCAGCAGGTGTATCACTCCTGTTTCTACCTGGAGACAGCAGTCGCCTCATTGTTCTGACACACAACACAAAACTATCCACAACACTACACACTAACTACACAAGAAAACACATTAGCTACACACTCCAAACACGCTAAATGTCACAAATCTCTCACATCTCAAAACTCTCTCTCTCTCTCGCCGTCAATCCTATAACTTCCCCCTCTTCCTAAACAACCAAATGTCATGTTGCCATATTATTTTTTGATTGGTCGACACGGTGCATTTTTCCACCAACACGAAAGGGCGGGGTTTTGGGGGTTTTTTGGTCATAAGCAGAGAGTGCTTGCTAGCGCTGTCCTTAGACAGTAAACGTGACAAAACTATTCAGGAAAAAAACACACGTATGTATTGTTTATCATGACTCTGGTTTCACGTGGCCTATCAACACAATTTAAAAGCTGGTATATATCACCTTGTTGCTTTGTCATCTTGAAGTGGTCATGTGATTGGCTTACCATGACTACTATATTCTTCCTCAGCCAAACACCAGCACTCATGTCATTGTTTCCCCCCCCCCAGCTCCAGGTGTTGTGCCAAAAAGTGATCACCTACCAGAAAGTGATTGCCGTCCGCAGGAGCGCGCGCAGCTGCTTAGCAGATACTGCACATGGAGCGGACATTCTTGGACTCTCTCATCATTGCTCTTGGGGACTTTAACAAAGCCAATCTGAGCCATGAGCTTCCCAAATACAAGCAGTATATTAAATGCCTGACCAGAGAGGAGAGGACATTAGACCACTGTTACAGCACGATCAGCGGGGCCTATTGCGCGGTGCCCCACGCTTCACTCGGACTTTCTGACCACGTCATGATCCACCTAATCCCCGCGTACAGACAGAGGCTGAAGCTCTCCAAACCTGTCGTGAGGACTAAAAAACTGTGGAGCAACGAGGCTGTGGAGGAGCTTCGCACGTGTTTGGAGTCTACAGACTGGGACACAATGAAGGCTGCTTCTAACAGCTTGGACGAGTTTACGGACACTGTCACCTCCTATATCCACTTCTGTGAGGACAGCATTGTGCCATCACGCACCAGGGTGAGTTATAACAATGACAAACCCTGGTTTACTCCTAAACTCAAAAAGCTGTGGCTGGAAAAGAGAAAGGCGTTCAGAAGCGGAGACAGGGACTGCTACAGAGAGGCCAAGTACAGGTTCACTAAAGAAGTGGACGTTGCTAAACATCAGCACTCTGAGAAGATGCAGCAGCAGATCTCAGAGAATGATTCGGCCTCTGTGTGGAAAGGTTTTAGGAATATCACCAACTACAAGCCTAAAACCCCCCACTCCACTGATGACTTGCTCTTGGCCAACACCCTTAACGACTTTTACTGCCGTTTTGACGAGCCATCAGGCAGCCTTCACACCTCCAACGGCCCCAACAATAGAGGCACTTTGGACACTCATTCCCCCACCTCTCCCCCCTCCATAGAGCCATCACCACCTTCAAACACTTCACCTACAACACCCCCCTCCTCACCCCACACAAAAGAGGATTTCACACCACCTCCTCCCACCACAACTCTTCATATTCATGAAGCAGATGTGAGGAAGCAGTTTAAGAGTCTGAATGCTCGAAAAGCTCCCGGCCCAGACGGTGTGTTTCCTGCCACCCTCAGACACTGTGCAAACGAGCTGGCCCCAGTGTTTTCTGGCATTTTTAACTCCTCACTGCAGGCATGTCATGTGCCTGCCTGCTTCAAGTCCTCGACCTCTACCATCCCTGTCCCCAAGAAACCTAGGATCACTGGACTAAATGACTACAGACCCGTGGCTCTGACATCTGTGGTCATGAAGTCATTTGAGCGCCTGGTTCTCTCCTATCTCAAGACCCTCACGGCCCCCCTCCTGGACCCCCTGCAGTTTGCATACAGAGCCAACAGGTCTGTAGATGACGCCATCAACATGGCCCTACACTTCATCCTGCAGCATCTGGACTCCCCAGGAACCTACGCCAGGATCCTGTTTGTGGACTTCAGCTCTGCATTCAACACCATCCTTCCAGACCATCTCCGAGGCAAGCTTTCCCAGATGAATGTGCCTGATCCCATCTGCCGGTGGATCACTGACTTCCTGTCGGACAGGAAGCAGCATGTGAGGCTGGGAAAGAATGTCTCGGACTCCCGGACCATCAGCACCGGCTCCCCTCAGGGCTGTGTTCTTTCTCCTCTGCTCTTCTCCCTGTACACCAACTGCTGCACCTCCACCCACCAGTCTGTCAAGCTAATCAAGTTTGCAGATGACACCACCGTTATTGGACCCATCTCGGACGGGGATGAGTCTGCCTACAGGAGGGAGGTTGAACGTTTGGTGTCCTGGTGCAGCCACAACAACCTGGTGCTGAATGCCCAGAAGACAGTGGAGATTATTGTGGACTTCAGGAAGCACACAACCCCACTCCCCCCCATCATCCTGACATCACCTCTGTGGACTCATTCCGCTTCCTGGGTACCACCATCACCCAGGACCTGAAGTGGGAGCCCACCATCACCTCCGTCATTAAGAAAGCCCAGCAGAGGATGTACTTCCTGAGGCAGCTGAAGAAATTCAACCTGCCAACACGGACGATGATGCAATTCTACACTGCAATCATCGAGTCCATCCTCACCTCCTCCATCACCGTGTGGTACGCTGGAGCCACTATCAGGGACAAACAGAGACTGCAGCGTGTTGTGCGCTCTGCTGAGAAGGTGATTGGCTGCAGACTCCCATCTCTGCAGGACCTGTACACCTCCAGGACACTGCGGCGTGCAGCTCGGATCTCAGCTGACCCTTCTCACCCTGGACACAGTCTGTTTGACCTGCTCCCCTCAGGCAGGAGGCTCCGGTCCATTCGCACCAGAACCTCTCGCCATAAGAACAGTTTCTTCCCCTCTGCTGTTGGACACATGAACAATAACCGTATGACTGTTCCCACCACTAACTCATGACCCTACGTTGTGTTCACTGCATCATTCCATGTTTGGCACTGATCACCACCTGCACTCATGTATATATCTTTCTACGTAGCACTTTTAATTCTTATTCTTATTTTTATTTTTTCATGTCTATTTAAGCGTAATTTATGACAGTATGTTTGCATTGAAGCACCGCAGCAATTTCCTAATGTTGTAAACCTGCTCAACATTTGGCAATAAAACCCTTTCTGATTCTGATTAAAGCTGTAGCGCCCAGATTACTTACAGCTACTTCCGTGCAACTGATATAAGAAGGGATAAGCTGAAGACAGCTTCAACACTGTTTGTTGAAAAATAGTAACGTGAATGCACCGCATTTTCTTGTTAGTAACGGTAACAGCGTTGTAACGATAGAAATAGTAATTAGTTAGATTACTCGCTACTGAAAAAAGTAACGCCGTTATTCCCATCACTGACTGTCAGTCATGGATTGGCCTCCCCAGAGCCCAAATACCAACATTATTAAAGTAGCGTGGGGTTGAAAGAGCAAGAAACAAAAGGCAGCCAGCACCCATAGAAGAACTTTGGATAGTCCTTAAAAAAAATCTGGAGAACTATTCTTGAAACTACCTAAGGAAATTACAAGAAAGCTTGCCTAAAAGAAATATTGCTTTATTGAAGAGTAGAGGTGGCGATACCAAAATTTAACATTCAAGCTCATTAGAACTGTAACAACTCTATTTTTGCTTATATGCTGCTGTATTTCCATCTTTGACTTCTTCCATTTTCCTAGCAAAAAATAAAGAAATGAGGTGAAACCAGTCATTTTGTCCAGTACTGTAGATTTGCGTTCTGCAGATGCTTGTTAACACATGTTACTGTGTGACCAGAACCATGATGAACCACAACAAACCAAACACCCTGTGTCTCCAGGAGCTAAGAATTTGATAGTTTGTCTGTTCAGTTAATTTGGTCTTAGATTTTAAAAAAAAAAAAAGTAATTTAAAGTTTTAAACCTAACATATGTACACACAGTTATCATTATCAATGAAATGGCTGTAATGGAATAGTCCAAAGCAATTGCCATGATTAACATCATGTGATCAAGGACATATGTCCTTATAAGGATTATTTATAAGGATTTATGTGAAGAGAATCCAATTGCCCTTACACTGGCTCCTTGATCTTTAATGTGGGTCTCTTAAGGTGAAACTACAATGTCCTTAAAAGGGACTACAAAAAGAACGTCTTAGATGATTCCCTCCACAAATTCTCACCATGTTGTCTCATGAGGGTCATATAACCACTTGCAAAGAAATCATGTTACTATTAAAATGTTAATTTATAGATTTTATTTATTTATTTTTAATTTAATTTACTATAAATATTCATATAAAGCAATAACTTGACAAAATGTAGATTGGATCACAAAAGTGTGACGTTCAGAGTCCAGTGAAGGGTTTAATACAGCCTGTATCTGAAAGTTTGGTTTAGACCAAATCAGCAATTTATGGCATGAAATTTGATTGTCTGACGGTTTATTAGGAGAGCATTACCTCCTTTCCTTTCATAAAGAATCATCCAGTGTATCCTAAAGGACATAATATGGGAAGCACTAAAGCACCTTCACTTATTTAGGGAATTTGAAGAGCTGTTGTTATGCCTGCCATGCAGATTCTTACGGGTCACTCGTGTCTTATATTTTCATGGTTGAAAAACAGATCTTAAGCTCTGTTAAAAACTGCAGAAAAATCATTTTTACACCATCTCCACATGTCACAACCCAAAGCCAGAATCTTGTCGTTCAACATAATTTTCTTCTAAAACATACTCTGAGCATCAGTATCATTACATAGTTTCAATAGCAAAATGGCACCAATTCAATGATCATGTTGAAGAGGAGCAGAAACAAACGCTGATGCCCTGGATTATTCAAAAAGTGCATTTTGGCTCAAATTTCCATGGTTATTCCACCATAAAGATGAGTGTAGCATATGAAACCTCATTTTGACGTACATTTTGATACCCGGCTCTTCTTCTAGAACCTTTACTGACAACATAATTTTCTAACATCCTTTTGTTAAAAAAAAAAATCAATGTCTGTAATTTTAAACAAACAAACAAACAAACAAAAACATTCATTTCATGAAGGTAAACTTTTACATTTTATATGTGGGTTGAATAGAGTTGCTGTGGTGACCTTGGCCACCCCTGACCACACCTTATCTTCTCCCCTGACCTTAATGTCTACTTATAGCGATCTCTAAAGTTTAGATCCTTCCAGAGCTAAATAGTATTATGCCGTGTTTACGTATCTATACGCCTTCCTCTGAGAAAGAGGATTAAATTATCATTAATCATTTATTTATCATTAAATAAATGAACCTAGAGGTTTCTTCTTCCTTTTTTATAATTACTCAAAATCTCTTGGTTCTCTCTACTTAAATGTGCTTAAACAGATAACTAACTTAACCAATGCACGTTTAAATAGGGGTATTGTACAGTTCGACGGCTGTAAGATACAGTCACCAGAAAATCGGCATACGTGTTGCTTTTATTAGCAAACCGACATTATTAATCTGATGGTCACTTCTTTAAAGTTTAGCTCTGCGTCTTTATATAGCAGCAGTGATGTTTCAGCCCCTTCCTGCACTCTCGGGATGTCTCAGCTAACGTGCACGCTTCGCTCGAGCTCTCAGTGCGTGCTTCGGTCATCCGAGGCTGCCTCTGTACTAGAATCTGCCGCAAGTCACGTACGTTCCGAGGTGACAGCAGATTATTCCACTGCGACTTTTTTGGGAGCAGTAACGGGATTCACACGGCTTTTTGACTGGGGGAAAAACCAGCAGGTACACTACCCCGACAGCTGTTTCCGAGAAAATGTTGTTTTTATTTTTGTAATGACAACGTAAAAAATACGACTTTACTCTACGTTTGGCAGATACAAACGGTCTGGAGTCGGCCAAACAGCGCGATGCTGGCAGAAATGCGCGTCAGATAGCTGTTTTAAGACATTCTGTGTATGTTTTGGAGGAACAGTCCGCCTATATTTTACTGAATAAGTTTAAAAGTACAACTTCGATAGACAGGCTATCCTGCTAAAAAGGTCACGGTAGACGGTGGAACAACCTAAAACATTATTATTATTATTATTATTATTGTTATTATTATTATTATTATTATTATTATTATTATTATTATTATTATTATTATTAGACTTTCAAAAACTATCCTAACCCATTAAAGTACAATGCAACAAAAACGTCTGACCAAAACTTTCAAAATAAAAGCATTGTCGACAAATGATTTTGGATGGTTTTTGGATAGTGAAGGAAAATCCTTTCCAGCATATATTCTTGTGATACTTTTTTTTTCAACTTCTTGATATATTTTTGTAATGGCTGTTTGTGTAGCTATTAAGGTGGCCTTTACTCTCACTCTTATTTTGGAAACCAGCTTGCTCATTTTCTGTCTTCCTGTTCTTTCCTGGGGGCTTTGTGCTTTCCTATAAAACAGTCAGCAGAGTGTAGAGCAGCTAAACAAGTCGGATGGGAACGCATGCAGACATGAGTCCTCTATCCAAGGTTGTGAATAAGGAAGAAATTAAAACTGACTCCCACAAACTTGTCAATGATGATGATAATGACCACAGACATGCAGATCAGCTGCTCCCCTGGAGGTTTAGCAGTGCTGACACTGGACCTGGAGACACTTTTGTGGGGGCCAAGGTAGAGCCCCAGGTTGGGACTGGTGTCAAAGCTGGATTTGATACAGGGTTCGATACTGGAGATGGCGTTACATTTGGGACCAGCAGCAACAGTGTTACAGTTGCAGACATGAAAGGTCAGATCCAAGAAAATGGGACTGGGGTTGAAGCTGGAATTGAAGCTGTGAGTGAAGTCGGGAAAACAGTCAGAGATATAGCCAGGGCTGGGGCTGGGAAAAATAGGGCCGGGATCGTACCCTATGCTCTTCCCTGGAGCGCCCATCCCAGATCCAAAGACCGGAGGTACCGCAGCAGTCACAGACTGGTGCTCCACTACATCATCCCCAGCATGAACTCCTATGGCATGTGCATCATTGACAACTTCCTCGGGAGCAAAATTGGAGACCGGGTTCTGCAAGAGGTCCAAGAGCTGCACCACTCCGGGAAGATGCAGGACGGCAAGCTGGCCAGCAGAGGCCTGGACAACACTAGGAGTATTCGTGGAGACCAGATCGTTTGGGTGGAAGGAAACGAGCCGGGCTGCGAGAACATCGGCTACCTGCTGTCGAAGATGGACAAACTGGTCACCTACGCCGATGGGAAGTTGGGGAAGCACAAGATCAGAGGAAGGCACAAGGTTAGTAGCTGTCATACTCCGTCTACATCCCCACGCACCTCACTTACTTTATATCTGAAGGTGATTTAATTCCATAGGAATTCTGTTTTAGTGTTTCCTCAGGATCTTTGAATCTTTATTTTTATCAGTGATTTGTACATAACTGCCAATATTGGCAGGGCACCTATTTCTCAATAAACTCTTGATTACTTTGGAGTTTATGTGTACAGTCTGGGATGGTGCTTTGTGTTAAAGGACTACTGTGAGAGATTTCAAATGTTTTTCCTGACAGTAATTAAGAACATTTAGGAGGTTACAGTGCTTGAGTACACTTTTCTTGAATTATACTTCCAAATTATTTCAGAGTGTAACATTGTGCTTTTTACTACACTGCGTTTTTACAGCTTGTGGTAATCATAGGAAGTTTTTACACAGTGAACAATACAACATTTTATAATGCTGTAGATTAAACCAGCCATTTCAAACCTTTCCGTTGTCTTATGAAAAGCAAAGAGCTGTTGGGCTCACATATCTCAGCAGGTCTGTGGAATCCTGATTTGTTTTTGTTTTTTTGTTTTTTTCCAGCTTAACGTCTCCCAGTATGTGTTCAAATAATCCAATATCTGACATAAAGTCAATCTTTATTTTTTGAGTCTCTGTAATCAAAGTGTGCAGCATTCAACACTCCACTGTAATAATTATAGTACCATAATCATAGTCTTATATGTTGTTGGAGAGGGGGGCTCAGAGCAGTTTTTTTCCCACTTTATTTCTTTAACTATATTTTGTCGGTAATGATTTTCTGGGGTAAGTTAAGTATTAAGTATTATTTAAGTATTATTGTAGGGTCTACCTTAAAATATAAAGCGCCTTGAGGCAACTGTTGTTGTGATTTGGCGCTGTATAAATAAAATTTAATTGAATACTAGAATTTAAAATTGCTGCAAATAATTAATTAAAGATGAACGATTTTAAGACATACCTGGTAATACACTTCAATTGTTTATGGGTTTAGTTTTATTGTTATTATTATTTATATATTTATTTATTTATTTTAATATTATTATCCTGTATGCTGCATGATAGTTTCCGTTGCAGCTGCTTTGTATTTTCCCTGCACGTGGTCAAGTACACGTTCACTGTTTACTTCCGTTAGGGAGGGGAGAAGGCAGTGAGCGCGAGGGCTACATGCAGCTCACGTAGTACTTAATGGCGACGGGCACGCCCAGCGCGTGGGCACGTTACCGAACCACTGCTGCTCCTTTAACTTTAACTAACTCGCATTGTGGCAACTTTACTGCGTGATACTTTGTGTTGCTGACAACGAGGTGAATGATCTGTGTGGAGTTTGTGCTGCCGTGGTTTCTTGTTCTGGCACATTGTTTTTTTGTGTACCGCTTGTTTTGTGTGGGAATTCAAGTGAAAATGATTTGGCACGCGAATCGTCACGTGATGTAAGAGGAGGCCATATAAGAGAAACGCAGTGGGGAAGTCACGAAGCCTCACCTCTCCCCCACACAGTGGGCATCACATCCAGCACGTCTCTCACTCCTCGCACATTCACTCCCCGATCTCTACTGTAAAGCTAGAGGAATGCCACCGGAAGTAGGCCGGTATTCCTGTAAAATAAAGCTATAAAACTATCGTAACTCTCAAGAATCAATTGTCAATTCAGAGGAATTCGTCTTATTGAAGGCTAAATGTCGAATCAATATCAGAATTAGTGCATTTGATTTAAAAGTTAGCTTTGTGTTTTACAGTTAAGCATCATGACGAATTTCAATACAGTTGAATTTCATCAGAATGCTTAGTGTATATATAAAGCGACAGATTAGTTTGAACTATTACTGAGCTTAGAATATTTAGCATTTTACGTGACAAATCACTTGTACAAAAATGATTTGTTAAAATGTCTTTTGATCATATTATTGATTAGTTTTCAGCAATTAATGAGATATGCTCTATAGCAGCCTGTTTAGTCTCATACTGAAATATTTTAGTCCCATGCTGAAGGTTTATTCTTTCAGATATTTATTATTTTATTTTTTCTGGAACTGATGTTCCAGACACCCTTGTAATAACTAGCAATCCCCTCGACCACCGTTAAAAATTAAACACACCAAGAGGCAAAAGGTTTGTCAGGCAGTGCGACACTTATTGTGAAATCCGTTACCGGATGTGGTGTACTTGTACAGTCGCTTGATCGCCTGTGTCGTGGGCAGAATGATAAACGCGAGCGGAGCAACGCAGGACTTCAGAGGTATTCCGTGAACTCTGTCAGCTCGGTGCTGACTGTTGGACTTCAGCAGGGCTGAATTCAGACCGTCGCAGAAACAGAGCTGACGGCGAAACGGGCTTCCCTCTCTCTGTTTGTCGAGTCAATCATTTTACAGCCAAAACTTTGAACCTGCGACTCGTTTCTTTTTGTACGTTTTTTTAAACTTCCAAGATTACCTCAACAGTTAAAATGCCTTTCATTGAACACTTATCGGACACGGAATTGGAGCGTTTGGCTCTTGAGCAGGTCGTCCCGGCCCTGCAGGAATACGGCTTCTACTACGTGGACGGACTCCTCGGCGAGCTGGCCGGGGGCGCGGTGTTGGATCAGGTGAAAGACATGCACCGCTCTGGAGTTCTGCAGGACGGCCGGCTGGCCGGATCCGTCCCGGCAGTCCACCGGAGGAGCATCCGTGGAGACAAGATCGCCTGGGTGAGCGGATCGGAACGCGGCTGCGAGGCCATCAACTTCTTGCTCAACCTGATCGATAAGCTGATCTCCTTTTGCTCCGGGAGGCTGGGAAACAAAGCGATTCGGGAAAGATCCCAGGTAAGCGAAACCGCCTGGTGGCACGATCCTGGTTTACAGCCATCGTGACGATTCAGAAAAACAAGCTAATAAAGGGCCAAAATGTGCCAGTATTTGATCGGGAGCGACCAAACAGGAGACGCAGAGGACCAGAGCTGACAAAACTGAGGAAAGCAAAATACGAACCGATCTTTAAACACGATCAGACCTGCTTCCATGAGTAGTTTGTCGTCGAATGTTTGAAAACCAAAAAGCCCAAATAAAGCACATCGTGAGTAGTTTATTCAGAGTTAAAGTGAGTAAAACCCCGAAATAAGCATCATAAGATATGTACTTTTTAAAAGGGTACACTGTTTCAAGCCGACTTTAGTAAACTCATTTTAGTTAAGTAACAAATTCTTTAACTATTTTTTTTATATAATTTATTTGTGATGTAGACCGTAAAGACTTTATAACTTGCTTCGTGTAGTTTTCACCATCAACAAACTCCAGTCAGCAGTTAAAAATAAACTTCGTGTGTCTGGAACTCACAGGTTAAAATAAAAACGGAGATGTCACTCCCCACTGTCAGTAGTGGCATTGTGCCGAAGCTGTGCGCTGGTTTGGACTCCAGCTGGTTATAAGTGATGCTGAGATCAGGAGATGCTGTTTATCTCAGGCCTTCCTTCTTTCATTTAACAGCTTGGCTCATCACACACTCCTCACATCCTCTCCTCCTCTAGCTGCTCAGTGGAAAGGTGCATCATGCTTAGAAGTAAACACACCAAAGCTCTTGCACAAAAACATGGCATGCTGCGACAGTGGTTTTAATATTGGTATTTATTACAGTGAATTGTTAGTTGTGAAAAAGGCAGATGTGAGCTCAAGTGGACTCTACATACCTCCGGTCTGTTTTAATCACTAGGCACTGACTGGAGCTCTGCTTTATTTCCTCTATCCTTTTCTTTCTTTCTGTTGTGCTTGGACGTTCTTCTTTTTCTCAGTAACTTGTTGGCCTTTTGGCAGTATTTCAGTAACTGACCAATTCTGGGCCCTGAGCCAGTGTTTCAGAAACCAGAACACGGTGCAGGAAGGGCAGGGAATTTACGACATCAGGTCAGGTCCTCTGGTGTTCTCCGCTGCTGTGATGATTAATGGCGTGAAGATTACGGTTCCGTCGTAGGAGTACCATTCTCAGCTTTTACATGTATCGTCTCTACCTATTAACCTGAACAGAAACCTGTGGGCATTGACCCAGAATGAGCCTCCACATAATAATAACAATATTGTATTTACTAGCAGTATATAAACTGCTGAATTGACATGCAGTACAATGCAGTTCAAAGTAAATCTAAAGTTTTATTAATGTGTTAACAACTTTAACTCTACAACTCTCAGACAGATAATGAACAGCAGTGTTGTAGGAATAATAATGCAAGTTGTGAAGACTGAAGGCTGAAACTAAGGCGCCCTTAAGTGAGATGGTGTAGATACAACGCACTGTTTCGTGTGCACAGCAGCTAGAGAAAATCTTTATTTTATCTAATTTGTTTTACTTTTACTGGAGAACTTTTAGATTTTGTGATGTACTTGGCACATGTAAAAACAACGTTATTAAGCTGTGTCCTTTGGCTAACAGTAGTGTTACAATTAGTCAGTAAACAGTTAGTGTAGTTTGTGTGACTAATGTCATTTCACTTTGGCACAGTATAATAAAATATTCAAGGGCCTACATTAAATGTATTATTTTATTATAGGATGTATATTTTTCATACATTTCCATAAAAATGGCCGGAGGTGGAATTTAACTGATCAAAATACATTTACTTACTTCCGTTTCATATCGCTTTGTACCTAAAATACTACATCTGAGAGACAAACATACTGAAACCACTATATTTGAACGAAAGGTTTAGTTACTTTTGTTTAAGGGCAATATTAATTATAATGTTAGAAAACTAAATAAAATTGTGATCATTTTGTGTGTTTCAGGTGAAAATAAGGGTAAACTGGGTGAGAAAATCTTGTTGTATCATAAGTGTGTGGGGGGAAACACACTTATCTTCAAGGACATTTTGTTGCTGATACTTGCTTTAAATATAGGTAGCAAATATTTAGGAATCGGTTTAAATTTTTCTATAGTTGAGGGACTGGTAGAAAACAGCTCACGCATTAAGCTGGTGCTCCAGACTCTAGTTTCTCTTCCCTTTTCTCGCACATTGATGAATTTGTCCCAGAGGTCCATCAGCAGTGGAAAACCTCTATCCCATCACCTCTCCTCTGAAGCACCAAAGAAGTTTTGCATCAGTGGGTTTCTCAGTCTCCCCCTGACTCTAGACATTTGCAGTCCTAAGACAAATTAAGACGGTAGTATTCATTACCTATAACACTGCCACAGTCTGTGTAAGATTAAATTAAAAATTTAAGCTGCTTTTTGTTTTAAAGGCTTTTAGACTGCTGGACTTGGGCCGCAATAAGTGACGACTCGCGTCATAAATGTAACTTAATTTGAAATTCAGTAATTTTAACATCGGTACTGCTCGATCGGTGAGTGAACTGTGCTTACATTTAAAAGAGAATTCTTTGACCACTTTGCTTGGACTGTCCAAATCACCAATCCACAATGAATCTTGGGATCTCCTTGATTCAACCTGCAAAAAAAGACACATTTATGAGCTGCATTTTAAGAAAAATTTGAAGGGTTTGTCACCTCGTAACATAATTTCACGTCTATAGTCACAGCAAGCCTAGCAAACCCCATGACTACCTGTATGGTGTCCCAATCAGTGTGGGCATCTTCCTAATATAAAAATCCAGGTGGATGTGTCATAAACATATTCCCCCTACTCAGAGTTTTATGAAAGTGGAAACCAGCCATTGAGGCCAAAATCAATTTTTGTACTAGGATATGCTTTTAATGCTCAACATGGGAGTCTATGGGCATTGATTCCTTTTTGGTACCAGCCCCAAGTGGCACTTAGAGGAACTCCAAGACTGAGACTGCATTTTATTAAAATACCTCAATGTCATTTGGATCTGATTTGCAAAAATTCACATTTTGTTTTGTTGTTGTTGTTGTTTGACATTTCTAAAAATCTAATTGAATATATCTAAGAGATGTGAGACTTTACATTTTGGTTACAGGAGAGCATAAAAACTGAAACTCAACAGAAAGGGGGAGATCTAGTCAGTCACTTACAGATATTCTATTTTACACAGATGGAAAAATATGTTAGATAAATGATATCAAAAGCCTGCAAAAACTAGTCAGCTAATTTATTGAAATAACAACATCAAGTCAGTGTTTGATGGATGCCAGACTGTGTCTGTGTCCTTTTCTCTGAGATCAGCATCACTTGGGCTCGAATGACCCCGACCTTAACTTTAAAACTAAGCCTAACTCTCAAAAAGTTCTTGTTAAAGTTTTAAATCCCAAAGCAAGGAGCGACCAAACTGTCTTAAATTTTCAAAAATGTCCCTATAAAGACGTTGTTCCTCGGAAAGTCAGACACAGCAGAACAGATACACGCCCATTCGTGTGAGTGGGCGTGAAGGTATGCGCGTGTAGCAGTGGACATTCTCACGTACACATTCAATTCTTCCTTCACTCCTCCTCGACACACACTAAAGCTCACTCACTCACATACAGTATCCTCATTACACACACACACACACATTCACGTGCTGCAGTGTACAGTAAGCTCTTATCACATGTTTGTGTGTGTATGTGTTATCAGATAGAACTTCTTGTGGAAACGGGTCAGCCTGGTTACAACACACACACACACACACACACACACACACACACACACACACACACACACACACACACACGTGGAGATGATGCAGGAGAATAAACAGCAGGATTTGTCTTTTGTGTGGAGGACACAAAAAACCTTTAATAATAGTTTGAAATACAATTCTGATTATGATACAAGCAGCTGGACATAATTAAAAATCAAAGATTGCACCCAAAGTAGTAGACAAACCCAACTCCAAGCATTGCTTGACACCAGTCTGTTAGGTGGTTGAAGCCAAACAGTCTAGCTCCAGTATCTGTGAGGCATTAAAAAGGTCTTAAAACCTCTTGGACTGGGTTTGCTAAAAGTTGCAGAATCACTGCTGTTGGATGTCGGTGGCGCTGCAGACACGCTGTAGCCTCACGCGCCACACGTAGCTTTGTCATTAAACCATCAGCTGGCTGGAAACCTGCCAAACAACCGCACAGACATCACCACACCTGCACAACATCTCCCCGTGCCCCTCTCCTCCCCCCTCTCTGCATCTCCCTCTGCTAGAGAGATAAGATAAAGTTGAATTGAAAAACAGTTCTAAGGCGTTTTGTTTTCAGCCCTTTTCCTCTCACAGTGTATCATTTCATCTCCGCTCAGCCCCCCTCCTCTGTCACTGCGCTTTTTTTTTTTTTTTTTTTTTTTTTTTTTTTTTTTTTTTTCCTCATTCTACAGGAACTCACTTGTACGATGACGGTAATGATGATGAAGCCTGTATGTATGTGTGTGTGTGTGTACGTGCCCTAGTGGCGGCGTGTAAACAAACTTGCGTGATTTCTCCACTTCCCCTCAGAGCGAGCCTGTGGAGCAGGTCAGCCGCTTGTTATCAGCGCTAGGGGTTTGTCGTCACTGGCAGCCAGGGAGGCCTGAAACTACGTGCACGTTTGGAGTCCCTCGCACACACTGACGGGGGCTTGACTTCTGCACCCACCCACCATCCCGATCCCCTTCTCATGAAAAGCAATAGAGAGGGGCGTTTCACAGCGAGAGCGCCCAAAAGGGAAGGGATGTGGCGTCTACATGGTTGCATGCGACGGGTGTATAAACACAGACATCAGGTGGTACATGTTGATGTCAGTAAGGTTACTAAAGGTGTGCTGCTGTTGTCGTTGATGTATCGAGGGAATGGTCTATTGGATCGGGGGTTAATCTGCACTGTGACCTTCCTGTATAAACTGGCATGTGTGTTGATAATCGTAAAGGAAAGGAAGTGAACAGGATGTTCGCTTCCAAGAGATTCTATGGAGCGTGCAAAGGTGTAGAAGGCCTTTGCACGCATGTGTTTGACAATAAGGGGGGTTCACAATAAAATCCCATCAGAGAAAAGGGGCAAGCACGTTGACAGCGTGACTGCTGCTGTTTTGCCTCTATAATTTTCTGCTATCGAGGTTCCGTGAATAAATGCAAATCACGCTCATGTCTTGGACATGTGCGTACATTGAGCTACAGGCATTGGTCGAGGGGCTTGCGTGCAGTCTGTGTGTAATCGTCGGGGTGAGGTGACGACGTTGACGTCAGAGAGATGGTAAAGATAACACGCTTTGACATAAATCAGTGCTGCTGATGTTTGTTTTGGCGCGTTTAAGGAACATGTGTTTTTAACAAGCATCAATCTTCTCTAACGTCATTTTCCTTTTCTTTTTTTCTTTCATTTGTAAAATAGGGTCCACATTCTGGAAAAAATGATTGATTTTTCAGTGCCAAATGGTGAAACATGGAAACTTGCACAAAACTTTAATAAATTGTCTTTTAATATTTTTTTCTGTTTTGGAAAAAATTAAAGGGGCAGGTGTGTTTTACTGCAAGCCCAAGTAAATAATAATATCAGTCTGTGAAATGCTAGATGTAGGTGTTTAGCTGCAGTGGGCAGTCTGAGCAGATCTAACCTGAGTAGCACAGAATCAGCTGTTTGTGACCACTGGGTTTTGTTTCATCGGCAAGGATCACAGTTTGTGCTTTGTTTTCTGTGGACTCTGAGACACAGTCTCACGTCTCACAGTCTCGTCTCTTACTCTGAGCTTATCAGACACTTCCTGCTGGGGTTATGAGGTCGCAGCGCTGCAGGGAGGGGATGCAGGGAACCCCCCCCCCCCCTAGCTCCCACCTCCCATGTCCTGTTTGGAAAAGGTTTCCATTTTAACTGAAATGAACTCGTTTTCTGTGAATATTTATTGTATTTTTATTATTTTATTTTTATTTATTGCTTCGAGGAAGCAATTAATTATGAGGACTTTCTAGTCAAAGCACTGGTTTGTAAGAACTGGTATTCTAGTTTTAGTATTTCTTTCATTTTAAACATGTAAAAAGAAATGGCTCATTTTCAAAAAATAGTGGAACAAATAGATGATGGGGCCAAAATCTCAGTGACGTCAGGATTCCTGGTTGTGTTGGGAAATCTGTCGGTATTTGCAAAACTATTATGGCCTCTTATCAATACTGTAACCACAAGCGCGGCTGTTCCAATTTCCTCCCAATACTGACTGGCAGCACGTATGCACACACACACATATGTACACATACATGTGTGTACGTGCGACTCGGTGTGTAGGCATGCAACCACAACAAGCACATCTGGACACGAGAAATATTAGTAAATAACCACCACACACACACCTACATTGGTGCGCACACACATAGAGGAAGTATGTGTAATTGTGTCAGCATAACAGATTTTCAACGCGCCAGCTTTTATTTCGAAGATTATATCAGCCACTGTACTCGTTCAGCATTACTTGTTTTTATATTATGTTATTATATTTCCAAAACAAGCCACAGGAAATGGTCATCTTATTACATCAGATTGTGCTAAACTAAAAGAACAGTCTAGTAAATTTTTATTTCCTGTTATCTCTGTTAACACTACAATTTTATTCCTGATATTTTAGTATTTTTACTATTCATCAGTTCCTTCCATTATACTCCAGTTTCAGAACTTCTCTTCTTTTCTTTCTTGATTCATGTGTTGGTGGTTTGATTTGTAAAAATTTGGAAAAACGTGAGCAGCAGTTGTGACAGCTCACAAGTTTACAAAGCCTCAGTTAAATTCTACTGATGAGAACCACAATTATCAATAATTACAATGTCGGTGGTAACAAAAATAAAAAGTAACCAAGTAATAACTAATCAATTCTGTTTGTATGTGCTGTTTTCCATTATGTTTCGTAAATAAATCTGTGAAGCAAAAACTTTATTTATTTATCTGTGTGATGTAGTCAAATATGAGACACATGAGGAAAAATAGCAGTTAATGTTAGCGCTTTCTATGATGTCCGAGCTCGTGGTGAAGTGCATTTAAAGCAGCAGGGTTTTGTGGTAGTAGTGACACAGGAGTGCTCTAATTATTTCTGCTTGTGCGTGTCTGTTTAGGCTATGGTGGCGTGTTACCCAGGAAATGGGGCGGGTTATGTCAAGCACGTGGACAATCCCAACTGCGATGGACGCTGCATCACCTGCATCTACTACCTCAACAAGAACTGGAATGCCAAGGTGCTTATTACACTTTGTTCATTTATTCATTTATCGAACCCTCTTTTCAGTTTGTCGTGTTTGATCACCATCTCGAATCTTTTTTATGATTTCAAGTCTGATTGTGAGCTGAGTGAATAGTGAAGTTTCTGACTTTGATCTCTGATGATATCAGTATGAAATGTTTTTTTGCTTCCTTTGACTTGATAAAATCAGAGGAAGTGATCGCGACTGATTTGAATTAAGATGTGAATATTTGCACATTATTGGTTTCTGTCCGGGGACAGGAGTGAATAGAAATGAGAGAAAAAGAACTTTCACTAAATTGTCTTTCCTGCTGTTGTTTATCAGGAGCATGGCGGCATCCTCAGGATCTTTCCAGAAGGGAAGTCGTACGTGGCAGACATCAAGCCACTTTTTGATAGGCTGCTCTTCTTTTGGTCAGACCGCAGGAACCCACATGAAGTGCAGCCTTCCTATACCACCAGGTAACCCGCCAACCAACCCATCAGTACCCCAATTCATGAGGCAGCTTCTCCTGTAACTACTACAGACATGATGACTTGGACCATCTGCCTTTGTTGGCATTTGTTAGATGTGTTGTAATTTTCCTTAAAACATGGCAAATTAATTAGCAAAAACGTAACCCTTATTAACACACACTGGTCGTTACAGACAGCAATGGCAACCACTGAAGACACTGTTCTTGCCGTTTGTGTTTCAGGTACGCCATCACAGTTTGGTATTTCGACTCTGAGGAGCGAGCCGAGGCCAAGAGACGCTTCAGAGACCTCACAGGTACAAACGAACCCCGGACAAAGCGCAGTTTATTTCCACAGCAAATGCTTTTAAATTATATCTTGAGACAGAATTTCATTTCTGAATGTCTTTGTTTTTTCTGTTTCAGCATCGAAGGCGCAGCAGGGCGGCAGCTCCAGCAGCTCCAGCTGATCACGAGGAGGTGTCACCACCTAGTGTTCAACCTCCAAACCACAGGAGAGGGCGGCAGGGTTCCTTCTGGTCGTCGAAGCTTCTGGAAAAGCTGAAAGAAAAGTTGAAAAACAAACAAAAAAAAGTTTTCACCCTGTCCTGATCTAAGGACGGGCGTTTCTGACCTGCCTGCATTTCTGCTGCTGCTCCTGCTGCTGCTATAACCCGAGGCACTTTGGGCGACCTGCAGCTGTTCTGGACATTCCCTGCTTTTCATGATGTTTCTGCAATACGCAGATGATTTCGTCTGAGTGGAGAGAAAAAACTGTAGACTGTACTTTATTTTTTTTTTGGTAAATTTTCTTTTAAAGCCTCACCTTCAGATGAGAGGAGGAGGAGAGTTTGCCGACAGCTTTCGGGGTTTACAGAGAGACATGATGTTTTTAAACCACTGTGACGGAAGTTTCACACTTAAATGTGTGCTTAAGAAGGAGGAGCACAGAACTGTTGCTTAAACTACAGAAGAAGAAGAAAAATTGTTTACCAGTAGATGATGCCTCGATATCCACCGACCAATGAGGGCTGAACTTGAAAAAGATGAAAATACATATTTCAAATTTGAGATCTTATTAGAAGAAACTTTTGAAAAAACTTTGTATATTTTATTGTGAACAACCAAAAGGAAAAAAAGAGCTTGCTAGAAGCAACTCTATATTAAAATACTGAGTCATTAAGGATTTCTTTTATTTAAAAAAACTCCATTAGCATTAAGTCAATTATTTATTTTAAGTTCAACAAATTTATTAAATCACTAATAGTTTTATTACCCTAGAACTTAGATGTAAATGTTTCCACTTAATATATCATACAGTGCATCGCTGGAGTGCCAATTTTGGGAAGAGCACTTTGCCGCGATGATATGAAACGTTTGTGGAAAATAGCTGTGTCATCTAATCCAGAAAAGTAAAACGAATAGTTTAATCGGTTACTTTTCCAAACAGCTATTCCTTGTAGCTTCAACCAAGCTTCCAATTGGGAACTAGCGTGTGCTGCAAATCACCTTCTAGTAAATGGTTTTGTAGGTTCAGCTAAGCTGCTGGCCTCGGACAAAATGCTCTTAAAGGGGACCCATTCTGCTCATTCTCACTCCGTATTTTTATTCTTGAACTCTTAAATGAGCAACGTCGTACGATTCACAGTTCAAAATAATGCCTACTTACCGTATCCTGCTTAGTTCATGAAAATGATTTCCTTCCTTGACGTAGTGAATAACATAAAATATGTTTGTGTGATAGAAAAGAAGGAAAAGCAAAAAGGTCCCCTTTAAGGTCAAGTTTGCATTTAATGGGAATGAATTGTTCATTGAAGTTTACCATATGATCTCTTATATTGCACTACCTTCCATCATCATATGTGAAAGGTTTTACTTTCCAACACAATTCTACTGAGATTTGATAAATGACGTATTTTTTATAGTAAAATGTGTTAAATATCCACAATTGCAGATTTGTTTTTCATACCCTTCTCGGAATGCTTCTGTGTATTAGTGAACTTTGTTGGCTGAGAAATAGAAAAACCTTTCACTTTAAGTGTGATTCACAAATAGTCTTCCGTAAGTTATTTTGACAAAACGCTCCATTTACTCCGGTCCCCGTGAGTTCGGTCCCTGAATCGAAAAACGGATGTCTGTGTCTGGTGCACGCGCCGTCCTCTGCTGACGGAGAAGGACGATGAGGAGACAGATTCCACTGATACAGCAGATTTGACGGGAGCGTGTGAAGCAGCTGTCAAAGAGACTGTACATATGAGAGGATGAATAATTGATGTTCCGTTCAAACAGCCCTTCTGAGACATTATTGAGCTCGAGTCGCTGTCCTGAAACAATAACGCTCACCGCCAACTTACACCACCTTTAAAACTGATCTGTCATCTTCACTGCAGCGGGAGTGGGACAACCCCCCCACTTGGGCTCTCTGCTGGTATTACTGCATTCTTTGGTGGAAGAGTTAAGTCTTGTACACAATCCGAATGTTCTGTAAACATGATATTTACAAATGTGTTGAATACAACTTCGGTTTAAAAAAACAGACTGTGGTGTTTGACTTTATTTATGGCTTTATGGTTTATTTAACCATTCACATCACCGGTACAGCTGAGCAATTAGTGGTTTTATTTACAAGTAAAATAAGTGGTTCAATTATGAACTCTTATATAAATTCAAGGGCTGCTCCAGTGCAATTCACTGATCAGGTATAACATGAGCACTGACAGGTGAAGTGAATAACACTGATATTTCTTCATGATAGCAACTGTTAGTGAGTGGGCTATATCAGCGAACAAGTGAACATGTAGGTCCCAACGTTGATGTGTTAGAAGCAGGAAAAATGGGCCAAATTGTGATGTGACTAGATGGGTTAGAGCATCTCCAAAACTGCAGTTCTTGTGGGAGTTTCCTGGTCTGCAGTGGTCAGTATCTATCAAAATGGTCCAAGGAAGAAAGAGTGGTGAGCCAGTGACAGGGTCATCACTGGCCAAGTCTCACTGATGCACACAGGGAGTAACTGTGACAAGCTAATGTTGCTCAAATTGCCAAAAAAGTTGATGCTGGTTTAAAAATTACTGATAGCTCAATTGATATGTGTGGGAATACACAGTGCATTCCAGTTTGCAAATGGGGCTGCATAACTGCAGACCTCCCAGGGTGCCCATGCTGACCTGCATCTACCACCAAAACCACCACCAATGTGCATGTGAGCATCAGAACTGGACAACGGAGCAATGGTAGGTAGTCTGGTGTGGTCTAAGGAGCTTGGAAAGAAAAGTGTTTGGAGAAGCTTCTTCAGTTCTAAGAGCAACTGGTGGAGAGTCCCAGATTTTAAGCCCTATCCTCCCAACTAGGAAGGATCCGAAAGACAAACACAACAACAACAAAACAACAAACTTTATTTATATAGCACATTTAAAAACCAGTGGTGTACCAAAGTGCTTAAGAGAGTAGGATGAAGTAACAGGGAAGGATGAGGGCTATGGCAAGGTACCAAAACATGCTAGCAGGTTGAATGGCATTAAAACACAAAAGCAAAAGAATTGCATATAAAAGAAAACTAAGTGTAAGGATAAAACAGTCAAAAATAATAATTAAAAATGATTAAAAGTAATTAAGAATAAGCCGAAGATAAGAATAAGCATTAAGCTAACTAACAAGCAAGCGTTAACTGGTAGATTTAACAATATTGTCATCCCCTATGTAGCCGGTTTATCAGAAAAACTCAGGAGAGTCTTCTCTAAGCACGACATCCCAGTGTACTTCAGACCCAGCCACACACTCAGACAAAAACCGGTTCATCCCAA
Organism: Simochromis diagramma; assembly: GCF_900408965.1. Classification (NCBI taxonomy): domain Eukaryota; kingdom Metazoa; phylum Chordata; class Actinopteri; order Cichliformes; family Cichlidae; genus Simochromis; species Simochromis diagramma. The sequence continues at coordinate 20,426,045 of NW_024387030.1, read as the reverse complement.
AGCCCAAAGACAAAACTCCTAAACACAAACTTTTTTTTCCCACCTATCCCGTTTGGTTCTATTGCCATCAGAATTAAAGCCGAAGCACCACCTGGGTTTACCGCGGTAAAGTGAGCCGTCATTTGTGAGCCGCGGTCAAGCCAGCCGCCTCCTATCCGCCGCATAAATTTCCTTGCGCTTTTACACCAGTCTTTACCGTAGCGCCTTTTCGCTTTATATCCTGATTGAAAGCCTATACTCGCGCACACGTGCGCGCGCGCGAACAGTCACACGCACACGCGCGCACACAAATTACAATGGAACAGCCCAATACAGTCAATACAATTATGTCTATTTCAGAAATTCATTAAAAATCATCCTTAGTAGTTGAGGTACAACTTTCAACACATCCCTCCTCTGGGACACCTACTGTACCTGTGTGCCAAGTTTCAGCCAGATTTACTGTAAAATTCCTCAGAAATTAATTGAAACTTCTATTCAATCCAATACAGTCAATACAATAGAATTATGTCAATTTTCAAAAATTCATTAAAAATCATCCTGAGTAGTTGAGGTCCAACTTTCAACACATTCCTTCTCTGTAGCAGCCTACTGTATCCTGTGGTGCCAAGTTTCAGCCAGATTTACTGGAAAATTCCTCAAAAATTAAAGGACATTTATGCAATTCAATAAGCCAATCAATACAATTATGGAATTTCAAATCATTATACATCCGATGTGAGTCAACTTCAACACATCCCTCTCCGGAATTTCAGAAAGTTCAGCAGATACTGTAAATATCTTCCGAGGCAGGAATATTCAGTTAATACAGTCAGGTCTTTTCAAAATCTTCATCTGAATAGTTGAGGTTCAACTTCAACACATTTCCCTGGACCCTACGTCCTCTGGGCTAGGTTTTTCAAATCCATCCATCCACCTTTAGCCGTATCCGGGTCGGGTTGCGCTAGCAAAGGTCCTCCTCTCCCCAGCAGCCAGCTTTCGGGGATCCAAGGTTCCAGCCATCCGAGAGATAATCTTCCACGTTCCTGGGTTGCCCGAGGCCCCTCCCGGGGAAATGCCTGGAACACCTCGCCAGGAGGCGCCCAGGGGGCATACTGCCCGAACACCTCAGCTGGCTTTCAGTGGAGCGCAGTGCACTATCTGAGCCCCTCCCGATGGCCGAACTACACTCTAGGGAGAGGCAGCCATTTCCGCCGCTGTATCCCGATCTCGTTCACTAACCACAGCTTCGTGCCATAGGTGAGGGTAAGATCGAGATCGACGAATGAGCTTCGCTTTACCGCAGTCCCTCTTCACACGACTGCCGGTGCAGCTCCCTATGTACCGCACCCCAACCGTCGTCGATCTCGCTTCTCCTCACTCGCGAAAAGACACCTACGTGAACTCTCTTGGGGAGGACCTCAGACCCGGAGTGGGCACTCCATTTTCGCGATGGCCTCAGATTGGGGGTGCTGATCTCATTCCCAGCTGGTCAACTCGCTGACCGCTCCAGTGCGGTTATCCATCCGCTGCATCAATGATGGATCAAAAGTGCTGCGGAGAGAGTCATGACAGGGACTATAAAGAGACAGCTTATTTGCTTGTCTTCACTGACTAGCTTTGAAATCCAGATTTTAATTTTGGAATATTAGGTGTACTTGTGGTTCCTATAGAATTTTAATGTTGAAAAGGAATCAGAGTCTTCATCTCTCAGGCCTCTCTTCTGTGGATGCAGCTCACATCATTCTGTACAAAACGATAATTTTTAATTCTGCAACTGTTTATAACCTGCATAGTTCACATTTCTGTATAGCTGTATATCTCATACTTCTGTATAGTTTTTTTTATTTCATATTCTGTATAGTTTTTCATATTTATATCCTGTTCATAGCTTGTACTCACTACAGCCTGTACATACTTATAGTTATAGCATATTCATAACTTACTTCATACCGTGTACATTGTAACATACCATAATAGACCCATTTCTGTAATATACACTTACATACCTATATTATTGCTAATATATATTGTAATACATCTATTACAATATATACTTCTTGATGGATGCAAACTGCATTTTGTTTGCCTTGTACCTGTGATATGTGCAATGACAATAAAGTTGAATTCTATTCTATTCTATTCTATTCTATTCTATATTAATTCAGAAGACAAACACCCGTCTCTGCTTTTGAGATTAGCATTAAAACCCTCAGTTTTGACAAATACCGTATTTTCACGACCATAAGGTAATACAGTTATAGTGGATCAGGTGACCCTGGATCTTCCCTTATTTGTGCTGCAATAAGCCTAGGCTCTTGCTGGCTTCCCATCATGTATGAATTTTTTCCTTCTTTGCTCGTTCTGTGTTTATACACCTCTCTGCATTTAATCATTAGTTAGTATGTATGTCTTGCACAGTGTATATGTTGTCCTATGGCTGTCTCTCCTTGAGCCTGTTTCTGCCAGATGTTTCTACCTCTTCAAATGGAGTTTTTCCTTCCCACTCACACTAAATGTTAGCTCATATGGGGTACTTAAATTGTTGGGGTTTTCTTTGTATTATTGTTGTGTTTTTACCCAGCAACATAAAGTGTCTTTAGGTGACTGTTGTTGCGATTTGGTGCTGTATAAATAGAATAGAATAGAATCGAATAGAATAATGTACTTCAGACCGGGAGATTGGCAAAATGTATAAATAGGATGGCGATTAGGGGAATTGGAGACAGCTGTGTAACACAGCAGGGATACATTGGGAATAAGAAGACAGTGGAAGTAAGACTCAACACAAAAAAGAGACAAGAGGCCACCAAACTAAAACACAGACTAAGACACACGAGCTTGACACAGACAAAAGCATAAACAGACATGAAGACAAGACTGGCTTTAACACTAGAGTGTTTTCACAAGTGTTCCATCCACTTGTGGAACGCTGAAGAAGAACTACACTTAAAAGCAATATGGAACTGAAAACAAAAGAATACATAATGTAAACATATCATCAAATAATCCAGGACTCACAAGCAATGATATGATGAACAGAACTATAAAGAACAAAACTGAGAAATGCTTGGTAAACTGACCAAGAACTATGTCATCATGTCATTTTTTAATATCATAGTTAATGTGTCCTGATTTGTAGATATGGCCATCTTACAAATACCAGGAAATCCAACTGGGTGACAAGCCAGAGTTGTTTGCCCACACACCCACTGACTAGAAAAAGGGTCCAGGACTCTTCAAGCTGGGATACAGGCATTAAAGAAAAAGATGTAAACAGATAGAAAGTCATTAGGAAGGCATAGTCTGTTGTTGCTGCTGCTGTCAGACTTTTTAATTCATCCACTTGTGTCAGACACATATTGAACAGGAATAAACATGACTCACTGCACTCTCACTTTGTATGCCACAATGTTTGCTTAGACACCTGTATGCTTATATTGTTTATTATATCCCAGAAACATTAATGTTAAAACTTGTGCTCCTATGTCTATATATAAGTTTATTTTCATATATCTATATTAATCTATTTATAGCTCCATTCCCTCACTTCATTTTATACAATTGCTTTGTTCCTGCATGAGAGCTATTTAAAGTGGTTTCACACACAGTGCCTCCAGATGAATACAGAGTAGTTTTGGACAGCAGAGGCTGGAGAATGGTATTGCTCTCTGTGTGAAAAATAACTACTTTTTTGAAATGAAGATGAATGTATGTTGTCAAGGCAAAAAAAAGTTTTTTCTTTTAAACAGTACATTGCATAATGAGAGTTGGCAGTTCGTCTTGTAATTGGAAGGTTGCCGGTTTGAGCCCCGGCTCCCACAGTCTCGGTCGTTGTGTCCTTGGGCAAGACACTTCATCTAAAACCTACTGGTGTTGGCCACAGGGGCCGATGGCGCGATATGGCAGCCTCACTTCTGTCAGTCTGCCCCAGGGCAGCTGTGGCTACAACTGTAGCTGCCTCCACCCGTGTGTAAATGAATAGTGGAATTGTAAAGCGCTCTGAGGGTCTCGAAAAGCACTATATAAATGTAATCCATTATTATTATTATTATTATTATTATTATTATAAGATTAGGGAAACCTGCAGTCAGCTGAGACTGCAGAAGTCACTTGGATGAGTGACAAAACTTTTCTCCCATTGAAAACGCTACGTCCAGACGAACAGAATCAACCTTTAGGGATTTAATTACCTGGATGATTGAGCATGCATCAAGACATTCTCCATGTTGTTTCTGAATTCTTTGTCACCTTATGAATAATGTATATAATTTTGAATAATTTCATGTAAATTTAAGTCTTATTAATAGAAACTGAGGAAAGAATGTAATTTGTTTTTACACGTCTTGATACTTGGATATGGGGATTAATAGGTAGTTATTTATATATTTTCATTATCTTCTGTATTTCAAACTGTAAATTAAGCTTGTTTGGTTATATTTTTTATTGCACTCTTGTAATTTTTCATGCTTATACTTTTAATACATTTTTGATAACATAAAAATAAATCTGAAAGATACCTGCATTTTTCAATACAAAATTCACAGATATTTTCAAAATTGATTTGGCATGCAGCGTTACATTGGTAAAGTATAATATATTGCATTAGAAACTTTCACAGGATCAGTACTGGACTATATCAAGTTCTGTATTGCAAATGTGACTGTGGACAAAAGCATTCGGGTTTTCCCAAACCAAAAACCCTGGATGACCAGCGACGTCTGCACACTCCTCAAACCCCACAATGCTGACTTTACAGGGAGTGCAGAATTATTAGGCAAATGAGTATTTTGTCCACATCATCCTCTTCATGCATGTTGTCTTACTCCAAGCTGTATAGGCTCGAAAGCCTACTACCAATTAAGCATATTAGGTGATGTGCATCTCTGTAATGAGAAGGGGTGTGGTCTAATGACATCAACAGGTGTCCTTTGATGTGTTCTCACTTTTCACTTGTATACCTCCAACCGAGGCAGTGGAGACTGTGTGCATAATTATATCAGGTGTGCATAATTATTAGGCAACTTCTTTTCCTTTGGCAAAATGGGTCAAAAGAAGGACTTGACAGGCTCAGAAAAGTCAAAAATAGTGAGATATCTTGCAGAGGGATGCAGCAGTCTCAAAATTGCAAAGCTTCTGAAGCGTGATCATCGAACAATCAAGCGTTTCATTCAAAATAGTCAACAGGGTCGCAAGAAGAGTGTGGAAAAACCAAGGCGCAAAATAACTGCCCATGAACTGAGAAAAGTCAAGCATGCAGCTGCCAAGATGCCACTTGCCACCAGTTTGGCCATATTTCAGAGCTGCAACATCACTGGAGTGCCCAAAAGCACAAGGTGTGCAATACTCAGAGACATGGCCAAGGTAAGAAAGACTGAAAGACGACCACCACTGAACAAGACACACAAGCTGAAACGTCAAGACTGGGCCAAGAAATATCTCAAGACTGGTTTTTCTAAGGTTTTATGGACTGATGAAATGAGAGTGAGTCTTGATGGGCCAGATGGATGGGCCCGTGGCTGGATTGGTAAAGGGCAGAGAGCTCCAGTCCGACTCAGAGCACAGCAAGGTGGAGGTGGAGTACTGGTTTGGGCTGGTATCATCAAAGATGAGCTTGTGGGGCCTTTTCGGGTTGAGGATGGAGTCAAGCTCAACTCCCAGTCCTACTGCCAGTTCCTGGAAGACACCTTCTTCAAGCAGTGGTACAGGAAGAAGTCTGCATCCTTCAAGAAAAACATGATTTTCATGCAGGACAATGCTCCATCACACGCGTCCAAGTACTCCACAGCGTGGCTGGCAAGAAAGGGTATAAAAGAAGAAAAACTAATGACATGGCCTCCTTGTTCACCTGATCTGAACCCCATTGAGAACCTGTGGTCCATCATCAAATGTGAGATTTACAAGGAGGGAAAACAGTACACCTCTCTGAACAGTGTCTGGGAGGCTGTGGTTGCTGCTGCACGCAATGTTGATGGTGAACAGATCAAAACACTGACAGAATCCATGGATGGCAGGCTTTTGAGTGTCCTTGCAAAGAAAGGTGGCTATATTGGTCGCTGATTTGTTTTTGTTTTGCTTTTGAATGTCAGAAATGTATATTTGTGAATGTGGAGATGTTATATTGGTGTCACTGGTAAAAATAAATAATTGAAATGGGTATATATTTGTTTTTTGTTAAGTTGCCTAATAATTATGCACAGTAATAGTCACCTGCACACACAGATATCCCCCTAAAACAGCTAAAACTAAAAGCAAACTAAAAACTACTTCCAAAAACATTCAGCTTTGATATTAATGAGTTTTTTGGGTTCATTGAGAACATGGTTGTTGTTCAATAATAAAATTATTCCTCAAAAATACAACTTGCCTAATAATTCTGCACTCCCTGTAGGTCTGTTGACAGAGCTCTGTACAGGTCTGCTCGAGCTGACCTGAAAAGGGGTCCCACCTGTCCAGCAACAACACACGAGAGGTGTGGCATGGAATAATAGACATCATAAACCACAGAGGCAGAACTGTGAAAACAGAAAACCTGAGTGTGCAGCTAGCAGAGGAAATAAACAGCTTCTTCGCCCGCTTTGAAACACCACAACAGCAGCATTCATCTGCCTCAGCCCTGCTCCCATCCTCATCCTCACCTGGTTCCTGCACCGCTCCATTCACTGTAACGGAGCACGATGTCAGATGTGTGTTGCTAGCAGTGAACCCCAGGAAGGCGGCCGGTCCAGACGGAATACGTTGTAAAGTGCTAAGACCATGTGCCCACCAGCTCACCCTCATCTCCACCAGAATCTTCAACCTCTCACTGGATGAAGCAGCCATCCCATCCTGTCTAAAATCAGCCACAATCATCCCAGTGCCAAAGAAGTCTCCCATCACCAGCCTGAACTATTATTGCCCTGTGGCCCTCACACCGGTAATCATGAAATGCTTTGAGAGACTAGTCCTTCAGCACACCAAGGATTACCTCCCCCCAGAATTCAACCCCCACCAGTTTGCATACCGTGCAAACAGATTCACAGAAGATGCCATCACCCTCCACTCGGTGCTGAGTCACCTAGAACAGCGGCAGAGCTACGCCAGAATGCTCTTTGTGGACTACAGCTCACCCTTCCACCACTCGCCCATTGAGAGCCTACTAACTTACTGCATCACAGTATGGTACAGCAGCTGCACTAAGGCGGATAGAGCCACCCTCCCAGCATGTTTGCAATGAGTAGGAGATGCTCTGTATCTCACTGTACAACTGTATAGTGACAAAGGTATTGGGTTCTTTTCTAAAAATTGCTATAAACAGAGGAACCCAAACTGATGAAAAGTGGCGAATATTTTTTTTCAAATGACTATTTTTAGTGGATGTTTGATATAGAAGCAGAATGACAGAATGTTAAAAGAAGTTACTTTTAGTCGCTCTAAGCTGGGCATTGCGTTCTCTGGCTGTTCAAAGCCATGGAACTTTAGAGTTTCCAAGCAAATAATGATGGCCATACTGATGTTCTTTTCAGTACATTTTACTTTATGTTCATTTTCATTTTTATGATGTTTCTATTTTTACATAATTCCTCCCACATAGCAAAATTGGTATGGCCTGGATCTGTCCCACACAATGTGCTTACACATGGCCTGCGTACCGCAAAGAATGACGGCCCTATGGTGGCCCAGATCTGGTTTACCAGAGGTGGCCCACACATGAGCCAGCACAAGGCCAGTTGCAGACACACTGCTGGCCCTGTGCTGGCCCAGAACAGTTTCAGCTCTGGCCCCAGATGTCAGCCTAATGTGTACCTTAGCCATGTAAGCCATGTAATAACAACATGTGCTGGAACATAATAGTGCAAAAGTAACATGACGAAACTCTGTTCAGACAGTGAATGGACTGATTCTTATACAGCGCTTTTTTACTCACCCATATTACTCAAAGTGCTCTATACAACATGTCACATTCACCCAATCAGGCCAAATGTGGCATGCCATCACATAAACAGTGCCATCTTACCATGCCAGAAGTCAGCCAGCAGTGCCGGCTTGACACCAGATCCAGGCAAGACCCGTCTGCTATGTGGGATGACTTGTTCTTTTGGCGTTTTAGTTGTGGATTATGTTTGGGCTGTGTCTCTTGCCCTTTCAGTATTGTTTGCTTGTGCTTCTAAGTGTCCTTTGTTTCTTTTTAGGTTATGTAGTATGGATTAGAGATATTTTGTATGTTGTTTTTGTTTAATAAATCCGCCTTTTGGATTATTCCCTGATGTGCCTGAGTTCTGTTATTTAGTGTCACTTTGAAAGGACACACATCCAGCATTGACATATAATTGTTCTTTCAATTTTTGATAAAGATTACAGTGAATTGAGATGTAACTTGGCCCAGAGGTACGGTAGGACGCCCAGAGTAAGAAAGTGTTGAAAGTTGGACATCAACTATTATGGATGATTTTTAATGAATTTTTGAAATTTCCATAATTGTAGTGTATTGACTGTATTGAATTGCATATAAATGTCCTTTAATTTTTGAGGAATTTTACAGTAAATCTGGCTGAAACTTGGCACACAGGTAGAGTAGGTGTCCCAGAGAAGGAATGTGTTGAAAGTTGTACCTCAACTACTAAGGATGATTTTTAATGAATTTTTGAAAATTGACATAATTCTATTGTATTGACTGTATTAGATTGAATAGAAGTTTCCATTAATTTCTGAGGAATTTTACAGTGAATCTGGCTGAAACTTGGCACACAGGTACAGTAGGTGTCCCAGAGAAGGAATGTGTTGAAAGTTGGACCTCAATTACTCAGGATGATTTTTAATGAATTTTTGAAAATTGACATAATTCTATTGTATTGACTGTATTGGATTGAATAGAAGTTTCAATTAATTCCTGAGGTATTTTACAGTGAATCTGGCTGAAACTTGGCACACAGGTAGAGTAGGTGTCCCAGAGAAGGAATGTGTTGAAAGTTGGACCTCAACTACTCAGGATGATTTTTAATGAATTTTTGAAAATTGAGAGAATCCTATTGTATTGACTGTATTAGATTGAATACAAGTTTCCTGTAATTTCTGAGGAATATTACAGTGAATCTGGATGGAACTTGGCACACAGGTGCAGTAGGTGTCCCAGAGAAGGAATGTGTTGAAAGTTGGACCTCAACTACTCAGGATGATTTTTAATGAATTTTTGAAAATTGACATAATTCTATTGTATTGACTGTATTGGATTGAATAGAAGTTTCAATTAATTCCTGAGGTATTTTACAGTGAATCTGGATGAAACTTGGCACACAGGTACAGTAGGTGTCCCTGAGGAGGAATGTGTTGAAAGTTGGACATCAACTATTATGGATGATTTTTAATGAATTTTTGAAATTTCCATAATTGTAGTGTATTGGCTGTATTGAATTGCATATAAATGTCCTTTAATTTTTGAGGAATTTTCCAGTAAATCTGGCTGAAACTTGGCACACAGGTAGAGTAGGTGTCCCAGAGAAGGAATGTGTTGAAAGTTGGACCTCAACTACTCAGGATGATTTTTAATGAATTTTTGAAAATTGACATAATTGTAGTGTATTGACTGTATTGGATTGAATAGAAGTTTCCATTAATTTCTGAGGAATTTTACAGTAAATCTGGCTGAAACTTGGCACACAGGTACAGTAGGTGTCCCAGAGGAGGGATGTGTTGAAAGTTGGACCTCAACTACTAAGGATGATTTTTAATGAATTTCTGAAATAGACATAATTGTATTGACTGTATTGGGCTGTTCCATTGTAATTTGTGTGCGCGCGTGTGCGTGTGACTGTTCGCGCGCGCGCACGTGTGCGCGAGTATAGGCTTTCAATCAGGATATAAAGCGAAAAGGCGCTACGGTAAAGACTGGTGTAAAAGCGCAAGGAAATTTATGCGGCGGATAGGAGGCGGCTGGCTTGACCGCGGCTCACAAATGACGGCTCACTTTACCGCGGTGGTTTGGAGGTCTATCTCCCCCCACCACCACTTCCCCTGCCAGTGGCTGTCTCCCTCAGACATCGGTGCGTTGGTGGTTCTTTGTGTCTGGGGATGGGCGTCCAGGTACACACCGGCTCACTCCTTGGTGGCCGCTTATCGGGGCCTGGAGCCTGGGGCTCGCTCGGGCCACTTCGGAGGTGGGGTGCCCCCGGCCTCTCGGCCTGGGGCTCGGTCACTCAGGCACAGCTGGCTGCCGGCGGAGCTTCTGCTCCGCGGCTGCTGAGTGAGCCCTCATCTGGGACTCTCCTCAGCTCTTTCTGGGACAGTGGCGCGGCTGCCCCTCTGTTGGTCTTCCTTGGTCTCTTGTGTTCTGGGGGCCTCTGGATGTCTGGAGTTTTGATCTCCTCCATACCTGCTTCATGCCCTGGAGGACGGGGCTGTGCCCCCCCCCCCCCCCCCCCCCCACACACACACACACACCCTCTAGCAGATCGTTACATGGAGGAACCTTTTAAAAAAAACAAGCGCGTCCATGCTCACAGGTGTACACACGGGTGATCACACCCACAAACTACACCCTTTTTGGCTCCTACCTCAAAGCACACTGTGCGCTGTTGATCTTATGTGCTGCACAATAATGTTTAATATTTAGTATTTACTGTCATATTCCCATATATCATTGTGATGTTGTTTATTCTATTACTCTTGTTCTCTTCTGCTTGTTTTCTTTTTTCTTTCTCAACAGGTGATCCAGGTGATTGATATATGCATTTTTTTTCTGCCCATTCTGTTGGTTTTTGTTTTTTGCCCTTCTCCCCCGTCCCTCTTCTCAGCTCTTTCTCCCCTTCTTTCCTCCAGTCAAGTCTGTCCCGTATTCAGCAAGTGAAAATAAAATAAACAATAAAAGGTGAATCAAAGGGACCATTATGGCAAGACTGGGATGGTCAATTTGGTAAAGTAAATCCGTTGGGCATCTTTCTTTGCCTTTAGACAATAATTCTGATGGCAAAAGAGCCAAACGGGACAGGCAAAAAAAGAAAGAAAAAAAAAGAAAAAAAAAAGGAAATGACAGTGAATAAAATCACAGGTTGGAAAGAGAGTTTAAATAGAGGTGAAATTCACATGCGCACAAACACCACATGCTACAGATCACAGACAGATAAGCGGAGGGAGGGTTATTTACTACATATATCCTGAGTGAGTGAACCTGAAAAAAAGACTCTCTCTGGAGGACTGGGTTACATGACTCAGGCGTGTATATATATTTATATATACATATCTAAAACCTCTCCCTTTTATATACAAATATTAAACGCAAACATGTGGACAACAATAGTTTGTCACAGCTACCGCTGATGATTTATAGGCGGGAGCAGGACGGGCGTAGTGCCAAAAGAAAAAAAAAAGAGAGAAAAAAGAAAAAAGAAAAAAGGAAAGAAAAAAAAAGAATTAAAGCCGAAGAAAGATGCCCAACGGATTTACTTTACCAAATAGACCATCCCAGCCTTGCAGTATTGGTCTATTTGATTCACCTTTGCTTTTATTGTTTATTTTATTTTATTTTATTTTATTTTCACTTGCTACACACGGGACAGACTTGACTGGGGGAAAGAAAGGGGAGAAAGAAAGAGGGAAAGATAAAGGGCAAAAAACAAAAACCAACAAAACAAACAGACAAAAAAATACATATATCAATCACCTGGATCACCCCTCTGAAAGAAAAAAAGAGAAAACAAGCAAAAAAAAGAGAGCAATATAATAAACAACATCATCGCAATGACCTATGTGTCAGTCAGCTGTGCCAGAGTGACCGAGCCAGCACAGCCTGTGTGTGTGTGGAGGGATGTCTGAAAAAAAAAAAAAAAAAGCAATCAGGCTGAATTAGGACCAGACTAATCTTTTTTTCACATTGACACTGTTTATTTTATACTGTTTATTACACTGGCAATGATCAAAAGTGTGAGGGCTTATTTTACAAGAGCTGTGTGCCTATGAATGGCAAGTGTAGGTGTGTTTTCTCTTTCCAGTGCCCGTTTACAAATGGAATGCAGCAGCCCTGTGGAGTCTCTGTGTCCTGTGATGTGCTGCTTCATTAACCAGATTCAGGATGTGCATTTATCTGATAGACTGTTCGTCTGCTTTGCTGACAGCCAGGTATAAAGCTTTACATAAACAGATACACTGCCACTGGATTTTGGAGGCCATTTTCCTAGCATAAAGTACCAGAGGTCTCTCCTTGCCTCAGTGTGTGAGACCACATACCACCAGGGAATGGCAGCCTTATGGGTTCCATTTAAAGGGTTTATATGAGTGATATCATTACAAACCCAGACGGTTCATACGAGAGGTTGATCCAAAAGCAGACTCAAGAGCTGACTTACTTTTTGATCAAGCTTTATTTACACACCAAAACAAGGATTATCTGTACACGCGTGCACACACACACAAACACACACACATGGAGAGATTTCTGGCAAGCAGTTCTGAAAGAGAGGAAAGACTGCAGTGAGCTAAGACTTTATTACAGAAGGTAGCCGTGGTTTGGGGGGTGCAGGACTGATCTGATTATGGTCAGAACCAGTCTGCTTGAGGAGAGGAGGGCTGTAGAGGCTGTGCAAAGGGCCCAGGTTGGAGGTCGTTAAGTAGCGACATCATACTTTTTACAGTTTGGCTGAAGAAGGGAGGCGTTGACTGGCATTCAGTGGGTGCAACAGGGGAGGCCAGCAATTTGGATGGAGAGGAATTCTCCAGAGAAGCAGGGCTAATCAGAGTAGGAATGTTAGGAAAGGAGAATGTATCCGGCTGTGGAGTGGCAGGGAGGTGGTTAAGGAGTGACCACATGTCTTCCTGAATGTCAGCGAAACCAATAGGCTCTTTTTGGTGTTGAAAGAATGTGGCAGAAGAGGCAAATGATGTGGATAGAGACGTATATACAGGAGAAGCAGGGTTGGTCTGATTTAGGTGATGACCAGTGAATGGAGAGGAGGGCTGCTGAGACTGCTCAGAAGTGAGGAGGGGGTCAAGCTGTTCCACCACTGACAGCAGTGCTTCATCAGTGTCACTGACAAACGTGGACTGGAGCTGGACGGGTGCAGCAGAGGAGGCCAGTGATGCAGATGGGGAGAAATCCATATGAGAAGCTGGGAGGACCGGATTTACTTGACACACAGGTGCATCAACTGTTGTCTGTGTGTTCTGCAGCTGCACACACGCTGACTGCTGATCAGGAAGGTTGGTAACAGCTGGCTGTCTCTGTGGCTGCTCAAGAGGCTCCTTCGCAACTGAATAGGAAGAAGATGGCTGTGTCTGAGCTGGCGTCACACAAAGCCTCTTGGCCTGTTGATCTTCCTGTTTAGGTTCAGATGCTGCACAAACAAACACAAACAAAAACACAGTAAGTCTTCTTTTGTTAACAGATTTCCGTCTTCTTTTCATCACATTTCACATGAAAAAAAGTTATAATTCCCAGAAATCTCCTCTCACCTGTGCTCGAGGTGCGACTTCGTGTTCTCTTCCTCTTTTTGCCCTAAAAACAAAAATATGAGAATTTTCATCAGTTGATCCAAACTCTGTGCACTGGTTGTTTCATAATTCAGTGCAGTGATGGGCACATGTATGGACTGCATGTTGGCACTTTGGACATATGTAGTTTTCTTTGGTGGACCAGTCTGGATGCTCTGTGGCGTGACGGCATCTCTCGGTTTCAGCCTGATCAAAATATTTTGCTTGTTGTTCTTTTGAGAGAGACCCCCACTGAAGACAGACAATCATGAGAACACACTGTCAGCATCGATAAATACTCAGCTACACTGTTACTACAGGGCAGCTGGCACACATGCACAAACGTGAGCATAAAACATTAACAGATGCATAAATATATGCAGAGTTACACACTTACCCTCTTTCCCACAACTGCATTTATGGCTGCACTGCCAGTTATGTTCAGTTCCGCTGTCACCTTTGGCCTCTGCTCCTTCAGGTAAAGCATGAAGGCGTTTGGTGGTTTCTTTATATACAGCCGGTTCTCATCCTGTTGGGCTTCACATTTCCTTTTTCTACAGGAATAAAACACAGAGTCAGAGCACATGCTAGCTTTATGTACAGCTGTGAGCAAACTAGTTTAAAAACATGAGTAAAGCTGTGAAGCTGAATGTAAGGAGGCACCATTAAAGGAAGCTGATTACAAGAATTCGCACAAACATCTGCAGATGAAAGACAGACAGATTCCTGCAGATCACTGACACAAAGCACCACAGAAACTTACTTTGGAGTGGAGGTGTTGGATGGGGGAGCAGGAGGGACAAAATCCCAGACTGGAACACCGTGCCTACACAGATGCAGAGACGGATACGAGATAACAGAGTTTATGAAGATACAGATGTTCAGCAGCTGTTTTCTTTTGTGTGTTTTACGTATAGTTCTCCAGCAGGATGCAGGTACTGGATCATTTGTGGAATCCCGAGCACATTACACTTGAAACACACAAAACACACAACAGATGATGAGAAAAGCTGGAATGCTATGATCTATCCACTCGGTGGAAGAAGTGATCAGTAGGAGGAGAAGACGTGCATAAAACTACATTCATACATAGCTGGACTTTGATCTCCTGCGTTATTCTTTGGAATTATATTTCACTGGCAGTGACTAAGTTTACTGTTCAGCATTTTAGAGTCAAATAAAACTTTTTCTTTCATGTGGACTGAAGAATGCAACAGTTTTAAGCATCTTTATCAATAAAACTTCAATGAGACCTGTCACTACCTCTGGGTGTCTCAGCTGTCCCTGGCTATCTGTCCCTGGCTGACTGTAGAGGTGAGCTGGCGCTGAGACCATGAGTGGAACCAGCTGCTGAGTCACAGGAGGAGCTGGTTCTGGGGGAATGAGGCTAACAGATTCTCCAGTCTGAGGATCTGATGCTGGCTGAGGGGGAGCAGGTGTCCCAGTGGGGAAAGGAGGGAGAGGCAGAGGGTAGGATGTTTGCCCCAGAATGCCAACTTCAGGAGTGGAAGGCGCTTCTTTCGACTGCATTGTTTCCAAAATATAATTGTTTTGGTCCCTGATGTCCATTTTAAAGACAGACGGGTTGAGGGGGTCGCTCAGAAGAATGGAAAACTGCGTCTGTCTAAGATCCTGTGGCACACACAATTATAATTAGGTTTTATAATAGGTTTTGCTCTCTTTAGACTGCGTTCTTACATCTCATATAACACAGAACTAAACTAAGGACAAGTATTATGTGGGAACAAGGTGTGAGTTAACAGTTAAAATCAGTTAGAGCGAATGTCATATTAAAATATGCTATTTACTGATGATAAGATATTTAAAAATGTTATATTTGTACAAATTCAAACCAAACAGAGAAATACAAAAAGCTAACAAACTAATTAACACCCTGTTAACCGTCATGACTTCACTGCATTTATATAACAGCAACTGTTCTTGCTTTTGTAACACAAACATTTTATATATTCAAGAATCTGTAATTCAGTAACACTAACAAGGTACATGAGCACTTAGAATTTGATGATTTAAACAACATTAAATTTTGTTTACTTTTAATTTTGCATCAGCTTAGCCAGTTACGACATTAAAATAATGACTTTTGTGATTTAAAACCTGATTTAGCTGACATGTACTGCAGAGGGAAATATGGTTTTTTTAAGCTGTAGTTACAAGTTGCTCTGCAACACAATATGATGCATTGAGATGAAATCACCCCAAAGTTTGATTAAAATGTAACAAGAATGTGCTGTATGAAGGCAGTTACAAAACAAATATTACCTAAACATTTTTATGTGCTACAAAATGGACATAATGGGGTGATTAAAACAATAGCTGTCACTTTCTTTATTTTTTATATTATCTCCAGTCTTAGCAGAGGGCAGTGACACTATTGGTTTAACCCCAAACAGATAATTCTGTTCATCTGGACGTACCTTTTGTGGATGGACGTTTTTCCGTCCGTCCATCCATGGTGAAGGCTACACACCGCTTTCTGACATTTTTTTCATCCTCAGGCGATTTGATGTATCCCTCTATTGGCTCTTTGAGTACATCAACCTTTGCCAGTGGATTCAGCACCCTGCTGCTCACAGACTAGATCAGGCTAACTGTTGGGTCTGCGCTTCCACAGGTCCCGCTGGTTTAGAAACTTATTCCCATCAACGATAAGGAAGCAAGACAATCAGTGATCAATCGATTTTACTTGCGCAAGGGAAGCCCTGGGGTGTCTCAGAAAAGCACTCTGAATCCAACCACAGACGACTTGTTGTGCTTTAGAGTTTCCTCCATATTGAAAACTGACATGTACTACAATGCTCCAATGTTGTCCGGCAGTCTCACTCTCAACTCATTGACTGGCAGATATGCCAGAGATTCTGGCAGATGTGTAAAAATAACTCAGTTGTTTGGTGGTGGCTATTGCGGAGCTGCCACAAGAGGCCAGGTGGATGAGGGAAAGGTGAGGCAGGAGGAGCAGAGGCGGCCGGAGGTGAAAAGGAACAGTTTGTCCCGTACTTCAGCTAGGATGGAAAAAGACACAACGCTGGAGTTTTTCTCTGTCTTTACGCTGTCAGCTGTCTCTTCTTCTCTCAATCAATCATGAAACTGATCAATGATCGCCTGATCGGCTTTTCTCTCTTGCTTGTTTATCGCCCACTTTGCGCCAGGAAGAGGAAACCAGCCGATGTCGCGTTAAACAACAGCAGCACGTTTAAGCTTGATCAGCTGTTGTTAGAATTTATTTAATATTGATTTCTAGTATCAGCTGATGTTTGCTGGAGCCACAGCTGTAAAAGCTGCTGGTCATTATGTCGGTTTGGTTATCTGGGGAGAGGGAAACATGAAGATGAAACCAGGAGATGTCCTCACTGAATCATCAGAGCTGAACAGGTGATGGAGAAACAGGTTTACCTTTTAGGTGACAGGAATGAGTTGAAGGGAAGTTATGAACTGTTTCTGAGAGACAAATAACACCAGGATCCTTTTCTAAGTAGCTGACAGCTACGTGTGCAGGGGCGGGTCTAGCAAAGCTTTGCCAGGTGGGCCAGGTAGGGCATTAACAGGGAGAGGGGGCATCTCATTTAAAATATCTAGTTTTTATTAAATAATTATCTGAATCTTACAACCAAAGTTTTTATCTGATGTACAACGTATAGAAATCATACATATACCAACAAGACAGTGAACATCACTGTCACAACAGCGTTTGTTTTCATTCAAAGGCTTTATGATTTTTCCTATAATACCTGCTGGGCTGGTCTCTAATCAAAATGCCCAGGCCGATTTTTTGTCCCAGTCCAGCCCTGCTTCTACAGATGATCTGTAAACTGGTTGACAACTACTCTTTCAAGGATTTTTGAAATGAAAGGAAGGTTGGAGATTGGCCTACAATTAGCTAAGACTGCTGGGTCTAGAGATGCTTTTTAAGTAAGGGTTTAACTACAGCCAGCTAGAAGGCCTGTGGTACATAGCTGTTTATTAGAGATAGGATGATAATATTTAAGATTGAAGCATTAATTAATGGCAGGAATTCTTTGAGCAGTTTTGTAGGAATGGGGTCACTGATCCACTGACCTCAGAGATTCAGACATGTATGACTGATAGGCATTTAAAAATTTTGGACTCTGAAAGTCATCAACAAAATCCTAAACTGGACCATTAGTAGGCGATCCAGGGATGATTTACTCGGGTGGAATAAAAGGTAATTACAATAATGCAGGTGAGATGAAATAAAGACATCATTATAATCATTTAAACTTCAATTTGAGATTTAAGACAGGGAACAGATAATAAAAAACAGAAAATGAAAGCATGTTTGTACAAACAAGGCAGCATATTTTATCTTTACTTCTTTACACTAAAAAGTGTATGTGGTTTTAATTTTTTATAAGTAATGAGCAATTTACTTCCCTGGCCCACTTGATAACAAATTGCAGATTTTTTTTTAATCTGTGAAGAAATAACAGCAAAAGGTTCTTTTCTTGACTTTTATACATTTTATTTTGTGATTTATTCACATATTTTGCTGCTTAACTTCTTATAAACGAGAGACTAACTCTTTTACTCAGTGTGATTGTTTTTAATCTCGCTCTAAGTTTGATCTGTTATTGTATATTTTTCACATTTGTATGCAATATTGTATTTGTTTTAAATGTTATGTATATGGGTTTTTTGCCATAATGACAGGTCTCTCTTCAAAATGAGATTTTTAATCTCAGTGAGATTTTTACCTGGATAAATAAAGGACTAATAAAATAAATAATAAAGGAGATAGTTTTTTAGTCTCTATTTGTGACTCTGTCACTGTTTTCTAAACCCACCCCTCTCTGATTAGATTAGGGACAGCGACAAACCACATTTAGCAGTTTTGAGGTCTGAAATATTTTTTTAGTTTGCAACCAATGGTGAAATCAGTCAAAGACATAATTTATTATAAGACATAAAAAAATTACTTGTTCAGCGGCAGTTCCACTGTTGACCCTCTGGATGTCTCTGCAGCTCCACTCTACTTACAAACACACCACCCATGTCTCTGTCCTAAAAATGTGTTTTTTGCTTCACAGTGTCCGATAAACATAATCTAACATAGTGTTTTCATTCAGATATTATTAACTGTTTCTAGACATGTTAATGTCTTTTTCCATTCCCTTATTCCTTTTCTGTCTAATTGCCATTGCTAAATATCAAAGAAACATCGATAGTGTATGAACTGTATACGCTTTATATTATTTTTTATCTTTCTTCTGCAGCCTGACAAAACACAGCGAATCACAGCTGTGTAGACCAGCTAACCCAATGATCTGCACCATCAGCAATCTTCTCAATGCACTTTATGCTTCAAAGTAAAAATAATTACAAAAATATTACAGAGATATCCCCAAACAACCCACCAAGAAGAAGCAAATGGCGATAGTGGGAAGAAAGAGCTCCCTTCTAAACCTCCAGCAGGACAGGCTAAAATGAGGGGCAGCATTTGCCACAACTAGCTTGGTGGGGAGGGCTTAAGAGAAAGAGAAGAGAGAAAATGATAGGAAAGAGAGAAAATAATTCATCTCAATAATTCAATAATTCATCTCAATAATCGAATAAAATCAACCCTTGATGCATTTTGCAATTGCATTTTATGTGAAAGGAATATCCTATTAATACTAAAAGAAGATAAACTACAGTTAAAAATGCTTCCTGTCGCTAATCTCATCCAACACTTTTATCTACTGCCAAACCAATGCACCACACTGTCATTTTCCTTTGAAATGAGGAAAAAAGTGTGATGACTCAAGAAGTTGGTTTTGCTTTCATTAAAAAAAAATGGCAGGGGCGTTTATTAAAACTCATTTCTTACATCTTTGGGTCTAATGACTGACAGGATCAACATCATCATCAGCCCTGACGTTCGTTAGTGGCGTGATGGTCAATTACTGCTGATGGCTTCACACCTTTAATGAAACGAGTCATTAAACATGGGCGAGTCTGAGGTCAGCAGAGGTCAGCAGAGAGGTCAAAGTTCAGTACTTCCTGCTTGTTAAACTGAAGTTGTAGGTTTGGGACACGTGGCATTGCTCTGTGCGGTCATGGGGAGGTAAAACATCTGATCAACAGTCTGATAGAGGTGTAATGTTGCAGTTTGAGTCAACTCTGCATTAGTTCCTATATTCTGAACAACATTACTTCACACAGCTATAGAAAAAACAAGAAACAGTGGACCAAAACACTAAACACTATGAGGCAAATAGATACTAACTTTATATAGTCTAGGGGTTGGAAAGCAGCTCTGATAGCTCATGTAACATGCTTAAACTTGTTGAACAGTGCGAATTCTTTTGCATCCCATGATATGTGTTTATACACCACTTTGCATTTAATCAATAGTTATTATTAGTCTGTGGCTCTCTTCCACAGTGTGACTTTGGTCTTCTGACCCTCAACCGGTAGTGGCAGATGGCTGCAGCTCTACCAGAGGTTACTTCCTGTTAAAAGAGTTTCTCCTTCCCAAGTGCTTGCCCAAAAGGAATCATTTGATTGTTGAGGTTTTCTCTGTATTGTTGTAAGGTCCCACCTTACAATATAATTGTTGTGATTTGGTGCTGTATAAATAAAACTGCTTTGAATTGAAAATTTAGTCCTTATTCTTGACATGTAACCCTTCCAAAAGTACCAGACAGACAAGCAGTGGCACTGGATTCGACGCTAACACCAGGTGAACTCCAGGAAGCCCTGATAAGCAGTGTTGGGGAGTAACAGAATACATGTACCTGCATTACGTATTTAAAATACAAAATATGAGTAACTGTATTCCGTTGCAGTTTCTGTGTAAAAAGGTGGTATTCAGAATACCGTTACTTTGTTGAAATCAAGGGATTACACGTGAGTCTTTTCCTGTTTCATATGTTAGGCTATGCCCTCTCTATTTTTGGTAATTCCACGCCGGTGGAAACCCAAACAAAACACGTGTTCAGACGCTCTAATGCCTGTCTCAATCTCGCGGCCCATGTCACCTCGATTTGAAATGTTTTTAAAAATTAATGTTCAAAAAATTATTTAATATGAAGGCAATAGGCAGAGTGTTACAGGCATAGCCATGGCTGGACTGGGACAAAAAATGGGCCTGGGCATTATGACTAGAGACCGGCCCACCTGGTATTATAGGAAAAGCCATAAAGCCTTTGAATGAAAACAAACGCTGTTGTGACAGTGACAGTGTACACTGTTTTGTTGGTATATGTATGATTTCTATACGTTGTACATCAGATAAAAACTTTGGTGTACGATGTCATAAGTCACTGGACACTGTGAACATCCACGGTCACCACTTCATGCATAATGGACCTTCCATGTGTATGGACATGTGCAGGTATACATGAATGTATAGTATACATACACCGTAAAAAAAAAAAAATCCTAAAAAAACAGTAATATTCCGGCAGCTGGGCGCCAAAATAATACCAGAAAATAACAGAAAATAACTTGATGTGTGTTCTGTGGAGTGGGTTGAATTGGCGTGGTTGGCTGACACCGCGACTCTATGTGGTGGGAGCGTGATAGGGGTTCGGTGTCAGCAGCGTTACGTTGTTGTAGAAAAAGATAGTGAATAAACGCCTGGTGTGAACCACTACTGCCTCCTGCTGGATTATTTGGGGATTACCAGTCCGCTGCTGAGACGCTCGGGGTCGTGCGGTGTATGAGGCACGAGCGCTCTCCATTCATTGCGAAGTTTAGCGATAGCTGCTAGCGCCCCGCTAGCCGTTTAGCTAGTGAGCAGTTTAGCCAGTTCAGCTCCCCAAACCCACGGTCGTTACAATATATTAAGTAATCCAAAGTATTCACAATACGTTACTCTCATTGAGTAACGTAACAGAATACGTTACAAAATACATTTTGCGGCATGTATTCTGTAATCTGTAGTGGAATACATTTTAATAGTAACCTTCCCAACACTGCTGATAAGTGTGCCCAATAATAAGGCTCCAGGTCCAGATGAAGTTCCAGCAGAATTCTGAACAATTGTGGCACCAGTATTCCACAGAACATCGCAGAAAATCAAGGAAAATGGCAGACTACCATCAAATATGAATTCTGTCAACACTAGTCTCCTGCTAAAACCAGGCAAAGACCCTGTATTTCCCTCAAGCTATCATCCAATATCCCTTAGTAAAATAATCTGCAAAGCTCTCTCAAAGAGATTAAAGAAGATTACTCCCTTCACTGTAAAAAAAAAAAAAAATGCAATATAAAAGTATTTTACTGTGTATTTTACAGTTTTGTACAGTTTTTCTAGAATATCATTAAATTTACATAAATAGACTGATTTTACATTTCAAATGTAAAATAACATAAAATCACTGTAAATGTAATAAAACGTAATTTCCTTGTTTTTTAAATATATTTGTCTGTACATATGCATATTTAGATTGTTTAAATACATTCACAAATGCATCAAAATTTCATAAATATTTGTCCGTTATTTGGAAGATTGAACTGTTAAATTCAAATCAAATCAAATCAAATCACTTTTATTGTCACATCACATGTGCAGGTACACTGGTACAGTACATGTGAGTGAAATTCTTGTGTGCGAGCTTCACAAGCAACAGAGGTGTGAAAAAATACAATAACATAAAACAAGCAAAATATAAGGATGGCTAAATCTGAGAGTAATAAATATATGTACAATATAAGAGTGTGTGCATTACTGGATGTGTATACTAAATATGTTTTTCTACGTGTGTGTGTGTGTGTGTGTATGTGTATACATATTTTACAAATTAAATAGAGTAAACAATAAATATAATATATAAAATATACAGAGGTTGGCAGTTGGACATGTGCAAAACAGTGGCATTTATATACAGTGTGGAGTGCATAATGTTGAAGTTCCAGTAGTAAGGGTGAGGTGTCTATGAAGTGTTCAGCAGTCTGATGGCCTGGGGGAAAAAGCTGTCTCTCAGTCTGCTGGTTCGGGACTGGATGCTGCAGAACCTCCTTCCCGATGGAAGTAGTCTGAACAGTTTATGGCTGGGGTGACTGGAGTCCTTGATGATCCTCCCCGCTTTCCTCAGGCACCGCTTCCTGTAGATGTCTTGGAGGGAGGGAAGCTCACCTCCAATTATCCGTTCAGAGCACCGCACTACTCGCTGGAGAGCTTTGCAGTTGTAGGCGGTGCTGTTGCCATACCAGGTGGTGATGCATCCAGTGAGGATGCTCTCACTGGCACAGCGATAGAAGGTCCTGAGGATGCGGGGGCTCATGCCGAATCTTTTCAGTCCCCTGTGAAAGAAGAGGCGCTGCTGCGCCTTCTTCACTGTTTTGTTTATGTTTACTGACCACGTAAGATCCTCAGCCAGATGTACACCAAGGAAGTGGAAGCTGCTCACTCTCTCCACAGCAGCGCCGTTGATGGTGATGGGGGTGTGTACTTCT
This sequence comes from Simochromis diagramma, assembly GCF_900408965.1. NCBI lineage: Eukaryota > Metazoa > Chordata > Actinopteri > Cichliformes > Cichlidae > Simochromis > Simochromis diagramma. The sequence goes on along the minus strand of NW_024387030.1, from coordinate 20,403,209 downwards.
CTGCACCTCCGGAAGTCCACTATCAACTCCTTTGTCTTTGCGACGTTGAGGGTGAGATGGTTGTCTTGACACCAGTGGGTCAGGGCGCTGACCTCCTTCCTGTAAGCTGTCTCATCACTGTTGGTGATAAGACCCACCACTGTAGTGTCGTCCGCAAACTTCACAATGATGTTGGAGTTGTTAGTGGCCGTGCAGTTGTAGGTATAGAGTGAGTACAGGAGAGGGCTCAGTACACACCCCTGTGGAGCACCAGTGTTCAGTGTGATGGGGGATGAGGTGATGCTGCCCAGTCTGACCACTTGGCGTCTGTCAGACAGGAAGCTAAGGATCCAGCTGCAGAGGGAGCTGCTCAGTCCTAGATCCTGCAGTTTCCTGTCCAGCTTCGAGGGAACGATGGTGTTGAATGCTGAGCTGTAATCCACAAACAGCATTCTCACATACGTGTCTCTCTTCTCCAGGTGTGACAGGGCAGTATGTAGTGTCAGGGCTATGGCATCATCAGTGGACCTGTTGTGGCGGTATGCGAACTGTAGAGGGTCCAGTGAGTCGGGTAGTGAAGAGCAAACAAAGTCCCTGATCAGCTTCTCGAAGCATTTGCTCACGATGGGGGTCAGGGCTACAGGTTGCCAGTCGTTCAATGAGGAGATGGTGGAGGATTTGGGTACTGGGACGATGGTGGCCATTTTGAAGCAGGCTGGGACTACAGACAGAGAGAGGGAAAGGTTGAAGATGTGCGTGAACACTCCAGCCAGCTGAGCCGCACATGACTTGAGGACGCGGCCAGGAATCCCGTCCGGACCAGTAGCTTTGTGTGCGTTCACCTTCCTGAAGCACCTCCGCACATCCTCCTCAGACACAGTGTGCGCGCTGACGTCATCCACGGTGCGCACACTGTCCGGTCTCATGGTGTTCGCTGTGTCGAATCTAGCGTAGAATACATTTAGATCCTCACACAGAGAGGCCGTGGTCTGCGGTGTGCTGGTTTTCCTTCTAAAGTCTGCGATCGTGTTTAGTCCCTGCCACATACTCCGAGGGTTGTCAAACTGTTGCTCCACCCTGTCCCTGTACTCACGTTTGGCTGCTTTGATCATCTTCCGGAGTTGGTAATGTGCATGTTTGTAGTCCGGTCAGTGCTCGGTCAGTGTCGGCTTTTGGGGGAATGTAAACAGCCGTAATAATCACTGCTGTAAATTCCCTCGGTAGCCAGAATGGCCGGCACTTAATCATCAGGTACTCCAGGTCCGGTGAGCAGAAGGATTTGACCGGGTGCACGTTCGCATAATCACACCAGCTGTTGTTGATCATGAAACACACACCACCACCTCTGCTTTTCCCAGTAAGATCCTGTGACCTGTCCGCGCGGTGCACGGAGAACCCCGGTAGTTGTATTGCGGAGTCCGGTACCTTATCCGATGGCCAGATTTCTGTGAGGCAGATCACGCAGCAGTCCCACATCTCTCGCTGGAATGAGATCCGCGCCCGAAGTTCGCACAGCTTGTTCTCCAGAGACTGCACATTAGCCAGTAATAAACTGGGTAACGGTGGTCTGTTAGTGCGCCGTCTCAGTCGAACCAGAACGCCAGATCTTCTCCCTCTGTGTCGGCATTTGCGGCCTCCAGGGTCAGCGAACAAAGGCGTCTCAGGTGAGATGAATGGGGGGGTCTGCAAACGGAGGGTCCGTGTTGCAAAACTTGAACTCTGGAAAGTGATGAGAAAGTCCGTCTTTTATGTCCAGTAAGGTTTGTCGGTCGTACACAAGAAGACATGTGCTACTCGTGAAAAAATAAAGGAAAAGTAAAATTAAACACAAAAAACAGCTGTTGCTTGGGGGAGCTCGCGATGAGGCTGCCATACTCGGCGCCATCTTAGCCAGTTTCAAATGTAATACTATGGAAAAATATATAAAGTGATTCTTATAAACTTTTTTTTTACATCAAATAATGTTATTTAGGGCGATCGTGGCTCAAGAGTTGGCAGTTTGTCTTGTAATCGGAAGGTTGCTGGTTCAAGCCCCGGCTCGGACAGTCTCAGTTGTTGTGTCCTTGGGCAAGACACTTCACCTACCGCCTACTGGTGATGTGTCTGTGTGTGCCTGTTTGTCTATGTTTATGTGTCAGGTTGAATCTTAGACTCCACCTCTCTGGGAGCATCTCAGGTTCGGGGGAGATAGATGTGGGGGCCTATCTCCCCCCAACCCACTCCCTGCTAGTTGCCCGATGCTGATGTCCGGTGTCCGGGGCTGGGTACTTGGGTGTGCACCAGCAGAGCATGTTGCTGTAGCCCCCTGTGGCTTCTGCACCGTGGCTGCTGGGGGACCCCCAGCATCTGGGATCTTGGGGAGTCTGGGACTCACCTAAGCTTTTTTCTAGGAGGGTGGCATGGCTGCTCCTCCCGTGGTCCTCCCTGGGCTCTTGTGCTCTGTGGGGCCTCTATATCTCTTGGCCCTGGATCTCCTCCATGCCTACTTCATGTTCTGGGGGGCAGGGCTCCCCATACTTACTATTAGATATATGGAGAAACCTTGTGAATAGTGCGCTCATGCACACGGGTATTCACAGATGCACACTATCTTCCTTTGCTGCTGCCTCGAAACATATTGTGCGCCGTCATTCTTGTGTGCTGCTCAGTAAAATTCAATATTTATTATTTACTGTTACTTATGCTTATCTAGGTTGTTGCTGTGGTTTCCCTACTGTGTTGTTCTCTTTTTGCTTGTTTTCTTCGTTTTTTCCAGCAGGTGATCTGGTAGATTTTTAGTGTCTTTTCTCACCCCTTCCCCTCTGTTTTTCTTTCCCTCTCCTTTTCTTGAACTTCTCTTGTCTACATCTTTCTTTCCCTTTCCCCCGGTCATGTCTGTTCTGAATGTAATAACTTAAAAGTTAAAAAACAAACAAAACACTACATTTTTAGAAATATTTGTTGGTGTTTTCTTGGTTCTTTTTTTGTACTACTTGAACACTAAAGGTGCCCTCCAATGAGATGACAGTGCGAGCAGTGGCCCACAGCTCATTTAAGTTTGAGACTCCTGCTATGTAGCACTCAAAACACTTTATAGAACATGTTTCATTCACCCATTCACACAAGCACTTTTCTCTGCGTCCGTCCTAGTTTCTAGCTAACATTAGCACTCCTATGAATACATCAAGAGCAACTCCGGGTTCAGTATCTTGCCCAAGGCATGCAGCCTGGAGCAGCAAGGGATCAAACCACCAGCCTTCTAGTTAGCAGATGTCCTGAACTACCTACTCAGCCACAGCCATCCCAATGGGCCACCCCTTATTGGCTAGTGACACATGAGTTCCAATTCTTTATCCGCAAAGTCTGCCAGTGAGATCCACTCCTCATTCATGTAAAAAGGGTTGGAAAAAAATCAAAGTTTTGTATCTTAGAAATATAAGAATTTCTTATCGCTTATCACAGGTTGAACATGTGCTGATGGGTTTATCTCTTCTTGCACTTTATTCTGCTCTACTTTGTGATCCAAACTTACTGCTGAACGAAACTATCCCAGAATTCAACTCAGAATTGGTCACAGATAAATGTAATTAATTCAATCGAAGTGCTCAGAGAGTCAGATTCCCTGTAGGACGATTAGACGACTGATTTTTCTTCACAAACTTAAACGTCACATCATGTCTCCAGTAGCCATGGCGTGTCTCCAAAACACTTCTACAGATTTTTGTGATGTTTTGACTTCTGGTGCATGTTGGGAATTAGAGAGATCAGCCCCAGTGAAAGTGCAGATGAAAAACGGGCAGAGTTTTCATCCCTAACGCTTTGTTTCATCATCCGTCCATCACGGCCAATGATGAAAGGCCGCTCGTTACGCCTCCGGTGAGCGACTGGCACCGTTGGATCTAAATTCCACATCAGACCTCCTCACTGAGACAGACAGCCAGAGGTTATTAGAAGGAGCTCCAGGTTTGAGCACCTCAACACACACACACACATACACCCACACACGCACACACACACAAGTACGCTCACCAGTGCAGCCTGTGATCTATGATTCATGTGCGCTCATTTAAAATTGTGTGAAATATTTAAAGTTGGCTGGTCGGCCTCAGAGGGTCGAATGACTGACCTCTCTGCTCTTATTACTGCATGTAGAGGAGGAGTGGGTGGAGGAGGGGAAACGTTACAGGCAAAAAGGAGAGAAAGATAATAACATGGAAGTAAAGAAATGGACTGGATGCTCAAATGAAGAAATAGACTGATATTAACTTCATGATAGATTTGCCATTCTTGGTTATTCAGTCTTCATCTTTCAATTAACTGCTTTATGTTTGAAAAATTACAAACGCTGTGGTAGAGCCGATTTTCAGTCTCCCCTTTTTGTCATTTTTCAATGAAGCTTTTCATGGGTGTCACTGAAAATGGCTGGTAAGCGTGGTATATCCAAGTCTTTTTGCAATGCAATGAATGCTTCTGATAGAGCATTGCCGATGTTACTTCAAGTTCTTTGAAATTGTAATCACAAAAATCTGTTGGCAGTGAGTTAATTGTCATGCTTAAACATTAAGCAGCTACTAATCAGGTGCTTTGGAGATTGTATTGCATGGTGGATTACAGTTGACGGTAGTTTTCTGTGTTCAGGATTCCAATAATTTTTAAAAGATTCTAAACTCCACCAGGTGAAATAAAGCCCCAGCCCATGACCGAGTCTTCACCATGTTTTACAGATAGCTGTAGAAGACACAGTTGTACCTCTTTCTTGACCTCCTCCAGGCACATGGTATTGGCAGCGACTTGAACCAAAAATTTCATATTTGAATTCAGTGCCTGTGCCTGGAGAACTATTGCTCAAGACTACTTTAAAAAAAGACAAACGCCGTCTCTTTCCACACAAAATATAGAGAAATTATGGGTGTCTAGAGACTTCTGCACAGTACTGTGCATCCATAGTATAGTCTCAACTACCGTATTTTTCAGACCATAAGGCGCACCGGATTATAAGGTGCACTGTCGATGAATGGGTCTGTTTTCATACATAAGGTACATAAAGTGAAACAAAACAGTCAAATAAGTCCAACTTTACTTCTTGCTTCCTCCACTTCCGTAACATTGATTCATTAATGTTGAATTCTCTCGCAGCTGCTCTATTGCCATGTTGTTGCAGTATATTAATGACTAACCTCATATTGTGGATGGATTATCTCAGTTGCTCTCCTGACTAAAGTTTGGTCCGTTTACAGCATCCTGCCATGCGATTGCATTTGTCCCAAACTATCAGGAACCCTCACGTTAACTTTTATTGAGTGGAAAAAAGTTAGCGTTCATCCTCCAGCTTCACTATGTTTATGTTTTGCTTGTGTCGCTAGCGATCACATAGCAGATCATTATATACCAGCTAGTCCAACTTCAGTAACCCTACAAATGTCACAGCTGTTTAGTTTTCTGTCTTCATTTATGTTGGAAGTGATAGCAGAGCTGTACGTTTTAATTTTTTCAGAAATCTCTCTGTCAGAACATGCTATATCATGTTTAGGTGGAAAGTAGCGAGCTAACTTCCTGCTAACTTGTAACTCCATTAATTTAATAAATTCTGTTTTCATGGATGCCTGGATGTTAAACTTAATTGTTACACCTGCTAAAGCAGCAACGCTGATCATTTTATTAAAGATGAAAGAATTTAGACAGTTTTTACCTCTCAGTGATGCCGGAGTGTTCGTTTGACTTTGGGACCTGAAGGGACGAAGTTTTGGACCCAATTCTACAACTGAATTAGATATCAGGACATATTAAATCTTACACTAGGTCTCAAAATTAGATAAATACAACCTGAATACCAGCACATGACATATTACACCATGTCAGTATTTATTTATCAAAAATAATTAGAGAGACTTTGGAGAGTAAGGAGCAGCCAGGTGCTGCTAACGCATTTGATTAGCTGATCATCAGCAGGTGTGAGCTCCTCTATAAAGGCAAAGGTTTTGCCAGTTTGCTAGTCCGAAACGCTCAAGTGTGTGTTAACATTATCTCAAGGATGATCTTAGAAAAGCAACTGTTGCTATCCATCAATTTTGTAAGGCCATGTCCAAACAGTATGAAGGCCATCATTTTACAGTGAGAAAGTCTATTTAAAAGTGCGAAACAAGTTGTTGCTTAACCCTTGGAAAATTCATCACAAGGTCAGACTGTGCAATGCAAAGAAAAATTGCACAAAAAAACAAAACAAAACGGGATTAAAGCACAGTGGTGGAGGGGTAATGATTTAGGTACTCACCAGTCATTGAGTTGACCATGAACTCCTCCATATATCAAAGTATTCTAAATGTGAGACTATCTGTCTGACATCTAAAGCCTGACAAAAACTGAGTCATGCAATAGGAGAATCACTAGCAAAATTACAATGGCTGGAAATACTTTGTGACTGAGCCTTTTTGCAATGGCTCAGTCAAAGCCAAAAACTCAACCTCATTGAAATGCTATGATGGGACCATAAGAGAGCTGCTCATAAACAATTGCCTCTGCAACCCTCAGTGAATTGAAGTAATGTTACAAATAAAAGTTGACCAAAACGGCTCTACAATAATGTGAGGTAATCATAAAGTCATCCAAAAAACGATTATTTCAATTTACTGCTAGTAATGATTGTTTTGCAAGCTACTGATTCATAGAACGTACTTAGTGTAGTATTAGTGTAGAAACAGCCTGTTTTTCCACAGGCTGTTCCTAGATTTTTGGCTTAATCTCTGTTTCAGCAACCACACTGAAATACATTATATTGTCAGAATAGTGTATTAGGTTGTTTTTCATCTGAAGTTACTTCTTTCTTTTTCTTTAGGCGTTGTCACAACAGATCATCTCCTTCCATCTCACCCTATCCCAGCATCCCCTACTGTCACATCAACCGCCTCTGCATGTCCTCCTTAACAACATCTATGAATCTTCCTTGCCATCCGGGAAAGATAGCAACTTGGTCACAAAGTGGTAGTAAAATCACAGAGGGGGGTCAGTGGATGGTGATGTGCATAGAGGTCCCTAACCTTCTGCAGACTCAGACTTCAGATAAGCTCAAGAACATGCAGTGGTGTAAAGCATGGTATTGCTGGACTCTTGAGCAGTGGAGATGTGTTGTCTGGAGCGACAAATCATGCTTCTCCGTTTGGCAATCTGATGGGCGACTGGGTTTGGCTGTTGCAAGGAGAACTGTACTTGTCTAACTGAAGTGTAAAGTTTTATAGAGGGAGCATGATGGTGTGGGGTTGTTGTTCAGGAGTTGGGCTCGACCCCTTAGTTCCAGTGAAAGAAAGTCTTAATGATGCAACATACCAAGATATTTTGGACAATTTCATGCTGGCAACTTTGTGGGAACAGTTTGAAGATGGCCCCTTCCTGTTTCAACATGACTGGGCACCAGTGAACAAACCAAGTTTCATAAAGACATGGATGAGTGAGTTTGATATGGAAGAAACTGACTGGCCTGACCTCAACACCTTTGGGATGAATTAGAGCAGAAACAGCAAACCAGGCCTTTTCATCCACTACGAGTGTCTGACCTCACTAATGCTCTTCTGGATCCTAAACCTCGTGGGAAGTCTTCGCAGTCTTCGAAGTGTTGGTGAGTCAACATCACATTAAACCCTATGGGATGTCAATCAAGTTGATATGTGTGTGAAGGCAGACGAGTGAATACTTTTGGCAATATAGTGTAAATTTGGAACCTGCGAAGGACCAGATCTTTTTTGTTTATTATCTTCGAATGCATAAAATGTTGTAATTTAATAACAAAGTCCATCCATGTATCTGTAAAATACTTAACTGAGCTCAGACATTTTCATAAAGCTCAGATACTTTCTGACAAGAAACGAAAAAACCAACAGCTAAGGAAGAGCAAGAAAAGAAAGACGAAAGAAGAGAAAACCTGGCAGCCTGAGATGTAACATTATCCAGTATTCTGGCGAGAGGCGGGATGGCTGAATGTGTCAAACAGAAGAAATGATGCAATCTGGTAACAAATTTGAGAGAAAATTTTATTATGAATATGGCACCTGTAAGATGGTCAAAACCGGGTTACAGAAAGACAACCATGTATATGACATGTTCCTCTGAACGGATGAGAACCTAGCAAACTTATAAAAGAACAACTGCTATAAAAATGAAGTATGTACATTTTCGGATTTGCAGCATTATTCATGGTAAATGAACTCAAAAAGATGTCTTTCAAAAATAATAATAAAAAAATAAGCCAGGCACTCAAAGTTAGCATCAGTTAGTCATGAGTTCCCCCCACTCTTCTGAGAGGGGAAAAAAAATAGAAATGTACCATAGTTTTCTCTTTTTTAATATTTTAATTTGTTTGTATTTAGAATTTTATAACACTGTTAACATTGATAATAAGAGATTCCCTCTCTCCCGTATTTCAGCTACTTGGCACCAAGTTCCTCATAAAAGAATCTGTATAATTGTACAAGAAATAGTTAAAAACACAGACACAGTTTTTTCACAGGTAAATGAAGTGATTTTTCAATATTTGTATTTCTTAAACACTATGTATTTTTGACAGCAGATGTGATTAAGGTTTTTAAGTTTTTAAAATCACCAGCAAAGTTTTCATTTTTCGACATAAAACACAGAAAAAACATTGAAACAGCTTGGACTGGCTGTTTGGTTTTTTGTTACATGTGGGTGTATTTCCTGGTTTTCGTCTGAGTTATGTATTCCCCCACCCACCCCGCACCACTATCAACACCCACCGCTGTCATCACCACCTACACTATATCTCGTGCCCAATTCTTTACCAAACGGGGCAGCAGCGTCATTCACCTATGCCCCATCCCCCCACTTTTCATGCAAAACTGCCAAAAGGTAGAAAATGCTAAAATCTAGAGGAGCAGCAAAATGCTCCCAAAATGACAAATTTAACATTCAACCACAAACAACCCGACAATAAACTGGCAGGTCGGGTGGCCCAAACCACATTCCTCTTACTTGAGCGCAAAAAAAAATAAGCACATTGTTCAATTTCTTAACCTGGATTTGTTTCGTTGTTGTACACATTAGTTGCAGTAACAAGACATCGATTCTTCACAGACAGCACACAACCTACAGATTGGTTTTCCTGATGTGAAGGGGTGATGAGAGGCCCGGGTCGGTTTGATAACAGACTGGGCTCGACAGACTTTGAAAAAAGAAGAAGAATAAAAAAGAAACTGCTCAACTGAAAATAAAAACAAACAGAACAACAAAAAACGAGGGTTCGACTATGAGAAATGCATCGGACAAACTTACTAAACATGCAGTTCAGTTTTCCAAAACACCTATAAAAATAGATTTATAGTGCGAAATATTTTTTTCTTCTTTTAGTTATTTTAGAAATCTTTAAAATGATTTTTTTATTACGTGTCCTGAAAGACTACCGTGATTTTTTTTTCTTCCCCCATGAACCACTTGTTTAACTTTGTTTGTCCCGTGAGAGAAGTTTGCGCAGGAAGTCAACAAGTTTTGGTGGGAACCAATGAAATACACCCAATGCACACAAGAAGCCCAAAGGGATCCTGGGAAAAGGTTTCACAGCTGAGGCATTTGTCTGGGTCATAAATCTACAGCTAAAATCTTACTTTAGGCTTTTCTTTGTCATAATTTGTTTCTAATATACTGTAAATATTTATTAGTTATCTAATAATAGCAGGAAACTTTGATTCCCAAAATTCCTTAGTGGCAAAAACATGGCTCCATAAACCTTTGAGCTAGTTAGAGAATCTTTTCATCTCTGAGAGAAAAGACAGTGAGATAAAGAGGTTTGTATAAGACTACACAACAGCAAAAAGCAATAGCAGAGAGAAAGATAGAGAAGGATTAGAAAACAAAATCAAAAGGTTTTACAAAGACAAAAAGGAAGCAGCGAAAGAAAAGGTGGACTCTGCAAATTTTTTTTTTCTTTTGCTTTTTGCAAAGGCCACCGAACACGAAATTCCACGAACCTCCACTGGTTTCACTAAGACTGCTGATAGAGGGAGAAGGACAAAGAGAAGGAGTAAGAGAGACAAGGAGCTGTTGTTTTTTGGGGGGATGTCAATCATCCCATAGACTCCACCTCCTTTTCCCTCTAGCCCCTCCCCTCTCCTTTCCCCCACACTAGAGATAGAGCACAGAGAAGACAAAGGACAAAAACAGCTACAGTAGCTCAGTATATACTGCATATAGTCAACACACACAGAGAGAGAAGTCGCCATGAAAGACTTTTTGACAGCCAGTGACACTAAACACATTGGTAACACATTTTTACGTCTTAATCACACTGGGTAATAAGGATGGCGGGATGGCAAAGACGGGGCTGTCAGCTTTAAAAAGATGGATGGTGTGACAGTTTTTATACTGTTTTAATTATTACTTATCCTCTTTTTTCTCTTATTACCAAAAAAGTAGAAGAAATAAAAACACAAATGAACAAGAATCACAGTGCTTTTCAAACACTAAACTTGTGAGATTAAGCAATTCTTTTTTTTCTCTTTTTTGGCAACGTAGACTCGGGGAAGAAAAGAACACGAAACACAAGAACAATGACAAAGACAACATTGTTTAAAGGAATGTGATTTTTTTCTTCCTCAAAAAAAAAACAAAAAACGCATATTCATTTTTTTCTTATAGTTATTAGATTGATTGTTTGATAGATTGATTGAAAATGCATGTCTTTATTACAATCTCCTTATTGATATGTGGTTTTTAATCACAGGGTCCGGCGATGAGATGGAAGAGAGTGGATTTTTTTTTTTTAGGAAAATCTTGCGGAGGTGGTTCTGGTTAAGGAAGAAGAAGAGGAGGAGAGGGGGGGGGGGGGGAGCAAGGAATAAAGTAACTGCATAACAAAACAGTGATTAAACAGGAACCGGTCAAGGTTGTCAACATTCATTTCTTAAGTTAGTGCTGCTAGCTAATTAGACTCAGTCTCACTGAGCATTTAATGTGATTAAGTTAAAAAAAATACATACAAATAAAAACAACACTGTACAGCCTAAAATTCAACCAATCAACTCCATGTTGCTCTGCCCCTTGTGGCCCAATCAGAATGGAGAGGGACATGTAGGTGAAACATGGAGATAATGTTGCTGATTTACAGGTTTTTCCTGTGTTTCTGACTTTCCTGAAGGTCAGAAAAACAAACAAACAAACAAACAAACAAACAAACAAAAACAAACTTTAAAATCTTTCCCCCCTCTAAAAAATAAAAAAAATGATATCAGTCTATCAACGAGCTGTGGGTTTGTTTACAGTACCCACATCAGCCAGCTGAATCAGGGTTACTGGACGGTCGGTAGCACCACAAATCTGTAGAATTGACAGGAAGAAATGTGGACAGAAACATGAAAGGTCAGGCAGACAGCGTGAAAGATAAGAGAGAGAGCGACAGATTGAGATGGGAAGAGATGTAGAGGAGGCTATGTTTGGTGCGAGACCTGTAGGTAAACTCCTGGGATAAAAGAGGAAGTAGTAACATTCGATAATTCACAGGTCATTACCCGGCTGAAATTGCTTTTTTTTTGTTTTTCTTTTTAATGCTTGATTCGTAAGTGAAATCTGAGCTAGAATATTTTATATATATAAAAAAAAGGATAAAAGTAAAAGAAAAAAACAGCATTAATTCACTAAACTATTCCCTCAATTGAGAAACTTTCTCAAAAAACCTTTTTTCAAAAGATTATCTCTGAGACCTTTGTGGGGCGCAAGAGAGCACCGTCCTCTCGGTTTAAAAACGTTCTTTTCAAGCCTTGATCACATCAAGCTACATAAGAAGGAACGTCACATAGAGTTCTCTGTCTGTTACAAATCCCTGTACCGTCCTCCTTTAAATACACACAATCCACATCTTTATAAAGATGCAACAGAAACAAGTCAAATAATAAAAATTATCCCCATCAGGCTCCAACTGAGTCCTTAGGCAATATGAATTCTCTGTAGGCAAAAAAGGGGTTCTTTACAATAAAGAATAGTCTGGGTTTTTTTTGTTCAAGAGAAAAGAGTTGCTGATCGCAAGAAACGGGAGCAAAGCGAGAGACTGAGAGAGGAGAAGAGGATGAGGAGGAGAGAGAAAACAGATAGAAAAGGGGGACAAGTTTGAGGGTCACGTCTGTTACGCAAGCTCAGTTTCTGAGATTCAAAGTGCTAGAGTACATCTGTCATCCTTTCCTTTCTCTTCTCTCGGAAACACAGTGCTAAACCGTGTTGATAAAACAAGTAAATAGTCTTTCATTTTTATTTACTAGTGAGCAGTCTTTGACACAGTTGTTGATTCCGAAAACACAGTAATGCGGTCTTGGATACTTTCTGCTAATCCTCCTTCCTCTCCAGTGTTGTCTGCGTGGTATGGATCCCGTTGCTGTACACTGGGAATGGTAGCGTTGAGAACAGTCCCTCTGCTGTGGTGAAAACATTGGCTGTTGTTGGCATCTGACCTCCAAGGGCACCGTTCCCACCTGTGGCAGTAGGAGATCCGACAAAGGGGCCAGCAGCTGCCGCAGCAGACATGTTGAGCCTGTGGACATGATGGTAGAGCATCTCCATGGGTGTCTTAGGGTCCAGGCCGAACCCTGAGCCGTCAACAAAGTTCATGGCAGCATTAGGGAGGAGGTTGCCTTGTGCCATAGCCAGAGTTACGTCCGCTGGCGCATACCTGATGGTCCCGGTGGTGTAGACCCGTGGAGCTGTCGTGCTGGTGGAGGCCAGAGTACCTGTGACTCTGTGGACCAGCGGAAGCACCACGTTACCAGCTTGCAGGCGCTGAAGTGCTTCAAGGTCCCCAGAGTACAGCAGTGAAGAAGAAGAGGTTGAGGAGGATGAAGAAGAAGATGAGGAAGAAGAGGTGGTGGGAGTGCCTTGTTGCTTGTCCCGTGGAGATGCAGAAAGGGGAGGAGATAGGGGGTCAGCAGAGGAGGCGCTGGAAGGAGGAGCTAAGCTTACAGCGCTGGAGGCAGAGGATGGGGCTGAGCTTCCATTGTAAGGGGGTTTCCTCACTCCTCCTGCTCCTCCCTCAGTTCCAGGGGGGGTGAGGACAGAGTCAGGAATGGCTACCTGGAGAGATCCTCCCTGTGGTGAGGGGAAGGTCTCGTGGCTCCCTGGAGCAGATGGCTTGGAGGTCATGCTGTATGGAGACTCGTTTCTGGAAATTTCCCTGTTGGGAGGGTAGTTCCAGATGCTGCTGTCATTGTCAAAGTTTATTGGTTCTGCCATCTCTGTCTTAATCTTCAGAACTGAGGATGCTGCATTTGCACTGTTTGGGGAGCCAGATGAGGCTAAGAGATGGGTGGAGGTTGCGGTTGTGGCTTGGGAGGGGTCGACTAGCGGAGTGGTATCGCCTATTGCTATGGGACTGGGTGTAGTTGAAGACAGACGAAGCCTCCTGCTTCGTGAGCCATCCCATTTCTGCACTTTCCTCCTCTTTCGCCTTTTCTGCAGCTTGCTACCAGCATTGACACTGTCACAATCTTGCACGCACCCATTGTCATCCTCATCATCTTCTTCATCCTCCTCTTCTTCTTCTCCTTCCTCTTCTGATGAAGACGTTTGGGAGCTACGCAGCTGTACGTCTTCCCCTTCTCCGTAGTGCTCTACTTTAATATGAAGCCCACCTAGGTTACCCAGTCCACCGATGGCACCCAGACTCCCTAATCCTCCAAGCCCTGCTAACCTTCCCAACCTGCCTCCACCTCCCCCTCCCCCTCCACCTCCTCTGCCAGCCTCTTCTTGCTCCTCACCCTCTCCATCTGAAGGTTCCAGACTGTCATCACTGTCCTGGCTCTCAGGGTTACTTGAGCTATCTCCTTCTTCTTGGCGCTTCATTTCTTGTTCAGATGAACAGTGTGACTGGCCGGGTTGCTGCTGACGTTTGCTGTCTGTCTCTGGGTCCTCACTGTGTTCTGTTTGGTGGCCGGGCTTCTCCTCTGCCTTGGTGTTCTCGTTGTCTGTCGAAAAAAAATATTTGTTTATAATGCAGAAAAAGAAGATTCCAGTTACAGTCGAAACCATTCTAGACATAAGTAGATTCTTAATATTTGGCAGTATGATATCTTCCCAGAGCAGCAACAAGACACTGCATGAACACATAAAATTGATGATGTAGTCAAACACAGCATGAAGGGAAGAGCTGTTGCAGGAATGGGTAGCAAAGTGATTTGCAAATGCAGCCAGTGCTGTGGCAGATCCTGACTTCATAACCTGCTTGAACTAATGCTGTGCACCATCGTTTCAACCATTAATTTACTTGTTAATTACAGTCCATTAACCATCTGAACCATGTGAACTCACATTCATGATATAGAGGTGTGGCTTTAGTAATGGAAAAGAAAATCATTAGATTTGTTAATTGCTTTGATGTGGAGTAAATCAAAAACTTTGATGCACTGACATAAAAATTATGCTCCAATGTTGTGGAAAAATGTATCCTGATGTTGTAACAGTGAAGAGTTTCCCTAAAAAAAACAATAAGATTTATACTCTTGGAAACACAAGTGTCTTGGCACTCCATCCAGTGAGTGTGTCAGACTGACTTGCCAACACTGCCATTGAATACCTGCGTAATTCTGCATGCCCCCTTACATTTTTCAGGACAGGTATTCCATGTGTTGTTTTCTGGATGCACTGATGTGTGCTCAGTATCCGTAGCTGCTTCTGTTCAGGCATGTTGGCTCTGTCTAGCCCATTACACACACAACACATACACACTTTAAACTCTGCCAGCACACACATAGGCCAGGCCAGCGGCTGCCCAGCTGGCAGAGCTAAGACTCCCTAATGGCATCCGAAATGTCGACTCAATTGCTTTGTCTGGGGGAAACCTTGTATCTCCATTAAGTGTGCTTTCCAAGCAAAACAGATGTATTTCAAGCCTGAAAATTAAAAATGGACCGGTAGTCTTAAAGGTTCCTCCCAACCAGGGAGGTTCAATATAAATGAAATATCATTTCACAATAAAATGGAGTCAAGTATTTTCATAGACCATGAGATCACATGAAGAAGACATTTCAACAACTACACAGTGAAAAAGCTACAGCTCTTCTGAGAATATATTGTATAGCACACTTTGAGTGTGCGGGTAGTGTAGAAAAGCACTGTATAAGAACCACATATACCATTTTACCAAGGCTTTTCACAAGGTTTAGGAGCGTCTTTATGGGAATTTTGGACCATTCTTCCAGAAGTGCTTTTGTAAGGTAAGACACTCATATTGGAGAAGAAGACCTGGCTCACAGTCTCTGCTCTAATTCATCTGAAAGGTGTTCTATTGGGTTGAGGTCAGAACTTTGTGCAGCTCATGTCTTTATGGACCTTGCTTTGTGCACTGGTGTGCAGTCCTGTTGGAACCGGAAGGGTACATCCCCAAACTGTTCCCATAAAGTTGGCAGTATGAAATTGTCCAAAAAGTCTCGCTCAGCCGATAAGAGTTCTTTTCACAGAAGCTCTTAACTCAGAAAGTTGGTAATATTCTGTAATTTACTGAGCTCCTCTGAGTGGCCCATTCTTTCACAAATGTTTGTGGAAGCAGTCTGCATGCCTAGGTGATTGGTTTTACGTGGTCATGGAAGTGACTGGATCGCCTGAACTCAGTGATTTGAATGGGTGAGTGAATACTTTTGGCAGTATGTGTATCTGATACCCAATCTTTGGATAGTGCTATCAGGTCAAGGACATCTTGAATTATGCTGCTCATTTTCTTATTTAATTCTGACTGGTTTCTCTGTAAATGCATATGACAAGGCTAGTTAATACACAACACTGCTGCTCTTCTGTCCCAGTGTCGTTGAGCATGCATTTTTACATTACTTCAATTTTTTATTTATTTTATTTGTGAATCAGGAGGTATTTGATGGGAAGGATTTTCAGCTGCGGATTAATCCATATTGTTGTAATAATTCACAGTAGTAACGTAGTCTAAGTAAAACTTATTAGATTATGGTATGCCAATTTTGCATGTGACAGACAATCTGCTGTATTCTGCCCCACAAAAAAAAAAAAGGGGGGGGGGGGGTAAAGATAACTGTGGTTGTCATTTTAGACATCTTTATTCATAGGCTCTCCTTCTGTACATACATTGCATCTTAAGAGAACAAATGTCAAAAAGCAGATATCTCATTTTAAAATATGTCAAACTGGGGCATCGCAGGCCTGTTGGAGCTGAAGCTGGACACTTCCTGCAGCAGCTGGCGTCAGTTTACAGCCAACAGTGTGCCAGAACCACTCTCCTCCAGCAAGAATAACAGCTGGCACTGATTCCCATCATGCCAGCACAGGCTGGTGGACTTGATAATATTACGCTCAAGGTGGAGGCCCAGGCTTGCTTTAAATTCAGCTGTAATGACACTGCTTTGAGCTTTGTCTCCTTCACTATTATCTGCTGCTTAAAATGCTGGTGACACAAGGTGAATAAAATCCTTGTTTCCTGTTTCTGATCTGAATTCAGATATCAGTGTTTTCAAGATCTCAGGTTCAAGGTTCAAGGTTCAAGGTTCTTTATTTGTCACATGCATAGTTATACAAGTATAACACACAGTGAAATGTAGCCTGACACGCTCCTCGACATGTGCAGAAAAATTGGGGGGGGGGGGGGGGGGTGTAGAGGAAAAACATTATATATATATATATATATATATATATATATGTAGTATATACATTGGGTGAATGTGCAGTAGTAGCAGCAAGCAGGTGAATTCTGTACATTAATATGAATAGACATCTGACTATTTTACAGGATAGACAATATAAACATATTTAAAATTAAAGGAATTTGAAATGTACATTGTGCCTTGGTTTAGTGTCTGGAAGAGTCCTGTCTCAGTCAATTATAGATGATGTGAGAGGGCGGGTGTGTGTGTTTAGGGCACGGATGGCTTGGGGATAGAAGCTCCTCTTGAGTCTCTCTGTCCTTGCCCGGAAGATGCGGAACCTTCTACCAGATTGCAGAAGTTGGAACAGTTTGTTGCCAGGATGGGACGGGTCCTTCAGTATCTGCGCTGCTCTAGTCCGGCATCTCCTGGTGTAGGTGTCCTGAAGCGGGGGGAGAGCAATCCTGCAGCAGCGTTCTGCTGTACGGATCACTCTCTGGAGAGCTTTTTGGTCCTTCACACAGCTGTTCCCGAACCACGATGTCATGTTCTGTGTGAGGATGCTCTCCACAGCGCCTGTATAGAAAATCCTGAGGATCTTTGGAGAGACCCTGAACTTCCTCAGTTGTCGTCAGCAAACTTCACAATGGTGTTGGAGCCATGGGTGGCCACACAGTCTGAAGTGTAGAGGGAGTAGAGCAGTGGCGAGAGGACACATCCCTGAGGTGCTCCTGTGTTGATGGTGATGCTGTTGGAGAAGCACCTGCCCACCCTCACCACCTGAGTTCTGCCAGTGAGGAAGTCCAACACCCATGCACACAGACGGCTGTTAAGTCCCAGATCCCTCAGCTTTGTGAACAGTCTGCAGGGCACTATTGTGTTAAACGCTGAACTGTAATCAACAAACAGCATTCGCACATAGTTACCCTGTTTCTTGTCCACATGAAGGTTATCACCTGTGAGGCATCCTTGTGTATCTAGTAAATTGATTCTGATGAATTTGTTTAATCTAGTGAACAGTTTCCAAAATATTTAACAGAAAGTTTTGGCTTCTCCATCAATCTATTACCTCCCGCTTATCCAATTCGGGGTTCTAGTTTTGATTTTCAAATTCAAAATTTAGAATTAATACCTCTTAAGCACCAGATGCCATCGGGCATTTTGGGTTTTTTTTCAGACTATTAAAAACACTATACAGTCATGTTTTTTTTAATGCCGATTCGAGGTCTAAAACAATTTATTTATATAGCACCAAATTACAACAACAGCCCCAACATATTATTGCAGGGTCTTTACCTCATCAGTCAAGCCTAAAATGGTTAAAATGGTAATTGTCAGAGTGCTTGGCTGGAAGTTTTATCAGCTGGTTTGCTCTGACACGATATGAAATAACTAGCCTGAGTTAAAATTCAAAGGAAGTTTCTTACCTCTCTGTATCCAATAAAGAAATACAAGTAGGCAAACCTGAGAGAGAGAGAAGTCTTTATCCCCTCAGCTGACATATAAGACTGATGAAGTTTGTACTTGTGCGTGTGCAGACAATGTTATACCAAGAATCTGAGTAGCTGAGTGTTGCTTTTTAGGTTTACGGCAAAGCCCTCCTTCATTTTTGGTGTGCCATGTCTGCACAAACAAATGACTCAAGACTGCTGACAAGTGCATTCACTGAACAGAGCTCCCTTTTTCTTAGTCTAATACAATATCTTCTGCTTCCAGATGTTATTCCAGCATTTTGTATCGAGGTCTGTAATCGTGTTTCTTTACTGATCTGTTGCAGCGAATCAATGGGACTAGGAAGTTTGGACAGCCTCTGTAGTGGGAACAAAATAAATTTCAAACTAACAGCAGCACTACAGTGTCTGTAGTGTCAAGGGTTTATTTATTATAGTCTCCTGTTTTAGTACTCACTGTCAAAGATTGTAATTAAGCTGTTTTATGACCTAAACTACACACAAAGAAAAAGTAGTAGCACAGAATTTATCCCTGAAGAAATGTTATTCATTTAAAAATATTTTCTAGAATTGTTTTTTACACAAAAATGAAGATTCCCCTGCCTACAGGACTGAGATGGCATCGCCTAAACCTTTGTGATTTGCAGATCTCCAACGATGAGCAGAATGTGTTATTTCACAGTTTTTTTCCTTTGTGCCATTTTGGTGCATTTCTTGGAGGGTGTTTGTGTATTGTGGCCTTTATTTGAGGCATTTTGCAGGATTTTGTGATGTGTGAAGTTTGGAGGCATTGTGTGATGCTGTGCAGCTGTACCATATTTTGTCATTTTGTCATTTTGTCGCAGTTTGCAACACTGCCAGTGAGCGCCCAGTCCCTGCAGCTGTTGGCATTCAAGACATTTCAGCCTGGCAAAGTCAGCGCACTGGCACCAGCTGATAAAATATCTTTGGCTTCTCTTCTTCAAACCATATTTCTTTTTTCTGGTTGTATTTGAACAGGTGCTGTTAAGGAATCATGTAGGTTTTAGAAGCATTTTGTGCAATATTGTAACTATTCTAATATTTATACAATGTAAGAATATGATCTGATTTATATCTTTTTGGTTCACTCTTTTTATTTTACATAGGCTTTGCCATCTAGGAGCTGTTGCGTTTGGGATAAGATCAGTTTTGTCAGAGGCCCTCTAGATCCAACGGAATCCAGAGGAGCAAAAACAAAAAAAAGAAAAGAATACACAAAATATAAATGACGCTGATGCCTATCTCCATTAAAACGTGACTGAATGGACATGATGGTAAGCAGAACTCATACGGCTTTTTAATCTTTGCTCTTCTTCAAACTGTGGCTGAAGAAAATGATGGCAGGACTCAGGCTATGCACTAGAGGCTAGCAGATTACTCCAAATATTGTCAAATATATCAACTATATGTAAAACTTTTTTTTTTTTAGCAACTATATGTTGCTCCTCTGTTCTCCCTTTTCTACCCACCTGAGTTTTCTTTGGACTCGGACTCAGAGTCTGAAGTTTCAGAGGACTCTGAAGCTTTCTCAGGCAGGTTTGGCAGCTGGGCAATGTCCATGGGTGTGTCTTTATACTCTGGATTACTGCAAAGACACAGAAAATTTGTCAGTGACAGAAGAAACGTTTGTTCATCGATTGCCTTGGTCAAATCTAATGAAAATAAATGTCAGCTATAATCAGGGGTGCACATAAGTGGTCCGCAGGTGCGCATTCACTGTCAAAATAAAAGATACGACGCGAAGAAGTTGCAACGCGCGTTTGCGTACATAAGATTTTCTGGAGGAGGACAGATATTTGTTTAGGACTCTTAAAGATGTTGAAGAAGCTCCTTTAAGCAATTACTTTGGTGTTCCTCCACCTCCAAAGAAATGTCAGAAGGAGTCCGAACCGCAAAAGAAGCGCGTATTCTCGGGAAAGTGGTTGTTGGAGGTGAGCTGGCTTCAAACAAATGATGAACGCACAGAGATGTGGTGCAGAATATGCCATGAAAATCCCACTCTACTCGACAAAAACAGCGCCTTTTATATGTACGCAAACGCACGTTGCAACTTATTATCTGGTGCGCGTCGTTTATTTTGACAGCGAATGTGCACCTGCGGACCACTTATGTGCACCCCTGGCTATAATGTATAATTTATAATAACATGGCTCCAATCGTGAATGCATTATAAAGTAAAATGGGGAGGATGCAAATGTTTTTATAAAGTAATGCCTATGTCTGTCTATTCTTTAAAAGTAAAACAAAATAGTCAATGAAAGCTGGCTTTATTAATTTCTGTATGATATTAATCTACAGTACTTTGCGCCTCTATGTAAATTAGAAAAAAATTGATGTTGTGATGATGTTTGGCTGAAACTTTGGTCCGGTGAATTTAACTGAAACAGTTCATCACATTCTTCAACCACCAAATCACAGTTGTATTATTTTTCAGCTAACATTATATGATAGGATGGCTACAATTTAGTTTGCATTAGAAATGTGTGTTTTTGCATTGCCAGCTATGCAATTCATTAATTCATTATTATGTCAGGTCAACTGGGATAAGTGATAGATGTCCCCGTTTAGGTTTCGTTGGTCGTAGAAAACAGGGACAAGAAAAGGAGTTACACTGGATCACTCTCAAGCAGGAAAAAATAAGAAAATGTGATTTAGTTGATTTCATTGGCTTTGTTTCTTTAATTAATCTGCAGAGGTTCTTGTCCCTGTAAAACTCTCCATTTTCTGGACATCTGCATTTGTTTAAGAGTCTAGTATACATACATCTGGATTCTCTGAGCAGCTTCTCTTTTACTTCTTTTGAATGAGTTTTGATAAACTCTCCTTGACCTCCTGATGTTTCCACAGAGATCAAGGAAAAGCAATAAGAAAAAAGAGGTAGGAGGTAATTTTTTGGACTGTTCCACCATACCATTGTACCACAAGATCATTATCACATTGTCGACCTCTGACCTGAGAACGTAGTTGACCCAGATGATATTCTTCTCGCTGGCGTTCTTCACATTGATAGCGATGGTGGCACTGGACTGGATCCAGATGTAACCACCATTCTTCTGGGATCCACCGGTAATACTTTGTCACACACTGGCCTTTATTCATCACTGAGACAGAGAAAGAAAGCAAGAAAGGATGTTTGTTATTTCACTGCGTTTTCTCTTTGATGTTGTGTCTTTACAGATAGTTCGTCAGAGGAGAGAAAGAAAAGGCAAAAAAAGTGGATAAAGGACAGGGGAGTTTGGATGGGTGGAAGGTGCGAGAGAAACAAAGACTGAGAGGTGTGTGTGTGTGTGAGAGAGAGAGGGAGGTAGTCATCAGATGTCATGCTGGACGCTGGCTCAGAGCTTTTTTTTTTTGGCTTTTTCTTTTGGGGGGCCTTGGGTTTGCCGTCATTAATCAGACCAACACACACTGCCAGCCTCTCTTGCTCTCTCCGTATCAGTGGCGGCTCCTGAAAAAAATCTCAGGGGGGGCAATTTTTATGATATCGACTAAAATGACCATTTAATGCGTACATCAAACACACACTTTTAATTTGTTGCTTGGTGATTCACTCCTACAGTTGATAACTCATGCCCACTAGATGGCAACACACCACCGACAGCTTTCCTATAGCACATAAGTTCCATGTAGAAAGCGCAAGAACTAGAACAGGTAGCCTTTAAGCAAAATGAATGTGCTCCACTTAACTCATAACTACTTAGGCTACATCAATCCAATGTGTTGGTGTAATCACGCAACAATTATAAAGCGGCTGACATCATATAAATCAATATGCACAGCCTGTCAGCCACGACTTGCGCTGAACCACCTTCCGACAAAAAGTCCTGTTGTATGCTTTTGACTTCTCCTTCGTTGCCTTGGGTTAGTTGAATTTCGGGGCTTGTCAGGTCCCCACTCTTTACTTGCAGTTTTTCTGCCATTGTCTTCAAGGCCAAAAGGGTAGGTAGAAGCGATATAACGAATTTGTGGGAGGCTGTGCCTCAACCGTTAGCAATACCGCTGCCCTGTCTCTCTCTGACCTTATAGCTCACTAGGCTACTGGACTGAAGGTTAAAATTCTTAGAACCGCAATCTTCGCGGCGTTTTCTGCAGGGGGCGCAATTTTAAGGCGCCCCCAAACCATTAAAGTTCGACGACGGCTGATAGGTCAAATATTTATTATTTTCCCCTGGCAACCAATTAATGACTAGGCTATTTCGCTGTGTGCATATAAGGGCGCTTTGACGATCGCCCCAGAGAGAAACAAACGTCTTTTTTCGTTTGAACTTTAATGAGTCATCTGTTTGAAAATTTAAAATACGCTGCTGTTTATGGGCACACACCATAGTAAACTATCTTGATGAATTTTTTTAAAAATATATATTTTTACTCCTCCACATTTGGGGGGGCGGAGCCCGAGCGCCCCCTATGGGCCAGCCGCCACTGCTCCGTATCTGTGTGGGTGTGTGCAGCACTGCCTGTTCATGTATCCATGTGCTTCCCATAGGTTTGAAATAACACACTCAAAGCATGACATCAAGTTTTTATGAAACGTGAATGCTGAAATATCCTATTGCTGTGACATTCTGACAGTACACAATCATGTACTTCTCATCACATACAAGGTCTTGAATAATCAGGCACCATCTTATCTTAATGACCTTATAGCACCATATCACCCAATAAGAGCACTTCATGCTCAGACTGCAGGCTTACTTGTGGTTACTAGGATATTTAAAGGCGCATGCTTTCAAGTCCCTCTTCTGTGGAACCAGCCTCAAGTTTGGATTCAGTAGACAGAGACCCTCTCTACTTTTAAGATTAGGTTTAATACTTTCCTATTTGATAAAACATATAGTTAGAGCTCGATGATGTGACCCTGAATCCACCCTTAGTTATGTTGCAGTAGGTCTAGGCTGCTGGGACTTCCTAAAATGCAGTGAGTGTTTCTTTTTCATTCACTGTTTTCACTCACTTTTTATTTATAAACCACACTGCATTTAATCTTATCTATTATTTATCTCTGTCTCTCTTCTACAGTGTGTCAACCGGTCGTAGCAGATGGTCGTCCCTTTGTTTTTCCTTCCCACTGTCGCCAAAGCGCTTGCTTAAAGGGGTTCACTTTTTTGTTGGAGTTGTCTCGGTTTTCACTATATTATTGTAGGATCTTTTCCTTACAATATCAATTGTAATTGTTGTGATTTGGTTCTATATAAATAAAATTGAATTGAATTGAATGTAAAGCTTACCTTTCTAAAGTTTAGCATGTGGTAAATTAGCAGTGATGAGGAAGACTTCATTCTTTATCTATGACTTTATCAGTCTCTCATGTAATAGCAGAGAAATTCTGGCACACTCTTCTTTAGTTCTTTCCCTTCTTCAGTTGCAGACTTGCAGTCATTTGTTCTATTATGTAGACTTATTCAGTCTCTGTATCCACTGAGTTATGGATGGTGGTTTTGTTTTCTTCCACTTCAGAGTTCTCATTTTCCCAGCAATGAATAGGAGTATCCGTAAAATGTACCTCTGGTCTGAGCCATATGTTTCTCTAAAGTCCCAAAAGAAAAAGTAAGAGCCTATAAAGCCAATAAAGAGAATTGGTGATAATGAGTCTCCCTTTCCTCACACCCGTTTCCACCATAAATGAATCAGAACAACAACTGTTAAGCCTAACTTTTGACCTAGGATTTTTATAAAGTGCATTAATCCAAGTAGCAAATATTTCTCCATATCTTATTTCTATCAGTGTTTGTTCCAGAAACAGCCAATCAACTTGATTAAATGCTTTCTCAGGATCCAAGCTGAGATATTAACTGTAGATTTAGTATTTTTCTTGTATTACTTTTTTCCTGACAGCCCATAATGAATCCTGTTTGGACTGGTTTTATATACTTCTTTATATAATTTTGAGTTCTACAGGGAGTGCAGAATTATTAGGCAAATGAGTATTTTGTCCACATCATCCTCTTCATGCATGTTGTCTTACTCCAAGCTGTATAGGCTTGAAAGCCTACTACCAATTAAGCATATTAGGTGATGTGCATCTCTGTAATGAGAAGGGGTGTGGTCTAATGACATCAACACCCTATATCAGGTGTGCATAATTATTAGGCAACGTCCTTTCCTTTGGCAAAATGGGTCAAAAGAAGGACTTGACAGGCTCAGAAAAGTCAAAAATAGTGAGATATCTTGCAGAGGGATGCAGCAGTCTCAAAAGTGCAAAGCTTCTGAAGCGTGATCATCGAACAATCAAGCGTTTCATTCAAAATAGTCAACAGGGTCGCAAGAAGCGTGTGGAAAAACCAAGGCGCAAAATAACTGCCCATGAACTGAGAAAAGTCAAGCGTGCAGCTGCCAAGATGCCACTTGCCACCAGTTTGGCCATATTTCAGAGCTGCAACATCACTGGAGTGCCCAAAAGCACAAGGTGTGCAATACTCAGAGACACGGCCAAGGTAAGAAAGGCTGAAAGACGACCACCACTGAACAAGACACACAAGCTGAAACGTCAAGACTGGGCCAAGAAATATCTCAAGACTGGTTTTTCTAAGGTTTTATGGACTGATGAAATGAGAGTGAGTCTTGATGGGCCAGATGGATGGGCCCGTGGCTGGATTGGTAAAGGGCAGAGAGCTCCAGTCCGACTCAGACGCCAGCAAGGTGGAGGTGGAGTACTGGTTTGGGCTGGTATCATCAAAGATGAGCTTGTGGGGCCTTTTCGGGTTGAGGATGGAGTCAGGCTCAACTCCCAGTCCTACTGCCAGTTTCTGGAAGACACCTTCTTCAAGCAGTGGTACAGGAAGAAGTCTGCATCCTTCAAGAAAAACATGATTTTCATGCAGGACAATGCTCCATCACACGCGTCCAAGTACTCCACAGCGTGGCTGGCAAGAAAGGGTATAAAAGAAGAAAAACTAATGACATGGCCTCCTTGTTCACCTGATCTGAACCCCATTGAGAACCTGTGGTCCATCATCAAATGTGAGATTTACAAGGAGGGAAAACAGTACACCTCTCTGAACAGTGTCTGGGAGGCTGTGGTTGCTGCTGCACGCAATGTTGATGGTGAACAGATCAAAACACTGACAGAATCCATGGATGGCAGGCTTTTGAGTGTCCTTGCAAAGAAAGGTGGCTATATTGGTCGCTGATTTGTTTTTGTTTTGTTTTTGAATGTCAGAAATGTATATTTGTGAATGTGGAGATGTTATATTGGTGTCACTGGTAAAAATAAATAATTGAAATGGGTATATATTTGTTTTTTGTTAAGTTGCCTAATAATTATGCACAGTAATAGTCACCTGCACACACAGATATCCCCCTAAAATAGCTAAAACTAAAAACAAACTAAAAACTACTTCCAAAAACATTCAGCTTTGATATTAATGAGTTTTTTGGGTTCATTGAGAACATGGTTGTTGTTCAATAATAAAATTATTCCTCAAAAATACAACTTGCCTAATAATTCTGCACTCCCTGTAGTGGCTTAAATAGATGTTAAAATTTTGTATTCCACACATAAAAGACTTTATGGCTAGTACAGAGTCTTTTCTTTTCATATGTAGGACTGCAATAATTACCTCCAACCACGATTTTGGTGGATCTCCTGAGTTTCCACAGCATTTTAATCCGGCTGAGTTTGGGATTTTTACTGGACGATTTTAAAACCTTGTTTTATTTTGTTTGTTGTAAACTGAATATTCTAGATAAGCACACTGCCAAAACTTCTGATTTTAAAGAGGTCCTCGCACTTGTTGATGATCAGCTAATTAAGTACATATATTATTAGCACTTGGCTGCTACTTATCCTCTTAATTTCTATATAACCAGTAAGGGTGTACTTAGGTTTTTGTGTTGACAACAAGAGTCACTTCAAGGTGCTTTATATTGTAAGGTGAAGACCCTCCAAAAACCCACTAGTAAACATTTGGTGACAGTGGAATTAAAATCTCCCTTTTACCAGGAAGAATCATAATGTCCATCTGCCTTAACTGGTTGGAGTAGTGATGAATAAACACACAGAGAGTGAAAAGAAATTCATCATAGGAAGCCTCCTAGCAGTCTAAGGTTACTGCAGCATGGCTAAGGGTCACCTGGGTATAATTGGCATGGCTGTGTGACTCAGGGCTGTGAACGCATGCCTTAACTTTGGCTTTATCATGTCAATCTTTACTTAGTCCCGACTCCTAGTTTTTATATCCAAGGCAAACGCATTCCTGCATTTTATTAAAAAATAAAATGTCAGTATGATTAACTGAACTTAACTGAACTTAACAGAGCAGGGAGAAGGAAAACCCTGATGCTAAAATGCATACATACATACTCACTGTAAATATGTTTTCATTTTTACAGTGAGCATGGTGAGTTCCAGTGTTTTATACACATTTCTACATAGAGATTGGTACACAAAATCTCTCCTGGCCTTTTCTCAGCAGTACGCACACACTGAACAACCATCACGTAACGTAACGTAACAATTTTTCAAAATGCAGAATGCTGTCAGTTTCGTTTTTTTGTCAGTTTCTCTGTTAATCACTTTACAAAGAAAGTGATATATTGTTTTATATTGAGATCAACAGCAGACTACCAGCGTTTAAGAGTTAATATTTGAAAATGATTGACTTTGTAAGTTGTTCCATAGCACCGTGGACCAAAAGTTCATGAATGATGTAGAGAATGACGGTCAGGTTAGTGTGGATCTCTTTTATTCAGGAGTGTCTCTTTATCAGTCCAGCAGAGCAGCTGTACCATCAACTGCAAAGACAATAAACTAGACATGTATCATTTCTTCAGAGATGCTCTCATAGCATAGTTTTCTAACTAAGTGATGTGAGGCAGCATCTAAGATTCATAACTCCAATTCAGTTTCACACAGTGCAGAAAAACTGATGCGAGCATTTCCACACTGGCACAGTAACATAATGTTCATCAACGCAGGGATGGCTTGGGATCTGACACGAAATAATATTTTGACACAGTTTAACTGAAAACTCATTGCAGACCTGTTAAAGTCAGTCTGAAGACAGTACATGAATGTCTTTGAAGTGACCATTTCAAAGGCAAGGACTGGACGTTGATTGCACGTGGTTGCAATAACTTTGATTGCACAGCAATTCCCAACCCGTTTTCCCTTCTGCTTACTGTAGCCTATAAATCTACATAAGTGGTCTTTTCATAGCCTATGATGGCACCCACCAGTTAAGGAAGTCCCTTCTTAAAACCTCAAGCTGAGCATGCTGTGTTTTTATCATATCATATATACATATTATATATAGTCCTTAAGACTTAAATCTACTGACTGACACCAAAAACTCATGAGGAAAGTGTTTACTGAAGAGAATTATGAGGAGTTGAGGTATTTTCTAGAGTTCTAGCTGGACCTCCAGGACATACAAGTGGAGTCACCCCCTGCTGGCCATTAGAAAGAATGCATGTTTAAGGCACGTTTGCATTGGTTTAACTTTTCAGACCTGAAAGCTACAGCCATCTTCTATACAGAGTCTTCTCTGATCATTCACCTCACGAATGAGTTATATTTCTATCGATTCAAATCAAACTCTACAAAAGTCTGTTCTCTTGTCAATTACTTGATTGATTTTGGCTATCTAAGAGCACTTCACTGGATATTTATTTCTGCCAGTAAAATAAGTCTGAAGTCAGGTTTTACTTTTGTTACCTGAACCAGTAAGTAGTTGGAGCTCCTCCCCCCCCCTGTGCAATAAACTGATTAAAATACAGAGCTGGTACTTCCTGCTGTCCTCCACCAGATAGCGCTGTGTCACTGTGACAATATTTCAGGCCACAGGAGGTGGCCCCCACACTGCCACCGTCTCCACCCACCCTCCCGTGCTCCGCCATGTGACAGCATACTGGCAATAAATTTGGCCAAATTAACCACTAAATGGTTATCTCAAGCAATATGTATTGGCATTAATCAGGAGCCGCTCAAACAGAAACAGTCAGAGACGAGACGTGAGCGCTGCTAAATTCATACCCCTCTCCTACATTTAATTACGGACACAAATAGGTTTTTTCGATGACAGAGAAAAAAAGAGAGAGAAAGTAGGGGGTGATTTATATAAAAAGAAGGCCAGTAATTAAAAACTATTAGAAACTAATAGCATTGTTTAAGACGACATCCCCAGGGCTGCAGTAATTGACTTTGGTCGAACGGCTGGTGCTCATTCGTTTTCTATTCTCTAAGAGGGGGAGGGGGTGGAGGGGGTGTGGGGGGGGGGGATAACTTGTTTGCATGTTAAGGCAGAGATGGTGAGATCACGTCACCTTGAATGTGACCTTCCTTTGTTTGTACGCTAGAGTAAATAACGACACAATGAATGCACACACACACACACACACACACAGTGGTGCCTTTTCAGATGACTGCAGGTCCTCAGAGAGCTCTGTGTATCAGCATGTCCAATGGAAGAGGACACACACACACACAAAGTCACATAAAGCTTACAACTCCAGCACACTGCACACTGTGCTGCGTACACAATCTACACACATAAAGCACTGTTACTGTCAGCCGATATTCACTCTGGAAGAAACAGTTAAAGTAGATATTATATACATAATCTGTCCATACAGACAATGACCTTCCTACCCAACTACTAGCTATTTTTCAACCTTTTTTCAACTCCTTGCCAACTCTACCTACTACGACTCTGGCCTGTTTTGTGTGTTGTACCTGTTTCTGTTATTGTTCAAGGACTCATTAATTATTCTTATACTATACAAATACACATTAAATTGATCTCAATAAATTGACTGATTGTGAAAAAGTTGAAAGCAGTGTAGACCAAATGTTAACTGTCTCAAAGGTAGCACCCAAAATTAGCACTTTTATAGATAATGGAGCATTTTGATTTTGGTAAATCACACAAATCTTCCTGTGGTTTTCAACTGTAGCAACATTTCCACCAAGCAGAACCGTTTGTGTTAGAGATTAAATTTAAATTACAAAGGCTGATGTGCCAGAACTTTTGTCCAGTTAGGGTCTGAAAAAACAAAAACAAAACACCATACAACTTTACCTTGTTCATGTTAAGAAACATCAAATTTGGTGTTGTTGTTCATATATTAAATTGTGCCAAATCACAATAGCAGTCAGTTTGACGTGGTTTATATTGAAAGGTAAAGACCCTACAATAATCCATGGAAAACCTGAACAATCAGACAATCCTCTATGTGCAAGAACTTGGTTACAGTGAGAAGGAAAAACTCCCTTATAACACGATGAAACCTCTGCCAGAACCAGGCTCAGGGAGGGGCACAGCACAAAAGACATGCTGTAGAAGAGAGCCAGAGATTAATAACAAATAATGATTAAATGCTGAGAGGTGAATAAATGCATAGTGAGTGAAAACGGTAAATAAAGAAGAAACACTCAGTGCATCATGGGAATCCCCCATGATGCACTGAGTGGAGGGTTCAGGGTCACCTGATCCAACTATCAACTAAAAAATAAAGTTTTAAAACTAAAGTTAAAGGTAGAGAGGATTTCTGTCTCCTGAATCCAAACTGGGAGCTGGTTCCGCGTAAGAGGTGCCTGGAAGCTAAAGGCTCTGCCTCCCATTCTACTTTTAAATATGCTGGGACCCACAAATAAGTCTGCACTCTGACAGCGAAGTGCTCTGACAACACAAAACAGTATTGTAAGGTCATTAGGAAAAGATGCAGCCTGATTATTCAAGACATTGCAGTCTAGTAACCTAGCCAACTAGTGAACTGAAGTCTAATCGTCACTCAGTTTTTGGTCTCTACCCACTGGAGTGGAAAATATCTTCCTATTTAGCTGGTGGTAGAGGGACTTTGTATCCAAGCAAGTAAACTGATATTTGATATTCCTGAAAGTAACAGTTTGTGGCTTTGTCATCATTAGTAAGGACAACGCAATGTAGACATGGGGTTTTGAACCTATATACACCGAAGGGTGTTACCGTTACACCTACCTTACAGGTCAGTGTGTGCACGGTCAAATTAGACTTCAGATGTTATCCTTGTACAGCAAATTACTAATTACAAATCATTAGCCAATAACTATACTTTGGGTAATGCTCCTTTCTTACTCTTAGAATCGCCAGAATTTACAAAATTGACTTAATGGTCTGTTCAATATTATGCAAAACAAGCAACTGAGTTTATAAACTAATGTGCTACTCTATGTGCCTAACTTTAAACCTTATCCAACTGCAAAGGGGTTTGTTATAAAAAGCAAACATTTGCTATGAAGGCAAATACTATCCATAGATACGAGATCTGGTGTTTTATAGGCTGTAAATATGCTTTTTAATACTGTAAATGTTGGGGTTTTAACTTGGGAGCCTAAATGACCCAACTGCACTTCCTGTGTGGTTGTTACTGTGAATGACACAGACAATATTTCCATATTATGTTGTAATGGATTCCACTTTCCAAGATTTGAATTCTTGGGTGTTGCACAGTTTCTGCTAACAGAATTTAAGTTTTATTATACAAAAATAATAAGCTTCAGGCTACCTTCTTAAGTTTTTTACTGGGAATAACAGAAATATGCTCAGAAATCTGTATGATAGCAAGAAAACGAAGGCATGAATATCAAATGTATTTAGAAATCAGCTGTTTGTTCTTTTTGCAAGCACTGAATACCTACTCATAGAAACCAAACTACAATAACAGTATTGGAAATAAGGAAGCCGTAGTGGTCAAAATGAAGCAGCCACCTGGGCCTGGTAAAGATGAATGAGTTAGGCCAACAGATGAGAGCAGAGACATTTCGGCTTGGACACTATGGTCCAGCCTCTGTCCATCTGTTCACACCATCCTCTTTGTCTCTCCCTCCATCTTTGAATCACTCACTTGCTGATCACCCACTAATGAAGGAGAGAGGGAGAGAGAGGGAGTGCTGGAGGCTCGCCCGAGGCTGCAGGAGAGAGACCAATAGATTAAAGGAGTTCTATTCCCTTTTAAAGTCTCTCCACCTCACTTTTTCCCCTTCTTTTCCTCTGGCGTGCTTGCTTTCTTTCACTAAGTGTCACACTTTTGACTTTTGCCATTGTTCTTCTGTTTATCTCTCACTGTTTGTTTCCCTTCTCTACGCCTCTGGTCTTTCATTTTTTTCCTTTTTTAGTGTGTTTTAGTGTTTTTTGCTTGTCTTCCCCTATCTCTTCTTCATTTTGAATCTGTTGGATTTCCCATGTAGTTTCATCTACCTTTCAGATTACCTTTACCTCATTTACCCTGTGCCACATTAACCTGTAATTTATGACAGTGAAATTGCTTCACGGAAATAGCTTTTCAGTGTGTCAAAAATTTGAAGGATGGAGGTCTGCAGGAAAAGACAGTTTGTGAGTGTGTGTCTGTATTTATAACACCATGTTTCCATGGCTCTAGCCCTCTGTTGCCCTCTTCTGGTCAGCTCTGGTATAGTTCAAAAACCTTCCATTCAAGTTCTTTAACCACATCAAGCTTTTTTTAAAGCCTTACATGCATGAGAGCCTTACAATCCTCCTTCTGAGTTAACTTCATTAATTTCTTCCTCCAAACTATCAGCATGTCTATTAGATCCCATCCGTTCAAGACTGCTCAAGAAAGTCCTGCCATAAATTCATGCTTCAATCTTACATATGATCAATCTGTCTCTATTAATGGGCTACATACCAAAGGCCTATAAGACAGCATTAATTACAGCATTACTTAAAAAAGCATCACTTGACCCAGCCACGTGTCTTAGCTAATTATAGGCCAATCACCAACCTTGCTGTTATCTCAAAAATCCTTGAAAGAGTAAGTGTAAAACAGCTAACTGATCATCTGCACAGGAATGGCTTATTTGAAGAGTTTCAGTCAGGTTTCAGAGCTCATCACAGCTCAGAAACAGCTTTAGTGACGGTTAAAAATGATACTTTTATGGCCTCTGACAGTGGACTCATCTCTGTGTTCACCTCAATGCAGCGTTCGATACTGTTGACCATAATATTCTATTACAGTGATTAGAGCATGTTGTAGTTTATAAAGGTAGTGGTTTGTAGTTGTTGAAATCATATCTATATAACAGACTAATTATTGAGTTCTACAGGATCCTGTACTACGACCACATCTGTTTACATTATTTATGCTTCCCTTAGGCAACATCATTTATTCTCATTGCTATGCAGATGATACCCAGCTCTAACTGTCAATGAAGTCGGATGACACACATCATTTAGTTTGCTCAGAGGGGGTCGTTTGATTGTTCAGGATTTATGAATAATCTCTATTATTTTAAGGTCTTCCACTTAATAGAGACATGAGGAGTCCTTCCCAAAGGACTGGTATATTATCCAGGGTCCTGGTTCATCATATTTTGTTTATTTCAGAACAAATCATTGCAGCAAAAGCCAGAAGCTGCTAGTGCTGCAATGATAGCTCTCAGGATGATAGCTCTCTCTTCAGCAGCATATGACTCCAATCTTGGTTTTGCATTTACTTGAGAATTCTGATTTTACTGCATGTCCTGAACTGTTTACTCTAATATTAAATGTACATACAGACTTCATAGACTGATGTAGGGCAGTAAGCAATACGACATTATTTTGACACTGTGTTCTGTTTCTCAGTGGAAAAATGACAAGTTGAGAGTGATGGATCTGACCCACTAATGCCATAACCTGGCACTAATTGAGGCCCCAGATTAAGATAGGACTGATTTATCCTGTTAGGTCTGGGGGAAGCCTAACTGAGGGGGTCTAATTTAGTCTGATTGTACATAAAAGATTTAAAGAAGCTCAACCTTGAACAGGAACCCTTTGTTGTGATTTGGTGCTATATAAATAAAATTGAATTGAATTGAATTGCGATACCTAAAATAAGTTCACCAGTACCAGTCACAGATGGCACTTTATTGCTCAATGACTAGTTTCATACTTAAATACATTTACTAAGAAGTACTCTTATGTTGCCATTGCTGGATCTGAGGACTTCTTTCACCACTTTCATATTTCATTGATTTCAGATACTTTAGTTAGAACACGTCGCAAAATTGATGTAAAAAAGTTGAAGTGAATATGCAGATTTATCTACTCAAAACAAGAACTTCAAGTTAAAGGAAAGTCACAGAAAAGTCGCCAAATGACGCTCCTGTAACTTTGTCCGGTGTTTTCTACAGTTTATGTTTGTATGCCCTTTTTCCTCACTTGTCCCTAAAGACTCAGTTTTTGTGTGTTTTACTAATATTACATGTGTGGGTAGATTCACAGGTGTGTGTGTGTGTGTGTGTGTGTGTGCATTTTGTATGCAACAGATAAAAAAAATGCCGTTCAGTGTGTGTGGATTCATTAAAGGCAGTGTTGGTCTAGAGAGACCAGCTCTACTAAAACGCCTGCAGGCTTAAATCCACCGAGCTTTCTCTTCTGTGCTAGTCTCTCACTCTCTCTCATTCTTTTATTTTCCTCTGCGTTTGCATGTCTCTCGATCATCTGTTTCACTCCCAAACATCCTGGCTGTCTTTCACTATTGTATCGCCTTCTCCTTTGCTAATTCTAAATGTCTTTTTCCAACTTCATATATGTCCAAACCTCCTTTTGTCTGAAAATATGAAATTCTTTTTTCTTCCTGATTGTTTCCCTAGAAAAGCCAGCTTCCCCCATGTCTTGCTTCAACTCTGACAATCAGAATCTCTCTTTGTGTCTTTTTTCTACATTGTCTGGGATTTTTCTTTTTATTTGCTTCTATTGTTAAAAAAAACAACTAATGCATTTAGTCTCTATTCTCTTTATGTCTCTCCCTCTCTTTTAAGTTGGGAGGTTCAGACCTGCAAAAACTTTGCAACTAACCTGAAAATGGTTAAACAAAGTAACCAAATATCTTTTTACTACTGTATTTTATACATTAGCAGTTCTCTGCTGTTTTACAAGTCTGCATCTTCCAAGTAATTTCTCATTTGTAGTACTGATGTTAGTAATTTTTGTCAAAATTGGGATGCCTGAACATATGAAAATGCTTACATGGTTGTAGGCAAGTAACTTGTACACCAGTTAAATACTGTCGGTGTTTTCTACATTGAAAATGACATAGTTCTTACTGGTAAAAGTTATTCAGACTTTATTACCACACATTTGACAATGACATTTCTTTTCAGGGTTGTCTTGCTTACTGTCTGCGGTCCATAGAATATTGTTAGACCGTATTGTTTGACGAATAATGGCAAAGAAAATATGATAAATGAAAGTAGCATTAAATCTTTCCTGGTACAAAATGTTTAGATTCCACATGTGTAACAAACTCTTTGGCTGTCCACCGCCCTCAGTCTAAAATGTGCCAGTGATGATTAATGACTAGTTTGTTATGATGAATCCTTGAAATATTAAATCCCAGAATTTAGATGTAACATCGTCAACCTATATATCCTTTTCTATGTAACAGCACTGACCCAACAAATACAGTTTTGGCAGGCTGTGACACATCACCAAAATCTATCAATCAAAGCTAAATGGTCAAAGGTCAGTGCAAGGTCAAGACAAGCTCTTGGAGAGAGAGTGGGGAGGAAAAACTCCCTTTTAACAGGAAGAAACCTCCAGCAGAACCAGGCTCAGGGAGCCATCAGCCATGACCGGCTGAAGAGGGTGAAGAGATTAATTCCCATAAATTTGATTAAAACAT
This sequence comes from Simochromis diagramma, assembly GCF_900408965.1. NCBI lineage: Eukaryota > Metazoa > Chordata > Actinopteri > Cichliformes > Cichlidae > Simochromis > Simochromis diagramma. Next base: position 20,368,594 of record NW_024387030.1, on the reverse strand, counting down.
GATATTAAGAAAAGACCTAGAAATCTTTTTTGTCTCTAATTTTCTTTTAAATTCAATTATTAATCCAAATCTGTCAATTTGGATTACTGTCCAAAAAAAACAGAAATTCATTCAAAATAAGTCATTAAAATTTCTGTCTTCTAGGCAAACTGTCTCGGATCAAATTCATAGCCACCGTGACATATGTTCTGATGTTAGGTTTTAATCTTTCAGAACCTTTTCTGCTTTTGTTTTCAAAACTCTTTCAAACTTTTATGTGGACTGCCTTGAGCAGTACCGCTGGGTAGCTGTGCTGTCTGAACCACTGCCATCCTAACAAGCTGTATTGTGATTTACTGTCTATTACCTGGAGCACACACATCATGTCACCTAGTCACTCATGAGAGAGGTCAGGCACAGGCAAGAATGAGTGACACTAGTGTTGTGTTCATCAGTCATTATGAAAACATGAACTTTTCAAAAGCACTTCTTTTTTTAAGCAACTTGATGCCTAACACAGATCACAATAGATTCTAACACATCTTCACCTTCATGTAATGGATGTGCTTGTCTTCTATAAAACCACCTGAACATTTTTCCCTATCACTCAGTTAAACTACAACACCATCTTCTAATTTCTCCTTTCTTTGCAAAGTTCTTCTCGCTTTCTTCTAGTTTCCTTAATTCTCTTTTGCTACTTATAATGCATTTTGTGACCCTTCTCACTATGTGAAAACATGGGAATTATCCCATCTTCATCCTTCCTCTTTTCTCATTCTTCCTGCCCCTTTTGAAAAAGACATGAAACGGCTCGTCAGCCTGTCTCTCTGTGTGAAAATTAGCATTTTGTCCTGCCTTTTTTTCTGTCTGTAAATCACTAGTTCCCATCTCTATCCCTTTCTTTGAGAAAAGATGAATTTCTCTCCCAGCCCTTGTGCTGAGTATTTCTTTCCTTTTCGTGCCGACAAATCACTCTTTTCCGTTTCCCCCCTTTCTTTGTGAAAAGGAAAGTTCACCCTTTATCTCTTCCTTCTCTTTCTCTCTGTTCTCTGAGTGGAAACGAGGACAGATTGACTTTGAGATCTGACCTGAGCTTAGACCAGCTGTCAGCAGGTAATGATAGAGACTTAGAGAGAGACGCCTCTTCACAGAGAGGGATCATGCTTCGTCCTCCACTTGAAAAGAAGCCTTTTAAAATTTAGATCCCTGTTGAGAGAATAGGCTATCCCTCTAAAATATACCTTGATCGATTCCCTAACTATCTGACTCATGTTGCAATGGGGTAACCAGAAGCAGATGTGGAAATCCCACCCAAAAAAAAATCGGAGAGTGTGAGCTGCTGCTGTTCCACAAAAACAGGAAAATTGAAGTGCAGAAAGTCTGTTTCTCAACTGAAAATGATGAATGATTCAACGATCGGTTACGATTTAACTGAGAAGATTCTGAATTGGGGATGTAGTTTGAGTACAGGCACATAAAGGTGGAGGCCTGGTATGTCTAGTATTTAGTCTGGCTCTTCTTTCACACAAACATCCAGTGCAAAGAGCTCATTTTGATTGGCCAGAACACAAAGAACACAAAAAATAAAAGAACATGCCTCTAAATCACTGTATTAAATGATTATCTGACATTTAAAGGTATCAAGATGAAAAACCAAGCCAATATAAATAAAACTGGATGTTACTCTTTATTTTTGTGTTTGCATTTGATGTCCACACAAACGTTTTCTGTCGCTATCCAATTAGCCAGAAAGTTCCCCCATGTCTGCAGAAAAAAAAGTTAGGAATCATCAGCCTGCCTGTCTGAAATCAGCTTCCACACAATCAGCAGCGAGTTCATAAAGCCACCGAATTAAACCGCCCCAAAGAAAGGCTGATTTTAGAACAATCTGACCGCGCTCCATTTGACGGTGAGGATGGAAAGAAAAAAAGATGGGGAAAAAAAGAGAAAAGACATGGAGAACCTCAGTGCCCTGTAGCCATCTATTTCTGAAAGACCCCCTTTCACAGAGGAAATTAATTTTGAAAGAGGAAGAATAAAATGAACAGCAGAGGTGACTGGAGGTGCTGTATTAGACTACGCTCAACTAAAACCAAGTCATTTAAACCGTTGGCTGCCAGATTGCCTCCCTGACCTCACATCCTCACTGCAGACAGAGAGGAATAATCTACCTCAAAACTTCCCCCTTTTTTTTTGTTTTACACATCCTAACCTGCCCCCCTCCCCTTATTCTGCCTGACCCCGCCAGGCCGCCATAGAGCCACTTCCTGATGGCCACTCTGGATGTTCAGAGCTCAGGAACTTTTGGAGAAGGTAATTGAAAAAGTTTCAGGGAGCTCCATGCTGGTATATTTTCTTGTCTTTTTTTTTTTTGATGAGCTATGTGACATGTTTCATTTGTGTCACAACAGCAGTAAGGGCCGGTGTCGGGAGTCAGAGCTTAAAGAGACCGGCAAAAATCTCTATTTGCAGAGAAATCATGAGGTAAGTACAGTTAGGGTCATTTAAGGGCCCTCCTTTCCAGTGAAAGTTAGCAGACCTTTAAGACTAATAGAATAATTTGCTACACATTATCAAATAATTTCTTTTAACATAACACTGACAGCAAAGGCTTAAAGTCAGCATCATGGTTCCCTCTGTTTTCAGAGTGCATGTAAAAAAATCAAACCAGCAGGAGACCACTAGCTACACTAAAATCAAACACTGCCATTTGTGCGTGTGTGTGATTTATTTTCTTTCACTGTTCAGCAACAAGGAGACCCCTTCTTAATACCACTAAATGCACTATGATTGGTCTGTTGTTTCTACAACCAATAGAAATGGCTTCAAATGAAAAAAAAAAAATCAAAGGCCCTCCCTATTTAAAATAAATGACAATATCTTTACTTTTACACAGGCCTTCGTCCAGGAATAAAAACACTGAAGCCTTTCTAGTGGTATGCCATCAACAGTGGCCTTCCACACATTTCCACCAGTGTAATATTCCAATTTTCAAAACCTTCACAGGTGAAAGAGCCTAAACAAACGTTAACACCAAGCTCAAACATAAACCCAAATTTAATTCAAATCAAATGGAGTGCTTCTTATATAGTACCATTTTACTCTAGTATGTCTCATTCACCCAAGTACTTTGTTCTACATCTACAAGTGTTTTCCATCTAATATTCACACTCTGATGAACACATCACGAGCAACATGGGGTTCAATATCTTGCCCAGTGATACTTTGGAAATCAGACTGGAGCAGTCAGAGATCAAACTACCAACCTTGCGGTTAGTAGATGACCTGTTCTGCTTTCTGAGCCACAGCCAGGCTAAAAGAAGGAGAACAAACTGCAGCCTCAAACAGAGATGAACTAAATGCATCTTCAGACAAATAAAGATTATAGGAAATAATTAAAGTCATCATAGTGCCAATAAATTTATAGACTAAGTTAAAGTCAATGCAATTTTATTTATATAGCACCAAATCCCAACAACAGATGCCTCAAGGCACTTGGAGAAAACCCCAAGCAAAAGTAAAAAGGAAAAATGCCCTTTGAACAGGAAGAAACTGCCACCAATGAGGGGAGGAAGAGAGAATAAAAAGCTTCCTTTGGTTAAGGTGTAGATGTAGTGGGACAAAAAGGCCAGTGAGCCAACCGACTTCATGCCCTAGACCTATGTTCTTAATAAGATGTAAATTGTAATACACTGAGTAAAATGATACTGGCAAACAAACTGGTCTGGGTTTTTTTTTTGTCTTGATGCATACTGAATTATCCAGGTAAGGAAATCCCAGAAAGTTGATTCTGTTCATCTGGATGTAGAGTTTTCAGTGGAAGAAACATTTCGTTCTTTCAGAGTATTAATGTTAACCAGCTTCTGAGGGCAGTTTTCATCATATTCAATAGTCATTCCACATCTCTGAGAATGTTGGTTCCATGACTTTTCAGAGCAGTTTGAGTAATTTAAACCAAATCTCAGAAAAGTTAGCATTTTATTGCTTTTACAGCTTTTATTGATACAGTTCGCAAATCACTGCTTTAAGCCTTCACACCACTTTAATAGAAAAGGGTCTTCAGAGAAATATCTGTGCCTTATATCTGAATGCAATCAGCCGCAGTGGACATTATTTGACAGAATCTGACTGTAGCTGCCCGTGTTCGACTCCCATCACGCCAGCCGTCCTTGCTGTGCCGCTTGTTATTATTTGGCGTTCTGCCTAAATGCCTTCACTACCTCAGACAAACCGTGAAACGCTGTGCTGCTCTGAACGCCTCCTCAGTTTTTACCGCCACTGTAAAGATGTGACTGCAGCAACAAACAGCACGCCGCAAATCATCCAGACAGCCACTAAACATGGATACCAAGCCTCTGCTTGGGTGTGTGTCAGAGGGTGCATTATGCCTCCTGACAAGGGTAATAAGATTGCAGAGTTGCTGCTGTGCGAAAACTTTTCAAAGATACAGGAGAGCAGGGATTCTCTATAAGTGGTTTTAAACTTTGAAGAGGGAAATCTAGCAGTATGACTGCTATGAAACAAATGTACAGATTCACTGGATTAGAGGTAAAGTACATTAAACTAGTGTTTAACCTGTAGGCAAAAATTGCTGAAAAGCTGGCTTATAAACTGCTAGTTCCAAAGTTACTAAGGAAAAAATTATTTTGCCCAATCAGAGAACAGCACTCAGTCAGGTGGTTCCAATACTCACAGTCAAGGTGACTCTGTCTGATCCCCTCCACATCTTCAGCATGAATAAACTGGTAGCACCTCTTCCCCACAATGTCCACTGGAGTCAGGTCCATGTAGTCACTGATTCTGAAACAAAGAGTACACGTTCCAAAGTGGTAAATGGACTGGCTCTTCTTCAGCACTTTTCCAGTCTACTTGAGCACTCGAGCATTCACATTCAGAGAGCAACTTAAGGTTCAGGATACTTTGGCCTTGCAGACTGGAGCAGCCAGGAATCGGACCAATAACCTTCCAGTTAGTAGATCATCTGCTATACCTACAGCCACCCCTAGTGGAAGCTCAACTGTATGTGTAATACAAAAATACATGTCTAAAAGGCCCCATGATTTTGATTTTTTTTTAAATTTCACTTAAATGAAGCTACACAGGTTTCACTTCTTTGAAAGTTCTAAACTTTTTGGTCATCATTTGCTTTTTACGCCACTTTCAACAAAACACCACAACCACACGCTGGTTATGTTATTCAGTTGCATTCGTTTAGCTTTTTCTGTTTAATATTTTCCAAAATGTTGTGTTTTCTGACATCACTTTGGTTTCTGAACTGTTGTTAAGATTTCTGAAGTGCTGCTGAGTTTTCGAGATTTCTTCGTGCTTTACAGAACGTTGTTGTCTTTTCAATTTTGTTGATATGTTTCTGAAATGTTCTAAAATGGCACCTCGGGGCCACCGTATCTATTTGCCAGCGGTCAGCAAAAATTGAAGAGAGAATCTAATTCTGATAATCAATAACAAAGATTATATTTGCTCCTTTATAAGTGGAATTGCTGATGAAAGAATATCCACTTCCCCATGTTCTGTTCTGTTGCTTTGCTTTGGATGATAATCTTGCATCCATATCCCACCACAATAAGCTGCATGGAAGTGGAAATGTTGTGAAACTTTGAAATACATAGCTTGTCACACTGAGACAATTTTCTTTCTGCAGTTCTGGTATTCGATGATTACGAAGTCTGATTCAGGGGAGGCAAAAAAAGCTAATAAACCCAACAACAGAGACTGAAGCTGCCTGTCTATTGTACAGGTAACACATGTGAGCTTTAAAAAGCTTTAATTTGAACAAATTTGCCACAGGATAGACAGAACAATTTCCCCAGTTTCATTGTGACAGCGAGTGGGCGGTGGGAGGACTAATGTCTGGCAGGCAGATAACAGCACACTCTGTTCTTTAGAAAAACCCATCCTCCCATTTTCTCATTCTCTTAGAAACTCATCCTCAAAATGGGGCTGTAATGGGAGCGACACTTGCCTGTTCACCACAGAGATGCTTTCTGTCGCTGCGCACTGAATATCATCATCTGCCTCGCATTGTGTCCCTTTTTCCACCCACCAATAAAGCAATCTGCCTACTATCATTTTCCCCTCCTCTCTTTCTATAATAAAACATGAAGTTTTTTTTTTTTGCCTGATATGAATCTCCTTGGTTGGCCGGTTAACTCCTGCATGAGATCCTGATACCTATCTGCTTTATCTGGACAGAGCAAAGGAGATAGATCCATCAGAGACATATTTCACTGTTAAACCGGGGAGGATTGGGTCAGGGTTCTCATGAATAAGATGCTCTGACAGGGAAGGCAACTTTTCTTCTTGAACAGCAGGTGTGAAAGATGAATGCAGAAGTAGTCAGTAGTCAGTTTTTTTGGTATAATTTCTTGTGATATTTAATCACAATATAAGTGGAGCACTCTAAAATGTCCAATCAAAATAAACTAAGATGAACAGATAATTTTGTAGATAAAAAACTCCTTAAACATATCATTTACTCAGCAATACTATGTTCATATGTATCAGCCGAAATATTATGTACACAATGTGTGTGTAATATAAGGTGATATAAGTCAGTACATCATTAACTGATCATCAGAATCTGTGACTGCCTCTATAAAAGCTGACATTTTGGTAGTTTGCTCATCAGGCGCATTCAGGTATGTGTTAACACAATGTCAGGAGGAAAGACATCTATAACTGTCTTAAAGAAACAATTGCTGCCCATCAATCTGGGAAATTTCAGGGCCATTCCAAGCAATTTGAAGTTGTATTAAAAGAAAGATAATCGACAAGTGAAAAACACTGAAGACAGTTGCCGATCTTCTCAGGAGTGGACGTCTCACCAAATTCACCCCAAGGTCAGACTGTGTAAAATACCTAAGAGCAAAGTTGAGCGGAAAGTGGAATCAGAAATTTGTGTCATATTGACCGAGAATGTTTTTAGTGTCATTCACTTACACTCAAGTTTAAACACTGGCAACTTTCAGTGCTACCCCTCAACCGTCTAGTATCAATTTCAAAACCCGTCTTCTTCTCAAGTTATCGAAATCACAAGATTTTCAGAAAACTTGCCCAAAACAGTAAACAAGTTCTAAACTTTGACTTGAAACAAACGAAACTGTTTCCAGTCACTCAGTAGACAGTGTTAAAGACAGCTAGTGTTTACTTCTGCAGCACATTCAGCAATAAGTGCAGCTGAGATTTAAACTGGGTTATTGGGCATGTTATTAATTTATTTATTAATTTTTTAATAATTTCTTTTTGTCCAATAAATCATGATAGTGTAATATGTCATTTGCTGTTCATGCCACGTTTCTTGAAGTGTTACTAAGACATGGTAGGGACTAGATATTATTATAAAAACATGTCTTCTCAAAAAGTTTTCATTCATTTGTGTGATCTATAAACTCTTTGTAACCCATAATAAGTTAATCAGTGTATTAAATATAAACTAAAAAGCATTTTATACAATAAGACTAACAAAATTAAGAACAAAAATTATAGCTAAAGACCGATATGTTGTTTTTTTGTTGCGTTCTTTTCATAAAAACTATTGTGCACTCTTTTTCAACAGACAAAAACAAAACAAAAAAACTCAGTTTTTCTGCTCTACCTGTTCTCACAGTAGACAATCTTTAGGTCCATGTTGACTCGGGTCACGAACATTTGGCAGTCGATGCGAACCTCGTTGATTGTTGGCGGCGGGAGAGCGTGAGCCACCGCCACCATCCCCATGATCTGATTGGGCACTGAGCGGCTGTGCGTCAGAGCCATCCTGATCCGCAGGCGCCCTGTGACGTGGATCACCTGAAGGGGAAAAAACAAGTAAAGGAAAGTCAAAGAACTTTTTCATATGGAAACAAGCATTCACCTACATTTCTTTCTTTTTATTGAGAATCAGGATGTATGATAATGCAACTTTTGGCCTCGAAGAAGCTAAAGAAAGACATCAGCTCAGACTTTGTATAGATGATAACTATGAAGCACTAATAACCTGTATGCTGGTCAGCTCAAACTTGATGTCCAATTTAGAGGTGGACAAAAATTATACCAGTGTCATTATGTGTATGTAAGTGCAAATGTCTGTACTAATATATGATTATGTTTATCTGCTTGTCTGGAACAGGTTTCACTTATAAATGAGCCTGGTTCTGCTGGAGGTTTCTTCCTGTTAAAAGGGAGTTTTTCCTTCCCACTGTCGCCAAAGTGCTTGCTCATAGAGGGTCACATGATTGTTGGGTTTTTCTCTGTATCTATGAAGCGCCTTGAGGCGACTTTTGTTGTGATTTGGCGCTATATAACTAAAATTGAATTGAATTGAATTGAAATGAGACACTGAGTCTCAATGGGCACTACCTATATAAATAAAGGCAAAATAAAATTGAAAAAATACATATGTGAATATCTGTTTTGTATCGTAGTCTCTACTAAAATACAAATGTGCTCTATTCTCATTGGGTGGCCGTAGCTCAGGAGGTAAAGCACTTCCTCTACAAAGTGGAAGGCCGGCTCTTCAATCACCTACTCCTCTTGTCGAAGCATCCTTTAGCAAGATACTGAACTCTGAGTTCCCCTCAAGCTATCTATTGGAGTGTGTGAAGTTAAAATGTGCTTGTTTAAATGTGTGTAAATGGATAAGAAAGTGCTTTGAGTGCTCAAATAGACTAGAAAAGTAATATATAAGTACAAGTCTGTTTAGGTCTCCCAATTATTATGCTAGTAAACTTTATGTAAATCTTTATGAGGATACTGGCACTTCTTCCTTATCTTCAGCTATCATCATAAATAAATGCCCAAATGCCCAACATCCAAACTTACCAAAAACTCTCAAACAAGTTTGAGCAATCAAAGAACCATTTCCATGTGTGTCCTCCAAAGTAAGGACCACATAAAATATGTGTCCTGTGGTTATGTGTCCCAGCTCATAAACAAAAACACAAACTGGTCCACACAAAAACTTGTTGTTTCACACAAAAGCTGAAAAAGCAAAGTAAACATACTTCCTGTGCTATATTTTTGATAATGCTAGTGTTTGAATTGAGTCTCTATTCCATTCATGGTTCAGACAATGTATTAATGAAATCTGTAAGTTCTTTTAGTGATTTTGTTTTGTCTTTGACAGCTTTTCCTCTGTCTTTCCTCTGCTGTCTGCCATCATTCCTGAGGAGAATTGAATGTATTAGTCAGGGATAAACCACGAGTGACCCCACATACACACACATTCACGCACAAACAAGGCAGCCCAAAGAATCCCCTTTAATCCGGCTTCTCGATCTGTGAATAGTGAGACGGTCGCAGAGCTTAGAGTCCTGATGTTACACCTATACATGCATATTTTCTTTATGCAGAAAAAAATCACAAACCTAAGCATGGGAACAAGATCAAACCAAGGTTACTGTAACTGCAAAAGCGGAAGAAAAACAGACAAGTCCTTCACTGTAATAGACAGCCAAAGTTCTAGTGTCACTTTCATCTAACATTTTTTTTCCACATAAATTTTAAAGTCTCAGAAGTGTGAACTGAAAGCCCAGTTCTGTTAAGTTCATTCAGATCAGATGACAAGGGCAGTGGACTTTTTAGCCATATTATTTAACACAATGTAGGAGAGTGAAATAATGACACAGGAATCGAGAAAAGTGTACTGAAACTGATTTTCAAGAATTGTTGTGAAGAGCTGTAGTAACTACAGACAGATAAAGTTGATGAAGCTAGGTTTAGAAGAGAGTTGACAATTACTACCAGTATGGCCTCATGTTGATTAAAGAGCAGTACAAATGCGATGCTTGCTTTGAGAGTCTTGATGGAGAAGTATGGACGAGGTTAGAAGGAGTTCAGTTCAATTCAATTTTATTTATACAGTGCCCAAATCACAACAACAGTCGCCTCAAGGCGCTTTAAATTGTAAGGTAGACCCCACAATAATACATACAGAGAAAAACCCAACAATCATATGACTCCCTATGAGCACTTTGGCAACAGTGGGAAAGAAAAACTCCCTTTTAACAGGAAGAAACCTCCGGCAGAACCAGGCACAGGGAGGGGCAGCTGTCTGACACGGCCGGTTGGGGTGAGAGAAGGAAAACAGGACAAAAGACATGCTGTGGAAGTTTCTTTGTGGATTTAGAGACACCTGATAGGGTTCCAAGACAGGAAGTGTGGTACTGCAAGTCAAGAGTGGCACAGAAGTATTTGAGGATGGTATAGGGCATGCAGAGAGATAACAGGAATCTGTTCTAAGCCTGTTCTTGTTTGCAGTGGTGATAGATGGGAGTATACATGGACTATTGTCTATGCAGATGATGACTGAGTAAGGGGAAGAAAGCCTGGAGAGGTAAAGGTATACTCTGGAGAGAAGAGGAATGAAAGTCAGTAGAAGCAAGACAGAATACACGTGTGAATGAGAGGGAGGCAGGTTTAAGAGTGATGATGCAAAGAGCAGAAGTCATGAAGAAGATTTATGGATGGAGTAAACGGAGGACATGCAGAGCATTGCTGTCTTAGAGAGGATGCTAGGGTGAGATACAGATGCAGGAAGATGACCGGTAAAGGCAGCAGCTGACAGACAAACATACACAATGGCATGAAAAGTGTTTCCCCCCTTCCTGAGTTTCTATTTTTTTATATGTTTATCAAAGTTCAATGTTTCAAATCACCAAATAAATGTAAATATTAGACAAAGATACCACAAGTAAACAAAAAATGCAGTTTCTTAATGAAGGTGTTTATTATTACGGGGGAAAAGAAAAGAAATCCAAACCTAAATGGCCCCCAGAAAAAGTAGACCAAAAGACAGACAGCATACAGTATTGCGATCCAAGGAAATTCAGGACCAAATTATAATAAAATAAGTAGCTGAGATTCTCAATCTGGAAAAGGTTATAAGGCCATTTCTAAAGCTGTGGGACTCCAGCAAACCACAGTGCTGGAGTCAAATGGTAAAAACATGGAACAGTGGTGAACAAAATTAACCCAAGTTCAATGATGACTCATCCAAGAGGTCACAAAAGACCCCAGAACAACATCCCAAGAACTGCAGGCCTCACTTGCCTCATTTAAGGTTCATGACCCCACCATAAGAAAGAAACTGGGCAAAATGGCATCCATGGCGAAGTTCCAAGACTGCTTACTGCTAAGCAAAAGGAACATAAAGGCTCATCTCACGTTTGCATAAAAACATCTTAATGATCCCCAAGACCTTTGGGAAAAGAGTCTATGGACAGACGAGGCAAGAGTTGAACTTTTTGGACGGTGTGTGTCCCGTTACATCTGTCATAAAACTAACAGAACATTTTTGAAAAGGAACATCATGTCAACAGTAAAATATGGTGGTGCTATTGTGATGGTCTGGGGCTGTTTTGCTGCCTCAGGACCTGGAAGACTTGCTGTGGTAAGTGGAACCCTGAATTCTGCTGTCTACCAAAACATCCTGAAGGAGAATGTCCGGCGATCTGTTCGTGACCTCAAACTGAAGTGCACTTGGGTTCAAACTGAAGACTTTGGAGTGGCCTAGTCAAAGTCCTAAACTGAATCCGATTGAGATGCTGTGGCATGACCTTGACAACCCTCCACAGCGATGTAAAAGACTTATTGGTTTAGGGAGCAATTCCTTTTTTTTTTGCACATGGCCATGTAGGTTTGGGTTTTGTTCCCCTAATAATAAACACTTTAGAAACTGCATTTTGTGTTTACTTGTGTTATCTTTGTCTAATATTTAAATTTGTTTAATGATCTGAAACATTTAAGTGTGACAAACAAAAAATAGGAGGCATGATGAAGGCAAACACTTTTCAAACTACTGTATATAGAAAAGGAGACACATAAGCATGCAAAGTACCTATTTTTTCATTACATTATAAATTTCCATGTGAATCACAGATTAAAAACAGTAATGAGTTGATTTGTCCTCAAGCAGATGAAGGGAGATGATCATACGCATGTTAGAAAATCCAGTCTTTCAAAAATTTAGCAGCAGCTCCATAATTTGTTAGATGGTTTTTGTAATTTTGCCTGGGTGCACACAGTTTAAATCAAATAATTAATATGTGATTGAAGAAAGATTGACTTTCAGCTTCAACACAAGAGGTTTTTATGAAAAACTTCATAGTGACTTTTCTTTTTCCCCTTCTCCACAGTTCCAGTTTTAGAATTCAACTTATTTTTGCGATACATTGTTCTGACCTTATATCCTGAGGACTTGATGTGCACGCCTCTCTTTGTGAGTGTAGATTTCATCCGGATGAAGAAGGACCGTTCCAAGGAGTTATCAGGAGCCAGAAGACTGGGACTGCTGGATTCGACTGCGACAAAAACAGACAATACGAAAACTGAGTCTGATAAATGTTTCTTTTTCTGAGTGTATTATGCAAAATAAACTGAATGAAAAAAAAATCACACAATGCTCTATAAGATTAATTTAGTTCTATATTCCAAATGTCAAACAAAACACTTAAAATGTAACAGGTAAGTTGAAATATTTTTAAAGAAGCCTTTTTGTTTGGTATTTTTTTAAAAAGTCATCATACAAGGATATGATTTACAACTTGAATAAATGCTTCCAGTAAGGTTATGCCATCAACTGCTAGTTTTAAGTCTTCTTGCTTCCTTGTAAGTCTTTACTGTATGGGCATGTTTAACAACCACCAAGGTAATTAAAGTCAACAAAAACTAAAAACTAAACCTACACGTGCAAAAACATTTTAGTTCAGTAAAACAAAATAAATACAGAAAACCAGACTTTTCATAAAAAATATATTTATATATACACACATGCAATTTAATGTATGTACATTTTTGAATAATTTCAAGTAAGAAATCCCAATATAGAACACTTAATTATGCAAGTTATTAATCAGACTGAACCTAAATAACCTAAAGTCCAGGTGGAATGAAACTGAAAACAGTGCATAGCAACAATAATAAAAAAAAAAGATTAGTTTACTTTATGATGGTTCACCAAAAGTGTACAGCGCAGAAAACTGTAATTGGCTCAAACACAAGTGAAGCATTTTTAAATGGGTGTATAACAAATTAACACATTCATACTGTCAGTTCAGCCAGTGAGCCAATCACAGCTGCAGTCAACCCGTCAATCAAATCAAAGCAGCTCATGACACTCAAACGGGGAAATGTCAAAACACATCAGAAGAGGACGACGCAGCGATTCGATGCAAAGTAAAGGGTTAAGGTTAACAGCTTGAAAACGACAATCTTCTGATATTAGAACTATTAAAATAAGCCTCATGTAATTGTTGAAAGACTGAAATTTGATGCTTCCTTTAGCAAAGTTAACACAATTGCTCAGACGACTCCTAACTGATAGGTTAACAGCCTGTGGCAGCCTGGCCCTTCACAACATGAAATCCTCACACAAGAAGTCAATTTTTTCAGCAGCCTTCAAAGTTCAGCCAGTGAGCTTACATCAAATCAGGAGGTAACAATGCTTACGTAAGGTGAGATGCTTCATTTGTCAGCAGCTGTCAGCTTTCAGAAATCAGCTGCATATTCATAACTTCTCCGTCCATCAGAGGAAGCGATGTGAGGAGAGACAGCCAGGAAATGTTCCCTTACACTTAAACACGATGACCAACAGTGTTCAGTACAAACACAATCCAGGTTGCTTAAGTGTACAAATGTCAAAATTCACTTGGAATTAAGCATGGCAATATGGGAGTGTTATTGTTGTAGCATTATTCCCAGATGTGTCTGGAGAGCTGTACTTGTGAATGTGTAACAGTGTATTCAGATTTTCAAGAGTTGAAGCTGGTTAAGGTTACAGAAAGGTTGTGATCATGTAAGTTCAATCAGACTCACCAAATTATTTTTCTTTGAACTAATCCACAGACTTTGGAGTCAAAACCTGTGTAGAATTTCCATGTAGCCCCAACCACCTCCTGCTGACTCATACACAGTTTGTGAATGCATTATTTCATTCACTGAAAAACACAACACTGTGCATCTCTGTGTAACTCAGTCAGGGATTATGTTGCTCCTAAACACAGTAACAATTTTAAAAAAGAGTGGGAAAGTCATGTGCAATTTTTTTGCCCCATCCTCCATCAGAAATTCTCAAAGAGCAGCACAGGGTACGATTAATCAATACAATCAAATTGCGATCGTTCACTTGGAAGAAGAGCCTCAAATGGGAAGACAAGCTAAAGTCACAAAATCCAAATTTGATTCAAACAAAAGAGGTCAGTCAGAGAAAGTAAACAAGTGAAAGAAGGGGCTGACAAAGGGCAAAAAAGCAAAACACAGACTGATCGATGAGAAACGTAAAACAAGAAAAAGAAAAAAGAAAAAATACAACAGGAAGTGAACCAAAACTCTAAACTATAGCACACATCCTTTAGACGTGTAAGATAAGATAACTCTTGTGCTGGCTAATTTTCTACAGCTTTCATCAAATTAAAAAAAGCTAATCCAAGTTCATATTTGTAATTCCAAACATACTGGGTTATTTGTTTTCTATTTGCTTGTGAACATTTAAGGTAATGTGAAAGCACAATTTAACCACAGACAGCGATCAACATGTTATCGTGCAGCTTACATCCACCAACGCCGCTTCCTGCAACTTTAGCACGACGCAGAACCGGAACATTTCCTTCCAGCATGTAAATCCTTTTATGATGTCTCAACACAGTTGTTCAGGTTGGTGAGCACTAAAAGGCTACTTGCTTTTCCCTCTGTTGCAGGTCTTTATTTTTCTTTGTTTCAGGAGGCAACTCCCCTAACACACACACACACACACACGCACAACCACGCACGCTTATGCATGCACACAGTCAGGTCTCTGGTGGATGTGGCAGTTTGATCAGCACTGATATGTGTTGACAACGTCTAATCTGAAAAAATTGAAAGAAATGAATTAATATGCAAATTCATCCTTTATAATATAAACGTCCTTGAAGAGAGGAAGACAGGAGGGAGGGGGGGAGGGGGTGAATGAGAGAAAAAGGGAGTGAGGGAAAAAAGGAGAGAGGGGAAAGCATGGGGGTGGAAAGACTGGAGAAAATAAAGGAGGAAGTAAGGGAAAAATAAGAGAAATACAAATTTGAATGTGAAACAGGTAGACAGAAAGAAAAGAAGACATTTAAGAAAAACCTTGATAGAAAAAGGAAAGAAGATGAAGCATGGAATAAAAATACTGACAACCACTCATGCTACCCATCAGAAGATTTTCAAAAAACGTGACCTTGACCTTCAGGTCAAAATCACTGACATTCAAACTCATCTGAGTAGATACAACAATGGTATTAACTTAACTCTCCTACATCACTTCATTCTTGAGTTATCACATTCACAAACATAGGTGTGCACACTGCTCACTTGATCCAGAGATGAAAAAGAAAAACAAACAATTCTAAACAAGTGGAGCAAAAGCAAAAGATGTGGAGAGAGCAGGAGATGGAAGGGGAGGAAGGAAGAGAAAAGAAAGAGAAAAGAGGCAGAGGGAGGAAAAAAGAAATGAAATGAAGTGAAGGCGATGAGACTTGGGTAAAGGGAAGGTTTAGAAAAGAGGTGGGAGAAAGAATGAAGTAAGAACAAAGTGAAATGTAACAGGAATGGAAAAAGGACAAAGTGAAAAATAGGCAGGGATATCTGAGGAAAAAGGGGAAACAAAAGGGGAAGGGGGAAAAGGAGAAGAAGAAGAAGGAGGGAAAGGAAAGGACATGAAGCTTCCCAGGAGGAGCTACAAATCTTCATCTCCACCCCCTCCCTCTTCTTCTCTTCCATCCCACCACCAGTCGCTCCTAAAGGAAAACAGCAGCCGATCTGACGGAGAATAATGATGATGGAGGGAGAGAGGGAATGGAAGAGAGAGAGGACAGACAAATGACAGGGGAGCTGGACCCCCCCCCCCCCCACCCCCCTTCTGTCTTTGTTATTCTCTTTGAATTAATGGGATTAGTTTCTGCATGCATACACACACTCACTCACTTGAGATATCACATTCACTGTCATACACACCTCTTTTCATTTTGACACACACACACACACACACACACACACACACACACACACACACACACACACACACACACACACACGTTGTGTGCTTGTTTGCAATTAAACAATTTCTGCATGAATGAAGTGAAGGAAGAACTGAAACAGCAAGAGAAGGAAGAAAGGCGAGGAGAGAGAAGAGAAAAAGAATCCACGTGACGAAGAACAGGAAGACGACTGGAGTAGGAAAAAAAATATAAAAAGAACAAGAAGACAGAAGGAGGAGCAGTGGGTCTAAGAGAGAAAAAAAGAGTCAAAGGAGAGGAGGAGGGTGGTGAAGAGATCGTAGAGATGCATCAAGAAAGAGCAGGGAACAAAGGGGCTCTGAGCAGAAGCAACAGAAATTATAAAAAAGGAAAAACAGAAGGAGAGTTTAAGAGTCAAAATAGAGAAATAATAGCAAAAAAAGAATGAGAAAAAAGAGCATAGGAAATGGGAGCAAGGGTATGAAAAAAATGAGGATGACAGAAAAGAAACAGCGTGGAGGAAAAGAAAAGAAGCACAAATTTAGGCATAAAGCAAGGAAAAAGTAGGGGAAGTGTGAGCAAGAAAATATAAACAGATGGAAAGGAAATGGAGGAGGAATAAGAGGAGAAGGAAATTAAGGAAAATGGTGTAAAAGTAGACGAAATATCAGATGAAAGGATGGAAAGGAGGAAAGAGGAAGTCAAGAGAGAATAAGTTGTACAGCAATGGAAGGTATAAAGAGGATGGACAGTGTAGGGAGCAACAACAGGAGAAGAAGACGAGATGGAAAAGGAGGAAGCTGTGAGAGTAGAGAACTGGGAGAAAAGAATAACAGGATGAAAAGAGGAAGAGATGATCTGGAGGAGGAGGAAGAGGAGGAGGGGTAAGTTCTGTTGTAAAAGAAGTGAAAGGAAGAGGAGGAGTGGAGGGAATAAGAACAAGTAAAAGATTACAGGAAAGAAGAGGAGGAAGAGTGGAGGGAGTCTGAAAGAACGCAGAGAGGGGAAAAAAGACAAACAGAATAAAAAGAAGAGAGAAGAGGAGGAGGAGCAGGATCATGTGGGGATTCAGAGGTGTTTTCTCATTCTGCTCATTCGGCGTGCGTAGCCATGGCGTCTTCGGGGACGACGCTCCTACAAGACAAAGATTAGCGCTACAAAGGCAGCAGGTGGCTACCGGCTCTGCCGCCGCCCGACTCTGGGACCTAATTATCTACGGCACTGAAACTTTCCCTCGTTTGAAGGACAAATGATTAATTAAAAAGAACAACTCACCTACGCCTGTGATCTGTGGACAATACCCAGAGTACTGAGGGTTTCTTTCCACCAGTGTGTGTGTGTGTGTGTGTGTGTGTGTGTGTGTGTGTGTGTGTGTGTGTGTGTGTGTGTGTGTGCGTGCGCAATTGCCGGGAAGTCTCAGTGGGACAGGGTATCATTGTCAGACACTCTAATAACGTTGCCTGGTTCAGGGAGCCCGTTGTGTCCGACTGATAACTAGCTAACGTGACAGAGGAGCGTGGGGCGAGACAAAGCAAGCTACAGCAAGGTCACTGCAACCTCCACCAGCTGCCGCTGCAGCCACAGCAAAGCGCCGCTACGACAAACTAAAGGAAGAGTGAGGAAAACACACTAATTTAACAAGAGGCGTGTAATACAGCAGATAAGGCAGACACATGTAGCACATTAATGAGTCATTTAGCAACTTTAAGTGGCTGAAAAGAGAAGCTCACAACAAATTAATCAGACTGACAGGGAAGCAGAAGTGTGCTTAAAAGACATCTCAAAGGCTCTAATGTTTCCAGTGTTGAGAAAACAAAATGGCAGAAAGAAAAAGTGGATCGGGCCAGAGGTGATTGATACTTTCAATTTGAGATACTAGGAAGAGTTAGGGAATGATCATAGGGAAGTTCTATGAGAAATACATACATACAGTATTGAAAATCAGCTTAGAAAACACTGGACAGAACTTTTAGTGTCCTGTGTACTTTAACAGAAGAGGCGCAACATGTTAAGTTGTAAAAAGCTTCTACTGGTACTGGTACTGTAACTGATTCTGCGTGACTAATGAGCCATATCTTGAAGTAATGGGTAAGATTTGTGAGGATGATGCAAGACTTGCATCAAGACAGCAAGACAGTAGTGAGGTGACAGACGGGTTCAAGGTGGGGGTGGGATAGTCTCTGAGCCCCCTCTTGTTTGCAGTGGTGATGGAGGAGTTGACAAGTGAGGTCAGGCAAGAGTGTCAGTGGACCACGATGCTCACAGGGACACTGTGATCTGTATTGAGAGAAAGTAGCAGGTGGAAGAGAGCCTGGAGGTGGAGGTATGCTCTGGAGAGAAGCAAAATAGCTGAGGTCAGCTATCCAAAGCAACAGACAGAGCGTGAGAGAAGTGAGGAAGAAGAGAGTGTAGGCAAAGTGGAAGTGGTTGGAGACAAGTGTTAGGGGTGATTTGTGAGTAAAGAGACCTGCTATAATGTAGGGTTGTGTTGGCAATTATAAAAAGGCAGGAGAGGTGACAGGTTAGGAGTGACCAGAATTGACAGTTAGAGAGGAAAGGCTGAAGCGATCTGCAGACCACAGAAAGACCACAGAGGAGATTCATGCATGTCATGAAGGAGGACATGCAGACGGTCGGTGGGACAGACAAGGATGGCAGGGATCGGGTGAGATGTAGGCAGATGATTCCCTGTGGCGAATCCTAAACGGAGCAGCCGAAAGAGGTACATCTCTTCATCATTGTTATAAAAAGCACATTATTTACTTATCTAAGATACTGTGGGCTTGCTTCGATTCATACACATAGAAATGGATGTGTGTGCCACTGCCCACACTGAAGCCATAAATGCAATCTAATTCTCTGGGAAACACTGAACCACAAGGCAGAGCAGACCCATGGGAGATCAGACAGGCAACCATGAAGGATGTGCCGCAGTGCACTTTCTTCCAAACACAGTATATACATATATAAGAGCAGGAATAATCTAAATATGGGGTCACACACACACACACACACACACACACACACACACACACACACACACACACACACACACGGAAAGCACAAGCGAGCTAGGTATTCATCACAGGGAGAGACTATTGTCAAAGAAAAGTTTAATTGTGTAAACACTCTGTAACTGTCCTGTCATATTCCTGCCTCTCCGGCTCACTATCGCCTCCATGGCTGTAATTGAATTGCTAGTGTCAGGAGGGAGAGGAGGGGAGGAAGAGGTGGAGGAGGGAAAGGCAGGAGGCGAGACTCGCCTTATGAATAGAATGTGTTTTCTATCAGGCAGGATTTGACAAATTGTGTCAGGAAGAAAAGTCCAAGCGATAACAGTTTGGTATATGAAAGTGGAGGAGGTGCTACAGGGGAATGGAGAACAGGCAGCGAAAGGGCGAAGAAGGGGGATGAGGAAGGAAAGAAGGAAGGACAGAAGGAAAGAAGCAGGGGCAGAAATAGGAAGTGATTTTTTAAAAATGTGGAGGAAGAGAAGAGCGACGATACTGGTTGGAAAAAGAAGATAGGAAAAGAGGGCTTAAGAAATCAGAGGGGAGAGGTTTGAAAGACAAGTATGGGGAGTGAAGACGAGGAGGAGGTGGGAGAGATAAAGAAGCAAGGAGAAAAAAGAGGAGATAGAGGAGGTAAAGGCAGAGGACAAAAAGAAATGAAGGGAGGAAGAGGGAAGGAGATGATGAAGACTACGAAGTTGGGAGTAAAGACAGAGAGGAAAAAGAGGACGAGACAACAGTGGAAAGGAGAAGAAAGAGGAGGAAAATGAGTGAGAGTGGAAGATAGGAGCTGTACTGTCTGTGCTGAGGAAGGAAAATGATCTGAAGAACAAGGCAGAGACGAAATTGAGGAAGAGGAAGCAATGAAGAAGGATTCAGTCAGATTCCTGTACAGTTTTTTACAAAGCTTTACAAAGTTTGTGTGTTCGTGTGTGTAACAGTAGATTTCCTCAAAGCCTTTCCCACATTGTTTAAAGCCTGGGAACCAAAGTTTTTTTCATATATAATCTGTAACACACCTCCACTTCTCCTCCTCCTCCTCTTCCTCACCTCACTTTCTCCATTTCCTTTCCTTTTCTCCCCCAGTGCATCCTCCCCACATTTCCTCTCCTTTTTCACGACAGTGATAAAAAAAAGATACTTTTATTTTGACAGTCTTATCAGGACAGTGAGCTCAAATCAAACAGTGCTCTAATAGCCTTGAGACACCTCAGTCCTAGCTTTGTCTCTCCTGGTCTCTTTTGACTCCTGTATTTCCTCCTCTGAGATATCCCTCAACCCCTCGTTTCATCTTCCTCCCTCCTCCTCCCTCCTCTTCTTTCTCAGTGATCTCCCTGTGATAGGACTAAGGCTTTTCTAAGCTGTATTTAGCTTTTCCACTTTCTCTTTTGGGAGCTGATCTACCTATGAAAAGACGAGGGGAAAAGGGAAGACAGAATGGTTGTGAAACAAAGACAAAAAAGAAGATGAACGATTACAAAGCAACAAAAAAGGTCAAAAGTTTGATCTGTATATTTTGGTTAGGTACCAGTGACAGGAACCCTCATGTGCTGGAGAGAGCAGTGCATTAATGATCAGCGTGTCTGCGTCTCATGTTTTACATAATGACACATTGAAGTGTCCGCATACCATTGTCCACGAAGTATAGAGACAATAGGGTTGAGGAAAGGAGGGAAGACGTGGAGTCTGAGGTGGAGGGTAAATGAACAGACAATTTGTTTTCCCTGATACGGATGATGAGACTGACAGCTCGTCTTTGTTCTGACTGAGGTCGGAGGTCACAATGACACACGCATACACAACGCAGAGATAATAGGCAATTGTCTGTATCTGCAACCTGCATAATTACTTCCAGAGACAGAGAGAGACGTGACTCCTGCTGGAAAGCCCAAAAGGGAGGAGAAAGACAGAAAACAAGGGCAAAACAAGCCAAAGTCAGGAGACTGCAGAGAGAAAGAGAGTGACAGTTTAGTTCTTGCGTTAGTCCTGAACCTGCTACTGTGAAGCAGGATTTGGGGCTTTAACTCCACAATTCAGTCAACTTCAGGTTTTTGGAATTTTGGAAAGGGAGTTACTGGTTACTGGGTTACATCGGCATAATAATTAATGCTGCACACCTAAGAGGTCAACCCCCACCAAAACACTGCCTACCTGACAAATCAGGTCTCTTTTAAAGACATATACATACTCAGAAAATCTTATGGGCCCCCTATGCAGGTAGTGGCAGGGTCAATGTTTTAAAGACCATTTAAAGTTTTTGTTTTTCTTTGACAGACATCAATAAGAAATATAGATTTTTAGGAACAACTTCACTTCACTTTTTTTCTTTCAGAAGCTTTAAAGCCACTTCATTGCTCTATGAGCCCTAATATTGCAAAATCATTAATTGTTACAGTTGTGGTCAGAAATGTACAATAATCAGGGGCATGAATGTCATGGTAATTTGGGGCTTTTAATGATTTCTTTGAAGTGATTTATTTTTTTTGAAGCAAGCTTCACATTGCCTTGGACTTGAGAGGGTGCTGATTGAGAAAGAAACCCCTAATCTAAAACTGACACCTTCAAGTGGAAATTTGCTGCTGCCCATGTGGACAAGCTAAATGCCTTTTAGAGTAAAGTTTTATAGATTGGGCTATTTGGCCACAAGTAAATCAAGTGTATTTTTCGTTTGTGTTGTATTGGCAGAGCATGCATTTTTAATATTGTTCAATCATTTTCATTTAATTGTGGGAAGCCAAAATCATGTCAATCACTGAAATGAGAATTCAATTAACTGTGCAACCCTATTATGCATTACTGCGTATTTACTTTACAGAACAAACAATTGTAAATGCAGCGACATCTTCCAGTGTCTTAAACCTGTGACACCTGCGTCATTTATGATCGTACTATTTATATGATGAAGCGGGAGTTAGATGATGAGACGCAATCTCTCCAGCATGTTTTGCGGATGCCTCAGGGAGCTCCTCTTGCTACAAGTCATGCCTGACTCATCTCACCTAAGAGGGGTCCAGGAGGCAGATGCCCATATCATCTCAGCTGACTCCTAGCATCTCTACTCAGCCCCTCCAGAATTACCAAGCTCTGCACTCTATCTCTAAGGCCGAGCCCAGACAGCCTTCAGAGGAAAGTCATTTCTACTGTTTATATCTCCAGTCTAATTCTTTCAGGCAGTTCCCACAGCTCATGGACATAGGTGTGGGTAGGAACATCGATCGATCTGTAAATCGACACCTCTGCTTTCCTAGTCTCTTCACCACAACAGACCACTCCAGCACTGGCATCAATCTGTCTGTTCCCTCACTCTTGGACAAAACCCCGAGATACTTTAAACACTGCACCTTTTTTCAATTCAATTACAGTCACCAAGAAGCACTTTATATTGTAAGGAAAGATCCTACAGTAATAGAAAGAAACCCCAACAATCACACAGGGGAGAACCATAGCCTCAGACTCTTCTGCTACTCCACTATCCACTGTAACTGGTTACATGCTGCCAACACCACCTGTTATGTGAACCTTGTTAGAATGGTAAACCTGGGCTTATTTATTGAGCCTTTGTGTTGCCGCTTAGCCTGATTAGGGACAATAGTGCAAATGAAGCCAGCAAATGACTAAACTTCAAATCTAAAAATGTATAATATGAGTGAATTCCATACATTGCTGATTCTGTAGCAGTAGGTTTTGCAGGGTGGAGTTGCTAACCCCCACGCCCAACCCTCGTCCTTTCTCATCCAGGCTTGCCAGGATGATCTGATGATCTGAGCCCAGATGATCTGAAAATCGTCGACATCACCTGGGACGAAGCCGAAGCAGTCGCCACTGACCGACGTCAATGGAGATCGTTAACTGCCCGATGCGCCACTTGGTGTAGGAGAAACTAAGTCAGGGGTGGGCAACTCCAGGCCTCAAGGGCCGGTGTCCTGCAGGTTTTAGATACCCTGCATCAACACACCTGAATCAAATGATGAGTTCATTACCAGGCCTCTGGAGAACCTCAAGACATGTTGAGGAGGTCATTTAGTCATTTAAATCAGCTGTGTTGGATCAAGGACACGTCTGTCGTACACCCCTGAACTAAGTGCTAAGTAATGGGGGAATTAGATGAAATGCACAATGCAAGAAGTAGAAGAAGTACAGAGAAATGTCAAAAGATCACGAGTGATAAATTAAAGCAGAGGTGGGTTAGAAATGTACTTGCATGTGTGCCACACATGCAGATGTGAAGCAGATAAATCCATAGCTTTTGGTCCCAGTCATGCTAAAGAAAAAACAAAACAAGCCAAAAACAAATACAAACAGACACAGCAAATATGAGATTTCCCAACGGGCTCTTCTTCTGACATTTTCAGTGACAACAGTGGTGTCACAAAACAAATACAGTGTCCAGCACCTTATAACACTCCTATCCTGCATTGTTTTTTAGCCAAACATAGCAGGGTGCTGGATCTCTTCTTTTCTTTTTGTAACAACTAAAACCTGAGGAGGAAGAAGCTTAAACCTTGTGAATATGAAGTGTTAGACACACAAGCAGCCCAATAAGATTATGGTCTGTTAGTTTTTCTTTTTTACTGAATTAAAGCCAAAATAGAAGTTAAACTGCTTGTAAGCAATCTACATTCAGAGAGTGGTTCAAGGTTCAAATTTATTTATATAGCATATTTCCAGACAGATGATTATAGCTCAGAGATGGTTATACTGGAATCCTTGTTTTGGACTTTTTAAGTCTTGGGCTGGACAAATACCCCCATATGAACAAAGCATCCTTTGTCCCATACATCCACTGCAACTCTTCTGCATATGTCCAAACCATCTCAACCTTGCCGCTCTAACTTTGTCTCCAAAACAACAACCTGAGCTGTCCCTCTGATCTGCTTATTTCTAATCCTGTGCATCCTGGTCACTCCCAGTGAAAACCTTAGCATTTCATCATTTCTGTCACCTGCATATATACAACCAGTCGCACTACCAGCTTGTAAACATTCTCTTTCACTCTAGCTTCCCTCTGTCACAAATCACCCAGGCTTTACTGTTCCACCTGCCTCCCTCTCACTCGCACATGTATTCTGTTGTACTTCTACTGGCTTTCATTCCTCTTCTCTCCAAAGCATATCTCCACCTCTCCAGGCTCTCTTCCAACTGCTCCCTACTCTCACTACAGATCACAGTGTCATCTGCAAACATCATAATTAACAGAGACTCCTGCCTGAACTCATCTGTCAACCTGGACACCAAAGAACCTTCTTTGCAGTTCCTTCCAAAGATCATAGACAAGTTAAACAATCTACCTTACCCCGAAAAAAAAAAATGCTAGCTTGCCAATGCAGGATGCTTTGGGAAATTTTCTATAGCTAATGATTCCAGATTTCTTTGGCTACCCTAATTATGACTAAAAATGAAAATATGGAATACATGCTGAACACACTGAAATATTAAAAGCATTATAGCTGATCATTAATATATAGTTTTGTTTGCCATTTCGAAGAATTTGAGCCAGCACGCATATGGCGAGAGGTGGCATACACCCTAGGCGGGTTGCCAGTGCATCACTGGTTTTGCTCCTCATAATGTAAATCTTTTGGTTTTAGGTTTATCGGCCACACTGGAATAACGTGCTTTTTTAGGGTTTGACTAGCAGCTAACAATATGACTATAAAATTATCAGCATTTGATTAACAACTAACTTCAAACGGACTTGTAACTTCTTATTGCATGTTGCAAATATTTGTCGCTCAACAACACAATTATAAACACATTTTAATACATGTAACCAGTGGTCTTTCAAAGTTGCATCACTGCAACTTCCATCACTGTTCAGGACAGTTTTTTCTAAAGAGCCCATTTCCATGTTAAATTAATTCATAACTTAGTCTTCACTTTTCTTCCTCTGTGTCTCTGAGTCCTTCTGTTGTTATTTCTTTTCTTTTAATTTCTATCTCTCTCCTCGTCTCTCTGTTCATGTTTGGCCAGACGAGCGCAGCGTCCCCAGATAAAAGACAACCAAACAAGAAAGGGAAGTACAAAAAACCCCCCCAAAAAACAACAACACAAGAAGCAGAACACGATGAGAAGGAAGAAGAAACAGAGAGGATGGGGACAACAGAGCGAGGCGCATGCTTGGTGTAATTGAATCCAGGCGGCAGCAGAGAGAGGGACAGATGGATGAACTGAACAGATTAGCATCCGTAATCAGAGGAAGGCGTGAGGAGGAATAGATGTGGCGGCCGTGTTCAGTGAGCTGCTAACTGGTTTTACAAACATGTCTGTGAAGAGTTGCTCTGGCTCCTGATGAACACAAACTATGACTTATTGTCTCTGATCAGATGGAACAGACGTGCACCCGCTGTTTTACATGATTACTACTTCTACTGAGGCTTTGAAGAGGGTCATCGCCTAGCTCTGATAGAGAGAAGAACGTGGACAGATCTGTTGCCGGTCACGGAGTGTTGGCTGTGAAACTTCAA
The DNA here is from genome assembly GCF_900408965.1 of Simochromis diagramma. Classification (NCBI taxonomy): domain Eukaryota; kingdom Metazoa; phylum Chordata; class Actinopteri; order Cichliformes; family Cichlidae; genus Simochromis; species Simochromis diagramma. The sequence continues at coordinate 20,343,172 of NW_024387030.1, read as the reverse complement.
GTTCATCTGTAAGAAACATTTAACAAACAGGAGGAAATGTCTTATTTAGTTTTTTTCAGCCTCGGATGAATCCATATTTGCTGTTCCAGTGTGTATAAATCAAACACAGTGTGTGCTGCTTATACGTTGTTGGGGGTACCAGAGCAAACTACCCTGACCAGATAATGGAAGGCCTCTCATTGGCTTCAGGTTTAGGGTACGGTTAGAGTCAGAGTAAGTCTCCGGGAAATAAGAATAGCTCATCTTGCCATCATGCTAATGTGATCTTATGTGGGTACAGACTTGCGACCTTAGAGCTGGGATGTTCGGCTCAAGCTTCATGCCCCCCTTTTTAATCTATCTTTGTCACTTGAAATATCAGCTTTTCCTTGCTTCCTTCCCTCTGTCCCATTGTGTTTACACATGTTAGATACCTTCTTGATTAAGTCTCCAATTTACTCTTTCTGTTGCTTTCCTTTTATTAAACTGGATCTATTTTTGTTTTTTTGTCCCTTTTTAGTTTTCATTAAGTCTATCCATGTTAACCTTCATGCCCATCTTTGACATTCTTTCCTTCCTTCTTTTCTTCTTTCATTCATACCATTGGTAAACTTGCTGTAAAATGCATTTCCACATCCTTCCATAGTCAAATGCTTATCCATTTTTTTCCTTCCTTTCTTCCTTCCATATGATAAAGTGCTATATAGGGCCTTTCTTTTCTGGTCTATTATTTATTCACTTAAGTTCCTCCAGTTTACCCCATTCGTCCTTCCTGTTTTAAACTGGATCAATTTTTGTTCCTGTTTAGTTTTTGCACTCTCTATCCTTGTTTTCTATTATATTTCAGTGACCTGCTAAACATTATTTCTTAATTTCTTCTCCTGCTTGTACTTTCCTTCCTTTAATTAGTCTTTTCTTATTCCTGTGCTGTAATACTGAAACTTTAACACGTCGCCTTTCTTTGCACCGTCAGGGGCAGACCTCTTCACCATGTGTGACATATCACTCTCTAAACTTAGTTTGAGCTCACTCACTCTCACACACACACCCTTCGTGCCCACAAATTAAAAGTTGAGTGTTGGACCTTGAAGAGTTCCCATGTTATCATTGCTGTGACAGAAAGATAGCAGTGAGGAACGCTTTATTTGCCGTCCGGTGCCGTCCTGTCCTCTGCTGCCGTTATCTGAACAGCTCCGGCTTCCATTGTAAACAGCCCTGTCCTCGTTAAGAAGCCTAATTAGAAAACTCTAATAATAATGGTGTGTGATTGTCCATTGTGTACTCTAAAGATTCCATTTAGAGCGGTGGCGAGTGGGTGGTGGTTTAATAAAACTTAACCAAACGGATAATTTTGCTCTAGTAATAATCCTCTGCTTCTGAAAGTTCTTTGTTTGCCTCAAGTGGTTTTATTGCTTTGCTTAAAAAAAAGACACTGATTTAATTAATCTGGGCACTTTCAGAAAATCCATTGTGACTAATTTTGCCACTGAGTGTGGATTTTAGAGGACCTGCTGTATAGAAATCATTTACCAGGTCTGAAAAACAGAACAGCTTTATGCAAGACTTTGAGACTGAAAAAATTCCTTTTTCTGTTAAGACTGTTGGCAACTCTGCTTGTGAGAGTGAGCTATCCCTCACTAATTAGTTTACTGAAGAAAAACAATCATGTATTAACCTTGATCATTATCTAGAAACAATCAGCTCACCGGCCTAGCTTGTAACGGGTGTAACCTGCCACCGCACAACCTGTGGTAGTGTGATTGCCCTTAGCACTGTGCAATCTTGAGAATCAGTTTATCAATATGCAAGATTAACACGGTGGACAAGTATATTTTACACTTCGATTGTGGCTCAAGGGTTGGCAGTTCGTCTTGTAATCAGAAGGTCGTCGGTTCGAGCCCCGGCTCGGACAGTCTCGGTCGTTGTGTCCTTCGGCAAGACACTTCACCTACTGGTGTTGGCCAGAGGGGCTGATGGCGCGATATGGCAGCCTTGCTTCTGTCAGTCTGCCCCAGGGCAGCTGTGGCTACAACCATAGCTGTCTCCACCAGTGTGTGAGAGTGAATGAATAGTGGAATTGTAAAGTGCTTTGAGGGTCTCAAAAAGCGCTACATAAATGCAATCCATTATTATTATTTTAACCATGATGTTTTCTAAGCCTAACCAAGCAGTTATCCAACTTCAGGTTTCTGCCAATCCAGAAAGAATCACCAAGAAATCTAACAAGCATGGACCGGCAAAACACGAACCAAGAACTTTCTTGGGAAGCCACTGCCGCATAAAGTGAAAGCTAAAAATCAAAGATACACACATTGGACACAGTCTGCAGTGTCCTGGTCCTTATACAAACTTTTCTTACACTTGCCATAAAAAAATTGTAATAGCTAATACATTGCAATAGAGGAGGACTGAAGTCCCTCCTAGTGGTCAGTGAGTGAGATATTACGAAATAAAGCTGGTAATAAAAAGATAAAACCAACACTGGGGTAGAGCAAACAGCCAAACACACAACTGACGAAAGAAAGTGTGCGGGTTTGCTTTGCTAGAAGCACGTATGAATTTGACCACAAATCAAAATGATCACATACTCAGCTCACAAAAATCAGGAGTGAAAGGTGGATTATATTTTGAAAAGTTCATTTTCATTTGTGCTCATACAAAGAAACTGAGGTGGATTTGGGAGAATTTCTTTTTTCTTTCAGTGACTGGAGTCTGAATCCATATAAATCACCACACCTCAAAATGCTTGGACAACATTACCAAAGCAAGCTGCTAAGAAAAACCCAGAAACTTTTGTTTGCTACCTAGCTATAGTGCTCTATATGATGCACAGCACATTAGAATTTCTTACATACAGTTGGCATCAAGCTCTTTTTAAAGGCCTTTGAGGAAAACAAAAATATTTGAGAAAATGAGGCTTGAAGAAAGAGGTGAATGACAACTAGAGTGTGTAATACAAGAGAACAGTGTACATGTGTAAATATCCCTCCAGATTTGACCTTTGCCTCCTGTCCTGGAGTACAAGTGACATTTCAAATGCAAATACAAACACACTCGACTACCGAACACACACACACACACACACACACACACACAGTAAATTTGTCCTTGGGCAGCAGCCGCTGCCAATGGCTACTCTACATGACATTAAACGTAGGTGACTGTAAACTTGGATAATTATGATAAATGTGAGTGATTATGACGAATTATTCCCCTCCATTGTGCTAATAGCATAATTAGCAACAATAATCAAAGACTTATGATGTTGAAATAAGGCAATGCCGCGGACAATTAGACCGCAAGGAGCTAGTAATGGAGAACTTATGGTGTTTTCCTGGAGGGCAGAATTACTCTTACTTCCAGAAAGACTTTGAAACTGCGCTGGTTTTCTTAGTAATTCTGCCCTCTGATGAGAGAAAATTGAAATAAATACTCCATTAAATGCAAGCTTTTATGAAGATGGAGTGAATGAGAATGAACGTGAGTGTAAATAAGAAGGCAGGTGGCTCAAAGGCAAACCATGTAGGTACTGCTTTGTCCTTCGAGTCAACTATTCAAGCTAAAGTTTAACTTGAAGACATAAACAGTAAGAAAAACTGAAACTGTTGTCATGATTCTGGAAACGTGAACATACATGCCTCGTCTCGGGTGTTTTCTTCCTGCTCAGGCAGAGATAGTCTAAGGCGTACTGAAGCCTGAAGGCACATCAGATCATTAAAGCAGCAAAGACCTAATCTTGAGTTTGGATAATAAGGCAAAGGAAATGACGGATGTAAAAACTCACTGTCATTTTTCTGTCAGAGGTGTCATCATTGTGTGGTCATGCAGTTTGAAGAAGGGATGGTTTTTGAAATCTTGCCCTCTTGCTGTGTTCAAAAATCACTTTGACATCAGAGATGTTAGAATGTTGCTGAACAGCAGACCTCTAAAAGCAAAACAGGATCAAATTCTCTAGGTGATGGATTGAAAGATGCGCTCCCTTTCACAAACTCATGGGAGAAACAATTAAATCATGTGTCTGACACAAACAGAACCTCGAATATTGCAAGAAGGATGTGAATGTGAGTATCAAATTCAGTTACTATTTAGTTGCTGAATATCCAGAGGCAGTAGTGCTATTTTTATATAAGCATCTATATGACATTGTAAGGCAGCTGGGCTTTCACCCGATTTGCAAAATCACCATCACACTTTTGACAAATTAAATCTTGCCGAGATAAAAGCTATATGCTTGCAGAGAATGAGAAACTGCCAGCAAATATTCCTATAATGATAACAAAAAGTGTTTAATAATAGCTGTAAATGATATCACCCTGTTGATCTTGTTGGTCCATGATTAACATTGCAAATTACCATTACATTGTTGTGATATCGTAGCTTTGCAATGTGGGGAAAAAGGGAAAAAATGATATTGCTCATATAAAATATAGTTCATCTGGAGCAAATAGTAAGCATTTTAAGTGAAACTTGGTTTGCTGTTAGCCAAATTTAGCTTACTCACGTTGCTTTTTTAATAAAAGCAATAAAGCAGTAAAAGCAGCTTTTAGCTAACTTCTTGGCTAATGCTAACTGAATGCTCACAAGACAGCATTTGCCAATGGCAATGTTGACTAACATTATTATGACGATGTAGGAAAAACATGAACATGGGGATACCAGATATCCCTAATCACTTAACAACATGCTAACTCTATAGCTAGGTACACTGACTACTTGCTAGTTTTCGAAGCTTTCGCTGGTTTCTCCTTCTATCTATGCCTTAAATCCGACTGGTTGAAATTACTTTGTGGCAGACAGTAATTCCCCTTATAAGTGTCATTTAACAATAGGTTTCCACTGATGACTTACTACATCAGTGTAGCAAATCAAACTGCATGACAGGTGCTGTGCTGTATACAATTATCCAAGTTGGCTCAAATTTAACAGTGACAAGTTACTGATCTTCCTTTAGACTTTCCCCAAGTTTAAATGGTTTTTGAAAGATTAAACAAAGAAAAGTACTCAAACTAATGGCTGCCTTGGAGCAAGGAAATTGAACAGATTAAAACTAAAGGTCAGAGCATTTACACTTACTCAATGCTAAATTACATGTTTGATATTCATTTTGTGTAACAGGTTAGTAAGAATGCAACATTTCAGGATTTTTAAGAATCTGAAAAGCTTTGTGTTTAATAGGTATTAGATGATGAGGATGAGTTTTAGTAACTGGTCTTTTGTTTGAGGCAAGATCTTACAATTTTAGCGAAGCACTCCTTTGGTCATGCTACAAATTTCCATGGTGCGACAAAAACACTAGATTTAAACACAAACCTATCTTTAACAATATAATTATTAGAAATTATATTATATATGCACTGATTAAATCTAGCAAAACCTTCAGTATTACAGCAAAAGACTATAGAATTTGTCCAAAAAACCTGTAGCAGCCTTACTGCCACAAAATAAGTTTTCAAAAACCTTACCATTGCCAAAATCTTACAGCTGTGCCAAAACATGCAACCATTAACCACCTCCTTCATTGTAAGAATGTCAAAGGTCAAAGTCAACAGCCAGCACACATCAGATACATTCCCGAAGTCTATGTGACCCTGAACTGATGATATGTAAAGAAGATACTGAAGTGAGAGAAAATAAGAGCTGCATGGAGAGTTTTCCTCCTCTCTGAGACTCTGAATTACACTTAGGAGTAATAATTTTCAACCACTCACCCTTCAGAACGGTTAGAGATGCTGAGCCTCTCAGGCTCAGTTTGACTGATATTAGTCAAATTGCGTCATGCGCTTTTAAAGATGACTCTCTTTAACTGCAAGAGGGTGTTGCAAATAGAAGCGTTGAGCTTCAAAGGAAGCTCTCTCCTCCAAGGTCATCTCGTGTTTTAACTCCAATTTCAATACTTTATGAGCGTGACTGTAATTAAAATGATGGGGTCAGCTTTCTGATATATTACAACAGAGCAACCAATGAGGTAAAGCCAGTTAATTCTTTTTCAAATTGAAACTGGCAAACTTCACATGGAAAAGACAACTTTTGGTTTCTTGAAATGCGGACGGAGTCTCCTTTATTTAGCAAACAGGACAATAAGTTGTAGGCAGTTAACTGGAAATCTGCTTATGCTGTTATCTTAGCTTTGTAGGTGTCTCCTCAGATATCTGGGCTCATTGTCCTGCTGCAGAGCATCTTTGTGACTGATCAGAATCTTTCCTAAAGTCATTCCGCAAATAATAATATAATCTTTTAAACATAAACCATAAACATTCATGGCCATCTGCAGTGAGCAAATGCTGGCGTTCACGTCTTGTATCAAATTGGAATTTATAAATAAAAACCGGTCATGATGCAGCTTTTGCTTTCTGCAGAAACATGGTCTTGTATTCTGTTGTAGATATCATTTATAATTAATGGAGCATAGCGATACATCAGGCACACCAGTAGATCAGCTAATTGATATCTAAATATACAACTGGCTAACCCTATATTCTGCAAGCCCATTTACAACCCACCTCCACCTTATTTACTGTGTTGGAAATAGTGCCATATCTGCTCTTTCTGAAGCTTCTCTGTTCTGTGCTGAGATCCTTCTGTTGCTTTCTCTCCCTGTGGATTTCAACATGGATGCAGAATGGTGGGGAAGTCCCATATCACCAAATACAACTCATTTTAGATGGAAATGAGGAAAAAATGATTTCTGCTTTTTGACTATAATGACCCTGTCTGATCTGAACCTAATTTCTTGCTTTGTACCGTGGAACAGTAAGTTCCTTTGAAACAAAAGGGCTGTTTTGACTTGGCTTTGAAATGAGATGATTTGAGATTCACAATCAAATTCTGTAACTTACTGAATAAAAAAAAAATGTTTCCCTTTAGTATTGTTTCACTGCTGTAGAATCAAATCAAAGATGCCCAATTCACTCATTCTTTCTATACTTAAAAGCTTTCTATCTAAGAATGACATGCATTCATTCTCTGACAGACGCATCGGAGAGCAACTTGGGGTTAGTATCTTGCCCAAGGATATTTGGCATGCAGACTGTAACAGCCAGGAACTAAACCACCAACCTTCCAGTTAGTAGATGAGAGCAATTAGAGATTTAAAACCTTAGGATTGAGGATACGGGTAAGGCTTTTTTCAGAATAAAGCTGCTGTTTCTCAGGCGAGTTTTCATAGAGAACTGACCAGTATTAACATATTTTCTCACAACTGCTCTGATCAAAGATTATATGATTCAAAGTGGATATCCATGATTATACTACATATAGATTTACAGGGGTAAGAACATTGGCGCATGGATTCTTTTACAAGATGAGTGTAATACACTTGATTGATGGTGTCAATCGCTGAAGAAGAATAAAAAGTTCTTTGTCAGCCTGTGGATTTATTTCATGTTTGTCATTGTTGAAGAATTTTAAATCTTTGGTTTCTTTGCTGTATGTTCTGGTCTTTGTTGTACTTTGTTGAACTTCCACCCCAATCAGTTTTAGCAAATATTAAAAGGGAGTTTTTCCTTCCCACTGTCGCCAAAGAGATCGCCCATAGGAGGTCATCTGATTGTTGGTTTTTTTCTGTCTTCTCTGAATTACTGTAGGGTCTTTGCCTTACAATATAATGTGCCTTGAGGCAGCTGTTGTAGTAACTTGGGGCTATGTAGATAAAATTGAACTCAGTTTTAGTTTGTTCCGGCTTTTAGATCCTTCCTCAACCCCTAATGACAAAAAACCCATGGAGGTGCACAAAGAACATCTAAAGTCCACACAGAAAGTATCCAGCCAACCAGGAGATTCAAAAGTGATGTAGACCAGGTTTGAGGCTACAGTCCTAATCACAGCAGAAGGATATCACCCACCCTTAGTGTGGCTGTAGAGTCAAGGAAAAAGATACAGGACAGACCGATGCCCCAAAATCTCATTGCAGAAACAATCCAACTCAGAGAAAAAAGCACCAGTGAAAGAACTAAAAAACATCCAATTTACAATACTGGAGGTTGAGATGAACAGCAGTGTTACCCTGGACACCTGAAATAAGCCCCTTCTTCTCCTGAGAAAAACTCATACAAATTCATACAAGCTCTGCTGCACCCCTTCCTTTTCCAAATTAACATTAAATAACACATACATGAATCCTAATCCTCCCTCTTCCTCTCTCTCTGGTCAAGTTATCATTGGGGATCACTCTTTCACATCCATATATGTCTGCCTGAAACCTCTCCCCCCCTTTTCTCTCTCTTTCTCTGGACAAATTAACATTGCTAAGCACTCATGCACATTCAAACATGTCCCTACATCCCCTGCCTCTCTTTCTTTCCATCTCTCTAGGCAAATTAACATGGGAGAACAAACACCTTTGTCCTCGTTTCCTTGCTTTTCTCTTTTGCTCTTTTTCATCGTGTGGTTGAATTAACTTAGGAATCACAAAGAAATTCATGTAAACTCCCATTTGTATTATTTTCTGCCTATACATGTTTAATCTCTGCTGCTTTTCTTTCTCGTCAGACAAAAAGATGCTGATGACCACATACATGTGCTCTTATCCTATCTCCCTATACATATCCAGTTTAGAGGGTGGGGAGACCAGGTTAGAGGTTTGCAGAATGTCAAAGGAAAAAAAAACTGGGGGAACAAAAACCTCAAATGTGGAACTTCAATTAATTTAAAGCCCCCACCCATCCATCAGCTGCACCAATCAGCCAAGAATAAATCCGCGGCAGATCTAATTATGGTGCCGTCTCCGAAGACCCCGGCTGCCGCGAAGCCAATCTTCAACTCCTTGTTTGAACAGGCTGATGAACTAAGGGACTCGATGGATATCAAGTCATTTTGTTTAATTTATAAATGGATTTTCCCCTAATACTTAAATTATCATCAGCATGAGAGAGGGAGAAAGTGAAAGAGAGAGAGAGAGCACAATCCAAAGCGTTTGTAAGGTAAAAAGTCTTGAACATGTGGTGCAGGAGAGGATGGAGGGATAAATGGATGGAGGGATGGAGGAGACAAGGCAAAGAATTCCAATGAGAAATGTGTCCTTTCCCAGTTTATAGCAGTGATGGCTCTACAGTGTGTTGAATCAATTTGTTCAAACATTCAGCAAACGATAGAAGCATCAAGGTTAGAGAATGTTAGCGAGAAATGGGTTGCGACCAAGGAGAACCCTGCAGACTGAAAAATGGAGCCAACACAGAAGCATCACTGACTCCCATGTTTAAATGGCCAACTTAACAGGATCAAAAACATATGTTTACACTTTTGACTGGTCATTTTTTTCCTGCATGCATCACCTTGACGACATAATTCAGACTCAAACATCTAGACCCGAGACCGTTCAGATATTCTGCTGAGGCTAACACCTACAATTTGACTGCCATATAAAGTGCTCCCCAATGCTATTTCAATGTCTTTCAATCAGTCTGTTACAAACTTTGATTTCATCTAGCTTCAGGAGAAACTTCCTGAAAAATCTAGTCCAAAAAGGTTTATCTGCATACTTTTCAAGAGAATATAGAAGCTTTCTGAGTCAAAAGTCTTGAGTTGTCTGGTTTAGTCAGAGTCATTGCAATTCTCCTTTGGTTTTATCAAGGTCAGTCATCAATCTCTTAAAAAGCAAAGCCTGTTGTCAATTTCATTTTTCAAGCCTCTAGAACTCAAATGGATTGCTTAATTTTGATCGTGAAGTACTTCACAGCAGTCGTAAGTATTGTCCTGTTTGAACCTTTGTAACTTCTTTTCTCAGCTTGAGGATCTGTGGCAAAAATACAAATAAAGTTTCCTAATTTGAAGCCACTCTCCCATGTTTACCTACCTGGTTCGGGCGTCTCAGAGTGTGACGATGAAGAAGCCGAAGAAGCCCCGTCTTCGTTGACTGCTCCCTGGGATAGAGACATCCCTCGGCCTGGAGGAAGTTTCATCCCAAGCTGCTCTGCCATCTCCACATGATCGCCAGGGTGGATGTAGTCAAACACACTGCTACCAGTGAGCTCCACCTGCAGAAATAAAGCGTTGCTAAAAATCATCCTGTAAAACCCTTTTTGTTCTTTCTTTTGTTTCTACACAATCTTTAATTTCTTGGCTCATAGTTTACCTTTTATTATTTGTCATTTATTTTAATAATTGGTCCCACAAACCAGTGAAGAATTTGTGTGTGCTGAAAAACACTCAAATCTCAAATATGGAGAAGCAATGGCTGTTGGTTTTTGGACAGTTCGGAAATTGTTAATTGCTGAAATTCTGTTCTTTGGGGTATCATTTTCATCTTTTTTTTGCTGATTCTTCGTCCTCCTACTCCGCAGCTTGTCATCTTTCTTTCTCCTCCACCCTTTACTCCACGGCTATTTTTCAATCCATAGTTCCATATCTCTATATCCCATGCTGTTCCTTTGATTCCTAAATTCACCCTGTTCCCCTATGTCACTCTTCTACTTCCACCAATACAATAAAGGCAATCCATCTCACAATGCACACTTTTGTAGAACTGGTAGGATTGAAGATTTTCCCTCAGGAAGAAAAGACAAAATGCATTGAGCATGCATTAAAAGTCTGCTGTAGATGGAGTTATTGAGCAAGCAGAAAAGAGAGGCAATTAAGACTCTTACTTAACAGAAAAATCTCTCGGAAAAGGCAAATGCATCAGTTTATTGCAAAATATTCACGTCTAATGAATTCTTCTTTTCTTTTTTTATTTTCTCTTTGACATGTTATATTTTATTGGTAAGTGACCTTGTTAAGTAAAGACGGTACCATCTGAGTATTTACTAATCAATCTGTGTAGTAAAAGAATGGCTATATGTAAAATATTATACTTTCAGGCAGGTCAAAAAGTCGAGCTCTGCCACAAGCCTAGCAGATTAGATAATCTTACTGTTGTAATGTTCTTCTATGCATCCATTTGGAAAATCTAGTTTAGCCTGCTCAAAGTTGCTGCACACCTGCAAGGTGCTTTGCAACCCACCTCCACCTGAGCTATCAGTGTCATATCTGTTATCACTGACACCTGCTTTGCTCTGGGCTGGGGTCCTTTTGCTACCCTCCCCATCTTAAACTTAGGACGGGGAAGTTGCACAACAAATCCACGGTGCTAAGCTTTACTACAATCACTCCTCTTGTGAGTGTTATGGTCTGGACAGAAAGAACAGTAATAACCTTAAAGAGTAGGATAGTTTAGGAGCCCTACCATTTGGTAGAATGGGCTATGATTTTGACCACTGTTTTTGATTGGGTCATCTCTTTAACACTGCAGCCCCTCTTGCTCGCATTTCAAATCAATATAATCGCTCTAGGAATGCTACACTAGTATTATATTTTTAACAGGCCAACTAACACCTCCACCCCTCTTTCTTTCATCCCTTCTCTCCTGCTCTTTCTTCTCCTCTCATCCCGCTCCTCTAATCCGTCCCTTGTCAGCCGTGGAGAATCAGCAGCATTTTGTCTTTCTTATGGAAATGGAATAAATAAGCTCCCTCTTATTAAATAAATACAGAGTCCCTTCACCTTAAAGACTCTCATTAGTGGCGATGGAAGCGGATTTGTCTTCGTTAATTGGGGATGAGACGAGCAAGCGCCATCTAAACCACAGCGTTACGCTTACACGCAAACACACATGAACACACACTGGTGCTTGCAAAAGCAAAACACGCAGCTTGCACAAACAAATTCCTGTCAAGGTTAGAAATGCACAAACACAGCTTGTGTGACGCACATTTACACACACACATAATTAGGTACACAAGTTTCAAAGGTGTGATGGTTGTGCTCTGCTATTTAACATGTGTGTTTTCATTTGTAGCATATCAAAAAAAGATTGTGCACATTTATTTCCACATGCTAATCTGGTTATGTATGTTTGTGTGTGTGTTCAGGTTTTTTGGGGGTCCGCTGGGACAAAGGGGATTACATGGGTGTAATCCCTTTAATAAGAAATCCCTTTAAGGCAATTTAGTCCCCTCATAAAGTCTCATCTGGAGCAGAAAGTGATGATTAAGAAATGAGGCTGATCACTGAATAACATACACACACACATTCAGACCCTGGTGCACCATGGGAGTTAGTGTTCATGTTTACACATTACAGTGCTAATTGGATCTACATTGTTCTTCCTTGCAATAACACGCTGACTTTTAATCAATTAAAACTTGGCATAACTATTTTACATAAAGTCACTGGTGGAGCTAATTACACAGAGGAAACAATGTAGAAAAGAAATTAGACATTCTGACACTTGCTGCAACAACACTTTAAAATAATTATCATGCAGCAGACCGAAAAATAACACATTACTGTAGACAAGTATGTGTCAGCTAGAAGTATGTAAAGGGTAATGGCATTTAAAAAATTTTATAACCCTAGAAACAGTTTAGATGTATTCTAACATTGAAAGTAAATAAAAGTAGAGCTTTGCTCTAATACTAACAGAACTGGCTTTTTTTTTCTGGGGGAAAAAAAAGACATCCCCCACTTTTATTTCCAGTGGTCCTAATCCCCTTCTGTACTCGCGGGGTGATGATCAGTATAAACATCACAATGGATTCATAATAAATTATTTTTAAAAAACATATGGCAGTTAATAATTGCTATACGTTTGACAGTGTTCATCCAAAGTTTCATTCAGATCGGCACATCCGTTAAAGAGACAGATGGAAGGGAGGAAGCTGTTCAAATATTTTTATTAGTATCCTTTATTTCTCCTGGTGAAAAGCCAGCAAAAGTTACAACAAACAGAACTGGCAGATAAAGTAAATGTAATGAAATTTCAAAATAAGTGTTCTTACAGAATTCAAAATTAAAATGAGTTGAATTTTGTGCTAAAAACACTAAAGGTCAGGTAAAATAATTTCCACAGTTATCTCTTCCTTTGGTAAATGCTACCATTAGCTGCAGTACTCAAACACTGGTGCAGTCTTACATGGCACAGACATAGTGGGCATTTATGCTTCAACGGTAAATGGACGCCATAGCCGTAAACTCCCCTGAAATCGTACTCTGGAACCAACAGCAAAAACTGCTGTGCCCCTAGAAATTCAACTTCATGATTGGCCTGCTCAGCCTGCCTCCTGTGCATTTTCCAACTATTTTTATGTAGTTTTTGAATTTATTAGTGAGAGAATAACAAACATTGCCTAACTATGATGAATAATTATCCCAGCATCAATATAAGTACTCACAAATATCAGGAAATTACAGGAGGAAGGTTTCTGAAACTGTTGGAATGGATGTTAGGAAATGTACAAAGTGGAAAAAATTAAGGGATGAACACACCTGGACCACATCAAAGACACAAAACCCAGGAGAGACAAATTTATTTGAGTCTATTGGATGTCACCACTTAACCACTTATAAAACAACGGACACGACTACGCTGCAATTAACAGGAAAATTAGGTGTTTAAAAAGTCCATGTAGCATGAAAAAGGTTTACTTTAAACTGTAAAAAAGAATATTAAAGAACCCAAAATAAAAACATGGAGCCACAAATGAGCAGAATAGGAATCTGTCTGGGAACAGTGGAGGAGTTAAAAGTTGCCCTAAGCTTTATGTATTATTAGATAGTGGATGCTAATATCTTTAATGTTATGTTGTGCATGTTCGCAACACTTTATACACGAAGAGTAAATCAAGAATCTGTTCCAAAGATCACCTTAACACACAATGAAAGAATCTAGGCCAAAGCAGAAGCCGAAAGTCTCAAGTTTTCACTTGAAACTAAAATTATTTAACATTGTACATTTAAAATGCAAAATTTCTACAATGCCATTACAACTCAACTTGCTCAGTTGACAAGACACCTCTACATTAATTTTTCGTTCATGTCAGAAGAAGCTAGGAAAGGAAACGAACGTGTGTCTCAGGGTTATTATCGTTAACGAAAACTAACGAAATAACGAAAACTAGAAGTGAAAAAACATTTTTGTTAACGGAAATAAAAATAAAAACAACAAAAGGAAAACTAACTAAAACTGTAATGAGTGTTCACAAAACTAACTAAAATTAACTGAATTTATAGCAAAAATGTGTTTAGTTTTCATTGATGTGTGCGTGTCCTACAATAGTCAAGGGTGAAAATGAAGTTTAGTTTCCAGATTTTTTTCTTGCTGTCTCATTATGCCAGCAGGTGGCAGTACGTTAGTCGAGTCGTCTGTGTTACTGCTCCGTCCACGCGCAGAATCATGTCAGGAAAAGTCGGGAGAAAGCGCCAGAGTCCAATTTGGGATTACTTTGAATATGACTGTGTTTTGGCTAAAGCAAGTGTCTTGTAGTGGAAAGAGACAAATTATGAGGGACATTTCTAAAGGGGAAAAATTCCCACAAACCTTAAAGTGCACTTGAAAAGCTCACACAAGAAGGCTAACCTAGCTTACCTTGAGAAGGTAAGGGAGCACACTCAACCCTCATCCCCAGAAACAGACGCTAAGGCAAGGCAGCGTGATGCATCCCGAGACAACAGGACGGGGATATCTACATAACTGTGTGAGTCAATTGCCTTCAAAAAGTTTATCAATTCACTTGAAACAAAATTACGAACACCCGGTGCTGCAAGAGTTAATAGTCTCACTGGGGCCTAAATATACATTTTATAGTTGCCTGGTACCAATGGTTGTTCATCTGCCTTTATTCATTTATTCACCCATAGGTGGGAATGTGAGTTGTCTGTCTCTGCGTGTTAGCCCTGCGACAGACAGGCGACCTGTCCAGGGTGCAGGGTATGGTAGCTGGAATAGCAACATACCCAAGGATAAGCAGAAGAGAATGACTGATATGATGAAACTTAATTATTGCAAACACAACTAAAACTATAACTGAAACTAATCAAAACTAAACTGAAACTAAGGATTTTCAAAAAAATAAAAACTAAACTAAACTAGCAAACAATTGGTAAAAACTAATTAAAACTGATATAAAATTGAAAATCTGAAGTCAAAACTAAATAAAAATAAAAACTAATGAAAATTGCAAAACTATTAAAACCCTGGTGTGTCTGTATGTTCCTGCCTTAGAGCCACCATGCCAAAGTGCAATATGTTTACTTGGCGGATAAAGTGACTCCTGATTTAACACACACAGTTTGTGCCAGTTTCTGTTTTTCACCAAAACACAGCGCTGAAGATGTATGGCAGCCTACGTTTTTTAATCAGGCGGGAACCTTGGCAACAGCAACATCTATATATCAAGTTATCCTTCCAGCTTTCCATACAGAGGTTGGCCAAGAGATTTAATACCATTTCTTTTTTCTCTTTCTCCTAATATCTCGTGTATATGGGGTAGCGAAGTGCGACTAAATTCAGCCTACACAGTAGGCAATGTTTTCAGGGACATGAAGATGTTGGAATAGGTTTCCAACTTTGTGGGGACCTGGACCATCATGATTTACCTACAAAAACATAAACAAAGAGAAGGGAAATGTGGGACATTAAAGTTGTCTAGGACTCGAGGTGGCTAAACTATGACACAAAACTGGGCATTCACATTTGTTAAAATATCCAGTAATGCATCCATTCAGTCAGCACTGCTCTATAAAGATGGAAGAATAGGTATGGGGTAGTCAAAGTTCGTCTGGAGACCTTTATCAAAACAGGCTTCGTCTTTTCAATCTTCTCATTATGTATTATTTGAAAAGGATGGACAACAGATACACTAGCATATTGCAATTCCCCTGCATCAAAGCTGGTTCGGGCCACTCCAGAATATCACTCAGATACAGGAAAAGCAGGACTTGAAATGGACTGGAAATGACGACGGAACATATCCAACTTATGTGATTCCGCTGAATCAATCTTCCATGTTCTGTTCAGGGTATGTTTAACCTCTCCTTTACCAAAAAACAAAGGAATGATTTAAACAACAGATAAAGAAATACATACATAGTGCTATCAGGGGTTTAACAAATTGAGGGATGTGCTGGCTGAGTGGTGACCTCAGCATAATAAAAAGCCTCTCATCACTCCCATCAGGCTCAGTATGCATTTTGACATTGTTTGTCTGCTTAGAGTCTTTAGATAAAACTTATTAAAGCACAACAGACACGCAGGCTTTATCGCTTCACTCACCCTCCCAGACAAGGACATCAAGTGACAAAAGACAATAAGAATGACGGCGATAACCGTGTCAAACGAGCACAGAGTGAGTGAGAAAGTGTTTTGCGAATGAATCCAAATGTTAAGCGAGTGTGTTCGTGCGAATCAAAGAACGTGTGTGTTTATGTTCGCCCTTCTGCATCCTTATCAGTCCCTTCTCCATATTTTAGGACGTGCACATATGTGATGGAAGAGGGTGCTGTCAGCTGTAATTACTGCAGACATACTAGTATTCGCGGCACACTGCTCAGCTATGTGAACCTTGCATTTAGAGCAGGAAACCAAAAAGTCTAGGTTGAGTTTTTTGCCGAACTCTAGTTTCTAAATCAAACTGGGCTTTCCTCAACTATTAGCTGGTGGGTTATGGTTAAAGTCAGGGTAATGTAAGTGATTCCTTTTTTCTTTTTTTTTAAAGAAGCAAAATCATGGTCTGAATGAACTCTTGTGCCAAAATAGGAGCTCTATAAAGTCTGTTATAGACTCCTCTTGTTAGCCAGTGTCTTTTCATTTAATTTTATTATTTTTATTTTTTATATATGTATAGTGTAACAATGCTGGAGCTGAGAGGTGGAAAAAAGGGAAGAATAAAAGAAAAAAAAGGGGAGAAATAGGAGAAAATATAAGTGATTCATAACAATATGTCTTCCATGGAGGTCATAAAGCAAGTGAGCCGAGAGCTGTTTTTACAGAGACTTCGATACAAGCAGACTGGGGCTGGTCCATATCATACCGTTCATGGTAATACCGGTATAATGTTGGGCAACAATAAGAAAACGAAATATTGCGATAGAATATGGGTAAAACGCGCATGCGCAGTGCCTTTGTTTTCATACGCACATGGCGGAAAAAGCATGGCGGCGACGGAGAATGAGAAGGGCGAAAGCGGATCGATGAATGAAACAGATGAACCAGAATTGGTTTGTAAAACTGCTGCAACTTCAGTGGTGTGGAACTGGTTTAGCTTTCGTCCGTCAGATACACAACAAAGCACTATTTATGGTAGAGCATGCTAGCAGGCCGTCACTTAAAATCAATCCTTTGATTTTCTGAAAATCGACAGTGCCCCTTATAATCCCGTGTGCCTTATGTATGAATCCTGGTTGTGTTTACTGACCTTGAAACGATTTTATGTACACGACGCTCAAAAATCTGTCAAATGTTTTAGTACGACTTTGCTAAGCTACGAAGCCGCACCGCTTGATGGATTGTCGGAGCATTATGGCTATCGTAGGCAGGAGCCTCGCGGAGTGATACGTACTGTGCTTCAACATAACATTACCGTATTGTGTGTGTATAACCTCTTTAAGTTTTGTGGATATTATACATGGTTATGCTCAGGATATGTTGGCCAGTTTCCACTGGAAATGCCTTTTGGTTAAACTTTCAGCAAGGAATTTGCATTTGCACTGTTAAATTTTTATATAACTTAATGCACATAAAAAAAACAGCTGCTTGTTTAAGTGAAAATACGTTGATGGTTTTTTTGCACTAATAAAGTTGTGGAGTTGTAAAGTATTTTGTCTGGTGTCAATTATATCGTCAGTTATATCGTTATCGCAAATTTTCAAATGTATATCGTGATAAATATTTTTGGTCATATCACCCTGCTCTAAAGCAGACTTCTTTTTGCCCCCTCCTAGTCACTGCAAAGGGCGTAGTTTAATGTATTTCCAGACAGACCTGAAGAACATGTCCATTGTTTTTGTGCAATCCATTCTCCCAATGTGATCCGATGTCCTTTGGCTCAGTTCAATTCAGTTTTATTTATAGAGTGCCAAATCTCAACAGTTCCCTCAAAACAATTCACACTGTAAGGGAAAGACCCTAAAATAATACAAACCCCAACAATCACAGGACCCCCTTGTGAACAAGCACCTTGGTGATAGTGGGAAGGAAAAACTCCCTTTTAACAGGAAGAAACCTCTGTCAGGGAAGGGCAGCCATCTGTCGCGAACCTGTTGGGAGTGAATGGAGGGAGACAGGACAAAAGATACGCTGTGGACGAGAGCCAGCGATGAATAATAACTAATGATTCAATGCAGAATGGTGTATAAACACACAGAGAGTGGAAAGAGGTGAGTGAAATGTTCAGGACATCACGGAAAGCCCCCAGCAGCCTAGGCCTTTTGCAATGTAACATTAGGTCATGTGTTATTTTGGAAGTGCCATGTTCAAACAGCATTATTTGACGGTGAAATGTAGCTTTGGGGCAACAAAGAGTGAGGGGTCATGCACTTTTGCTGTGTTTGACCATAACCTAAAGTTCTATATCTGGAACAATTCTCAGTAATACAAATTATTTTCCGTTTTGCTTCCTCTGTCTCTTTAAACAATGCTAAACTGTCGACCCAACAGCGTACACCTCGGCCTGTGTGACAAAAACCATGAGCCATTAAGAATGAATTACAAAGCCGGTCTAGCCCTCGTAACTTTTCACCACCATTAATTACACCTCCAGCTCCAGAGTACGAGAAAGAAAAACACAAATTTCTTCATTTTCATTGTGAAAGGCGCAGCCCTGGCAAACTAAACAACAAATAAAAGACATGAAATCCGAAGCGTTGAATTCCCATTAATCACATTCTCACTCTCTGTATCACACTTTAATTAATATGGCAACATTTTAAAACCACACACACAGAAGCACACGTACCTCAAAACAGTAAAAAACCTCTGTGTGACTTTGTAAAGTACTAATCAAATAAATTGATGTTGGCTCGCAGGGTTCAGAATTAATTACAGCATTAAACATTAGCTAAGTGGGGTAATATTCCAAGTTTGATAGTGCATAATTACTCTGCTGTTAATGATTCATGGGGCGTCGGCCTCCGTTAGAGGCGAGGAGCGAGTAGAAATGATGGACATCAGCTCATGTGTCAAAAAACTGCAGACCAACTTCATTTCCTCCTTAAAGGATAGAAATATTTTACATGTTTTCTGAAATCTTGCGGTTTTCGCTTGGAGCTTTTGAAAATCTTAATTAAACTGAATAATTTACACTTAAACATAGAAACTTAAGTGTCAGCAGCGAAAGAGATAAAGCTAAGCCATCAAATGTAACACTTGAGTAACCAAGCAACTCAATAATGTGCACACTGTGGGGAAAAAAAGACAGAAAACAAAGCCTGTAAAATAACAAAAGAAGGTCATGAATACTGAAGATGGCACTACATATTTATCTAATTTATCCTATTCTGATTTGTCTACTACAAAAAGCTAAGAAACATCCTGCTGTAAAGCTTACCATACTTATTTTATTCTGTTAGCCTGCGGTCCCTGCAGGAGCTGTGGGATTGTCAGGCACTTGAATTCCAGGGTGATTCCAGGTGAAAACCTACTCTTGATAATAATTCTAGTTCTTTGTTTTATTCTTTTTGCACACTTGCTTCTTTTAACTTCCCAGAATTTGCTTTAAAGCATCAAAATGTTGTTCTGAATAAAGCATTTGCCTGACTGTAATCATGTAAAATTATATATACACACACATATATATATATATATATATATATATATATATATATATATATATATATATATATATATATATATATATATATGAGAGAGAGAGAGAGAACAAAACACTGGTTCCATATGGTGCAAACTATGTGTAGATTTTGTTTGTGTTCCAGAGCGCTTAATATTCATAAGTGCATATGTGTATTAGTGCATAATGTTTATATAGTATGGAGATTAATGTGTCTGTGACCACACGCCGTTCTCATATGTGCGTGTGTGTGTGTTTGAGAATAAAGCTAGAATCAAGCTGGAAGTCTTGGTGTATTATCAGTCAGATGAATGGGGATGAATCTATATAGCAAGCACATGCATGCACGCATACATACACACACATGCACACACACAGCTGATATCAAGACGCTTTCCTTGTCAACACCTCAGAGGATGACAAATGAATGGTCCATTATGAACTGTTTGCCACGCTCTGTTTGTGTGTACGTGTATGTGTGTGTGTGTGTGTGTGTCAGTCAGCCTCTGATAGATGGTGATTTATTAGGCAAAACAAAACACCGAACACTGAAAGCAATCACTTCATTGGGGGAGTGAGAAAGAGGGGGAGAGAGACAGAGGTGGCTATATAGCACGGTGAACAGTAAGAGGTGTCACACAGGAGGAAGTAAGAGGTGTCGTACTTTTCCAGGTCTAAATGAATTATGGCACATCAGCTATTCTCTCTGAAAGTTAAGTTTGAAGTGAATGAGTAGCAGTGTAACATAGCGTTCCACGGAGACCTCCAGTATGTTTAATGTGTTGTTTATAACCTCAATGTTGCTAGATTAGTGCGTCTGTTTGATCTTCAGAAATTTTACTTCAAATTAAGTTTTAAAAATATTAAAAAAGAAAAAAAAGGCAAACAGTTCCAACTGAAATAGATTGCAACCTTAAAAAGCAAAAAGAAACTAATTCTGAACCTGAGAATGATAGGCATGAGCACGAGTCTGTGACTGATAGATAAGGGTTGATCTGATATTGGTGTGTTGCAGTTGTTCCTCCAACATCATATTAATGCGGCTCCAGACACATTATTGCAACTAACCAATCATGTTATTGTGATTTTTATCCTTTATCACTGGGGAGAAGTCTGCATTAAAGGCTTGCTTCCAGATAGGCTTTCGGACACAAGGTTACAATTGGAAAGGGTCTATTTTAAACCAACCCATGATCTATACTAAACATAAAGTATTTCAGTCAGAACCTTCACATTCACATCCAATTTGATTTCTGTGTGCAGTAAATTATATTTGATGGTTTGCTCTGTTCTTAGACTTCCCTGACTTTTCATAGGCAGAGCTGGAAGAAAGCAGAACGGCGGCAAGAGCCCTCAGCAGGCAATAGCAGTCATCGTTGGCAACAAATATGCCAACTGATAAAGTCAGAAATGGCACGAAAAACCGGAGTTGGGGTAAAGGTGGACTGCAGCGCAGCATGCAGATACTGAGCTAACATTTGATGTTGATCGGCAAGCTGATCTTCCAGGATTATAGCTGAGCTGATTTTGAATTCTGTTTGAACTTGCGCTAGGCTTGAATCAAATAATAGAAAAAAAATTAATAGATAATTAGCACTATGTTTTCCCGTCATGGACTTTGTTATCTACTGTAGTGTGCAAAGGTCTTGAGCCATCCTTGATGACTTTATATATTTTTCAAGAAAACCAGCATACTGGTGCAACCATTTATTTAAATGTGCAAATACACAATGAATACAGGATTTTAAGGCAAAAAAGAAAACTTTTGTACAATTCTAAGGAACCTGAAGATCTGAATTTGGGCTACCTTTATTCTTCACAGGCACAGCCTGAACTCTCTTAGGTGAGCTTGAGTGATAGTTGTCTTCTTAAAGGATGTTCCAAAGTTCTTCCTTGAATGTCGACTGCCTTATGTTCACTTCTCTGTCAGGATAAAGGTGCCCTGTGTGTTTTTTTTATCCAGCTATGCTTTTCTTGCAACAGCGGCATGGTTGGAATTGCTGTCATGCTAAAAATTTAGCTGTTAATCTGATGTAAGTGGTATTGCATAGCGGCTCAACTCTGATGGTACTTTTTTGTGTCCACGAGTCTATCAATTTTGACCACATCCTGAATATCACTGTCTAAAATGCAGGCCCAAACCATGACAGTGCCTCCACCATGTTTTATGTATAGCTGTAGACACTCACTGTTGTCACTGTTGCTCTGTCCTGACTCCCTACATACACTGAAAAAAAGAACATGTTGGATTTACATAATTCAATAGTGGACACTGGTTGCACACAGTTGTTTTGCTTTGGCAGAAACTTAAACAACTGAGTTAAATCAACATTACTTATTCATATTCAATAAACCTGCACATTTTATGTTAATAAACCATGATTGAAACATGTTTAGATGAAGTAAGTTGAGCTCTTGGAATATTTTAATCCTTCACAATTTTGTGACTTTATTCCAACACTATTCAATAACGTTTACCGAATAACTACTTGGTCATTAAATACTACATGTTGTCATCTATTACATAATGTTCAACAACGTCTAGAGTCTGGTTAACATAAAAAGTGAATGGATTTACAACAACTTCATCACTATCCATGCTCCTTTATCCATGTTGCAGGGGGGGCTGGGGCATAAAAAGAAGATGGGGTAAACCCTGGACAGCTCACCACACACAGAGACAAACAAGCATTGGCAGATCCTACATGATTTAATTAAGTTCACCATAGAAACATGAAATTATTTTGTTTAAATTACAAGTTAGACTTTTGTAAATGTAACAACGACCGAATTTCCTTTTGTTGAGTGTATTGACAATCATTTGAACCAAAAATTTCAAATTTGGACTAATCGGTCTATAAGATTTGGTTCCAGTTCTTCTGTAATTTGCCATACCTCAACCTTTTTTTAGGTCTTCTAGTTATTTTTTGTCTTCCTCAAGTTTGAATGAAAAAAATGCTTCTATGATAGATCAGTAGTAAGTAGTAGGCGTATGTTTAACCAGTGTTACCAACACCAGATTGTGAGATTTATTCATGTTTCACTTGTATGAATAAAAGGGTTTCAGTGTTGGATATGAGGTGGTCTAAGTGATGTGGAATCCTCTCTTGGATTAATAATATTGCAAGAAGACTTTTCCACCAGGGCAAAAATGAAATGTTTTAATGTCTTCATTTTCTTTTCTACCCCTCAAAAGAAAAAAAGTTAGAAATGAGTGTTTCATCTTGCAAAGATGGTTGTTCTGTTCATATCATGAAGCATTAATTTAAGTTTCTGTTTAGTGTAAAATAGTCACTGAAAACATACATTTATTTTTAAGTTAACTTAATGTGCATTTATCATAGATAAATTTGAAGAATATAAAAACAGGAAACTCTAAAGTGTAACTGGTTGTTACTGTTGGTCTCTTTGCCAAGTTCAAGCATGGAAATATCATCCTCACACTGCTGGAATCATTGTAACTAGAATGTAACTCCAAACCACACATCGACACTTTTGCCTTGACCTTCTCTCTGTCTTTCACCATCTTTGTTATTGACATCAACATAGTGGGATCATCATTTTATTCTGTGTCCATGTGCTTGTATGTGTGTGTCTGTGTGAAGGGGAAAAAAGGCCCTTTTCAAATCTATGATAAATCGCTGGACACTGAGGAGTATTTGTCTGTGTGTGTTTGAGACTATGCTGGCATGTGTGTTGGCTTACCCTCCTGAGAGGGACTGAAAATAAGAGATCCTTCACCAAGATCAATACACACACACACTCACCAAGCATCCTCTGTGTCCCAAATCACTAAAGCTTCTTCAACTTGCTGACTTGTTAAACTGATAGCACACGCACACCACAGGAGTGTGTGTGTGTGTGTGTGTGTGGGGGGGGGGGGGGGGGGGGGGGGGGGGGGGGGGGGGGGTATATTCATCATCTATCTCTTCTTTCACTCTTTCTAACTGACCCTCTCCTCTCGGGAATAAGGTTGTGGAGTGATGACTGTAGGTGAGGTGCAGTCTGGGTGCTTTAAAGAGTCAAGAGTCACACACTGACTTAAGACTCAAACACACTACAAGACCAAATCACACACTTAAGCCTGCAGAGAGGGTGGGGTATTTTTTTTAAACACACACACACACAGGATTAAATCACTCTGGGTTTCATGTCATTGCATTGGTTCAGTGGAAATTTACAGCCAGACAGGGCCAGACACAGGGACTCAGAGGACACACACACACACACACACACACACACACACATATATATATATAAGATTTTGCAGGCTGCACATGGATCATTGTTACAGTTGTTACTGGTCACCACTAGAGGGCATCGAGTCACAGAAAAAAAGCATTCCCGACAATGATCAAGTCAGGACAATATTTCATCATATTTATTAAAAAAAAGAAATGGGAAAGAAAGTTAAAGAGGACACAGTTGTGTTAGGGTTAGTAGTTTACCCTTGTACAATATAGACCGTATATACATTGGCCGTTGGAGCATTAAAAGGAGGCCTCGGCATATTAGAGAAAACATTTACAAATGAAGACACTCATCTTCATTTACAAATGTATACACACAAAATGTTAGTTATTTCCTGTTGAAAGCTCTGCTTTTTTTTGCACGCGCATACCTGCATGCGTGTGTGTGTGTGTGTGTCTGAGACAGGTCTGCCTGTTGTGAGGTGGCAACAGCAACGATTAAGGGAGATGAAAAGAGCTTCAGTTTAATTAAAGATGAAGATAAATGCGCTGTAAACACATGCACACGCTTAAATGCTCTATTTGAATCTACACATCCACATAAAGAGCATAATGAAATGCATACTGTATACGTGATACTGTGTAATGCACACGTTCCGAGGCAAATTCCCAAACATGCTCGATGCCTCGTTGGCTGACAGCTCAGAAACACACAGACTCGACCAATCTTTAACAGCTGACGTAAATACGAGCATCCATATTTCACACTGAGATTTAAAAAATGGTCTTGTGGTGATTCTGTTTTTTAAACTATCGACTGGCACATTCACTCATGGAGTGTGATGAACGAAGGGGAGACGTGCGCGTGCACACGCACAAAGTGTGGACGTGCTGCGAACATGGATTTAGGAAACCTGACGATTTGTTTGACTGCCGTCTGTCCTTTCTCTTTCTATCTATTTTATCACTTTTCAGTCCTTTCTCCCGCTTTCTCTCTTCCAGCCATATATTTTCCAGGTCTCTCACCCACTCACAGACTCCACTGTGTTGCTCTGGAGACCCGAAAATCTCTCCTCTGTTCTCCCCAAATCTCACAACAATGGGGGTCTTTGAACGTTTAGAGCGAGGGCCCTAGACACTGATAAGCCCAGTGTTGAACGTCCAAACGCCAAGGCCAATCCCTAACTCCCAGTGCATTATGGGACTCTGATAAGGACACAATGGAGGAGCACTTTTATCGTGTTTCTCATGCTAATACATCCACTGCTGCTTATTCTTTTTATTGAGGAGATTTCATTTGTTTGGTGTGTTAATGACTCGTACAGAGCTTCAGGTGATGTGTGTGCGTGCTTGAGGCTAAATCTCATCCATCCTGCAGAAAGGTCCTCGGGGCGAAATAACACCCACACACACACACACGTACAGTTTAAATAAGCCTTGAGGTTACGTATACTCAGTGTGTGTGTGTGTATGTGTGTGTGAATCTCGAGGTCACTTTGCTTTATGCATAGGCATGACTTGAAACAAGGCCCTTGTTTTGTGTGTGAAATGCAGCCACACACAGCAGAAAGGAAACCAGCATTTTTAAAGCCACCCAGGTCATGTTTCTTGGAAACATAAAAAGATTATTGTTCATGAAACACATTTAAAACTTTGCTATCTACATATTTATTCTATTTTCCTTAAAATAAAAATCAATCATAACCAATTAAACATATCATATTTAGTCCCGGTCTTCCACTGTTGGATGCACTGTGGAAACATCAACTGACTGACTGATATGTGGAACTGTAAAAGGTTTAATGTAACATTGTCAGCTAGCAATTATGTGACAGCAGTCCGGTTTATAAATCTTAAAGTAGAACACAAACTTTTTGAAAACGTAATAATCCAAATGACTGGCAACCCTCTGAAATGTTTTCTGCATTAGGCTGACATTTATGGAGTAAAATTAGGTACACGGGTTCAGGTTTTCCTGAGGATAAACTGTTATAACTTTGCTAATTCAGAGTGTTTTTATGGTGTCATTTTAGCATCTAGCCAAAAGTACAGTACAGTCTGCATAACATAGCTTTCAGCATTGCTTCAGAGTTTCTATAGCTCTGTTTAGATTATTTAAAATGTTCGGTTAAGGTTAGAGTCTCATGATAACTGATGAGATCAGCTTTTTAACCAAGCCCCCACATTATGAAACCTTTATCAAGGGGTTTTAGTAACTTACACCAGGTTTTGTATTGAAAAGTAATCAGTTACACTGCTGTTTGCATTACTTTCACGCCACTCTATAAAATGATTAGTTAACAATATAAACCTACAGTTTCACACACCTACACAAATCCTTATCCTAACGAGAACAAACAGGATCTTTCTTTAAGTATGAACATAAAACCAACAAGACACAAAGTTGACAGAGAAGCTTCTAGATTGTCACAGTTTTAAAAGTTGCCTACTGTAATCCAAACACTTGTCTCTTTGCAAAACTAAGCAGTTCTGAAACCCAATCCTACCCAACCCAGGAGTTGAACCCTACACATGTGACCTATATCACATAGCCAACCTCATTATCTGAACTTTGGACGTTCTTTGTAGAAAAAAATAAAATCCTTTATAGAAAAAAATAAAATCCTTTAAAAGAATGTAGTTCAGCTGTATGGAAACTTGATTTTTTGGAGATGTAGTTGAGACTAGACAAAAGCGTGTCATACAGTACGTTTCACAGTATAGTATACTATACTAGCTAAGTTTGATGAGCTTTCTACTTGGTTGGTTTGTCAGAATGGATAATTTACTTTATATCATGGATATATGTGTAACTGTGTGATTGTATCAGTGAAGCCAGTTTTACATTTTAAATTTAAAAGAAAAACATTTTGGACGACATAAAAGCAGGGAGGAAAAAAGAACAGCGGCAAGCAAGTGAGGGCGGGAGGGCATGAGGATCCTCTCTCTCCCCACTAAACACTAATATATGAGCCTGCAGCCGTAATAAAAGTATATTTATTATAAATATCCTCCATTCATTTTTCCAGCAGCGTTTACAGCCGGCAGTAAGCAGCCATTTTAATACTGTGGCTCCACGCTCAACATTTCTCAGCTGAAGGACCCTGTTCACATTGAGGGACTGTGGTGATTTCAAGTGTATTTGCTAAAAATGTTGCTTTATCATTGACTAAAACAGATGAGAATAAAAGCAGCTCTTGCAAAGTTTCTCATCATTTTATAAAACACAAAGCTAAATAATGGAGTTCAAGAATTAAAAAACAAATACACTTGTTTTTGTCTAAAAACGTTATTAATAATATAATGAAGAGTGTTCATCTCTATGTTCATCTCTATGTTGCTCTATTAATGGATTGTTGACCAGATTTGACTATTTATTAGGTCAACCATACATGTTCACTCAAGAATCTGCAGAACAGTGCTGCAAATGTTTGATCAAAGGCAAAATTCAAAATAAAAACCTAACAGGTGAAAGTGACGTCTCTTAGAGATGCTGCAATTACCATTCACACGTTAAATCACTGAATCAATTCATCAGTGCCACTGAACACATCGCCAAGGAAACATTTTGGTGTGCACTGAACTGAAAAACCTCATTACATGACATTCACATCCATCTTAAAATGCAGAATGGCAATGTTAATGATATCATAGGCCAGGGGTGGGCAATTCATTTTCCCAAGGGCCCACAAGAAAATCTGGGACTGTTGTGGAGGGCTGCAGCAGTAAGCTGATCACAGTTCTGCTAAATATTAATTTTATCTCTTTATAAGTTGCTACTGATAGAAGATCATTAGTAGTTAGAGGCAATGAAAAAGTGAACATTCCTAAACATTCAACATTCCCCAAAAAGCTGAACAAATTGTGTGTTTTTGCTAAATTTCAAAGACTCGTGCTATTAAGACCAAGTAGTATTGCTTTGTTGCTTGTAGCTTAATTACTTCATCTGCAGTTGCCAGTACTTTTCAACCTGTTCACCGGGAGTAATCTAGTCTGTTTAGAGCTTGAACAAATGTGTTAAAGTCAGGTTTAATGTCTGAGGTGGAAATGCAAAGGACAGCGGACAGGTGATGGTCACTCAGAGAGGATCTGTATCTGAATTTGTTAAACTTCATCACAGAGACTGTATGATTACATATGACTGCACATCCAAAGAGAACCAACATCTTCTGAGCATGTGTATGAAGTTCTCGTCTTTGAGATAAGCATAAAAATCAAGCAATGATTCTGACTGGAAGTGCTCTGTAAGTAATGAATCAAAAGTGCAACAAACCTTTGCTAATCAACAACATGGTTCATTTTTAGAACTGGGTTATACAAAACCTCTCGGTATGTAATACAATGCAAAGATACCAAAAACTCTGCATTCATCTTTTGGGGCTAGAAAACACACATCTCTCACAAAAATCTGTTTCAACAGTTCCACGGTGAACTGCATTCAGTTGCACACGTGTATGTGCATACATTTAAAAAAGGAAATAAATGTTGCATTTAAAATAAAAATAACATACATCTCTTGTGATTACCCACAAACTCAAAAAAAGTGAGCCATTCTCTGATGAAGAGTTCATCGAAGAATGTTTGATGGCTGAAGTGAAGCAAACGGCATGATGTGTGCTTATGTATGTTTCTCTAATTTCCCGCTGACCTCACGAAGGCCCATGTTTCACATTAACAGTAGTGAACAGATTGGTTTAGCTGCTGTGATGGCACCTCATAGTTTGTCCCTCTACATTTTGGCTGCTGCCATGTTTGTTTTTGTGACGCCAACATAGCAACTAAGTTACCAGCTAACAGTGGCAAGCTTGGTTAGCAAGCATAGACTGCACAGCTGGAACCAAAAGCACAGAGCAAGCAGATACTTTTGAATAAAAACCCTCATACAGATGTTATAAAGATGGACATTATCTACAGAGAGACATTATTTTAATTGTTTAGCAAGCTAAACAAAGAGCAGCACAGCAACAAAGCTACACGTGAAACAGAAGGACATGAGGAAATGTTCCCATCCGACAAGATAAAAGCAGATCTCTAAATAATAGCGTGCACGATTACATGACGGTTCTACCTAGTAGGATTTATAGGTATGAAATGTATTTTTTCCTGGTAAATATCGCAGGTTGAAACACTGTAAGAATCTGCTCTGATATCTGATGACGGAACATCTAAAAGAAAGATCAGACGAACAGAGAGAAGAGTTGTTGTAAGGGACTGCAGTGGAATCAATATTAATTCAACATTAGTGACACTGATTAAAAAAATAAATAAATATGCGCGCACACACACATATACTATATTAATATATACTATATATATATATATATATTAGGGGTGCAACGATACACAAAATTCACGGTTCGGTTCGGTTCTATATTTTTTTGATACAAAAAAAATGTTCAAGGTCGGGTAGGCCGGAAATAAACGGCTGGGGAAATTGGATGGTCTAGCCTTCTGATTAGCGTCACCGCTATCTCGGTGGAGTTTAATAAACTCGGCCGTCTGCTCCTTGCTATCTAAAATATAACAGGACACTGGCGTAAATTCTCGACCGTCTCATACTTCTGTTTAATCAGTTTTCTGTTTGATGTTTATTCAGCTGTGTAAAAACCAAGGAGGAACCCAACCGGGGGATTAATAAAGTTTTATTTTATCTAATCTAATAACTTTAATCTCAGCCAAACTGATTTACTCACGAACAAACAAAACACTGAAAAAACCCCAAAAATAAAATTTTTAGGTTGTCTAAGTGACTTATATATTACGTTTAACCTGAGTAGCGAAAGTCTGCGGTGATCTGAAAATGATGTGCCGGGAGTTGTGCCGTTCTCGGCGGCTTCAGTGACCCTCGAGCTCCCGACTAGCTATCGAGCTGGTGGGTAGTAGATGCTCCGAAAACATCGAAGCACTTTTGCAAATATGCAATATCTTGATAAACCGAGCAGATATTTGATGTTTACACAGCTACTTTCTCGCCTGAAAATATGTTAAAAGTTTATTATGTGACCCAGAAAGATTAGTAAGAGTAATTTTAAAACTTAGTAGCGGCTGCCATTGTTGGAAACTGGAGTTTGGCTGGGACACGCTATGAATTCTGGGATATGGTGGGCCACGAAGGACACACACGACCCATCCTTCAATGTAGCGGTTCCGAATGACAGCAATATCAGGAAGAAGGAACACGAGAAGCTGGAGAAATACCAAGGGCTCAGAGAAGAGCTCGAGAGGATGTGGAGGGTGAAGGTAACGGTGGTCCCCGTGGTAATCGGAGCACTAGGTGCGGTGACTCCCAAGCTAGGCGAGTGGCTCCAGCAGATCCCGGTAATAACATCGGAGATCTCTGTCCAGAAGAGCGCAGTCCTGGGAAACAGCTAACATACTGCGCAGGACCCTCAAGCTCCCAGGCCTCTAGTAGAGGACTCGAGCTTGAAGGATAAACCGCCCGCAGGGGCGTGCTGGGTGTTTTGTTTTTATATATATATATATATATATATATATATATATAGTTAGTCTTTTTATATATATGACAACACTCTGTGTATGAGTGCTGCAAATAACGTCATTACAGTTTTTTACAGACGCTAGGACACATTTCTCAATACTTAGGTCACGTTTGCAAAACTCCTCACACAGTGAGCACAACAGAAGTCTATGTGGGCTAAACTGAGGACCAGTTATCATTGTTTTGGCACAAAATGCATTCAATGACTACATCTCTCAAATTCCATGAATTATCTTCTCACTCAGACACAACAACTGCCAAAAATCTTTGTACGTACAGGACATTTTGCATGTGCTTACATACTGTTGTCAAAGCTGTTAAACTTATGGCCAAAACAATAACACAATGCAAAACTTGAAAAGACAGCAAAAGCCAACAGCAATATTTTATTGAAACATATTTTAAATCTAAAAATGCAGTTTAACCAGCCACAGCTTATTCTCATTGTAGATGAACATCTACACAGGTGTTACTCCTTCAATTGTTCAACTCCTTCAATTCTGGCATGCCAGAAGATTCTTTCCTAGGTGTATTGCCCTAGATGACATAAGATGTGATGTGGATGAGAACCTGTGGCCAAATGGAGAAGACCGAGTAGATTAGCATTACTATTGTATGTGTATCAGTGGATGGTGTGTATACAAATTCTTGTATTTTGGGATTACTTAGTGCAAAAAAATAAAAATACATAAACAAATATTAACGAATTCTGCATGATGTCTGATTCATTCCAGTAACATATATTGAAATTATAAACAGAGATGTGTCCTTGTTTTACACAAGAAAACACTGTGTAATGCTACATGTTGTTAGTGTTTTTTAGGTCATTGTTTTGTGGGTGACAAAGTGTGTTTGTCGGCTGTCAACCTTTGCTAGTGTTCTGGAAGAATGAGTTTATTTGAGACCTGAATGAAGTGTTTTGGTAGTTGTAGTGCATTTTGAATGTGAAATGAACTGGTTTGCCAAGCTGACGGTCAGTTAGGAGGATTGTGTGAAGTGTTTTGCAAAAGTGACCTAAGTATTGGGAAATGTGTCCTAGCGTCTGTAAAAAACTGTAATGCATCTGCAGCATCAAAGATGAGTCACAACATTATCAATACAAAACTAGCATCAGTGCCTGTTTGTGTATGCTACGTGTCTGTGTCTGTGTTTTTGTGTGTCTGTGTTTTTACAGGCCAGTCTTTTATCTTTATTTGTCTGTAATTTTTCTTTAAATGGGAAAGTGAGTGTGTTTGTTTGCTACTACGTGTTTTTACTGTTTCCTGTGTACTCTGTGAACAACACAGTGTGTGTGTGTGTGTGTGTGTGTGTGTGTGTGTGTGTGTGTGTGTGTGTGTGTGTGTGTGTGTGTGTGTGTGTGCGTGTGTGTGTGTGTGTGTATAGGGCAATTAATTGAGCAGCGATTGGAATGCGTCGCTGCAGCCCATTGTGAGCCCCTACAGGGCTTTAAATGCAAACACAGAAAGACAAAATGCACACACACACACACACACACACTGAATTGCTATAATACATAGAAAAACATTGAGCCACGTCACAACACACAATCAGACACACAAATGCACACACAGTGGTGTTCCCTCAGGATCTCCACATTCAGCTGCTGTGACCTTGACGAGAACAACAGAAACTGCTGCTCTCTCTCTCTCTCGCTCTATCCTCTTTAACTTCTGTTAATGTTTCTCTCCCTCTGTCTCTTGCTGTCTCTTCTCCTCCTCTTCCTCTCTATATTTCCATTTCCTTTCTTCTTTTTGTCATGAATTCTTCATCTCACATTCTCTTTTGCAGTCTGATGCTGTCCCTGTCCTCCAGTCGTTCCTTCCATGCGTCTCTGTATCCCAGTGGTAAATGTATTAATGTATACTTAGATCCATTTAGATCTAAGTGAAGTGCGTCTCCCATAAAATCGAAGTAAAATTTGTGGCTACCATACTGGACAACAGATTTACCTAAATCAAACTCTAATTGTATGATAGCATGTGTAGCCACTGCATGTGTGCTGAATGAAGTACGTAGATACAGTTACTGTGGAGAGTGATGGATAGATAGACTGACATACAGTAGCTTCCAGGTTTGAAGAATTAAGCAAATACCAAAGTGCCTTAAATCGGCATTCTTCCCAACAGCCAGCAGAGGGTAAGTCCTCTGGAGTTTGCTAAAAGAGGACCAGTTGTATGCAAGTCTATAAGAACATCCCTCAGCTCCCATGACCTATACCAGCAAAGACTTTCCTGTTGAGTTTATGGTCTTAATCGCTTGTTTTCAGCTGTGTTTGTGAAAATGATAGAGAATCAGTATTATATTAGAATCAGCACAGCAGGGTCTGCTTTGGGGGTGGCCCTCCTGTAACCAACAAGTTGCTAAATACCATATACTCATATGCATCCATATCTGCTACAGTTGTTCCTTCTGTCTTGGGGACACCTTAGCACAGTCTGTCACTTGGGTCCTGTTGGCTGTGGTAGACTCCGGGCTCTGTGGATCCGGTGCTTAGGGCCTGTCCTTGTGCTGTCATGATCAGAGCCTTAGTGCTGCCCTTCAAGTCAGAATTTTCTACTCACGGGTAGGAATCCTTGATGTCAGCCACTTCCACTATCTGTTCATGGTACATCCCATGCAGGGAATTCATTGTCCATAATAGCTTCTCTTCCTGTAACTCATCACTCTCTGTCTTCAACTGCCCGAGGCATTCTTGGAACAGTTAATCTCGGAGGGCCATCTTCCAGATGTATTCACGGATGTTTCATGTTTCATCTTGGATTGTGGTTCTGACACTCACTAATCCTCTCCCTCCCTATTTCCATTGCTCATAGAACCTCTGCTGGTCTTCAGGTGGAGACGTCCACATACCGTGAGGAGTTTTCATATCTTCATGTTGGAGGCATCTATCTCCTC
This sequence comes from Simochromis diagramma, assembly GCF_900408965.1. Lineage (NCBI taxonomy): Eukaryota > Metazoa > Chordata > Actinopteri > Cichliformes > Cichlidae > Simochromis > Simochromis diagramma. The sequence goes on along the minus strand of NW_024387030.1, from coordinate 20,310,074 downwards.
CTGTGGCCAGCTTATTATTCCAGCTGGGTATCTGTTGACCAGTTGGGTGTATGTAGTGATGGCTTGCATCTTATTCCTACTATTCAGCTGGCTTCTCAGCTGTCGTTTTACCTTCTGGAGGTATTTGGCTGTGGCTTTTCTTTGTGCACATTTATCATGGTTCCCATTGGCCTTTGGGATACCCAGGTCCTTCTGGTAGCTCCACCCCTTCAGTACAGATCACCTTCTGTCTCAACCATTCGGCCACACTTGCCCAGTTTGACAAAGGATCTCAAAAACATCCCAGACTGTTGCTGGAAGTACAGTGCTTGAGTAAATGTACCTGGTTCCTTTCCACCTCTGCAGTAAACACACACACATGAACTGCACAGAGATGACAGCAGCTCCCTGAGTGGAGTTTTCAAGGACTAATCAACTACTGTCTCTCAGCTTTGCATGTTCACGCTTGTGCCGCACACACAACACCTGATCACAAAGGTACACATACACCCGAAGCACAAACACACAAATACATCCCAGCAGAAACACACAAAAAGCATACACACATGCGAAAAAACACAGACGCACACTGCAGCAGTCACACTGCTATCAGCAGAGCAGAGTGAAGTCTCAGTGCTGTGACTCCTCTGTCTGTTCGTGTTAGTGAGTTTTAATATTCAAAACCTCTCAGGAAGCCTCCAAACTGAACATGAAACAGCCAGTAAAACACAGCACTTGACATACACTCAGAGGGGTTCTGCAAAAGCACTTAGCACTTTCAGCACTGTGCATAATAATGGAGGATATGTCCACAAACCTGAAGACAACACTTTTTTAAACAGATCTGACTCTTAAAAATGTAACGTTTGTCTTTGCATAGCTGAGTCAGTAGTGTTTCACTTGCATCTTCTACCATTTATTTAGATGAAGAACCACACTTAACAGGCAATTTATTAGGTATACCCTTCTGGTATTGGGTTGAAAACTGTTTTGCCTTCAGAATTGTCTTAATTCTTTTGACTGGATGTGTCAGGCAGTTGTTGCAGATGTCAACAGCACATCTATGGCGTGAGGCTTTCATTCCACCAGATCCCCAAAGGTGTTCTGTTGGATTGAGATTTGGTGACTGTTGAGTGCAATGAACTCATTGTCATTTTTATGAAACCAGTTTGACATGATTTGAGCTTTTTGACATAGCTTTTTCAGCTGACTGAAGATGAGTACACTGTAGTCATAAAGAAGAACACAGTTTCACTCTTGTATTATCTTCCAACTTTGGGAGAATGTGTGAATTGCAGCATCAGAACGACTGATTTTGGCTCTTTTTCGGACCATTCTATTCAAACCTTAGACATGGTTCTGCAGGATCATCTCAGTAGATCAGCAGTTTCTGAAATACTTTTGTTTGTTTGCTGAAAAGTATAGTATTCATCTCTTTTATGGCAATGGAAGTGCATATTCTGAGTGGTTATAAAGATCTTCAGTACCCATATTCTGTAGGCTTCTTGGTATTTACTCTCACATTTCAGGGAAGTGAAGAATTTCTTGTCATAATTTTCTATATCTTTATTTTGCTGTTTTTGTTTAAATCAGGCTGATTCAGTGTCTTCCTGTTGGTTGGGTCTGAGATGATATTGTAAGTTTTGTATAGTGAAGTGTAAATGTGTTTATAGTAGGCTACACACCTGTAAAGGTCAACAAACATTGAACATTGCTATATTTCTAATTTGTAATAAATGATTGAGGCACTTTTTAATAAATAAAATATAACACACTATGAAAGACACCGTGACGGCAACACTCTAAAGCACATCAAATTATAAACAGCCCATCCTGCTTCACTGCAGAGAAGCTGATGCTTCGGGTGACGCACCGTTTCTCACCGAGGGTGCTGATAGCCGGCTCTCTGTATCTGCGAAACAACTGGGAGCGGTTGCTGCCGTCGCCTTTTGACTGCGTTTGATTATGTATGAGTTGTCTATTAGATAGGGATTTAGGGAACACGAGCTATACTGTATATCTGGATATGATCTGAGGACAATCTGTGGGCTTCAAACAGAGAGGGAGATGCCGGCTGACGGAGAGGCTTCACTATCTGAAATGACTGTTTGTTTTCAATTTCACATTCCAGCTGATTTCCTCTGGATTGGGGCACAGAGAGGTTATTACCAACACAGATGAGCCTGCCAGCACTGGAGCAAGTTTGTGTGTTTGTGTGTGTGCAGAGTGTTTTATGTGTCACATCACTGAAATTAGATTTGTGTACGTTTGGAAACATGCAGCAGGTATGGCTCCAAACACTAGTGCCAATGCTCTATGTGCTCATTAGAAGTTGTGTAACTGTATATAGGTGTTGTGTTGCTAAACATAAGGAGCAAGTTCAGCCGTCCTGTGTTGTAAATTCACATTTTTTATAGAATAGCAGGTTTTGCACACACTTCATCATGGCTCTGTGTGTGTGATGTTCAAATTAGTTTAACTTTGACGAAAGCAGCACCAACCTCTGTTTGCAACAATTGGGCTGAAAGATGGCCAAAAAAATAATGAGCTGTGTTTTTGATTTTCTAGAAGTTCCCAAAAACAAATTAGCCCGATAACACTAAACGAGACAAAAAAAGAAGATTCACACAGCAACATATCAAGTCAGCATCACATTCAAGCATAGCAATCAACCATGGCAGTTTAAGTGCTAGACTGAACCACACATAGAGATCCTGCTGTTTGCCCATTGTAATGTATCTACAACAACAATCTCAAGAAATGCTACACATATAATAACAAAAAAACTACCATCAATATGTCATAATTATAAAAGTCCATAGACTTATTCAGTACCGAACAGCAGAGAGATGAGCAATCTTTTCAAGGTTTTCATCAGTAAGCAGCTCTGTGAACTGCTGCACATGCACAGCTGTTCTTTTGTAAAAAAAAACATTGGACTTAACTGCAGTGTGTTAAGCATACTAGGCTAACCAGCCATACACAATTTCAGATTTAATGAAATTATGACTTTTATTATGAGAAAGGGTTTTAATCTAACATATGTTACAGTGACAGATCTATCAACCAATCACAACTCATTTATTGATTTCCAAAGCCAATACATTTCCAATACATTGATACATGCTGCGCAGACCACCAGCCTGTCGCAGTAAATAATACCCCAATTCAAAAACTGTTGGGACACTGTTTAAAATGTATTTTTAAGATTAAAAAAAATGTTTACTTTTAATCTGATAGCAGTAACATGTCTCAGAAATCTGGGATGGGACAACAAAAGGCTATAAAAGTAAGTGGTGCTAAAAAAGAAACAGTTAACAGTTAACAAGTAGGTTAACTGGCAACAGGTCAGTAACTGGGTACATTTTGAAAAAAGCATTTCAGAGAGTTTCTTGAAGTCAAATCTGCAAAGAACTGTGTTTAGAAATTCAGAATATTTTCAGAATAATGCTCCTCAATGTGAAGTTGCAAAGTCATTGAATATGTCATCATCTACGTTCTATAATATCAAAAGATTGAGAAAATCTTGAGAAATCTTTGTGCGCAAGGGACAAGGCTGGAAATCAATACTTGTGCCTATAATCTTCAGGCAGCACTGCATTAAAAAGAAGCTTGAGTCTGTCATGCAAAACACCGCATAGACTCAGGAACACTTCCACAAATCACTGTCTGTGAACACAGGTCACTGCACCATCAAGGAATTCAGAGTAAATCTCTAAAGAGGAAAACCGTATGTGAATGTGACCCAGAAACATCTTCTCTGAGCCAAAGCTCATTCATTAAAATGGACTGGAGCACAGTGGAAATCTCTTCATTGGTTGGATGAATTCAAATTTTAAATTCATTTTGGAAAACATGTACGCCACATCCTCTGGACTAAAGAGGAGAAGGGCCACCTGGTATCTTGCGGTAGTGTGGCTTTATTTTTAACGTGGTGAACTAATAAAATGTTCTTAAATGCACACGCACACACACACACACACAAAACATAAGCAAAAAAAAATCAGAATAAATAACGTGACATTTTAAAAAAGAGTAAGAAGAAGCATAAGATTACTTATTCCCACCTCTTTTTTTCCAGTAAATGCGTCTCTCAAGGTATGGGAGTGCACCAGTTCATATGGAAACATTTTTGCGGAAGATCTTACAAGACAATGCTAAACAAACTGCATCTATTACAACAGCACGGCCTTGTAGCAGAGGTGTCTGGGTGTCTGGTGCTAAGCTTTCACCAACTGAAAACATTTAGCACATAATGAAGGCAAAAGAAAAGAAAAACCCAGAATCAGTCAGGCAAGAACGGAAGAGCATTCCTCTCCCAGAAGTTCAGCAACAGGTCTCTTCAGTTCCCAGACATTTACAGACCGTTGTTAAATGAAGAGGGTAGTGCTACATAGCGGTAAACAAAGCCCTGTTCCAACATTTTAAAGACTGATGGCTGCTGCCACCAAATTTAAAATGAGCCAATAGTTTTCTTACAATTACATTTTCTTACTTGAAAGATTTGACATGTTTTCTATGTTTTTTGTGAATAAAATATGCATTTAGGGGATTTCCACATTGTTGCATTCTGTGTTTATTCACATTTTACACAGCATGTCAACTTTTTCTGCATCAGATTTGTATTTTGTGTAAGGCACGTGTGTGGGTTTATTTCCAGGATGTGCTGGATTTGACACTGTGTGCAGCGTGTGCTTGGAGTTTAATATTTCTGTTAATCTTATGTATGTCTGTGTTTCTATATGTGAAACTGTACTGTATGTGTGTGGTTGTGTGTATGTGTATGTATCCATGTGTGTGTGTGTGCTTCCCAGTTAGACAAGTCATTATTCTTGGCTGACAGCACTCATGTCTCGCTCCTCTGCAAGGTAATTATTTCTCCTCTAGATAAATAAAATTTAAAAAAAAAAATCATCTTTAATTTTTCTGCCTTCCTATTGTGCAGATTCTCATTCTTTCTACCCCGGTGCATGTTCGCCACCTCGCTGGGGTGCACCCTGGACAGGTCGGCAGTCTGTCGCAGGGCTGTGTTTATTTTTCTTGTTAATTAAAAAAGACGTGGATAAAATAACATTGCTACGGTGCATCTGCAATGATGTTGAAAGGTATCTAAAGAGAAACTGAGAAAGAGGGGAAAAAAAGGATGACTACGAGATCACACGTCCTTTTTTTCATGTGCTCACACTCTGACAAGCAGCTGTTTAAATGATGATGAATCACATCTATGACACACACACAAACACACACATGCTCATACAATACCCTCTCTACCAAACACAGACACTCAGTTTCTAATTTACACTTGAGTCATCAGACACACACACACACACACAGAAAGGGGCCTGGTCCCTGATGTGTGCTGCATTTGTTTTATGCCCCATCTGCTCTCTCTCCCTACTGTGCCATTACAGTTAAACTACATCACAGTTCTACGGATGCAGACAGGGGACAAAAAGGACGTTCAACAGTAGCAGTGGAGAACTACTATATCCACTCAGGTAGCTGCAGTGGAATGCCACGAATCAACTAAAAAAAAAACCTGTATCACTGAAACCAGCGAGGTCATATACGTCACTGCCAGAGCAATCCTAGAAGCACTTTAAGCACTTTTAATCACTATTGAGAATAAATGTAAGGGAAACCCTCTGATGGAGAAGAAGGCTGGAAGCCTAAAAACACGGAAGAATGTTAGTGCAGAAGGACATGATGACTATTTCAACAACCGTTAACCGTTAAACTCTTAACAATTAAAGTAAACAATTAAAGAGCAGGTAAACTGAGCCTGCAAAAAGATGTAACACAAAGCATGACCCGACATATTCAATAGACCTCTCTGCATTGAATCATACTTGTTATTAATCTCTGGCTCTCTTCCACAGCATGTCTTTTATCCTGTCTTTCTTCTCTTACTCCAACCAGTCATGGCAGATGGCCCCGCCCCTCCCTGAGCCTGGTTCTGCTGGAGGTTTCTTCCTGTTAAAAGGGAGTTTTTCCTTCCCACTGTCGCCAAAGTGCTTGCTCATAGGGGTCATACGATTGTTGGGTTTTTCTCTGTATGTATTATTGTAGGGTCTACTTTACAATATAAAGCGCCTTGAGGTGACTGTTGTTGTGACTAGTCGCTGTATAAATAAAATTGAATTGAATTGAATTGAACACAGCATCCACCCAGAGCAAGAGCCATCAACATCACAAAGACAGACATCCAGCAACAAGTCTCAAGTAATGTAGAGAGGGACTGCTCCAGGATCTGAGATGACCCACGCTGAAGATGCAATGGAAGCACAAACGAGGGGGCTTGCTACACTTCCACACAAGAGAACTGTGGGGCAGTTTTATCTATACAGGAGCTTCTATATAAATGTATGTAAGCTTGAACATCCAACTACATGCTTTTTAAAGGAGCGCTGCTATCACCTCTGTGGCAGAAAACGCACCCTGATCTCTGGAAAATCACCTCAACCTCTCACGCTCACATCCACTGTGCTTTTCAATTCTTCCTCCACGGGCTCTGTGACATTAAAAATAAATGTTTGGGACCAGCATCTCTGTTCTCTCTCTGGTAAGAAAGTGACAATTTTAACTAACACTGATAATAGGTCACCTGCAGCTAACCAAATACTGAAATCAAACATTTCTCTGTGCTCGCGGCGCTGGCTGATAAGAATTGATTTAACCACATACCTCTGGATTATCTTATTGTAGAGAAAATGTCATCGGTAACCCCCAGTCCAATGGGGGTGTGGTCACTCAGGCCGAGACAGCTTTTTAAAAAATAAATACTGAAATTCATTTATCAATACAATGACCAGCTTTCCTCCTCTTGCTGCTTCCTCCCACATCACAGCTGTGCTTTAATTTTCACTTTGGCATTTATTTCTTTGTATTTATCACCGGTGCTTTTTGCACAATAAATAAAAAAGTGGCAGAAAATTGATGAATGAAGTTCAAAAGGAAAATTCTAACATTTGGGGGTGGAATACAAACTAGGAGCTTAGGGAATGAACTGAATAGAAGACAAATTCCACATTGTCCTAGTGATAGGGGAATTAGGGCCGTGATATCCAAACTGTGGCAACATCTGAGGTCTGCGCAGTCCCAGAAAGATCTAAGATAGTGTGCGGGGTGCTCAAAGTGCCATGAGAAGACACAAACGTCCACTGTGATGTCAGAGGGGGACTTTTTAAAAATATATCTGTGCTACTGAGTTATAACAGAAATATTGCACTATGCTATCGTATTCATTGACACCATAGTTGCCTGATCTCCAGAGTTGAAGAAGAGCCTGCCTATGTGTTTCCTCCCTCTCGCTCTCTCTCTGCAGGTCTTACAGGGCTAATATCACCTGAGACGTCCAGTGATTTGCAGTAATTGCAGAGACCATTTCTCTTTTGTGATTTTAATTCACACTCCTGGCACAAATTACCCCGTGACTGCAGACAGCTTATCTGATAACACTAATCCTGGACCAATCGAACTCCTGACAATTGTGAGCAGTAATTCTGTTTTCACGTCTGATTTCTCCAACCATTTTTTCTTCTTTGAGATGTAAGACGTCTGCCTACTTCCTGTCTTAAGAGAAAAGCTTTTGAAACGTTTTCAGTGACAGCAGCAGTTCTCTTAAGGCAGACAAAAATAAGCTTGTTACACCTATAGAGTTGCTATATGCATTTCACAAAATACAAGAAGCTGAGCTAGGGGAGTCTAAAGAGTGGTCTGTTTTTTATTTATTTGTTTGTATACGGCAGCAATTTTGAAATAAGGGAGCTAACCTGAATGTTATGAACTGAAGGTAAGATAACAATACTGACAGTGCTGTCCCTCAGGCTCCTAGAAGATGCACCTATGGAATAAATGTGAGAATCCTAGGTAACAGATTACAGTATCAATTTGAAAATCCTACTTTGCCTTATTCTCGAGTTATAGTGTTCACAAAGCTCCGCATCCTTGTTACCCGGCTGACTGTCCACCCAAGTGACCACAATGTCCCCATCAGTCTTTAGGGCCACTCCACTCCAATTTACTTGAACGCTGGCTACAGGAAACATGCAAAGGACTCATTTGGTTTCTTATCTTAAAGTGACTCTGTCTGTGTGACATTTTAAGACTTTCTCCACTTTCTTATTTTAGTGGTGTTTTTTATTGTTGTTTGTTTTTGGTCTAAATGTACTGTAACAGTACAATCTCTGTGTGGTTGCAGGCACGGATAAAAAACACGAGGTGGTACACTCCTCCTGTCTCTGCCCATGAGTTCCATTAAAAACTCTATTGATTGATCCATGCACACACGTGTATACATACGCACGCACACACGTTCATGCACACACATAGGCGCTAAAGGCCATAACAATCAGTAACAGACTTAATATGTTGCACCCTTTTCCATCGACAGAAAAACCTGGTTGGAGCCTTAGTTGACATTTATCCCTTAGGTATTACACACTTGCTACACCTGCCTGTCTTTCGCTACTTTTCTCTGTCTCTGTGTGTAAGTAATCCACTTACTTCAATCCATTCATAATTAGGCAACTACTTCTATTAATTTATTATGGAGATGACTATGAGTTGCATTTTTCATATTAATGGAGACGTTTTCAACGAATGTAGTTTGGTCAGGTTTACGAAAAAAGACTGAAAGATAAACACCTTTGATTCTCATTATTAAGATTCAACTTTCAATAATGAGAAACCAAAATTTGAAATTTACACTTACAATAACTTGTCCACTATACTTATTGGCTTACATTTAATGTTTTAAGTTGCTGAATTCATAAATTTTCTTGCCATCTCGTAAATCTCAAGTGAAAGGTTTTATTTTTAAGCACAGATTTAATGAATTATAGAAAACGTAGCATAATACGTTAATAGATGAGTGAAAGAAATTAAGACAAAGACAGTTTGAGGAAATTAAATACAAAATTAACAAATGATAAATATTGTAATAAAAGACTAAAGCGAATTTTTTTTTAAAAAAAGAGGGAATTTTGGTGCGTCAGGTGTTATTTAGAGAGGTGCAACCAAATGAAAATCATCTTTCATTACATTTTTATCAGCTGTTCATAATGCAGAACCAGTGAGCTGAAGCAAAAATGGCAAAGCGGCTAAATAATGATTACAATTAAACAGCGTTATCACGCCCCTTATAACGAGTCTGCGCCGAAAAAAAGCACAGGCGGCACATTCGGCTAATCTTCCTCTGATGGTGAATTCATTATAGATAGAAGTGAACCATAATGACATTTATGATTTAAATATGACCAGCTCCCTGACTCTGAATAAAAATGAGCTTTTTCATCATGTGTACTTGAGCACCTGAAGGACTAAAGAAGAAGAAAATCACAAACGTTTCAGTGGAAATGTCTGTTTATTATATTTCTATTAAAAATGTCATGAATAAAAACTGGGCTGTAGATTCTCTGTGTTTGATAACTTTTTAGCAAAACTGGTGATTTTCTACATCCAATTGTTGAAAGAGGCATTTATAGTATTTTTATCCTGATATCCTGTCAACTACAAAGTGGTTGGAATTTGTAAAGTTTGTAGTTTTTTAACTAATTTGAAATACAGTTCCCAAAGTTTTTGAAGAAGGAATTCTGAGACCATTGTGCGTTTTGTTTTTACAGATTTTTCACATGCGCTACGCTTTGTTGACTTTCACAGAAAAACTGCCTGGATTCAGATCCTCCAATCACGACTGATTTCTTTGGTACTGTGACATGAAATGGGAACTTCATGGTTGAAAAGAAATCAGTCCACTGAATACCACAGAGTATAAATGGTAAACGGTAAATGGGCTGGTTCTTACAGTATATAGTGCTTTCCTACTCTATCTGAGCACTCAAAGCACTTTACACAACTTGCCTCATTCACCCATTCACACCCATTCGCACAAGCACTTTTTTCTACAGTATGTCAGTGCTTTCTAGGGCTGGGCCAAATCATACCGTTCACGGTAATACCGGTATAATGTTGGGCAACGATAAGAAAATGAAATATCGTGATAGAATATGGATAAAACTCGCATGCGCAGTGCCTTTGTTTTCATACGCACATGGCGGAAAAAGCACGGCGGCGACGGAGAATGAGAAGGGCGAAAGCGGATCATTGAATGAAACAGATGAACTAGAATTGGTTTGTAAAAATGCTGCAACTTCAGTGGTGTGGAACTGGTTTAGCTTTCGACCGTCAGATACACAACAAAGCACTATTTTTGGTAGAGCGTGCTAGCGGGCCGTCGTTGTTACCGTGTTTTTTGGAAAATACAGCACACTTAAAATCAATCCTTTGATTTTTCTGAAAATCGACAGTGCCCCTTATAATCCCGTGTGCCTTATGTAGGAATTCTGGTTGTGTTTACTGACCTCGAAACGATTTTATGTGGTACACGGTGCTCGAAAATCTGTCAAATGTTTTAGTACGACTTTGCTAAGCTACGAAGCCGCACCGCTTGATGGATTGTCGGAGCATTATGGCTATCGTAGGCTGGAGCCTCGCAGAGTGATACGTATTGTGCTTCAACATAATATGTAAAATGTGTGTATAACCTCTTTTTAAGTTTTGTGGATATTATACATGGTTATGCTGAGGATATGTCGGCCAATTTCCACTGGAAATGCCTTTTGGTTAAACTGTCAGCAAGGAATTTGCATTTGCACTGTTACATTTTTATATAACTTTAATGCACATAAAAAACAGCTGCTTGTTTAAGTGAAAATACATTGATGGTTTTTTTAATAAAGTTGTGGAGTTGTAAAGTATTTTTTCTAATGTCAATTATATCGTCAGTTATATCGTTATCGCAAATTTTCAAATGTATATCGTGATAAATATTTTTGGTCATATCGCCCTGCTCTAGTGCTTTCTATCTAACATTCACATGCATGAACTGCCTGACTGAACTGCTTTCCATACTTTTGTAGTTACAGTGGGGCAAAAAAGTATTTAGTCAGCCACCGATTGTGCAAGTTCCCCCACTTAAAATGATGACAGAGGTCAGTAATTTGCACCAGAGGTACACTTCAACTGTGAGAGACAGAATGTGAAAAAAAAATCCATGAATTCACATGGTAGGATTTGTAAAGAATTTATTCGTAAATTAGGGTGGAAAATAAGTATTTGGTCACCTCAAACAAGGAAAATCTCTGGCTCTCACAGACCTGTAACGTCTTCTGTAAGAAGCTTTTCTGTCCCCCACTCGTTACCTGTATGAATGGCACCTGTTTGAACTCATCATCTGTATAAAAGACACCTGTCCACAGCCTCAAACAGTCAGACTCCAAACTCCGCCATGGCCAAGACCAAAGAGCTTTCGAAGGACACCAGGAAAAGTATTGTAGACCTGCACCAGACTGGGAAGAGTGAATCTACAATAGGCAAGCAGCTTGGTGTGAAAAAATCAACTGTGGGAGCAATCATCAGAAAATGGAAGACATACAAGACCACTGATAATCTCCCTCGATCTGGGGCTCCACGCAAGATCTCATCCCGTGGGGTCAAAATGATCAAAGGTCACCACCAGTAACACACTACAACGGCAGGGAATCAAATCCCGCAGTGCCAGACGTGTTCCGCTGCTGAAGCCAGTGCATGTCCAGGCCCGTCTGAAGTTTGCCAGAGAGCACATGGATGATACAGCAGAGGATTGGGAGAATGTCATGTGGTCAGATGAAACCAAAGTAGAACTTTTTGGTATAAACTCAACTCGTTGTGTGTGGAGGAAGAAGAATACTGAGTTGCATCCCAAGAACACCATACCTACTGTGAAGCATGGGGGTGGAAACATCATGCTATGGGGCTGTTTTTCTGCCAAGGGGACAGGACGACTGATCCGTGTTAAGGACAGAATGAATGGGGCCATGTATCGTGAGATTTTGAGCCAAAACCTCCTTCCATCAGTGAGAACTTTGAAGATGAAACGAGGCTGGGTCTTCCAACATGACAATGATCCAAAACACACCGCCCGGGCAACAAAGGAGTGGCTCCGTAAGAAGCATTTGAAAGTCCTGGAGTGGCCTAGCCAGTCTCCAGACCTCAACTCCATAGAAAATCTGTGGCGGGAGTTGAAAGTCCATGTTGCTCGGCAACAGCCCCAAAACATCACTGCTCTCGAGAAGATCTGCATGGAGGAATGGGCCAAAATACCAGCTACTGTGTGTGCAAACCTGGTAAAGACCTATAGTAAACGTTTGACCTCTGTTATTGCCAACAAAGGTTATGTTACAAAGTATTGACTTGTATTTTTGTTATTGACCAAATACTTATTTTCCACCCTGATTTACGAATAAATTCTTTACAAATCCTACCATGTGGATTCATGGATTTTTTTTTCACATTCTGTCTCTCACAGTTGAAGTGTACCTCTGGTGCAAATTACTGACCTCTGTCATCATTTTAGGTGGGGGAACTTGCACAATCGGTGGCTGACTAAATACTTTTTTGCCCCACTGTATACCACACTGATTTCCCTAAATTTTGCCTCTGACATACAGTATGCTAATTAAAAACACTAAAATTAACACTGAAACTAATTTTTAAAAAAACTGAAGTGAAACAAGATCTCCTCTGGAAACTAACTGAAACTAAGCAGTATTGAAATCAAAAAGTCAAAATGAACTAAAAATAAACACTAATTAGAAAATGCAAAACTACAATTAACTATCAAGATGACAGCTGAAAGCCTGGTTACTATTTCACCCTGCCAACCTTTTGGTCAAATTATATGTGCTTTCTGGTTAACAGTCTGTACCCCATAACGGGCATGTCCCACAGGGAGGAGGCCCCGGGGCAGACCCAGGACACGCAGGAGAGATTATATCTCTCGGCTGGCCTGGGAACGCCTTGGTGTTCCCCGGACAAGCTTGAGGAGGTGGATGGGGAGAGGAAGGTCTTCTCTGTTTGGGCTGCTGCCCCCGCGACCTGGCTCCGGACAAGCGCAAGAAGATGGATGGATGGATGGACCCCATAACGGCTGTGGCGAGCTGCTCTGCTTGGCCACATGAAGGCCACAGTCAACAATCCTGACTGGTCACAGTGTTACCGAAATGAGTTCTTCCTGTCGGTAAGTGCTGCCGCTTTTGTTGCTATTACTCAGTGTTAGCCAGTGTTCCTAAAATTTTCTATGAAGTGGATCCTATGTTGACAGACTTGTGCAATTAGCAAATAAATTCTCATAGAAGGTGAGAATGTAATCAAACACTTTGTCAGCAGGAAAGTATTTTAGGACACTCAAGCCTAACTTTAGCTGGCATAATGTTAGTCTATAGCCAACTGTCTAAGGGTTGGAAGTTTGCATGTATAATCAATGCGACAACATCAGATATAAATAACCATGACTATTTAATTTTCCTTATGTTAGAGCCCTGAATTAAATTCTGGAGATGACGTGAAAGGTAAAGGTGGAGATAAGCAAATGTGGAAGATATTAAGGGCCCTGGGTCCTTGACCCAGAGTTTTGAATTTTGTCATTTCATCATTATTTTGGGGTTTTGAGAAGTGGTTTATGTTCTCCTTTGTGATTGTGTGAGTTATTTTGTTATTCAAGTGTCCTCATCCCATGTTTACAGTTACTTCCTATGTAATGTTGTTGGATTTTGTTCAGCTGTGTTTTTTCCCAGGTATATTTATTCGCATCGTGCATTTATTCCCACCAGTTTGTTGTTGCGTCCTCCCTCTCAGTCGTTTGATCCTTTGTTCCATGCTTTTGCCCTTATTTTAAGCCCCACGCCCCCGGTACCTGGGGCAAAAAGGAGGAGATCACGTTTAATCGGTTATAACACGGGGTGAGAAATATAAGTCCCGACATGTGTGGTATCCACAGAAACCTCTGAATCTCAGCTAAAATGTCATATAAACCATTTCAACAACCACCAAACACAACGAAAACAATCCATGATTAAATGAGCAGTTACGTAAATGCGCACAAGTCCGCTAAACAAACAAAACCAAAAAAGAAATTCTTCAAACTTCATGCCACTTAATTTTACCCATTAAAGTATGCTTGTAGGTGACATTCACAAAGGTAGGATGGTTTGGCAGTTAATTTTACCAGTTAGAGTATTTTTCTAGCTAATATTCACAAAGGTAGGACGGTTCGCCGTGTTGTGCGCATGCGCAGAAACAACGGGTAGGATGGTTTGCCAGGTAGGATGGATTCCCAGAACACCTGCTAAAGAAAGTCTAGTTATCTCCCAGAGCTATTACTGACTCCAAACATCAAGTTTCACCACACTCTGACCAAAATTCACTGACTAAGCTGCAAAAGAAGACCACAAAAACACGTAGTGGCGCAAATGCGCTAAGACAGAAATTGTGTGCCAAAATTGGACATTTTTGTACAACGTCTGGATATTCATGTATTGACAGTGCTGTAATTCTTCACTGTTTCACTTTAGAAACATAAATCTTTGCACAGATGATGTTTATATGTTGGTTACTGAATTTCTGGAATGAGATGTGAACTGAGGCATATTTTTAAAAGGGTTATATGCTAAAAATAAAAAAAAATAAAAAATTAGGCGAGGATAAAAGCTACTTACTTTTTCTGTGTTCCAGTCTCAGTAACTTTGAGACAGTAATATTTGCTTCAATATTTACACCTGTGATGAAATTTCACAAGTGTTAGCTTTATTTTGATACCAAGATTGTAAGCACAGAGTTTGTAATTGCAGAGAAATAATCAATTAATTTGGGGCATTTCATTTTCGAGCAGGAAGCTCTAAGAGGTTAAGAAAAACTGCTTTTTGAGTTCACGGTTTGTCTCCTGAGTCCTGCATTTTGGGTCCATATGTGGCCAGCCACACTGTCATTTATGACCGAAGTGGCAGATGAAGAAGAGGACATGGTGAACATATAAACAAAAAGTCAGATCTTAAGTGGTCATATGTAATTTAAAAGTTATTTGTGATCTTTAAATAAAAAGTAACATCTAAGTGATATTCCTAAAAGTTTTTTTTTTTTTTTAATTGAGGTGTTTAGAGAGTTTCTAGAGGTTCTAATAGAATTCTATTGGTCTATAAGCTCACATGAGGTAATTATCGGTGTGTGACTGTCCTGCCTCATCTACCATCTAACCAGGTGCCTCACCTTACCTGAACGAAACTAATTCTTTTCGTTAGTGAGACAGCATTTGAAACAGATGTTGTATGCTCTATGTGAGAAAGAGTCACTTTAGACAATGCCTGCACCTGATTGTCTTGACACTGTCCAAAGTTCATGTGTGAAATTGTTTTGTGTTTAAAGTTCCTACAAACAGACGAGGAATGCCACTGCAGCTGTTTCTATTTGTTTAGCAGCTCATGCTCTCCACTGTTTCATCTCTGTCCAACACTTCTGATATTTGCCTCTCTCACCCTCTTTTCTTCTCTCTCATCATGTAATCCTCCCTCTCTGTTTCCTATCTCCCCTCTCTCTCTCTTTTAACATCTTCCTCTCAGCTCCATCTCCTTCTCATTACAGATCCATTTCTCTCTCTTTATACTTCTTTTTCCCTGCTATCTCTCTCTTTGCTGCTGCCGCTGTCTGTCCTAATCTCTCTCACCCCCTCCACACTCTCTCTTGTCGTTCCCCTTTTCTTCTAAGCCCCTTCCTCCCACCCTCTTTCTCTCATCTCCCTCTCATCCTCCTCAGTGTAATGCAGGATAAAGACACTGGGATCACATATGGCCGAGTGGTAATGGCGTTGCGCTACTTAAATCCACTCATTTAAGTGCAAATCGGTGTCATTCTGGAGCTGCCGAGCAGATGCTAGGCCATGTCAGCATAACTCAATGTGACCACCGCTGGCTTCAGGTGTGTGTGTGTGTGTGTGTGTGTGTGTGTTTGTGTGTACGTGTGCTCGGTAACCCCTATGGATTGCGATAAAAGTACCTGCTCCTTAAATGCAGAAAACAGATAAATTGATAGGCGATTATAGCAAGGGATTTGTGCACATAGCTGTTTTAAAGACGACTTATGTGCGTTTGTTGCTGGGACATTTTGCACAATGTCTTCCATTCCTTGAATGTAACAGAAAAAAATATTCTAATATACTAAATAAGAGCAGAAAATCATAGTATCAAAATAAAAGCACAGAACGTGAAATGTTCTGGTTTAACCCTTTAAAGCCTGAACCATGAAAAACATGCCAGAATTTATTTATTTTTTTAATGGATTGTTTATTGAACCTTGAATTAATTAAATATTAATGTATTGCATTGCAACATTGATTTGCATATGTAAGTTTTCATTTGTAGAACAACGCTCAGGGAGGGGCAGTCATCTTTTTTTTTTTGCCTGTCCCGTTTGGTTCTTTTGCCATCAGAATTATTGTCTAAAGGCGAAGAAAGATGCCCATTTACTTTACCAAATGGACCATCCCAGCCTTGCCGTAATGGTCTATTTGATTCACCTTTTATTGTTTATTTTATTTTATTTTCACTTGCTAGATACGGGACAGACTTGACTGGGGGAAAGAAAGGGGAGAAAGAAAGAGGGAAAGAAAAACAGCTGGGAAGAGGGACGGGGATAAAGGGCAAAAAACAAAAACCAACAAAATAAGCAGACAAAAAATACATATATCAATCACCTGGATCACCTGTTGAGAAAGAAAAAAAGAGAAAACAAGCAGAAGAAAAAAAGAGCAACATAATAAACAACATCACGATGATCTATGGGAATATAACAGTAAATACTAAATATTAAACATTATTGTGCAGCGCGTAAGATCGACAACGCACAGTGTGCTTTGAGGTAGGAGCCAAAAAGGGTGTAGTTTGTGTGTGTGAGTACCTGTGTGTACACCTGTGAGCATGAGCGCGGTTGTATTTAAAAGGTTCCTTCATGTAATGATCTGCTAGAGGGTGTGGGGGGGCCACAGCCCCGTCCTCCAGGGCATTAAGCAGGTATGGAGGAGATCCAGGCTCCAGACATCCAGAGGCCCCCAGAACACAAGAGACCAAGGAAGACCAACAGAGGGGCAGCCGCACCACTATCCCAGAAAGAGCTGAGGAGAGCCCCAGATGAGGAGTCTCTCGGCAGCCGCGGAGCAGAAGCCAGGGGGGGTTGCAGTGATGCACCCGTGAGCTCCGCCGGCAGCCAGCTGTGCCTGAGTGACCAAGCCCCAGGCCGAGAGGCTGAGGGCACCCCACCCACGAAGTGGCCCGAGCGAGCCCCAGGCTCCAGGCCCCAACAACCAGCCACCAAGGAGTGAGCCGGTGTGTACCTAGACGCCCACCCCCGGACACAAAGAACCACCAAAGCACTGATGTCTTAGGGCGTCTGCCACCGGCAGGGGAAGTGGTGGGGGAGATAGGCCTCCAAACCTTGGAGGGCCTGAGATGTCCCTAGAGAGGAGGCGTCTGATACTCGACCTGACATATGGACACAGACAAACAGGCACACACAGATACAAACATCCATTTCCACCCTCATGCTCTCATATGCAATTACTCAACACTCACCCAACATGGAGACAGACACAAGGAGACACTGTACACACAATCACACTCCCCAAGCGTACTCTATACCCCAGGTCTAGGTACCCTTGACCCTGGAGGGGGAAACTGCACCCAGACCCAGGTAGTGTTACCCTTTTCCCTGCGGTGGAGAGAAGCAGACTGCCCCGACTCGGCAGCAGCAGGGAGGCCCCACATTCCAGACCCCAATCGGACGGCCAACTCCTCCTCCCAGTCCCCCCGCTCCAACAGGCTGCAGAGAACGGGGGGGTGTGAAGACTCCAAACTTCCCTCCGCCCGCTCATATGTAGTGTTGATGCATGTGTGTTCTAAGGTGCATTTAAAACCCAGGAGGGCATGGAGCTACCTGCCAGAGAGCAGCAGGTAAGCGCATAGCCCCTCCTGATAGCCCTCAATTTCTACATGTATTTAAAATCGAGAGGGGCAGTCATCTGCCATGACCAGTTGGGGACGAGGAATGAGAGTATATGAGATTAAGGTAACATTTGAAATTTTGTTTTTTGTAACGCACACAGTTGATTCTTTTTCATTGTGAAGATTTGAAGAGTAACTTTTTGATTGGTCAGTACACTGAAACATTTGTTAGATGGCATTATCCCTGGCCTGGTAGCCTGGCTGCCCCTGAGTGGATCTGGGGCAGGCGTGGGGGCTTGGGGTTCGGGGGTGCTTCGCCTCCGTGCTAGGGCTCTGGCTGGGTCTTGGGGGCTTAGGTCCTTGTTGGTGTGTCGCCGAGGTTGTGGGTAGGTGGGTGCACGGAGGCTCAGCCCTGGCGCAGGGGGCCTCTGGCGCATCGGCCTAACTAGGGGGCTCTTCAACTGACAGGGAGTTTGTTCCATCCTTGCAGGAGTCCACTCTGCAGGTGGGGGAGAGTATAGGAGAGGTGGAGAATAAACTTAACCTGGGTGTCTACTGTCTTGTGCAGTCTGGGAGGTGATTGAATGTTAGGGTGGGTACAGTTTCCTCTGCGGTGGGGTCGGGTGGGCTGCCCCGGGTCCTGTGGGGCTGGGCGGTCCTGCTGCCGTAGGCCCCAATCTGGATGGGCCTGGGCTCCCTTGCCTTGGTGGGTGCCGAAGGACGGGGGTGCCTACTGGGGTCAGCGGGGGAGCTGGCCCCAGGGAGGGACATCTTGCTCCTCCCTTCTTTTTCTCCCCATCCCCGGCTGCCTCCCTCTTCCCGCTCCAACACACTCACCTACACAAGTAGGGCCTTGGGGTGCGGGTGTGTCACCAGGGTGCAGGGGAGGCATCCCCCCCGTCCCGTTCTGGCCACCCGTGCCTCAATTTTATTCCACAACATCCACATTACTCACACTCTCATAACACATACATATAGGGCCTAGAGGGAGGACACGTTAACGGCGTCCAGTGGACGGTCTGTGTATTCAACCCCACCTCTGGCGCCAGTGCCCACCTCTCAATTTTAAATCATTGAGGGTTCTCGGGAGGAGCCGTGCTAACACCTGCTGCTCTCTGGCAGCAGCACCATGCTCTCCCGTGTTTTAAATGCACCTTAGAACAACGCGCAGCAACACTACACATGAGCGAGAGGAGGGAGGTTTGGGGTCTTCACACACCCCTGTTCTCTGCTGGCCATCGGGGCGGGGGGGCTGGGAGGAGGTGTTGGCCGTCCGATTGGGATCTGGGATGCGAGGCCTCCCTGCTGCTGCGGAGCCTGGGGCGGCCTGCTTGCCTCCACCCCGGGGGAAAGGGTAACATCTCCTGGGTCTAGGTGCTGTTACCCCCTCCAGGGACGAGGGTACCCGGACCCGGGGTATAGAGTTTGTTTGTGGAGTGTTATTGTGTGTACAGTGTCCATGTATGTCTACCCCTACGTTGGGTGAGTGTTAAGTATTTGTATATGTGTGCATGAGGGTGGGAATGCATGTTTGTGTCTGTGTATGCCTGTTTGTCTGTGTTTATATGTCAGGTCGGGTCTCCACCTCTCTGGGAACTCCCAGGCCCTCCAAAGGCCTATCTCCCCTCACCACACTCCCTGCTGGTAACTGATGCCCTCAGGGGTCGGTGCGTTGGTGGTTCTTGGTGTCCGGGGCTGGGCGCTCAGGTATGTACCAGCTCACTCCCGGTGACTACTTGGTGGGGCCTGGTGCCTGTTGCTCGGTCAGGCCTCTTCCGGGGCAAAGGGGGCCCTCGGGCCTCCAGCCTCTGGGCCTGCGGCTCGGTTCACTCTGGCACAGCTGGCTGCCGGCAGAGCCGGTGGGCACGCCACTGCATCCACCTCTGGCTTCTGCTCCGTGACTACTGGGTGACCCCTCATCTGGGGCTCTCCTCAGCTCTTCCCAGGAGGGTGGCACGGATGCCCCTCCGGTGGTCCTCCTTGGGCTCTCGCACTCTTGGGCCTCTGGATGTCTGGAGCCTGGATCTCCTCCATGCCTGCTTCATGCCCTGGTGGACAGGGCTATGGCTCTCTACATCCTCTAGCAGACCATTACATGGGGAAACCTTTTGAATACAAGCGCGCTGATCCACACAGGTGTGCACACGGGTGTTCACTGTTCATAGACATAAACTACACCTTTATTGGCTGCTATTTCCAAGCACATTGTGCGCTCTCGGTCCTGCTTGCTACACAACAACATTCAGTATTTAGTATTTACTGCTGTTTACACTTAGCTAGATTAACGTGATGGTGTTGTGTTTAGTATGTTGCTCTGTTTTTTTGCTTGTTTTCTCTTCTTTTTCTCTCAACGGGTGATCCAGGAGATTTTTTTTTCTCTTCTTTCTCTTTTTAAGTGCCCTTTCTCACTATCCCTCTTCCCTTCTGTTTTTCTTTTCCTTCATCTTTCTTTCTCCCTTTCCTATACCTCAGTCATGTCTGTCCCGTCTGTAACAACTGAAAATAAAATAAAATAAATAATAACAACAAAGGTTGATCAAATGGACCAATACGGCAAGGCCGTGATGATCCATTTGGCAAAGTAAATCCATTGGGTATCCTTGTTGGTCTTCAGACAACAATTCTGACGGCTAAAGAACCAAATGGGACAGGCAAAAAAAAAAAAGGGAAAAAAAAGATGGCATTATCCCATTTCCTGATCTTTTTCTTCCAACGACCCTGTGCTTTCTTCTATTCTCACATCTACATTTCCCGATCTCCATCTGTCCTTCCTCAGTTTAAATTTGTGTCTTCCTTTTCTCTTCATCCCCCTCTGTTAACACTCATCCTCCTTCCCTTCCTCCTTTATGTTTTTCATCTCCTCTGTTCTGATTTTATGGCACCTCATTCCACCATTAATTTTTCTTCTCTCAACCACAAACAACAACGAGAAACTCTCCTCCTTCCTTCTTTTTCATCCCATTCTCCAACTTTTGCTCTTTCCTTCCTCTCCCAACAATCCTTACCTCTTTCCCTTTATCTTTTATTTTCCATGCCAACGAACATCATTTACCCTCTCCTCTCTTTCCAGCTTCTCCCTTTGGATGATCTCTCAATTCCTACATCGCTTTTTCCTTTTCCCTCTAGCTACCTCTTCCCCCACCTCCCTACCTCGTTTTTGTACGTCCTCCTCCTACTTCTTCTCCTGACTAATCTCCCCCCTCCTCCCATTCTCTTCTCCTCCTCCAGGTGTTTCGCAGGGATAAAGGATTGATGAAGCCATCAACTCTCTGCTCTTGACATTTACAAAAAACCCTCCAAGCAAACGCCTTCTCCCCTCTTTCCCACCGCCCCCCTCTCTCTCTGTCTCTCTCTCTCTCTCGTTATCTCCCTGCAGAGCTACCTCGCTCGTTGCTCGCCCAACCACATCATTAAGACCTAGTAATTAGGGCTCATTTGTAAAGCCAGTGTAAATAAAGGGCCCATAATGGCCAGGATATCATTCACAGTGAGACATAAACTAGACATGTGTGTGTGTATGTGTGCGTGTGTGTGTGTGTGTGTGTGTGTGTGCGCGCGCGTGTGTGTGTGTGCATGTGTGTGCGTGTGTGTGTGTGCGTGTGTGTGTTAGGGGACAGGGGACATTAGGAAATTAGCCCATGTGTCATTATTGTGTAGGTGTGTTTGAGAAGTTACTTGTGAAATAGGGTAAATGCGTGTGTCTGTATGAGATTGGGGTGTGAGAGAGACAGAGGCAGAAGTGTATTTAGAAGACCTAAATAAATCACTGTTTGTGTGTTGCTGTGTGAGTGTGTGAGGTTGACAGGAGACATTAGGAAATTAGCGCCTGTGCCATTAGCGAGTAAGAATACCAAGTGTGTGGAGTGTAAAGGTCTTAGATTTAATGTGTGTCACAGTGAGGGGAAGATGGAGAAGTTCATTTTGGAACCTGCGAGTGAAAGAAAAACACAGAAAAAGACTGTCAAGTGGAAGCTTTAGTTATCCCAAGTTTTACTTAGTAAAGGCCACTTCCTATAATTTACTAATTCAAAGTTACTCAGTAGTGTTACAGCTGAGGGTTTTAGTAGTGATGCAGGTCACATCATGTCTTCAAACACAAGCCAACTCCGGTAACCTCCTGCAGAACCACGAAGGTGGACAGCTCCATTAAGATCGAGATGCAGTCGACTGATTAGTCCAGTAGAAAGCTCTGTCACCTCGCAGCAAGAAGGTCCTAGGTCCTAGGTGTGAATGTGAGCATGAAATGTTGTCTTTGTGTTAACTGTGTGATAGACTGCTGAGCTGTCCGGAGTCTGCCATTTCACCCTATGACCAGTGGAACAGGTTCCAACCCCCTCAGTTAGATAAAAGTGCATGGATGGACCCTTAATACTTTCCTCATAATTCTTATACTGTCCTATAAGAAGTCCAGAAAACCCTCCAAAATGGCATACTAAATTCGCTATAGTGGGTATACTGCTTAGACGCACTAAAGCAAACTCTGCAACTGCTTGAACATCTACAGTTAAAAATAAGTCCTGGAAAAACTACAAATCTTGGGCAGCCTGTTCAAATACAGCTAAGCAAAGATGTCTAAGACCCCACACAGTCAATAAGACCATTCATTTTATAATCAAAACAAAACAGCATTAAGATGCTTTTAAGTGTCCTTGAGGAGCCCCTAAACGCCTTCCCTTAGGTGCCTTTTGAAATTTTTACAGCAGGGCTGAAATTACCTCCCGCAGTGCCTCAAAGGACTGCTTGGCTAAAGTTTGACTCTTTCCATCTATACTTTGAAACAAATAGAAAGAAACATGTTGGGATAACTACAGGATCCTGTCTTGTAAACACATCATTTACTCTCAGGGAATTTACTCCAAAAATGGTTCCTGAAAGCTCATCAAAGGTTAATGGGATGTCTTCAAGTTACTATTATAATATTACTGTTACTCTGCTAATGTGCTTTTTTTGTTTGTTTTTGTTGTCATTGTGTATGGCTGCAAGATTCAGACATCAAGCTAACACACACAAAAAAAATTGGACCAAACTGCTCTGTGAGAAAATACATGCAGAGACGTTTTCGTAGTTGGTGTCTGTTTAGAAATGTGTATAAAAACCACAAACTTTGCAAACCCAGCAGCTCACTGTAAAAACGAACTCAGCTGCCTGTGAGACAAGACATGTTCTTACATCCTTGGGATCCTCCTCCGTCTTCGTGACACTCCATGCTTTATTTCATCACTCTATCTGCATTACTGAGGACTAGAAATATGTGCAGATTGACTCTAAACATTCAGGACATAGGCAAATTTTGCCACAGCTTTGAGCCATTCACTTGTGCCAGTTACTTTAGTAACGTTTTAATAGCAAAAGATGGTTTTACACTGGTGCAGAGTGCTAGTAAATCTCGGCCTCCATGCCTTCAAGGACACCTGGAACTGGTTGCAACTCTCTGAAGGTGCTCCCAAGACTTTCTTCAGATTGCACTTTTTCCAGACAGCGATGTATGCAACACCAACTCTAAAGGGTCAGCATCCCTCATAGCTGCCTGCAACACTCACCTCCTGATCAATATGTTTTCCTATTGATTAGCCCTGCAGCCTGAATGGCAAGTGTCAATCAATCTTGGACTATCGATAAAAATGATTACTTTCTGATGCATTTATTTGCATTTAATGATCTTAATTATCATTCCCTAGATGCACACACACACACACACACACACACACACACACACACACACACACACAAAACCTCTTTTCTCATTCATATTGAGGTCTGTCCTCCTTTCTCACCTCCTGCCCTCATTACCCCTCCACCTCCTGCTCTATTCAATAATCCAAAATGTTCAGAATAAGACATGAAGAGAAGGGCTGACTCCTTCTACCCTTCCTCTTTCCAATTTGTTTCCTTCTTACTGGCCTTTCTCTCTATGCTTTCATCCCAATGATAACTGCCACAAACAAATATGCCCCAAACAGAAAGTGACCACCACAAACCACCAGACGGCTAATTTTGAAAATGCATTTTTAAATTAATGCTACTGTGGCCTGTGCGATATCAAAAACATAGTAACAGTGTACAATCCTGGAGCATTTGAACTCAATTCCATCTTGTACTCTAAATTGAAAATATTTAGTAAGAGTAGTAATGACAAAAAGGCATCATCTATATGTGCCACATATTATGCAATTCCTCTCTAAAAGTGCTGTGTAGATGAGAGGATTTAAGGAAGGAAAGAAATCAAGTTTAAATAAGCCTGGTCCTCACAAGCGTACAAGTACAGCAATGTGTGTGTCAGCAGAGGTGCCATTAAACACATGTCACCTCTGATCCATGCTGAAATAAAGTCACACCTCTACATACACATCAGAAATACACACACGCACACAGATTTGTCACGCTTCATGCACACACACATGCACACACGCATGCAAACACACACAGTCTAAAGCACTCTACCGTACACTTATGTACACACACAATTCTCATCTCTCACTTCAATAAAACAAGCATCAATTTTGGTCTCCGATGGTGCCGCTGATCTCTTTACGGCTTTCATGGCATCAAAGTAACGGCCGGCTGTAAATCTGAACGCGAGGAGGAGATGGAAAAGTGGGGAGAATGAGAAAGAGGAGGAAGAAGAGGAATATGAGGAAGAAAAAAGATGTGGAGATTCAGGTGAAACTGGACAAATGATGTCAAAGAAGAGGTGGAGGAGAGGAAAAGGTAAGGAGGAAAGGAAAGGAAAGGGGAAGAGAGCTCCCAAGTAATGCGCTGCTGTTTTACTTAGGGGGGGGGGGTTATAATTGCATGTGTATAACTGAAGAATCTCATTCAGGAATAACTAATAATTTCACTTTGGCCCAAAGGAGAAAACAAGATGTGATGACAGCAAAGACACCCAACGGCCTCAGTCAGCACCTATCCTGAGAGAACCCTGGCTTATGTTTTATAAAACTGAACCTCTTTGTTAACTTTCTTTAAACAAGTCATTGCTTAAAAAACAAACAGCAGTAAGATGTAAAACTAATACCAATAGGATACTAAAAAATGTTAAAACCAGTAAGTTAAACCCATAAAAGAATAAACTTGACAATAGATGAAAAAGAATTCTGGCAGAGGTTGGTGGCACCCCTTAGCCTCCTGGTAGATACACCTGTGGTATCACTTTGGAACTCCTACATTGCTTTGTTCTCGAGTTACTGCATTTACAAACTTGGGTGTCCAAGTCACCCATCCGGCCGCTTGGCAGGGTGACGACAAATCGGCTTTTTATGGCTGACAGGTGCTAAAAAAAGGTAAGAACCAAAAATGTAAACCCACAAAATGAGTGGAAATATAATGAAATGACACTTAAGATGATACGACCCACTAAAATTAATTAAAGAACAAATCTACAAATTTAAATTATTAAAGCAGACAGAAATATGGTAAAACGATCATACAGACCAGATTTTTAGTATGGTTTGTAACCACTGATAAGTTCATAGGATTTAATGGGGGTGTTGGTGTGTGTTCAGAGGATGCAACTGTTCTCTCTTCATGAAATGAAAACTTTAAATTGTCGATTTGAATCCTTTCAGCAGCAGCACTGGTGAAGGTCAGCGTACCCGTGTCACCTTCAGTCTCTCTTAAATGCATGAGGGGAACGTGACATGAGGCGGCTGAAGCAAACCGACTGTCTGAATCCCAACATGTCGCAGTGTTTTAAATGCTGTAAGGTCAGACAGAGCGAGCTTCGAGCGGGTCAAAACCCACACTCACCTTCCACCATCACTCACGCCTCTAATGCATGAAAAGAAGAATGGGAGGAGTGTGTGTGTGTGAAGCTAAATAACCAGCAGAGAGCGTGTGTAGGTGAGTGTGTGGAGAGTGCGTCCTTCAGCAGGTCAGAGTCCCAGCTTCACCTCCTGCTGTCTGTCTGTAATGTATGAAAGTATCTGTCTGTCTGTAATGTATGAAAGCGTCTCCTCTGACTTTAAATCCTCGCCATGCAGGCGAAACCTCACCTCTGACCTCACACTGCAGCTTGCTGCCCAGCTTCATCCATTTCAATGGCAGCCATCTATAAAGCCCTGTGTCTAGACAATGTGTGCACACACAGATAAAGACTCGACGCAGGGATACCTGTGCAAGGAGGGTAGGTTTAACTAATGCACACATGCATTAAAACGCCGCTAAAAGGGGCGGGCGAGCCTGAGATTAATTACTTGGATTTTGTCCTATTAAAATCTGGCTTTTGCTCATGTCAACAGCAGAGTGAAAACTGTTAATGCGCGGTTTGTTTTTAAGAACTTAAATTCCTTTAAAAATTAAAAATGTGATGTTTAGGTGTTTTATAAAAATGTATACATTATACACATGTATACATCTTCTCTGAGACAAATACCTTTCAGATGCGGATTAGAAAGTTTTCTGAAATTCAGTTTTTATAAGGATAAGGAAGATCAAATGCATTTACATCTGCTAGTGTTATGGTCCCTCGATGTTAGACCCAGAGTTTGGTATCTTTCTAATTACAGTGTTTCCTGGTTTGTTTGTTATATTTCTATCCCCAGGCTTTGGTTTCATATCTGGTTGAGTTCAGAGTCTCCATGTATTCCTGCCTCCCTGGTTTTTCCGTGTCTGGTTTGGTCTCCATCTCTGTGGTTAGTTAGTTAAGCACGCTGAGATCCCCCTGTTCTGTTGGCTGTGTTCCTGGTTTATTCAGGTAATGGTTTTTCTAGCATGTGTCATGGTAGGTTTGATTCTCTTTGTCTCATTTTCTCACATAGGTTCAGTGTGTGTGTATGTGTGTAAGCTACTATGTACGTATGTAGCTTTTTGTCTTTGTTAGTGTCTATGTGGAATACACATGCATGCATGTGTTTGTTTGTCTTTATCAGGGTCCATGTAGAGTTTGTCTTCATTTGTGTCTGTACCTGTGGTCTGTCTCTGGTCATGTAACTGTGTATGCCAGTGTTTTGTTTTCTTCGACTGTTTTCTTGATTTGCAATGTATTTAAGTAATAATTCTTCCCTTCAAATCTCTCTTCGTGACCTAGTGGTCCAGAGGAAGAGGTGTTTTTATTTGCTCAAGAACCATGGCTAAAAATGAGATTTGACAGAGTGATTGGAGTGAGGGTCCTGAGGCTGTAGAACAACCTGCCCGAGGAAATGAAGCTGGCTGACTCAGTAAATTCTCTTAGAGCTTAAAAGCACACACTGCTCTCTTTTTTCCAAAAGGCACAGATTACCCAACAAAAAAACAAGCTTTGTTACCTAAAACCAAGTCAACTGGTTCATAAAACAAAGAAGAAAAGCATGCTGGAAATCACAAAAAGGTAGCACATAGGGAACAGACAGTACAAAAAGAAAAGGACATCATTGTATATACCTGGGATTAACAGGGGCTTGGATGTAGGGTGGAACCAGAAACAGGCGAAAGTAATCAAGACAATCAAACAGACAGGAAGTAAAACCCAAAAGAACACAATGGAGAAAACAGCTTCAATGACAGACCAAAAATGGAGACAAGACTCACATTAACATGAAAACAGAGAAAATTAACAGCAACAGGAATAATAGAATAACTGAGACATAAAAATTCAAACTTTCAAATGCTAAAATTACTGAGAAAGAGAAAGCCAAACACTACCATACTGACTTACATTTCAAAACTTGTCTGTTTCGTTGTATCATATGAAGCACTTTGGATTTACATCAGGTATTTATTTTAGTAAACTGATCGGAATGCTATATTTTTTCTTGTTCTTGTTTTGAAGGGTTTTGTTATCCTTCGAAATCCTTGATATGGACATCTAAGGGGCGCAGCTCTGTCTGTAAGCACGGAAACACCAGTGTGAAAGCCTGCTGTTTGTGAGAGGCAACCAATCAGAAAAAAGCTGAGGAACTGCAGCAGGGCCCAGTATAGCTTAAGACTAATTATAATGTAAGTTAAAAATTAAATGCAGAGTTGGAAATGAGCATTACAACAAGCATTAAATTTGCATAACTCTTCAACTGCATTATTGGACACTTGAGGGTTAAAACGCAAGTAGGACGTCCTTTTTTGCTCATCATTTAGAAGTTTGAAAATGTAATAATTAAAATGTATTTCTGAGAAAGTCAATCACTGGTAACAAACACTGAAGCACAATTCAACAGGGGCTCGTCTGTTTCATTCCTCTTGTACATATTTCTTTAGTTTCCCTGTGAGTCCACCCCCTCACACACACCGGCCACGCCACATCCCATCATCCCCTTGGTGTGTCGCTGTGGCGATTGTTTGGAACAAAAGGTGGAGGAAGCTCTCTGAGGTCCAGATAACCTCCTGCAGCTTCCTGTCAGCATGCTAATACGCCTCTTTTCACACCAGACAACAGGGTCACACACACTTACTCGCACACGCACGTCATTTGTACAGTGAAAGACCAGAAACCTTCTTTCTTTTCTTTTGGTTTGTTTTTTGTACTTCTTTTCACAAGTCACTCAGTGTCTTTTGTTGTTTTCTGGCCTGTCCCTTTGCTCCATCTTTCTTTCCTTCATTCTCTCTGCAAGTATCCATCATCTCCCCTTCTATTCCCACTGCTATCTTCTTTCCCTTATGTTCATCAGTTGTTTTAATGTTTCATCCAGTTACTATATATGCATTATATTTTTCCTCCTCCTTTGTTCCTTCTTCCTGTACGTCATCCCTCTGCCCTTGTGCTTCAAGGGATTTAACTTCCCTTTCACCCATATGTTAAAGGCCATGTCATCAACACTTTTCATCTATCCCTCCATTCTTTCACAGCAAAACCAAAGCGTAATCTGTCCTCTTTGACCTCCACCCACTCTCACTTCTCTTCATTTTCATTCCGTTTTCCCTCCTCACTGTAAGCATTTACATTGCCCTCCTTCTCTGTCCATCACATATTTAAGTTATCCACTTATTTCTCCTCTGTTCAGATTTTTCTCTCACTCCTCCAATGTCATACTATCCCTTTACACACTTTAAGACTGAAGTTATTACAAACTTTCATCACTTCTTTCTCCTTCTCCCTCTTCAACCCTCTCTTTCACTCCTTGCTGTATTCCTCCTCCTCTGTTATGTTAATTTTCTGTTTTCCTTTGCTCTTTCATGTTTTCCTTCTATCATTGCTAGTTTGCTTTTGTTAAGTCTTCCCTTTTTTATCCTTCTCTATCCCTTTGTTCATCCCTTCATCCTCTAACAGGACACACGCATGCACCACATTTTATAATTATTACTGATATTTTATTATCAGAGTGACATGGCAGTTCTAGAGTCAGTGCCATCAATTATGAATAGAAAAGTGTGTGTGTCTGTGTGTGGAAGAGTTCACTGAGGTGGCTCAATTAGCTGTGACCTTCCTCCTGCCCATCCCTACCCCTCTTAATCATCACCGCCTCCTTGTCTCCTCCCTCCTCCATCTCCCAGAATGCCCCTGTTTGACCTCATGCAAATGGCCGACCTCCCTGTCTCAAACGCACAAGGCAGAGAAAAAGGAGCGGCAAATGACGGAAGTAAGGGAGCAAGGAAAGGTTGAAGGGAATGAAGATGGGACAGGAGAAAAAAACTTATTTAAAATGGATTTTAAAACATTAAAAAAACATAATGAAAATTTGTAATGAATTCATAAAAAAGACTACATATTAAAATCAGTTAAATTAATTTGCATCATAAATAGTCAACATGATAAATGAATTGCATTAAAATAAAACAAATAATTAATTACATTAAAGGTTTTGTGAAAAAAAGTAAAATAAAGCAGTGATAGAAAAAATCATAAATAGACATTAAAAATATTAATATATAAAAATATTACACACATACAAAAAGAAAATTACATTAAAGCCAAAAAGAAGATGAGAACAGGATGAATGAGGGAGAGAGAGAACAACACTTTTAGAAGGAAAAAAGAAAGAAAAAGAAATCAGAATCATGAAGGAGAAAATCTGGTTTTATATTTAAATCAGGTGAAGGGCCACTATTAGGTGGATAAGGTTGCAGAAAGGTTGGACTAAAGACATTACTCAACTCAGCAAACACATTAGTAGAAAGGTGATTATTCTATCGAGGGTGGAATCAAGGGTGTTTTCAATTTAGAAAAGTAGAATATATGACATAGATGTTGAACTGGAATGCACAAGCGTTGCTAATAAAGCACTTGATGACAGCGGGGAGGAAGAACTCCATTAAACAGGAAGAGACCTCTCACAGAACTACACTCAGGCAGGCGAAGCCAAAAAGTAATATGTTGTATTGTGATATATACGCACAAAAAAAGCTGCTCATTGCATCATGGAAAGTGATATGAAACCATCTTAGTTAAGTAGAAGCACATTTTCTGCTGGTGGATAATGAACTGTGTTTCATTTGGGTTTTCCTGTGTGTGTTACTCCTGTTTATATGGAGCTTTGATAGTCTTACCAACTACTCAAAGTATTTTTAACTACAAGTTACACAGACAGTGCTTTTATTTTGTAATATATCTATCTTCCATTGATGGCCAATTTAGAATCACCAATGAACCTAACATGCTGTGGTGAACTGTTGGAGGAAGCTGAAGTACCTGGGGAAAAAACCCTTAGAGGTACAGGGAGGACATGCAAATGTCACAAAAGAAAGACCCCAATTGGGGTTTCAAACCAAGAACCTCATTGGTGTGAGGCACCAGTGTTAACCGCTGCACCAGTGTCTGACCAGCTCTGACTCCAGAAACCTGGATAAATACCTGACATAAGTAAATGCTGTAAGACGTAAAAATCAAATGCATAATCCAATTATTTAACAGAAGCACTTAACAGACGTGGAATTGCTTGTCACATAGATTTCAGAATCCATTGTCATCTGCTTGAAACAGTGATAGGCAGGTTAAACAATACCATTGTCCCAACACGTACATGTTACACCCAACATGTAAGGCTTATCATGTCAAAGTAGAACTACATATCAAACACATGTGTCTTTGTTGCATGTAAGCATTTCTAATATAATGAAAACCAGGACATTCATTTCCATAAAAGCACACTCAAAAATGGTGTTTTCAATGTCCACGCTGTGAAATGTAACCATTAATGTTTTCAAATGTTTCCCACTTACAGAGTACCCTTAGGTTTCTTGGTCGATATAAGAACATGGTATTTTCTGGTATGTGAACATCAGTGTGGATGTTGAGAGACCAGAGGAAGGAAGAAGCAGACAATCTGACAGTCTGCTTTAGCTGCTTAATGCTAATTCATTCAATGTTCCCCCACAGACCAGCAGCCGCCCATTGGGAATACGGGTGGAAAGAGAGAGACAGACTGTGTGTGTGTGTGTGTGTTACTCCCAACCCGCTCTGAGGGAATGTGGATGGGAGTGAAAGAGAGCAGAGATCAGGCTCTGCCTCGCTTTCCAATGACCCTGTATTTGTGTGTGTGTGTGTCTGTGTGTGTGTACATATTTTTGTGTGAGTAGCATAAGTCTTATGTGCACTGGTGTGTGTGACCTTCCATGAGTGTGTGTATGTATGCATGGCAGCAGGTCTGAACATTGAAGAGCCTTTTTAAATGACAAAGACAGAAACAAATCACTTCACACACCTCTGACACACACACACACACACACGCAAACAAACATGTTGTCTGGAAGGAGACCAGCCCAATCCACTGAACAAAGCAATAAAGAGAGAGACTATCTGATTCAGACTCTATGTCAATTGCCCACCATATATCAGCGTAAAAGGGAGATTTAAAGGGTAGTTCCAGCTTTCTTTCCCGCTGCTTTCCACCATAATCCAATGGACCTACCAACATCATCTCATATCATGTTTTAACAGCATGTTGCCCTGCTTTCTGCTTTTTGTAAATGCATGTGTTTAGTTGTTTATTGTAATCTCAAACCCCAACTGTGAGAGCTGTGCTGCCAGGGAGAAGCTGACGCTACCATTTTCTTCTTCTTGTATAGAGTATAATGACTGGTGGCAAAACAAAGTTCACCAATATTCTCGCGTGCATACTATATATGGACATATCTAAGTCTATAAACTTTGGCCCTAAAAATTGTTGTTTGTGTGTGCATGTGCATACATGTGTGCCCTCCTATGCCGTTGCATATGCCGACCTGGCATGAAGAGAGGCTGGCTGCCGACCACATTTGGGTGTAACGGGCGAGAATCCAGCAGACTAATTTGGGTCTGGCTGGGACGGCGCAGTTATTATTTTCCTCTGGACCATCAGGCAGAGGACACACAGCCATCTGCTGCACGCGCATACACAAACACACACGTCTCAATTATATCACTAAGAGGGCAGCTGCAAGCGCTGCCTGTCGTAAACACACACACACACAACGTTTATAAGTACATGAACATGCACACATTATACTGTGTTGTTGGATCAACAGGGTGTTACAGAGAGACAGATTCTCCTGCTGGCGGCCTCTACAGAGAATGACAGGAAAGGGACACAGACAATGTTTCCATCCACCTGTTTCATGAGCATTTTGAATGAGGATGTGAAAAACTATGAAAACAAAAAGATGACATTGTATGCCAATCCCACCCCACGCCACAAAAAAGTTGTTAACCTCTATGACTGCATCAATCTCTTTTTTCATTCTCTCTTAAAAAGGCGCACACAGTTAAATTCAATCCTGTCACAGGTGAAGAATGGCAGTATGTACAACAGTTTGTGAGATCAGAAACAAGTGTGAGATCAGAAATGTCACTTTTTTAAGCATTTTTTTCAGGTCAATTTTATCATCTTGTAAGCTATTTTGGTCAAAATCTGGACAAAAGCTCAACATGCAGAATCAAATTCAATTTAAAAAAAAAAGTTAAAATGGACCCATCTGCACACTTCCAGATCAAATCAAATCATTTTGATCAATTGTTGGATGCTACTAGACTAACTTTGCATGATTCATGATCTAAAATGCTCCCTCCCCTCCCTTTAAGATAATTTTCTTCTGATTGGAGGTCCCTCCCAAATAAGAGGTTTTAAAAGCTACAAAATCCTGCATTAAAATTCCAAAATGAGAAAAAAATTTAGCTTAAAAAAAGAACAGAAAAGAAAAAAAAAAGAAGTATGAGGTGAAGTTGAGGGAGAGGTGGGATGTTAACTTTTCGCAGCAGCCATGTTTAATTACAGCTCCACTCTTTGTTAATGACTCTATTAATAGGCTGTTTGATTGGCCGGCCACGTCCCCCGTCTCCCTGACGAGACAGCAAAGAAACAAGTTAAACGGGTAAATCCTCTTTACACATAAATCTGCCTGAAGATTGTTTCAGCGCCGACCACCAAGCGAGAAAATTCATAACCTCGTCAATTTGTTAAAAGGCTTAAAAAAAAATCCTCCCTCACCTCCCCGCCACCCAGTCATTTCTCCTGCACGCCACGATCTAATTAAAGTTGAAAAATAATTAGCGATATATTTTCCTTCCTTTAAAGAGAAAAAATGAAAAAAAAAGAGGGAAGGCCAGTGATTAAAGGAGAAGAGGAGGAAGGGAGAGCAATTAAGAGGATGGAGGTTGACGAACTCTGTGTACACATGTAGGATTACAGGGTGAGACTCGAACATAGCAGAGACAAGCTTGATCTCTCCCTCTCTCTCTGTCTTTCACTTCTTCTTCTTTTTTTTTTAATCGGTGTGCCACTTCTTCAGCAGCTGATAAAAGCTGAAAGAACAAGATAACCAGCTCAGCGGAGCTGCCGGAAAAGCTTACGGGACCCGATTTGACAATTAATCAATTATTTGATAGAAATCATCAATCAATCTAAGTGGGGGGAATTAATCCAAGAGGTGGATAGAGAGAGATACAGAGACACAGTGATGGAGAGAGAGAAGAGGGGGAGTGATGTACCTTCTTCTTTAATTTGGTAAACTGATTGGCTTTTTTCCTTGTTTCCATATCTTAGAGCTTCCTATATCCAATTTACAGAGACAGAGTTTACAAACTAATGGAGAGAGAGAGAAAGGGAGAGCTACATCACAGCACAGATGGTAAATATGAGTTTCTTTCAACAAAACAATGCTCAGCTCAATTTACAGATATTGGAACGTGACTGTCAGAACATTATACACGAAGACCTCCAGTCAAAGAGGCAACTCGGATTCATTATCAAACATCCTGAGCTCCATCAGTAACCTCAGACTGTACAGAGGTTACTCTGTAACATAGTTTTCAGTGCAACTGGGAATAGAGAAATAATACACATGCTCAAATCCAAGACTTAAACCTAGCATCACAGGACAGGAGACACAAAGTTATTGGTGTGTGATTTGCTCCAGTCGCACACACTCGGGGTAAAGGTTGATACAACGTTGAAGATTACAATGACTGGACAAACCATAAATCTTTTTCTTTTTTATGCATTGAACAATGGTTCTGCCGGATGTTTCTTTCCTGTTAAAAGGGAGTTTTTCCTTTATACTTTTGCCAACCCCCTGGGGGTCATCTGATTGCTGGGGTTTTCTCTCTGTTATTGTATGGGCTTTACTGTACCTTACAGGAGTGTTTCCCAACCTTTTGGAGCCATGGCACATATATAGCAGAAATGGCTCGGTGTGTCCCCAGTATACCTTATTCGCTTTCTTCTGATCACTACTCATGCTAGGGCCTTCATCTGGGTTGGAATTTTCTCCAGGATCCAGGACAGATTGACAAAGACTTTTTCTTTTGCAATATTTATCTATTGCTATTATGCGCTGTGTCTTCTCACAACATCACTATTATGTAATTTCTTCTCCGTCTTCTTCTGTTTTACAGGTAGTTGGCAACCCATTTAATTAGAGCAGGTATTTGTACTGCCCTCTAGTGGAAGAGAATGTAATTGTTCTGGCCGTTACTCACACCTATTGCTTAGAGTACTAATCAGGTGGAACCAGTTAATCTTTCACGGCACACCTAATCATTTGGTTGGGAAACACTGCCTGAAAGTATAAAGCACATTGAGAAAAATGTTGTTGAGATTTGGCGCTTTAAAAATAAAAATAACATTCAATTTAATTGAATAAATGACAATTTCAAATGCCTAGAGTAAACTAGAAAAGACCCAGCCTAGCTAATTTAGACTGGATTAGTTGGTGGGGTTAGGTTGAATGCTAATTTCTCATAGCTGTGAATGTGAGTTTGAATGCTTGTCTGACTCTTTGTCTTAGCTTTGCCACCATCTGGTGACATGTCTGTTGTGAACCCTGCCTCTGGCTGGGATACCTGACTGGAGTAGGCTCCAGCACCCCTGCAACCCTGATAAATATAAGTTGAAAAGAATGGATGAATATAAAGAAATCCAAAGAATAGTTAATATATACTGAAGGATTGAGGGGTATTTGGGTTAATTTCAGCTTTTTAGTCCCATGACTTGTTAAGGAGTTATAGAATAAAAAAAAAAGGAAAACAATGAATCACAGCACAGCAATAGATGTCATGTCTATATATAGTTATAACATTTCCCGATCTAATCCTTATATTAGCAGAATATCACACATCAGTGCTTTCCACCAACTGTTACATGCATGATTTGTACGAACACTTTCTGATCTGCTAGTGCTATAAGTAAGGTTTGGCTAACATTCTGAAAATTCTTCTTGTATGTTTGAGAGTTTCACAAATCTCTCAAGAGTCTTTTTAATATTCATGCTGCACAGACACAAGGACACAATCATTGTCAGTTGTTCTCTGAAGGACTGTACGAGCGCCTCGCCTTACAATCCATCATGTAAACAAGTAAACATCGGTTGCTGACCTTCCAAATTGATTGTTACTGCCTGCTACAGTCGTATGCAATCAGGTGTTGGAATACGTGTCATTTTCCTGCCTGTGCCTTAGGTGTCCCTCTGTACTTCTGAAGCCAAGCCAAGGAAGAAAATACTATTTGTGTCACTGTGTCAACACAAAGTTTAGGGACCAAGTAACAAAGATTAGGCTAAGCTCACAAAAAGATTGTGGTGGAAAAACAACATGCACAAGAAACACAGATTCTGTTGTCAAAGTGATAGACTTTTTACACCAAACAGCTAACTAGTGAGCAGTTTTCACACACACATGCCCCTCAGTGCGGTTTCAACAAATATGTCCTCTCTGTTTGCATGGGGGCCTGGCAGGTACTTCCTATAAAACCAACCGAATGTAGCTCCTTGTTGACGATTGGCTCTTTGATCTATGTCCCCTTTCACAAGTCTTTGCAAGTGAATTGAAAAGGGTGCTTTTCCTGATTTCTACCTGTTGTGCAGTAGATGGCGTTTGGCACGCTGCTGAGACCTTTGTGCAGTGGTGCATTCAGGCACTGTGGGAATCACCAAATGTGGAACTCAGCTCATTAATAACATCTTTTTTTTTTTTGTAAAGAGAAAACTTAGAAAAACGATTTGGCCTTAAAGATGACAATACAGCTCACAAAACCAGTTGTGTTTGACAGCTGATGGCTACATTTCAAAGCAAACACTGTAGGTTAATGAAACAAATTTGTTTCCTCTTATTAAAATTAAGTCAGCAAAAGCAGACAAACATGTCTAATGATGCTTTTTTTCCTTTTTTTACTCTGTATTTCCTGTTTTCATGAACAAATATTGGCATTTCGTACACAAGCTGACAGAAGCTACAATGTAAACAGGCTGATATGACAGTTTGAATCCTATTTAATTCAGCAACACACACACACGCACACGCACACACACACGGCTTGTCAATACAGACTTATTAGTGCCTCCAAGGTCAATGTGTCGACCTTCAGGATGGACGCCTGTCTCTATTAACAGGAACTGGGGGAAAGTGAGCCAATTGAGACACAGAGCTCGTCACCAAGCTGACAAAGTACAATGACGTGCCCCCCACCCCCACCCCCATCCCAACACATACACACACATACACGGCAATAAAATATGCATTGTCGCTCGCTGCACAAATCAACAACCGTCCGACGAGCTGATGAGATTTTAAATGAGCCTTAATTTGTTGGGAATTGTCTTTGGTGACGATAGACGAGAGAAGGAAGAATGATAGAACAAGAGACGGACTAAATAAACACCAAGAGACAACCAGAGATAAAGATGGAGAGACAGAGAGAGAGAGACAAAGGATCGAAAACAACAGGACTGATCTTTGAGATGCTTAATGTTTTTTCTTGACATAGCAGTGACAAAACAGGCACACAGGTGTGCGACTTACCTGTGACAATCCCAGGTAGATGGAAACCGTCTCAGAGATGTAGAGGAAGCGCCCCTCTTTGTTTAGTGCAAATACAAACCCATCCAGAGACTGAAACAGAGAAAAGGAGAGGTGGACGTTAAATAGATTTCTCAAAAAAAAAACCTGTCTTGGGTACAGAGTGTAAATAAAAGATGGCATACGAGTTCATCCATTGTTTTGTTTTTTTAAATAAAAAAATGAAAATTGTGTTGATTTCCATAAAACTTGAAACTGCTGATTAAGACAATAAACTCATCAGAAAAAGGTTTTCTGTGTTCATAGAGGAAGGGAAATGAGGGTCATTCTCTCACAGACTTCTACACAGTCAGAAATCGTTTTGCAGCCCCACCAGTAAAAAGAATGTAGATTCAGGGCATTTACTTTACTTCTTTCCTTCTTTCCTTACTTTAGGAATTAACTGCATATGCATAAAACATTTTTTTAACCTAATTTTGCATGTTCACGATATTACTTTAGTGAGTTTCTCTTTTTCTATTGTTTTTAGTTAACAGCTACAGTGTTTTTCCACACTAGCTTTTAGTGGAGTTTTAGTTCAGCAGAATGACCTTGCTTCAAAAGCAGCTACCGACCCAACAAGTCAATAAAAGCCCATTAAAATGTAGCAGCTACAGCCACAATAGTCTTGATTGTGATTTCTTTTTTTCTTTTCCATCTCCTTCTTTGTGTTGTCTCTGTCACTTTCTTACCAACTAACCCCCCGCCCCCACTGTCACTTTGTTCTTGCCTAAAAAGATACAAATTCCCTACCTCTGCTGCTGTTAAACAATGGATGGTGGGGCTGTGTTCATGAGGACATCACAGAGCAGGAAGAAACAGTCCAACATAACACAGCAGACGGAAAATAAAGTAACTCATATTTCCTCCTGTTGACAATGTGACAGCAATGAAAACAGAAATCTGACAAATTTTCCAGATGTCACTGTGACATCGACATCTTTTCATTATTCGTAGGTTGTTTTAAACATTTGCTTTCACTTCCTTCATTAAAAACAAATCTCAAGATTTAGCTGACAAGAGGATTTAAAAAAAACCCAGATACATGGAAAAGTAAGTTCCTCTACACACACACACACCTCCACCTCCACAAAGACATCCAAGTGTGTCTAATGGTGTATTTCCGTGACGATCATGGTGCCACACTCGACTTCAGCAGCAAATCACACATGCAAAGATGACACACACATGCACATGTACACAAACGCACACACACACACTCAAGCAAATGCACGTCTGAGTGTGTCCAATGCTGCTGTTATGGGAAGATCATGGCAGAACACTCGACTCCTTGAACACAATACACTGGATCCAAGCGCACACAGACACACACAAAGGCAATGATACTCCAGAGGTCAGCCAGGTTAATTACATGTAGCGTCCTACTGTTATTGGTAATACACGGTTTCCTCCTGTGTGCACATGCATGTGTGCATGCTAGTGTGTGTGCGTGTTATATCTTGACACTAAGTGCATACTGCACGGTGTGTATTACTTTGGGAGAGAAAGAAGTGCAAGCAGTCTGAACCATTTAAAGGGATTGAAAATAACTGGCTAAACTATTAGGTACAGTCCAAGACAATGTGTTTTTTTTCTTTCATCTGTTATTGTTACATTATTGATCATGGATCAAAGCTATTGACCCAATAAAATGATTTAACATAGAAATACATTAAACTATCAAACAGCTACCAGAATGACTCCCCTTTTGGATGCTTTGATACTTTGAGGCTTTTACATTAATCAGAAAAGAGAGACAAAGAAAAAAGAGACTTTTTGGATTTTGACAGTTCAAATGTCATCTGTGTAGCAGCTAAGTAGCACCTTCGGTGTGACTGTTGGGTATTTAATTTTCTTCTTTCTCTTTGTCAGATATAAAGTGCTATTTGGAGATGGCCTTTAACCTTTTATGCCTGGCTAATTATTCTAATGCTTACATGGAGGGGTGTGGGTATGTGTTGTCGCTGCACCCCCACCGCCTGTGTCCGTTTAGTCTGCCCTCTCAGCTAATGAGATGTTAATGAGATGTTAATCATCAGTGAGCCGCATCAATGTCCATCCATGCTGGGTTCCTCATTAACACACATCCTGACTCTTTCTAAGTAGGTGTGCGCAAGCTTTTGTGTGTATATGTGCAGTTGGGCACATGTTTGCTGTGTTTCTCTATCTGTGTGTGTGTGTTGTCAGATTACGATCCAGATGGTTGTTCTCTGTTTTGATGCCTTTCACTTTAAATGTCTTTATCCTCTAATAAGTTCATTATCCTTAGAAGACATTTAAACATAACAGCTAGCTCAATATAATATTGGTTAGATATATTAATCTGGTCCCAATAACACACAGTTTATGAAAATATGACTGGAACCTGTTTTTGTGCTTTGCATAGAAAACAGAAAAATATAAAATGCATTCACACTACAAGTGACTAAATTGTAAAACGGACCATCGGGTCACCACTGAAGTGCTGCTCTTGGACTTGCCAGTATCATCTCTGGGCTTGTCTTCAAATGGACAGATAATTCCAAGATATGGTTTATCTCTATATGACTGGCTGATGCTTCAGCACATCAAGCACAACTCTGATTCATTGCACATCACAACCATCAAGCACTGGCACGTGCCAGGCATCAGTTTGTAGCTTTGTAGCACCATTTTCCATTGACATTACTAGTAGTCAGTTGCCTCTGCATAGCTAGTGTGAAAACAGCATTAGTCACTTTGTTTAAATCAAACCAGCTGGGGTTATGAGAGCCTGTGAGCTTTGCATATGCTGAATTTGTTCTTCCTCATTTGATAGGATAAAAAGTGGAAACAATTTACAGAAGACATGCCTTTGATAAATGTGCACTAGAACAAAGATGACTGAGACTTCGTTTTGCAGAGACACTGCTACAAAGAAATGGAACTCAGACAATCTCCAACACTGTAATGCCACAGATGTTGGTCGTTCCTTCTTTCCCTAAAAGCCCCTCGACATTATATCCGAGCCAGTCCGGTGACTGGAACGATATAAGCTCATAGTTGAGCTTTTCAATAGTTTCAACTGTGCGATGGCAGACATCAGAGAACAGTCCAAGAATAGGTTTAAGAAGCTGGAGATTTGCATAATCAGATTTTACTGATAATTCTATACATGAAGTTTTAATAATCAGGCCGTTATTGGAATAAAGCTCTTTCCATTCACATGGCTATGGGTTTGGCCTTGTTACCATTAAGTAACTGTTTCTTGGACATACACATATACCGGCAAGAATGAATAAATGGTCATGGTCCCCGTGCCTGCCCTCACAAGGCTACACTTGTGCTTTTGCTTTCTCTCTCTCTCTCTCCCCTACCTCTCTGCCTGGGCAGAGCTCACTGCTGGCTCCCGCCCTTGGCTCACACACCTGTTGGCGATCAGCTGATTTCCCGACTACTATTTGAGGCTGGGCCACAGATCTTCTCATCGCTGGATGATTGTGCTACTAACGTTAGTCTCTCTTCCCAGCTCCCGTGGTCTTGTACCTTTACGCCCTACCTTCGTGACTTGTGAGTGATTTTTCCCTTTCTTGTTCCAGTTTACCTTCCGGACCTGTGACCTTCCAGCTGTACGAACGTGTGTGAGTTGGATGTGAGGACGTGAGCGAGCGTGAGAGAGAGAGCCTTCCCCTAATCCCTTGGAACCCTGGATTTTTCTCCGTCACTGTATATATTATCACACTGGTGTGTAAATAAACGGTGCTCTGAGACGTCAACCTGTTCTGCGCTTGAGTCCCTGCTTTCAGATTGTGACAGTTTCTTTCTTTCATTTAATTTTTACTGTGGACCTATTGCAAAAAAAATAAGAAAAACAAAGCAAAACAAAAAACCTTAAAATTTCTA
Source organism: Simochromis diagramma (assembly GCF_900408965.1). NCBI lineage: Eukaryota > Metazoa > Chordata > Actinopteri > Cichliformes > Cichlidae > Simochromis > Simochromis diagramma. Next base: position 20,269,280 of record NW_024387030.1, on the reverse strand, counting down.
TAATCAATAGTGTGAAAACACAAACTTTCCTGTCATTTGATTGTTTATCAATTACTCAATTTCTGTGGTGTGGTATAAATGCCCATGGGGCAGATCTTTATCAGCAGGAAGCACTATTAAACTTGCAAATTATGTTAAAAGTTCCCATTTTTTTCTCTCCTTCGTATATTCCACAGCCATTGAAGTCATTGCCAAGCAGATTCTGACCCTCAGGCCTAGTGTCTGACACCCCTGCTCTAGAAAAACTTTCTCTGTAATGTTCAAAACTATGTAACAACCATTAAATTCACAGCCTTAGATGAACCATAATGCACAATATGTGTGAGAAGTAACTATTAGAACCTATGATACATCTACTTTGCTCAATTTTGTTAACAGAAGTCTTGTTGAGAGCCACTGAATGGTTACTATATTATAATATACATGCTTAAATAGTTCCTGAAAAGCTAAAGGGGTCTAATAAACCTAAGTAAAGCCATAATCGGTTGATAGTTAGTCCCCATTTTCTTCAGCGAAAGCTGCTGAGGTTTCTTGGAAAATTGTGACACAGCTGGTACGCCTCTGTCTTTTTGCCCCTTTATACAAACACAAGCCAACAGGGGGAAAAGGCTGAGATGTGGAGATAATCACAACCTGTGTTTTTCTTTTTACAGTTTTATCATCTTGTCTGATTGAGGTCCAGGTTTAGCAACAAGCAGCTCCAGGTGAAGGAACGCAAATCTGCCCATTTCAGAGGGATTAAAACGGATTAATTAGAATTGGAAAAGCGAGTTGAAAGGTGGAGGCACGTGTGTGTGTGTGTGTGTGTGTGTGTGTGTGTGTGTGTGTGTGTGTGTGTGTGTGTGTGTGTGTGTGTGTAAATTATGCTGATATGAACTGATGTAAACACTCACACAGACAGATATAGATGTGCTGTAAACAAACATAACCTTGCTGACTGCTTTGTTAAGTCCCCGGTTGCCTCCCAGAGGTTAAGCAGGCCTCTGATTATTAGAGCTCTGAATCCAACCAGAGCACAAACCAAATTTTATTTTTCTGCTGTGAGCTCGTGGTTTTTCCCTCAGCTTCCTTTGGTTTACACCAGAAATTATTTACAAGGTCGACAGGGTCTTGAAAGGTCGGTGAAAAGTTGTAAGATGCACAAAGGTCAGTGTAAGACTCAGAAAGCAAGTGTTTTCAAGCCTCACTAACTGACATTTTCAGCATGAATAGATGCCATAGTTTCACACTGCTGTTAACTATAACTACTCTTTTATTTATTGTGAACAGAGGGAAGCAGCTGTAACATGCAGGGGGGTGTTATTTTTTCATGGCAGAGTGTGATTGGACTACAAACCTGAATGGATATCAAAATGAAAAAGAATATAAATAAGCCTGTAAGAACATAATAACAATCTCACATTTAACCCTAAACCTCATCTGTAGCTTAAGCAGCAATAAGACTGGACTGGAGCCTGTAGGGCATGACAGCCATTCACACTCACAATCACAGCAGTTAACCTAACACAATTGCATTCAGACTGTGGAGCAAGCCCACACAGAACGTGTAATGTCTGCATGAGGAGGGTGCAGCCAGCCCGTGAAACCAAACCCAAAATGATCTTGCAAAAAGACAACAGTGCGAACCACTACACTGCCAGGATGTCCTATCCAAAACTTGATGAGATCCACACCCACACTCTAAGCCAAATTCAGGCTTCATCAGACAGATTTGAGCTCTACAAACAAGACTAATCCAAAGACACTGAACCAGACAAAGACAATGAAACAACAGTGTAACCAGGATGAGCGACGCAGCCATTAGATGCAGTATCAGCTGACCTCAGCCTGTTTGCAGCGATATTGTTTTTCCTGGCCTTTGCTGTTTTCCACTTGTATTTGCATATTAATAACACATGCAGACACAGTGGGACCGTAGACCGTGTGTGCACTGTCTGGTTGGTCTATATGACTGTGCATATGGGTATGTTTGGGCTCTAGCTTGTTAATATTTTATTTTTCATAGTTGTGTGTGTGTGTGTCTCTGTGTGTGTGTGTGTGGATATGCATCCAGGACCTTATATCTACATGCATGCACAGTGCAGAAAGACCAAGGATGAGTCTTAAGCACACACACACACACACACACACACACACACACACACACACACACACACACACACACACACACACACACCTCTGCACAAAATAAAGTAACAACACATCCAAACATGTAGAAAACACAAGTACGCACACACAAGGTGGAACTAAATGGACATTACGGCAGAAGTCACGCACTAAGACACACATACACAGAGTCATTGTCTCTATCTCTTCTCCTCTCTCTCCCTCACACACACATGCACACATATACAAACACACGCCCTGTGGCAGCAGTCCGTGTGTGTGTCTCTTTATGAAATCACAGAGGGTCTGACCGCCTCATAGTAATTATGCTAATTGCCTGGATGCCCTTGCCTTTATTTATGCAGGGCTGCTAAGATAAATAAAAGGAAATTGCTTTGGATCTAACTGTATTCATTTCAGCATGCTAACTAGAACACTAACTCTGCTCTCTGAGTCTGTGTGTGTGCGCAGCAAGAGAGCAACGGAGCAAGTGAGTAGGGGGGTGAGGTGTTCACAGATTTGTTTACCCTTCACAAATTCTGCAGGTAATTGCAATTTTGATTGTATATTTATTTATTTTGCTCCGTGTGTGGATGGATTGTATTGATGCTGTGTGTGTGTGTGTGTGCACTTCCTGTCTCTCAGTCATAATGAAATGCTTTGTTCTATTAACCAGAATATAACTGTCTGAGAATCACAGACTGCTCTGAAGTGAAACTAAAGCTCCTGAACAAAACGATCATAAGAAGTGCTCATTTTAATATGCAGCTGAAGGAGTTTAAATTAAATACTTGCGATTTAAAGATTTATCAAGATGTATCTCGTGCAAAATCCTAAAAAAGCCTCCCAACATCACTGAACCACTGCAAGATCCAATGCGACCCACCCATATGCCTACTTTTATGCAATTTCTGACTTATCAGGTGTCATATCTGCTGTGTTCCGATGTTGGCTCTGTTCTCTGCAGGATTATTCTGCTGCTGTTCTGTGTAGCATGAAGATGGAAGTAAGCATGTGACTACAGGGAGTGCAGAATTATTAGGCAAGTTGTATTTTTGAGGAATAATTTTATTATTGAACAACAACCATGTTCTCAATGAACCCAAAAAACTCATTAATATCAAAGCTGAATGTTTTTGGAAGTAGTTTTTAGTTTGCTTTTAGTTTTAGCTATTTTAGGGGGATATCTGTGTGTGCAGGTGACTATTACTGTGCATAATTATTAGGCAACTTAACAAAAAACAAATATACCCATTTCAATTATTTATTTTTACCAGTGACACCAATATAACATCTCCACATTCACAAATATACATTTCTGACATTCAAAAACAAAACAAAAACAAATCAGCGACCAATATAGCCACCTTTCTTTGCAAGGACACTCAAAAGCCTGCCATCCATGGATTCTGTCAGTGTTTTGATCTGTTCACCATCAACATTGCGTGCAGCAGCAACCACAGCCTCCCAGACACTGTTCAGAGAGGTGTACTGTTTTCCGTCCTTGTAAATCTCACATTTGATGATGGACCACAGGTTCTCAATGGGGTTCAGATCAGGTGAACAAGGAGGCCATGTCATTAGTTTTTCTTCTTTTATACCCTTTCTTGCCAGCCACGCTGTGGAGTACTTGGACGCGTGTGATGGAGCATTGTCCTGCATGAAAATCATGTTTTTCTTGAAGGATGCAGACTTCTTCCTGTACCACTGCTTGAAGAAGGTGTCTTCCAGAAACTGGCAGTAGGACTGAGAGTTGAGCTTGACTCCATCCTCAACCCGAAAAGGCCCCACAAGCTCATCTTTGATGATACCAGCCCAAACCAGTACTCCACCTCCACCTTGCTGTGCTCTGAGTCGGACTGGAGCTCTCTGCCCTTTACCAATCCAGCCACGGGCCCATCCATCTGGCCCATCAAGACTCACTCTCATTTCATCAGTCCATAAAACCTTAGAAAAACCAGTCTTGAGATATTTCTTGGCCCAGTCTTGACGTTTCAGCTTGTGTGTCTTGTTCAGTGGTGGTCGTCTTTCAGCCTTTCTTACCTTGGCCATGTCTCTGAGTATTGCACACCTTGTGCTTTTGGGCACTCCAGTGATGTTGCAGCTCTGAAATATGGCCAAACTGGTGGCAAGTGGCATCTTGGCAGCTGCACGCTTGACTTTTCTCAGTTCATGGGCAGTTATTTTGTGCCTTGGTTTTTCCACACGCTTCTTGCGACCCTGTTGACTATTTTGAATGAAACGCTTGATTGTTCGATGATCACGCTTCAGAAGCTTTGCAATTTTGAGACTGCTGCATCCCTCTGCAAGATATCTCACTGTTTTTGACTTTTCTGAGCCTGTCAAGTCCTTCTTTTGACCCATTTTGCCAAAGGAAAGGACGTTGCCTAATAATTATGCACACCTGATATAGGGTGTTGATGTCATTAGACCACACCCCTTCTCATTACAGAGATGCACATCACCTAATATGCTTAATTGGTAGTAGGCTTTCGAGCCTATACAGCTTGGAGTAAGACAACATGCATGAAGAGGATGATGTGGACAAAATACTCATTTGCCTAATAATTCTGCACTCCCTGTATAGTCGTCCAGATTGCAATAACATTGCAATCACTGAAAGGTGAAGTGAATAACATTGATTGTCTCTTCATCATGGCGACTGGGTCAGAGCATCTTCAAAACTGCACGTGGGGTACAAAGGCTGGCCCATGTGGTCCAATAAAAACAGACATAGGCACGAAATGTTCATGCTGATTCTAATAGAAAGGTGTGAGAATACACAGAGCATCACAGTTTGTTGCGTATGGGGCTGCATAACCACAGACCATTATTATCCCGTGCCCAACAATGGGCAGAACCGGACCACAGAGCAATGGAAGAAGGTGGCCTGGTCTGATGAATCATATTTTCTTTTAAATCGTTTTGATAGCCAGGTGCATATTCATCACCTACTTGGCAAATACCTGGCACCAGGATGCACTATAGGAAGAAGGCAAGCTGGAGGGTCAGCTTGATGGTTTGGGCAATGTTCTGCTGGGAAACTTTGGGTCCTGCCATCCATGTGGATCTTACTTTGACATGTACCACTTATCTAAGAATCTTTGCAGACCATGTCCCTTCTTTCATGGAAGCAGTATTCCCTGATGGCTGTGATTTCATACTTATCTACTAATCAGCCATAAAGTGAAATGAAATGGTTTGAGGAGCACAACAATAAGTTTGAGGTGTTGACTTGGTCTCCAAATTCCCAGATTTCAATTCAATAGGGCAACTGTGGGACATCCTGGTCCAATCCATGAAGGCCTCACCTCGCAATGTACAGGACTTAAAGTATCTGTTGCCAACATCTTGGTGCCAGATAAAACAGCGCACCTTCAGGGGTCTAGTGGAATCCATGCCTTGAAAGGTCAGGGCTGTTTTGGCAGCAGAAGGGAGACCAACACAATATTAGACATGTGGTCAAAATGTTATCCCTGATCTGTGTATGTAACATTTTAAAAAAAAAAAAAATCACAGTAGCATAATGAAACAGCTTTGTTTGTCTAAAGTACGAAATGTAAGCACAAAATATTCTCATTTTAAAGTAAATGCCATATTAAGTACATAATAATAAAGAAGGAAGTTGGACGTCCAGATTGTGATTCTAAGAGCAAAGACTGAAGATAATGCCATCTTGTTTGTTCAACAGTTTAATGCACCTTCAAGGTGCCCCATCCATGTCTTGCTATGTAAGGTGGGTCTAATAAAATCAGTCTCACACTGTGACAGACTATACAGTATCAAATTGAAGGTGTCAGACTGTGCCGTGAACACAACAGTGTATAACAACAGATGAACATTATCCGCTTATATCAGCCATCTGTGCTGTTCTTTTGTATTCAAAATGAGGATTCACAAGGTTCCATCATTTCATTTTATGTGCGTTTCCTCTCCCAAACTTCAGATGTAATGTCACTCAGTGTATGCTGATTGGTTGGTTCATAGATTTGCATCATAGCAGCTGTCACACAGTGTGAGTCTGTCCTTAAATTTCTGACAGTCTGAATTTTGCTGCGGGCCTTTTCGGTCCACCAGAAGCTCCACATCATTCATTACTGGATGTGCATGATCTCATGTCATCACTATTTGGAAACACTGTCCACAAATTGCACCATGATTCTCTTATGACCAAGTCTGACAGTTTGTACTAACATTTCCTGCTACCCAAATGGTGAATTTGGGCTGATTTACATCGTCTAATCACCTTCCTGCAAACCTAAGTCAAATGCTTGAAGACACATGTACAGAAATTGATAGAACTGCAGATAGAAACACCCAAATGTTAGGCCACAGATGTTAAAAAAAGAATACCACTTGATGCACAAACACACACACAGACACACGCACAAACACCCACACCCACAAATGTCCTAATCTGGGTGTTCAGACAGTAAAAGAAAGAATTGCAATTGATTAGTGAGCACTGCTGAATGGCTCGCTCCCTCTGCTTTCCACCTCCTGCAGATTACTGCATCGATCGCCTTCACACACACACACGCACCACACAACAGATGAGGCCATCTTTTAACCATTCAGAACAGCGGTTTAAATGTTACTGTCTAGCTCTCTGCCTCTTAATGACAAATGGAAAGACTGTGTGTGTGTGTGTGTGTGTGTGTGTGTGTGTGTGTGTGTGTGTGTGTGTGTGTGTGTGTGTGTGTGTGTGTGTGTGTGTGCGTGTGTGTGTGTGCGTGTGTGTGTGAGAGAGAAGGAGGGCGAATAAATTGTAGGATAAGACAGAGAAATGGAGGGAAAGGGTGATGTATAGGAATGACAAATAAAGAAATCAAGAAACAAAGAGAAAGAGGAAAATGGAGGGCAGGTGATTAAAGACAGAGAGAAAAAAGACAATCAAACGTGGATAAAAGACAAACATATTGACAACACACAGAAAAAGCAAAAGTGAAAATTAAAAAGTAATAACAAAGCTGATTAAAGAGGCAGAGCTAAAGTATTGAAGACTGAACATTATACCTATTGACAGTGTTGGGAAGGTTACTTTTAAAATGTATTCCATTACAGAATACAGAATACATGCCCCAAAATGTATTCTGTAACGTATTCCGTTACGTTACTCAATGACAGTAACATATTCTGAATACTTTGGATTACTTAATATATTATCATGCTTTTTACAACAACGTGAATGTACTATTGCTGTGTGATTTATTACTATTACTGAAGGTCCGCGACTCCGAACTGTAGTAAAGGGACCTCTGACTAATATGGCGGGGTCCCTGTTGGCTCGTAGCCGAAAAATAGCTTTACTTTGTTGTGTGGGTCAACTTTTCTTGCGAGAGACAGAGAGAGGCGTTGAAAGGCTGCTCCAACGGAACTTATTGTTTTCGGAGGAAAACACAAACACGGTGTACAGTCCAGTCTTAATAGCTTACTTACAACTGGGCTCGTCAGGCACTCTTCTTGGCTGCAGTGGTTATTATTATATTTACATGCTTCCAGCTCCCGTTTTTCCTCGATGACAACTCGTACCTTTCCACTCCCCTTTTTCTCCCTCCTCTTGCTCACAGACACATAACGTGTATGGCAGTCCATTCTCCCTGCAACACGGACTACACTGCCCATGATGCTACATTCTTTAGAGCTATGCTTGTAGCATTCTGCTTGTTAGCTTAGCACAACAACAACAACAACGAAAAGGCGCTCTCTCACCCAGGAAACACACAGTCGCAGAGAGAGAGCGTCGCCCTGTAACCATGGCAACCGTAACGCTGCCGCCTGGAACAACAGAACGTAGCTGTCAAACAAAACCCAAACAGTCCTGACCCGCGACAATATGAAACAGGAAAGTACCGCAGTGTAATCCATTTATTTCAACAAAGTAACTGTATTCTGAATACCACCTGTTTAAACGGTAACTGTAACGGAATACAGTTACTCATATTTTGTATTTTAAATACGTAACGGCGGTACATGTATTCCGTTACTCCCCAACACTGCCTATTGACTAGTGTGATACTTTGACACACGGTTTTGAATCCATGCCTCCAATCGTCTGTCTTTTCCAGCAGATGTTAAACCTGGCTGTGGGAATTTGCTCCCATTCAGGGTGATGAGGTCTGGATCACAATTTTTGTTGTGGTTATTCCCAAATGTGTTGGATGGGGTTGAGGGCAGAGCTCTATGCCCAGCAATCACATTATTGCACTCCCAACTACGAATAGTACTTTATCTCTTTTACATCTATAAGAACTTGAAATGTTTTGTTTACCCATCAACCAAGTCCAACCATATGCTCACTTTGTGGCTCTATAAGTAAGTCACCTAACTTCCGCCATCTTTTTGTCATTATTGCTGTCACCACTAGAGTGCATGGAGTATTGGTTATATATACTGATGCTGACTGTAAGGTCCCTGTCAGTACTCTCGCGGCAGCGTTTTGGATGAACTGAAGGCTTTTCATTGTTCGTCATTATTATTAACTTGATAATAATAACAAACGTACAATCAGTTCATAAATGCATGAACTACTTCTTTAGCATCACTCTGAGAGAGGATGTTTCTAATTTTAGAGATATTGCACAAATGCAGGAAAGCAGTCCTACATATTTGTTGAATATGCACAGTGCAGGGCATTTCCTGGACAAAAAGATTTCAAGATTTCTCACAGTGTTACTGGAGGCCAAGGTATTTCTATCCAAAGTAAGCATTTGGTTAGACACTATGTTTTTTAAGACTTACTACGTAGTTTGAAGTGAGTGACTGGTTTTAAAATCATTGTGTGTTGCAACATTAAGCTGTTCTTTACTTTGTACCATGGAGCTTAAGCTAGAAAAAGAAAGACTTTTGTGTCAACATGCTTTTGGTTGCAGAGCAAAAAAAGAAAAGAAAAAGTGAAGGAGAGTAATGTACAAAGAGAGAAATGTGGAAGAAAAGTAGTACATTCTGTAGGAAAAAACACACAAACTGGAGAAAAAGAAGAAAAATGAGAAAAAGATGCAAACCAGTTGGCAGAAGAAGTGCCATTCATGACAAACAGAAGAATAAAGACTAGTCAAACAGAATCACCACAAGGAATGAATAACAGGGGAAGATTAATGGAAGAGAAGGACATTGACAGATGTGTTATTAATTGCAGGGAAGGGTAATACAGGACTGTTTCTTTATAACGAGAGAAACCAGTTAGAATGAGTTTTGCAATGGAGGAACTTCCTAAATGTATTTCATCAGTCTCTTCCTCTCAAAGTTTTGTCTTTGTGAGGTAACAGCTTGACTGTGTCCACATTAGAAGAATTCAAAATATAAGTTAATGTTTACAAGAGTGTGTCTGCATGCTTTGCGTTTAGCATATGGCTTTTTTTACAGTCTGACACCTCTGGGTTTTAAAGGAGCAGTTCCCTCATTTTATTCCAGTTCACTCCCAGTTCTCTCATTAACAGCAACTGGAACAACTGGAGCAGCAGACACTCAGCTGTATGGTGATAATAAAAACCTCCCTCTCCCAGTGCCTGTAAACAAAATACTTGTCTGGTTTCATTTTTATCGACTGCCTTTTTTTAAAGCAGCCTGGTCAACTGAACATTTGCCAACTGACAATAATGTGTTATATAAAAAAAAGATCTTCTGCTCATTTCTGTTTGGCACAATTTATAGAAAGTTCATTCAGGTTCCTCGCTAATTCGGGGATGTGTGCTTTTCTTAGTGGTTAAAAAAATGATTGGTGGTCCCTCCCTTTTTCATTAATTGGTCAAGATTGTGGACTCAACATAATAAATGAATTGAAGATGAACACATCGATTAGGGAGACTTAATCTAGAATAATCAATGCCATAAAATTGCATTACAGCAGTACTTATTCTACTAAATTGTGGCAAGTTTGATTCATAAAGATGTTGTCCCGCTGTCGTTTGACAGTTTTTATATGCCATATGCAGTGTGCCAAGACCACTTATGAATTGATTTTACCATAAAGAAAAAAAAAATCCTGTGGTCCTTTCAATTAAATGGAAAAAAAATACAGTGCCTAAATATTATGACTATATATCAGATCTGAGACTTGTAAACTTTAGGCCTAAGATTGGCGGGTTTGAACTTCCTGTTAGAGAGCTGAACTGCTTCCTGTCCAACTAATGTACTGACAAGCAGCATCAAGAGCCAGGCTGACATTCTGCCTGCAAAGGTCAACACACACTCAAATGCATACACTTATAAGGGCAGCACACTCAAACTGATGAACACACAACATCTTGCTATCATTGCCAAGTCCAAAAGGTCAACTTCACACCGATTGGTGATAGAACTATCAAATGAACCAATCAATACCCAGGAGGAGCAGAAAGAGGTGACGGAGGAGGGGGGGAGGCTAAAGGCAGAGCACTTAGGATGCAAGCCTATAGAGAGATAGAATGGGCTACGGAGAGAAAAAGCTGTCGGTGGGATGCAAACAAAAGGAGAAGACATAGGTAAGAGAAAGGGAAAGAGAAACAGAAACACAAAAAGCAGGCATGGACATAGAAGTGAGGTAAGGAGATAAAGAAGTTCAGGAAATGGGAGGAGGAATTATCACAAAGGTCACCATGTCAGTATATGAAAGCAACAGGAAAAGTAAAGGGGAAGCTTTGGCTTGAGAACTGAGGAGTTAAAGAGATGGACGGAAGAGGTGAGGGATGACAACGGTTCAGAAAGGTCAACACATGTCAATACTGGAAAGAGAGAGAGATCAGTACGTAACAAAGACAGCAAAAGTTAATGCATGAAAAATGAGATCCATGTATCTATGCAACAACAACAAAAATACAGTGGTATGTCTTTATTCAGGTGACTGTGACACATGACTGAAAAATATGCAAACAGGTTTGTACAACTATGTCCAGTATATATATATATATATATATATATATATATATATATATATATATATATATATATATATATATATATATATATATAGTTGTCAGCCACCTCCTGTACATGGATGACATCAAGCTGTATGCCAAGAGTGAACGAGACATCGGTTCACTGATCCCCACCACCAGGATATACAGCAATGACATCGGAATGTCGTTTGGGCTGGAGAAGTGTAGTCGGATGGTAACAAAGAGAGGGAAGTAGTCAGAACGAAGGGGATCAAACTACCAGAAGGCAACATTGCAGACATAGAGGACAGTTATAAGTACCTGGGGATCCCGCAGGCGAATGGGAACCATGAAGAGGCCGCTAGGAAAGCTGCAACCACCAAGTACCTGCAGAGGGTCAGGCAAGTCCTGAGGAGTCAGCTGAACGGTAAGAACAAGATCCGGGCTATCAACACCCGTGGTCAGGTACCCTGCTGGGGTAATAGGCTGGCCAAAGGAAGAGATAGAAGCCACTGACATCAAGACAAGAAAGCTCCTTACCATGCATGGAGGGTTTCACCCCAAGTCCAGCACCCTGAGGCTGTACGCTAAGTGGAAGGAAGGGGGCCGGGGACTGGTGAGTGTCAGCACCACAGTCCAGGATGAGACAACGAACATCCACGAATACATCACGAAGATGGCCCCAACTGACAGCGTGCTCAGTGAATACCTCAGGCAGCAGAAACCCAAGAAAGTAGAGGAAGGCGAGGAACCATCATGGAAGGACAGGCCCCTGCACGGTATGTACCACCGGCAGATAGAGGAGGTGGCTGATATCCAGAAATCCTACCAGTGGCTGGACAAAGCTGGACTGAAAGACAGCACAGAGGCACTAATCATGGCAGCACAAGAACAAGCTCTGAGTACAAGATCCATAGAGGCTGGGGTCTATCACACCAGGCAAGACCCCAGGTGCAGGCTGTGTAAAGATGCCCCTGAGACAATCCAGCACATAGCAGCAGGGTGCAAGATGCTAGCAGGCAGGGCATACATGGAACGCCATAACCAAGTGGCTGGCATAGTGTACAGGAACATCTGTGCCGAATATGGCCTGGAAGTGCCGAGGTCAAAATGGGAGATGCCCCCTAGGGTGGTGGAGAATGACCGAGCTAAGATCCTGTGGGACTTCCAGATACAGACGGACAAAATGGTGGTGGCTAACCAACTGGACATAGTGGTGGTAGACAAACATGAGAAGACGGCCGTAGTGATCGATGTAGCAGTTCCGAATGACAGCAACATCAGAAAGAAGGAACACAAGAAGCTTGAGAAATACCAAGGGCTCAGAGAAGAGCTCGAGAAGATGTGGAGGGTGAAGGTGACGGTGGTCCCAGTGGTAATCGGAGCACTAGGTGCAGTGACTCCCAAGCTAGGCGAGTGGCTCCAGCAGATCCCGGGAACAACAGCGGAGATCTCTGTCAAAGAAGAGCGCAGTCCTAGGAACAGCTAAGATACTGCGCAGGACCCTCAAGCTTCCCTTTTCATGTAAATGGCCTCCTTGACTCCGCGCTCAAACCAGCGTTCCTCCCTGTCCAAGATGTGTACATCCTCATCATTGAAAGAGTGTCCACTGGCCTGTAGGTGTAAATAGACTGCAGAGTCCTGGCCTGACGAGGTAGTTCTTCTGTGTTGTGCCATCTGCTTCGCCAGAGGTTGTTTGGTTTCCCTGATGTATAAATCCTGGCAATCCTCCTGGCACTTAACAGCGTACACTATGTTACTCTGTTTGTGTCGGAGGACCCTATCCTTGGGGTGGACCAATTTTTGGCGTAGTGTGTTTTGGGGTTTAAAAGCCACAGAGACTCTGTGTTTAGAAAAAATGCGTCTCAACTGCTCCGATACTCCTGACAAGTCCAGCTGGGATAACCACATTTACTCAGGGCCTTCTTCATGTGATGTTCTTCTGCCTCCCTGGCTGCTGTGTCAGTGGGGATGGTGTTCGCTCTGTGTTGTAGCGTCCTGATGACACCCAGTTTGTGCTCCAGTGGATGATGAGAGTCAAACCTTAAATACTGATCCGTATGCGTAGGTTTACGGTACACGTCAGCTTTTAGATGTCCCCCATTACTGATGGAAATCTCACAGTCTAAGAAGGCTAACCTGCCACTTTTCATATCCTCCCTGGTGAATTTGATGTGTTGGTCCACCGAGAAAAGACTGCCATTATTTACTTTACAATCTTCAGGCATCAAAATCACATGGCAAGGTTGAGAAAAATCACAACGATCTGGGTTTAAATGTAAATGTTATTTGTTTTGATGTTTATTTATTGTATGTAGTAAAATTTATTATTTGATTAAAGTGGACTTCTAGCAAAAAATAATCCACTCAGTGAGATAATGTAGTCAAACTAAGAAAATATAGACGGTAGACGGCGGTTCAATCCCTGGTTTCTCCATTCTGCATGCCCAAGTATCCTTGGGCGTAATAGTGAACCCCAAGTTGCTCTCTGGTATGTTCATCAGTGTATGAATGTGTGTGAATTGTACATACAGTAGAAAGCACATAGGTGTAGATAAAAAAAAAGTGCTTGTGTGAATGAGGCATGTTGTATGAGGTGTTTTAAGTGTTGAGGTAGAGTTTGTATAGGAACCATTTACTATCTTCCTTGGACAAGTGGATGTTAGAATTTGTGCTTTGGTAAGAAACTTAGATATGTCTGTGGTGTGATGCACCCGTAGTAACCTGCTGTGCTGTAAACTGGTTGGCTGTGCTTGGAAAAAAGAAAAACTTAACTATGTCCACTTCAATGCCCACTGGCCTCCAAGCAAAAGGGGCTTCCTGGAGAAGAAACCGTAAATCCAAGGAGTACTGAGAAAGCATGCATATGTCAGTACATATGAGATGATTCCTAATACTGTGACAACTGATCTTTTGAAGACATTGTATGCGTCTTGTGTATTTCTGAGACACCAGCGGTTTTGAACAAAAAAAAATAAAAAAAATGTATGTGGCACCTTTGGGAATGGGAACAGCCTGGAAAGACAAAGATTTTGAGAAAAGTAGCCAAAATATAGGACAAGCAGGAGAGATAGATAACAGCATCAGTGTGATATTGCAGACACTCAAAGCTGTCGCTCCTCCTGGTTTTTAATCAAAAGCAACAATCGACAAGTGGACAGGTGACCAGCCACACACACACACACACACACACACACACACACACACACACACAAATGCACTGACAGCCCTGGAGTAATAATTCTACTCTTCCAGTTATTGCTCGGAGCTCAATATCACTTTAATTCCCCGAAGAGATGTGTTTGTGTGTGTTTGTGTGTGTGTGTGGTCCCAATAGTCACTATCGAGGTCCATTAATGGCAATTCTCTCTATGTGGTATATGGTAGTAATGTGTATTGCAGAGACACCTGTACACTCAGTCACTGGATAGACATTATATTTATATCACTGATGCTGTTTCGGTCACGTTAACTGGGCATTAAATTCTACCAAGTTTTCAAAAAAAGACTTGCTTTGAATATTTTACATTTTACATGTAACATGCAGTTTCATGTTTAAAGATGATGACAGGACAAAAGAAAAAAAGAGCAAAGAATAGATAGATAGAAGATTATTCCCACATTCTCATATGACCAAAAATGTAATTTACTGATGAAAAACCAATAACTAAGCCTTTCAGGATATGACAAGCTTATGTTAAAGGTTATGTTAAAGGCAGAAATCATCACGTCCTAGTCTGAAGTGCTCCAGTCTGCACTGCGAATATCCTTGGGTAATCCTTGACCATATCTATGCTATTTTAGAAAATTTTAGAAAATGTAAAATTACATTAAATAACTGTAAAATTCCTCTCCATGAATCACTACCTTATCGTGGTGGAGGGGTTTGTTTGTCCCAGGGATCCCAGGGGCTATGTTGTCTGGGGGCTTTAGCCCCCTGGTAGGGTCTCCCATGGCAAATTGGTCCTGGGTGAGGGACCAGACAAAGAGCGATTCAGAAGACCATTATGAAGAGAACATCGAGGGAACAGTTTACCCTGCCCGGGATAGGGTTACCGGGGCCCCGCCCTGGAGCCAGGCCCGGGGAGGGTGCCTGAGGGCGAGGGTCTGGTGGCTGGGCCTTAGTCCATGGGGCCCGGCCAGGCAGAGCCCGAAGAGGAGACATGGGCCCATCCTCCCGCAGGCCCATCACCCGCAGGAGGCGCCATAGGGGTCGGGTGCATTGTGTGCTGGGTGGCGGCCAGGAGCGGAGGCCTGGTGGACTGATCCCCGGCTGCCAAGACTGACAATTGGGACATGGAATGTCACTTCTCTGGTGGGGAAGGAGCCTGAGTTAGTGCGTGAGGTTGAGAGGTACCGGCTAGATATAGTCGGGCTCACCTCTACGCATGGCTTGGGCTCTGGAATCAGTCTCCTGGAGAGGGGTGCCCCTGGTGAGAGGCGGCGGGCTGGGGTGGGTATTCTAATATCCCCTCAGCTTGCTGCCGGTACGTTGGGGTTTTTCCCAGTGGATGAGCGTTTGTTCCCTGCGCCTTAGGGTCGGGGAACAGGTGCTGACTGTCATCTGCGCTTATGAGCCGAGTGGCAGTTCAGAGTAGCCAGCCTTCTTAGGTGCTGGAAGGTGCTCCACCTGGAGACTCTGTTGTCCTGCTGGGAGACTTCAATGCTCACGTGGGTAAAGACAGCAAGACCCGGAGGGGCGTGATTGGGAGGAACGGCCTCCCTGATCTGAACCCGAGCGGTGTTTTGTTATTGGACTTCTGTGCAAACCACAGTTTGGCTATAACAAACACCTTGTTCGAACATAAGAGTGTCCATAAGTGCATGTGGCACCAGGACGCTCTAGGCCGCAGGTCGATGATCGATTTTGTAATCGTATCACCAGACCTGTGACCATATGTTCTGGACACTCGGGTAAAGAGAGGGGCTGAGCTGTCAACTGATCACCACCTGGTGGTGAGTGGATTCAGGTGGCGGGGGAGGATGCTGGACAGACCCAGTGCACCTAAACACGTAGTGAGGGTGTGCTAGGAACGCCTAGCAGAGGCCCCAGTCCGCGAGATCTTCAACGCACACCTCCGGCAGAGCTTCAACAGCATTCCGAGGGAGACTGGGGACATTGAGTCCGAATGGACCATGTTCAGCGTCTCCATAGCCGAAGCTTCTGCATTGAGCTGCGGCCGCAAGGTGGTTGGTGCCTGCCGTGGTGGTAATCCCCGAACCAAATGGTGGACACCAGAGGTGAAGGGAGCCACCAGGCTGAAGAAGGAGTCCTATCGGGCTTGGTTAGCCTGTGGGACTCCGGAGGCAGCCGACAGGTATCTACAGGCCAAGCGGAATGCGGCTCGGGCAGTGGCTGAAGCAAAAACTCGGGTGTGGGAGGAGTTCAGAGAGGCCATGGAAAAAGACTTTCGGACTGCCTCAAAGAGATTCTGGCACACCGTCAGGCGTCTCAGGAGGGGAAAGCGGTGCTCTACCTGCACTGTGTATAGTGCTGCCAGAGCGCTGCTGATGTTGACTGAGAAAATTGTCAGGCGGTGGAAGGAATACCTCGAGGACCTCCTTAATCCCACTGACACGTCTTCCGAGGATGAAGCAGAGTCTGGGGATGAGGGGAATGACCCGCCAATTTCCAGGGGTGAGGTCACTGAGGCAGTTAAACAACTCCTTGGTAGCAGAGCCTCTGGTGTGGATGAGGTCCGCCCCGAGTTCCTGAAGGCTCTGGACTTTGTAGGGCTGTCCTGGTTGACACGCCTCTACAATGTTGCGTGGAGATCAGGGGCAGTACCCCTGGACCGGCAGACCGGGGTGGTGGTCCCCATCTTTAAGAAGGGAGACCGGAGGGTGTGTTCAAACTACAGGGGGATCACACTCCTCAGCCTCCCTGGGAAAGTCTATACCAGGGTGCTGGAAAGGAGAGTTCGTCCGCTAGTCGAACCTCGGATACAGGAGGAACAATGCGGTTTTCGTCCTGGTCGCGGAACACTGAACCAGCTCTTTATCGTCTCAAGGATACTTGAGGGTGCATGGGAGTTTGCCCAACCAGTCTACATGTGTTTTGTGAACTTGGAGAAGGCATTCGACCAGTGTCCCTCGGGGTGTCCTGTGGGAGGTGTTGCGGGAGTATGGGGTGTCTGGCCCATTGCTACGGGCCATTCAATCCCTATACTACCGTTGTAAGAGCTTGGTTCGCATTGCCGACAATAAGTTGGACTCGTTCCCGGTGTGTGCTGCCACTGCTGGGGTGCAGTAGCTCCACCACCCCACTAGGGGGAGGAAGCGGGTTTGTGTACTCAAGTTTCTCTAGTAAATATAGGAAAAGTTCATGGAGTCTGGCCAAGTTGATACCAGCACACAAAATATTAGCTCTGAAGTTGGCTGTACTGGAGCATGAGAAATATATGCTTGTAAGTACGATTATATTCTGTGTTCATGTTAAGCATGTGATGTAAAATGGGTTGTTGACTCTCATATTTGAAGCCGGCATGTTAGCTGCACTGCCGATGCTAATTGTGTTAGCATGTCAATAGGAAATTCCATTGTGTGTTAGCATCAAGCTAGCGGGATTTGGAGTTAACATGTTTTCATTTATTTTTCTTGGTTATACCAGCTATAGTTCAAGTTGCTAAGTCTTCAGTCTGTACTTTGTAATGTGAGAAATATATTATGTTCCAGATGTATGTTTTAATATGCTTTTCTTATGTTTGTAGTTTTACAGTGCCTTCATTAGGGAGACAAATAAACCCTGCAATGAGAACTGGAAGCCTTTGCCTCTCCTTTGAAGAACTGTTTATCTATCTGCCAAACTGGGCATCAACGTACAGGGAGGGCAGAATAGTAAAAAAGCATCATTCTCATCAACCAGATAGTTCTCTAAAAGAAAGGATGGATGAGACGCTGGAAACAAGGTCAAAAGTGTCCAGTTCTTTACGTTCCAGCCAGCTTACATCATCATCTACTGCTGCCGCCAGAGCACGAGCAAAAGCAGAAGCTGCCCGTGCTCAGCTCTCCTTTGCTAAGCAGGAAGCCAGCATCCTAAAACAACAGGCCGAGCAGCTTAAAAAGAAAGCAGATCTGGATGCAGAGCTACACGTACTCAAATCGCAGAAGGCAGCTGCAGCAGCCCTAGCTGAGGCTCAAGCTTGGGAAGCATCTGCGCAAGAGAGTGAGCACCCACAACAGCCCCAGCTGGACGGCATGCAGCAAATCAGCCCATTAGAACGAGTCCAAGAGTATGTGCAGCAACAGTCAGAACTCGGCGACGATCTGCAGACTCCACAAGTTAATCATCCAGAACTCCTATCTTCTCTGGTGCCACAGCCAGCCACGGCCATCGATGCAACACCAAAAGCTCACAAGGAACCAAGTATCCATCAGCCCAGTAGGAGCAACAACCAAGAATTCACACCTTTGCCAGTCTTCCGTGCTTTGAGCCCAAAGAGAGAATCTTGCAACTGGAGCTATGGAGGCGAGCCAGCAAACTATGATCGATTGCACCATCCTCAGTCTAAGGTATGGACACCCACACCTGTAAGGAGTAGTCATGCTGACACGTCTGATCTAACGAGATACCTGATACGGAAAGAGATGATCAGCTCAGGCCTGCTGAGGTTTGATGATCGACCAGAAAATTACTGGGCTTGGAAGGCTTCCTTTCTAAGTTCAATTCAAGATCTGGGTGTAACACCTCAAGAAGAGCTAGACCTGCTATCCAAATGGCTCGGGCCACAATCAGCAGCACAAGCCAAGCGAGTCAGGGCTGCGTACATAAACAATCCCACTGCAGGTCTTCAGATGGTGTGGCAGAGACTCGAAGAGTGTTTTGGCGCACCAGAAGTCATTGAACATGCACTTTTAAAGAAAATCCAGGATTTACCGAAGCTGACGAACAGAGACAACCAGCGTTTGAGAGAGTTGGGGGATCTTCTGCTAGAACTTCATGCTGCAAAGTCAAGCGGTCATCTCCCAGGCCTTTCACACCTCGATACAGCCCACGGGGTGAATCCGATTCTGGAAAAACTCCCATACAACCTTCAGGAGAAGTGGGTTGCAGCTGCCTCGAGGTTCAAGAGAGAGAATGCAGTGTCTTATCCTCCATTTTCCTTTTTTGTGAAACTTGTGAACGAAGAAGCTAAAATTCGTAATGACCCGAGTTTTTCGTGTGTAACCGGTGCCAACGCCAACAATCCTAGAATCGAGACAATGACACAACAGAAGTATCGTTCACATGTCTCTGCTAAGAGGACGGAAATAGCAAGTAATCTGGCAGCCAGCCCAAACGTTCCTACAGGCAAGAACAACTTGGACCCCGATAAACAGTGTCCACTACACTGCAAGCCTCACCCTCTCAGAAAATGCCGTCTTTTCAAAAGTAAGACCCTGGAAGAAAGAAAGGCATACTTAAAGGACAACAACATTTGTTTCAAGTGTTGTTCTTCTGTGCAGCACATGGCCAAAGATTGTCCTAAATCAGTGCAGTGCACAGATTGTGGTAGTGAAAGACATATCACCGCACTACACCCCAATCCTCGTCCTCAAAGAGCAGAGAGCCTGGTGGCTAGTGAAGGGTATGGCGGGGAGGAAAGAGAAGGAGAAGCAAGTGTGGCTGACGTGACATCAAAATGCACAGAAGTATGCGGAGACTCAGTTGGTTCAAGGTCATGCTCTAAGATATGTTTGGTCAGAGTGTATCCTGCTGGGCAACCAGAGAAAGCTGTCAAGGTGTATGCTGTTCTAGACGAACAAAGCAATCGCTCCTTGGCTAAAACATACTTTTTTGACATCTTCAACATTGAAGGACAGCTTGAGCCGTATACACTGAAAACATGCTCAGGTGTTGTGGAGATAGCAGGGAGACGAGCCCGTGACTTCATTTTGGAGTCCCTTGATGGCACCACTCAGCTTCCCCTGCCTACTCTCATTGAGTGCGATATGATACCTGATGATAGGACGGAAATCCCATCCCCAGAAGTCACTCATTTCTACCCACATCTGAAGGCAATCAAGGGAAAAATCCCAGAAATTGATCCAGAAGCTGACATCCTCCTTCTCCTTGGCAGAGACATTCTGCGTGTGCACAAAGTCAGAGAACAGCATAATGGTCTCCATAATGAACCATATGCTCAATGACTCGACCTTGGTTGGGTGATCGTAGGGGAAGTGTGTCTGGGAGAAGTGCATAAGACATCCAACATCTGTGTATACAAGACCAACATTCTACCAAATGGACGAGCTTCACTCTTGAGTGCATGTCCAAACAATATGCAAGTCAAAGAAAAGCTTGGTTGTCACACCTCGAACCTAAGTCTTCAAAGCTCTGCACAACACTTGAAAAGTAAGGAAAGTGAGTTTGCCAGTCGGGTGTTTCAAAGGACACAACATGATGACGTCCCGGCAATGTCAATCGATGACAAAAGTTTCTTGAAGACATTAGATGAACAAGTCTATAAAGACAGTTACAATACTTGGGTTTCCCCATTACCTTTTCGGTCACCACGAAACCACCTTCCCAATAACAGACCTCAAGCTTTAAAGCGTCTTGCATCTCTTCAGAGAACTCTGGAGAAAAAACCACAAATGAGGAAACACTTCATCGATTTCATGCAAAGAATGTTTGTTGAAAAGCAAGCAGAGCCGGCCCCTCCATTAAAAGAAGGTGAGGAAAGGTGGTATCTACCAATATTTGGGGTTTACCACCCACAAAAACCTGACCAGATAAGGGTAGTGTTCGATTCAAGTGCCAAACATGAAGGGGTTTCCCTCAATGATGTGCTCCTGAGTGGACCCGACTTGAACAACACTCTCCTTGGGGTTCTGATCCGCTTCCGCAGAGAACCTATAGCAGTTACAGCGGATGTGCAGCAGATGTTCTACTGCTTCAAGGTGTGCGAGGAACATCGCAACTTTCTGAGGTTCTTATGGTATGAAAACAATGATCTCCAGAAAGCAGTAAAAGAGTTTCGAATGACAGTACATGTATTTGGCAACAGTCCATCACCAGCAGTTGCCATTTACTGCCTCAGACGAGCTGCTAAGCAAGCAGAAGACTCCACTACCAGTGCAAGGGAGTTCATCACACGCAATTTTTATGTGGATGATGGACTTGCATCTTTTCCTAATGAAGCAGAAGCCACTGGTGTCCTGCACACTGCCCAAGCGATGCTAGCTAAATCAAACATTAAGCTACACAAGATTGCATCGAACAGCAGCAGTGTTATGCAAGCATTCCCATCAGAAGACTTGGCCAAGGATTTGAAAGATCTAGACTTGGGAGTGGAGTCACTACCTCTTCAGAGGAGTCTAGGTCTAATATGGAATCTGGAAACAGACAACTTCACCTTCTGTGTGTCGAAGGAGGAGAAGCCCTTGACAAAAAGAGGGATTTTGTCTGCAGTGAACAGTTTATTTGACCCTTTGGGATTTGTAGTGCCAGTCACAGTGGGAGGAAGACATTTAGTGAGAAACCTCTCCATTGAACAGTATGACTGGGACACACCATTGCCAGCTTCAAAACAAGAACACTGGAAACTCTGGAAAGACTCTATGAAAGACTTAGATCAGCTCCAGATCCCAAGGCTATATGTTCCAGTGTCTTTGTCTACACAGACTCAGCACAGAGAGTTGTGCGTGTTTTCAGATGCATCAGTCATGGCTATAGCTGCTGTGGCTTACTTGAAAACAATTTCTGCAACAGGAGAGATCCACGTGGGATTTGTTATGGCAAAGGCAAAGCTGGCCCCACACCCAGCGCACACCGTGCCCCGTCTTGAGCTTTGTGCTGCGGTTTTGGCAACTGAAATGGCAGTCTTCATTCAAGATGAGATGGATATTGACATTCATTCTGTGACGTACTATACTGACAGCAAGGTAGTACTGGGCTACATATATAACACCTCACGCAGGTTTTATGTCTATGTGTCAAACAGGATAGCACAGATCAGAAAGTCGTCTCGTCCAGATCAGTGGCATTACATCACCACTGAAGAAAACCCAGCAGACCATGGGACTCGGCCAACAACTGCTGCAGCTCTCAAAGGCACCAATTGGTTCACTGGACCATCATTTCTATTGGGCCCTTCACAACGACTCCTTCCCCAGAGTGATGACTTTGAGCTGATACATCCGGAGGTGGATCCAGAAGTTCGCCCTGAAGTAACGACCTTCAGCTCACTGGTTAAAGAAAGCTCGCTTGGAGCTCAAAGGTTTCTTACATTTTCCACTTGGAGAGCTTTGACTCGTGCAGTCTCCACACTAATCAAAAAGGCAAGGAGTGTTGCAGATACACATGGTGGCAACACTGGGGATGAAGAAGAACAAGCAGTAAAAGTGATCATTAAAACTGCACAACAAGATGCCTTTGCAAGGGTGTTGCAGTGTCTAGCCAAAGGGGACCGAATCCCAAAACAAAGTCCACTGCGAAAGCTGACACCATTTCTGGACAAAGATGGGCTATTAAGAGTTGGCGGCCGTATGTCCTCAGCCGATATGTCTTTTGATGATAAACATCCTCTGGTCATTCCCAAGACGCACATTGCTACATTATTGGTCAGAAGATATCACGAACAGGCTGCGCACCAAGGACGCCATTTCACGGAGGGAGCTATTAGGTTGGCAGGACTTTGGCTGATTGGGGGAAAAAGGCTTGTATCTAGTGTGATACACAAATGTGTAACTTGCAAAAGGCTGAGAGGTAAAATGGAGGACCAGAAGATGTCAGACTTACCATCTGAAAGACTTTCACCAGATCCACCATTTACTCATGTAGGGTTGGATGTTTTTGGACCTTGGATGGTGACTGCCCGAAGAACAAGAGGAGGGCATGCGGAAAGTAAACGATGGGCAGTAATGTTCACTTGTTTGACTACCAGAGCTGTGCACATTGAGGTTATAGAGACTATGACCACTACAAGCTTCATCAATGGGCTCAGACGTTTCATTGCCATAAGAGGGCCAATCAAAACAATCAGATCAGACCGGGGAACAAATTTCACTGGAGCCTGTAAAGAACTCAGACTTGACACATCAGATTCTGAGGTGAGGAATTACCTTAAAAGCAACAAGTGTACTTGGATATTCAATCCTCCCCACTCTTCCCACATGGGTGGGGTGTGGGAGAGGATGATTGGTATCGCTCGGCGAATCTTAGATGCTCTTCTTCTGAGGCTGAATCCATCGTACCTCACACATGAGACACTTGTCACCCTGATGGCAGAGGTTACCGCCATTATAAATTCAAGACCATTGGTCTCAGTGTCTTCTGACCCAGAAGCACCGGCAGTTCTCACCCCATCAATGTTGTTGACACAGAAACGAGATACGTTGACTGCTCCCTCTGGGGATTTTGATGTTAATGATCTGTCCAACAAACACTGGAAAAGGGTCCAAGCACTCGCTGATGCATTTTGGAAGAGGTGGAAAACGGAGTATCTGACCACGCTTCAAACACAGAGAAAGTGGACAACAGAGAAGCCAAACCTTCAAGTGGGAGATGTTGTACTGATGAAGGATTCACAAGTAAAAAGGACTGAGTGGCCTGTTGGACTTGTGATTAAAGCCTTTCCTAGCCAAGATCATAGAGTACGTAAGGTGGAAGTGAAGGTAGTCAAGAATGGCACTCCTAAAGTGTATTTGCGGCCGGTGTCGGAGGTTGTTTTACTACTACATCCAGGGAATGGGTAGTGGTATAATTCATTATACCAGGCGGGGAGTGTGCTGCCACTGCTGGGGTGCAGTAGCTCCACCACCCCACTAGGGGGAGGAAGCGGGTTTGTGTACTCAAGTTTCTCTAGTAAATATAGGAAAAGTTCATGGAGTCTGGCCAAGTTGATACCAGCACACAAATATTAGCTCTGAAGTTGGCTGTACTGGAGCATGAGAAATATATGCTTGTAAGTACGATTATATTCTGTGTTCATGTTAAGCATGTGATGTAAAATGGGTTGTTGACTCTCATATTTGAAGCCGGCATGTTAGCTGCACTGCCGATGCTAATTGTGTTAGCATGTCAATAGGAAATTCCATTGTGTGTTAGCATCAAGCTAGCGGGATTTGGAGTTAACATGTTTTCATTTATTTTTCTTGGTTATACCAGCTATAGTTCAAGTTGCTAAGTCTTCAGTCTGTACTTTGTAATGTGAGAAATATATTATGTTCCAGATGTATGTTTTAATATGCTTTTCTTATGTTTGTAGTTTTACAGTGCCTTCATTAGGGAGACAAATAAACCCTGCAATGAGAACTGGAAGCCTTTGCCTCTCCTTTTGAAGAACTGTTTATCTATCTGCCAAACTGGGCATCAACGTACAGGGAGGGCAGAATACGGTGGGTGATGGGCTCCGCCAGGGCTGCCCTTTGTCACCGGTTCTGTTCATAATTTTTATGGACAGGATTTCTAGGTAGAGGGCTTTCACTTTGGTGGCCTCAGAATCTCATCTCTGCTTTTTGCGGATGATGTGGTTCTGTTGGCTTCATCGGGTGAGGGCCTCCAGCTCGCACTGGAACCGTTCGCAGCCGAGTGTGAAGCAGCGGCAATGAGGATCAGCACCTCCAAATCTGAGGCCATGGTTCTCAGCTGGAAAAGGATGGAGTGCCCACTCCGGGTCAGGGATGAGTTCCTGCCCCAAGTGGAGTATCTCAGGGTCTTGTTCGCGAGTGATGGGAGAAGGGAGCCGGAGATCGACAGACGGATTGGGGCTGCGGCTGCAGTGATGTGAACGCTGCACCGGTCCGTCGTGGTGAAGAGGGAGCTGAGTGTAAAAGCGAAGCTCTCAATTTACCGGTCGATCTACGTCCCTACCCTCACCTATGGCCACGAGCTGTGGGTAGTGACCGAAAAAACGAGATTGCGGATACAAGCGGCAGAAATGAGCTTCCTCCGCTGGGTGGCTGGCCTCTCCCTTAGAGATAGGGTGAGAAGTTCGGCCATCCGGGAGGGGCTCAGAGTAGAGCCGCTGCTGCTCCACATCGAAAGGAGCCAGCTGAGGTGGTTCGGGCATCTGACAAGGATGCCTCCTGGGCGCCTCCTGGGTGAGGTGTTCCGGGCATGTCCCACTGGGAGGAGGCCCCGGGGCAGACCCAGGACACGCAGGAGAGATTATATCTCTCGGCTGGCCTGGGAACGCCTTGGTGTTCCCCCGGATAAGCTGGAGGAGGTGGCTGGGGAGAGGGAGGTCTGGGCCTCTCTGCTTAGGCTGCTGCCCCCGCGACCTGGCCTCGGATAAAGCGGATGAAGATGGATGGATGAACTGTAAAATTTGCAGTGTACTGTGGTATATTCTGTAAATGGACTCTGTGGGACCATGTATGTGCAGCTGCTGAAAATCTGTTAAAAAATATCACACCAACTATACCTGCAGGAAAGAAAGCAATATATTTCCCCAACCTATATATAATTAATTCTCCTTTTTTATGCACTTTTCCTTTTGTCATTTTTCACCTTGTGCTCTTTTCTCTCATTCTCCGCTCACCTCTTTTCTTATCCCTCCTATAATTCACACTGAGCTCTCTCCATGTGTTTGTCCTTGCTGGCTGTCAGACATGTAGATGGTTATTGACAAGCTGACTTGTTCATCCACACAGATAGGCACAAACACTCCTCATACAGCTTATCCAGTCTTTGAACTTCTTTTCTACCTGCTTCTACTCCGATGTCTCCTGTTTAGTTTTGTTGTTAGGGATGAGTAGGATCTCTACACCTTTCGGTTCTTGTGTACTCATATTTCTACGGGCTAAAAGTAGTTCTTTAAGAACTAGTATGATTTATCAGCAGTTAATTTTCTTTTAAAATATATTTGGTATTGTCTTATTAGCTATTCAACTAATTCTGGTCATTTAAATTAATTCTATTATGCTGAAGGTAGTGTATACTGGAGTTTCTCATGGTGTCTTCAAAACCGCAGCAAATCAGCTGCTGTTTTGAAGAATACACTGTCAAGTGCAACTTTTTCAGATAACTGCTGGTGCTGTCGATATAAATAAATAAATGTACAATGGGATTATTGTCATCTGATTTCTTATGAAATGTGGTTATATTCTATTGCATGATGTATATGTTGTAGGTTATTTGGTCAACATAGCCTTTGACAGGCCTTCGGTCTGCTCCTATCAAGATTAGATGTAATAACGTCCTAACTGCAAAAGGGCACAGGCAATCAAACACACACGTCATATGTCATATTATCCAAGGGCAGAAGTGTTGATAAATCTCTTTAATGCCCTCCAGATGGATGCTTTGCAGTTTAACTTTAGGACACCCTTCCAAAACACACAGACATGACACAGAGCAGATACATGTCAGGATCCGAGTATTTGTCTTCTTTCATTTCAGGTTTGACTGATCGGAATAGTCAACGTCATTTATTTGTTCCACATGAAAGTCCTAAGAATTTGCCCACATGCTTCTCTTGGAGTTCAAAGCATATCACACCGCTATAACATTACATTAGTCGCTATTAGCATAACACCCCCGAAGACACATTCAACTTTTGGTCTTCACTGAAGAAGAAGAATCCATGGAATAAATAATACTAAATCACTTCTTAATTGCCTGACTATGCTGTAGAATAGAAACGGGAAATTGGTAAAGCACTCATTTCATCGGTTCACCAACTCATTCTCCTTCTCTGAGTGACAAGCCCTGCCGTTAAAGCTGCCGGCATCTTAGAGATATGCACAAGGGACCCACAAGTTCATGGAAATGAGATGGGTCTCACTCCCAACTCACCGCATATCTGTGTTTATTCATTGATCAGGACCCTCTGCGGTTACATTTAAACAGATAGCATTACATTTTAATATGCAGGGTTAATGTTGTGAAGAGGGCATATTATGGAGCATAAGCTAACCAAGCAGGAAGTGAAAGTGAAAGAAATTGAATGAAAACAAAGTTAAGTACCAGATCCAAAGCTCCCCCTAACCAAATGCTCTCATCTTCTCTCCTGACTCTTTGCACAGACTTTGCCACCCTCAGTTTAACTCTCTATATGTCATATTATCTCAAACAAGGAGCACATTAGTCTCCCATCAGTTTCCCATCAAATGCCAGTGGTGTTTTGTCAAGAAAAGCAAGGCAAGCAATGCCTATTCAAATTTAAACATGCACATCAATTAAAACATATCAGTGTGAACACTATCTCCTTTTATCCTAAACATCTTGAACAGAAATCTCAAAACTTTTTATAATAATATTGCCATCTTATCAACACAATTAGCTATTGTCACTGCAAGCATACTTGCCTAGGATCCCATTCAAAACTGTAGCATGTTTCCATTTCACGAGTGTATCTGTCTCCTGTTAACAATGGTTAAAAAAGCTGGTCTTTTCACATTGAACCATCTATTGATATTTTGTTTTTTTTTGTGGTACAACTTATTTGGTCAATTCATCATAAAAGTTGAATGAAAATAGCATTTTCTTCATTTTTAATGCAAAAAAAAAATTCATGTTAAAAAGTTTTCTATATGCTTTATTTTGCATTATTTTGAAATCCAACAACTGTCCCAATCAAAGTGTGTCACTAATACTTTATTCCGATGTGTAGTTTTTTTTTTTATTAGTTATTAATTAATTAATTATTAGTTGTTTGATGTATTTGTCCCAATTTAAACATCCTGAACCATTTTTATGATAAGAAGGGCCGGGCTTTCATCTTTAAGAGTTTTTGAGACATTCATGTTCAAACACTGGGGGTGGCTGTAGCTCAGGAGGTCAGGAGGTTGGTGGTTTGATCTCTGGCTCCCTCACTCTACGTGCCAAATATCGTTGGCCAAGATACTAACCTCAACTTGCTCTCCAAATCATCCGTCGTAGTATGAATGTGTATAAAAGTTAGTTAGAAACCACTTTAACAAAAGCATAGAAAACAGTGCTTGGGTGAATGTATAAAGCACTTTGTGCTCTGGGAGAGCAGAAAAGCATTATATAAGAATCAGTCCATTTAACATTTACATATTTGCCTTGGATTTCAAAGTATGCTGGAAGGGGGTTGATGGGTCATTTTTCAAAATATAGAACAATCATTATCAAACCTTTGGGCAATAAAAATCAGGCTAATCAATGGATGGTACTTACACTACAGTCTACACCAGTATCTATTTATTATTTTCAGTTATACACAAAAACAAAACATAAAGGCTTCCACTCACAGTCATTCAGCAAAGGAAAAAGAATAAGTCCAAAAGCAGCATTTTCTGGATATATTCCAACACACATTCACATACAGTCTCTCTCTCACTCTCTCGCTCTGGCTAATCACATGCTCACTCATTCTCTTCAATGCCGTCTTCCTGATTAACTTAATGATAAAAGATACACTGATAACATCTTCAATATTAGGAAGAGAAAATGTAATTACAGTGCTCATTTAATCAATTATCTCTGTAGTTATGGTGCGAACATTACCATTCAGCCATGTATTTGTTAATTTCTTGTGGTGGAAATAGTTTTTATCATAGCACCACATGCAGAGCTGTGGTTGAACTGGGAGGCAGGAAATGGAAGTGACTGCAATCATGATTTATCTTTTGGAAAATCCATGCAAATGATCATTAGTACATTACAGTTTAATGAAGTGTGTTGCTAATTCTTCTTCTGAACATCATTAGTATTTTAAATACTGACATTTAAACACCCTACTATATATCAATTTTCCAAGAGAAGTTTATTATTTCTTCCTCTACAGAAGAATTGATCAAAATGCTGTTTTGTATCATCTAGAGATAGTTCATGTCATCAAGATAATTGTTGACATTGTGCATCTTACAGTCACAACTTTTGTGCCAAAAAAACAAAAGGTGCACACCCAGGAGCTCCATCAGGTGTCAGCAGAGAATACTGTAAATGTAACAAGTAGTGGAAATGCAAGGCCATTGAAATCAGTGGATAATAATATCTAGTTATTAAGCAAAATATAGTAAAATATATACAAAAATGATATTTAAATAGCACCATATTTTACAGTACCCTTAAAAAAAATAAAGAATAACAGACAAGACTGATTACAAAATGCCACCCGCAGCGAAAGCTAAGTTAAAGGTGAAAAAAAAATTAAAATAAGCAAATATTTTTGTTGACTTATAATTAAAATGTCTAAATAATATTTTAGACAGTAATGTTCACATTAAGTCTTTAAATGCACATGGATTCTTCTTTCTTATTAACATAAGGAATATAGCACTATGAGAGCAGTTTCAGAGGCTTATAGAGACATCACTGTTCAGTGCTGAACAGAAAGCAAGAGAGAGGGAGAGAGGTGAAGCTAGAGAGAACAGAGGCTGGAGGACAAGAACGAGGGCGAGGCAGTGGAAAGGCGAGAGAGCATGGAGAGAAAGAGGGAGGGAGATTATGATTCCAAAGCAGCGGACAGCATTTGTCTTCATTTGGTGTGACTGCCTTCATGCGTTATTATTAGCGGCTGTCAGGGAGAGAGAGACAGAGAGAGAGAGCGAGAGACAGAAAGAAAGAGAGCGAGAGAGAAGTGAAAAAATAAAGCGAGGCGGTTGTAGAAGAAAGAAAGAGAAACACGAATGGAGAGTGATGGGAGGAAAAAGAGAAAGAGCTTTGGTTTCTCAGTAATGGGCGGTAAAAGAAATCAGGCAGCAAAAAAACACACACACACGGATACACACACACACACACACACACACACAGATACACACACACACGCATACACCAGAGTGGCTCTTAAGTTGGAGGCGGTCCAGGACCTGACATCTATTTTAAATATTTGTCCTGTTCACAGGGAGATGAAGGAAGGTCAATGGACTCAATACACACAGACACAAACACACACAGACTCACACACACAAACAGATACACAAAAACCTGTTATTTGCTTTATGTGGTATGGATAAATTATAAGTTATAAACCAATTCCCATAACTTTTGAGGTAATGTGATCTCTGTACTCCATTCATGCCCATTTAATCAAATTAATTAGAGTATTAAAATATTTTTGTGTACAAAAATAATGCTTGAACTGCATTAAGAAAAGAGCTGTGGGCTATGTATCTATAGCAAGTACAGCTAATACAAAATAGCAGTAAATCATATCACAGTGAAATTTGGTGCTTTACTGTAACTTGCTGTGTAACTAAACAATACAGACTTCTGCTAACAGCACCACATTATTAAGTGGGGTTTTTCTACTACAACTGCTCTTTTTAAGTCATAAACTACTCCTCAAAAGCGCCATAGTTTGCAGTTATGACTTACAAATCGATGGTACAATATAAATTGACCATTTAGCAATCTAGGAACTCATCAGCTAGTCTTCTGACCCGCTCTCTAGAGGCAACTGCCAACAGCCAGTTTTTCTTGGCTTTCAGTGTAGTCCAAGGCAACTTTAGGAATGCTGACAAAGGGTTTTGATATTGCATCACGGCAAATAGACTCTCTCTTTTGCTCTCCAGGCTGAACGAAGAAAGAAGAACAATTGCAGCAGATTAAAATACCATTTTTTTGCTACTTGTCTTTCTTTTTTTTTTATATGCTGCATATCCAGCAGCTTTGTTTCCACAGAAAGCACAGGCTACATCTGATGTCTGTGAGAGCAGAGCCACTGGCAGCATGTTTAGCACATTAGTCTCCCATCAGTTTCCCATCAAATGCCAGAGGTTGATGGACAACATCACACATGCACAAACAGCAAAAAAAAAAAAAAAAAGCTTGTCAGCTTTACATGCTCAAGCTATTGCTAGGACATGGGACACATTCTCAAATTGCTGATCCCATACAGATTTTGGTGTAATCTGAGTCAAGCAGAGTTAAGCCTCCTTCCAGAGACAACAGCCAAATATGACCACAAGATGGCAGTAAAGGGGATGTCACTGGTTCACTGCCGTATGTTTAAACTTGATTAATAACATGTAAGTCACTGCAAGTTGGAACCCCCCCCCCCCCCCCCAAAAAAAAAAAACAAACAAAACAAAACAGATTGCTTCCTGTAGCAAAATGCAGCAACACGCTGTTCACCCACTAAGGTTTGGGCTGTGATTTAAACTGAAAAATCATATCTGACAGGAGGCTAGTTTAGTTCAGTGATTAAGCAGGCAGCCACATACCACAAGGTCAAATAAAGTAGTCCAGCTTTGATTCTGATCTGAGACCCTTTGTGGCATGCCTTCCATGCTTTCTTGTCTCCTCTTTACTAAAAGCTATCCATTTAAGTTGAGAAAAATACTTATAAAAACACAAACAAATAAAAATACTGTGATATGTCAGTTTTTTATTTTTTTTTTATTTTGCTGCTTTCACGAAAATGTAGTATTGAGATTATCCTCAAACGATTGCATTCTGCTTTTTTTATATTTTACCCTGTCATGGCCTTTTTTTGGACAATAACTGTTTCACAATAATGTACAAATACACATGCAGACACAATAAAACAAGCATAAGCAATATTCAGGACAATAAGACATGGGTAAAATAGTGAGAGCAAAGTTGCTTCACTCTTCCAGATCCTTTTGCTAAACAGCTGATTTAGTGCCGAGGCACGGACTGAAGTGGAAAACAAACGCCTTCAGTGACTGCAGTGGCGAGAGAGTGAGAGGTTATGTTTGACACTCACTGTGTCTCACGGTAAAATAAAAGACTAAAAAGAGACCTGGTTTACAGCAGGCATCCAACATCCAAAGTATACGCCTGCAGAGAGTCCAGCAGCAGGAAAGCAAATGTTCCCTGACGCAGTAAACCCCACCCGTCTGGTTTTCCTCACAGGGAAAATCAAACACTATGAGGAGTACATACGAATTTCTTGTTGATCTGGCCCTGGTGGATTACATGTGTTTATTCATTTATTTATTGTGGAAATACAGACGATATTTAAATTGAAGATATGTGAATGTGTTAATTATTCATGTTGTGAACACAGCCCAGACACTCTAACTGACATCACGGTACAGTACTAGCCTATAAATAGAACACGTCTCACAGGATACACTAAAATTAATCAAACCACATGAAACCATAAACAGAAGAAGGTCAAAACATAAACTCAACAAAACAAAACCACAAACTGAAGAAGGAACAAAATCTTAACCATATCACACCAAACTAGATCAGCCTTACCAAACTGGACTCCACTAGACCAAACCAAAAAAAGAAAAAAAAAACTACACAAACCAGGCTGAAACACACTTCCATTATTTCAACACTCTACTGTGCACACACTCAAAGGCAACAGATCGGTGATGGGAGCAAAGCCATAACCTTCCCTTCCCTACCCATAATCCCTCTGGGGATTGCCCTCACCAGCTGCTACTGCCTCCTCCCTGACTGAGAGCTCAACACAGCGACCCACACACGCACATGTACCGACACAACGTGAAAATTAGAGAGAGACAAACTGAGAAAGAAACGCAGGATGAGAGGACAGAGAGATGAAGAAGAGATGAGAGGAAGAACAACATTAGGCATGAATGAGACGAGAGAGAAAAAGACCAAAAGAGAAAGGAGAGAGAGAGAGAGGGTAAGTGTGAGCCAAAATCAAGGAGGCGTTCCCCGTTTGATTAGAGCAGATTTCTCTGTTGGATTGTAGTGATTATGGAGGGTGACAGAGCCAGGTGACTGAAACATGCCAGCCGTTTCACACACGCGCGCGCGCACACATGCGCGCGCACAAGTAAATGCATTCATGGCACTGTAAAACACACACACACACAAATCTCTGCAGACTTGTTATGTGAACATGTGTTTCATATCCTGCCTGCATCCAACACAGAAATCTCAGTGGGGTTTGAGTTTATGACTGAAAATATCCCACAACCTGGCTTGATGTCATAACCAACAGCTTACAGATGAGACATGCTTCTCACAAACTTAAAAAGTGAATAAAGTCCCTTATAACGTGACATGCTATGGGTAAAGGTTTGGGACAAATCAGATTTTTGGGCTAAAATAAGTACTTTAACTTTAGGAGAGCTTTTTTTGTCAGAGTTATAAAAATAGACACGCAATTAAGGTTTATTTAATATCCCTGTATTGGTCTTGTATCATCATAATAATGTAGCTCCAGCATCAACACTGCAACACTCTTAGCTTTCTAATCTGGGCCTTTGTTTATGCAAAACCCTATTCTAGGAGAACGCATTTTAAGTATTTTTCAATTACTCTACACCACATAATACATTTATTAAGTTACACTTGTTGTTAGGCAATTTTAGATTATTTATGTTGGTTTGCTAGTAATCCTTTTAAAAATCATTAGCTAACGTCTTTGTTAATGCTGATACAATGAAGTTCAGTGTCACTGGCCAGTTGCAGTGTAGATCCTGAACCATTAGGAAAGAAAGAACAGGACGAAGACAAGGCCTTAACACTTTGCATATGACAGGGTAGCATTAGCAATTTAAAACCAATGAAAACATGTTTTTAATGAAATGCATCACTTTCTCTTGTATTTTGATTAGAGTGAAAATTTAAGATTGGGTGGGTCTGGTGGGATTTTCTGGTTTTTAAGTTGGCCACAGCACTCTTGATTTTGGGAATGACTGGTGTACAGAAACTACTGTTGGTCTGAAACAGAAAAACACATTGTTGGACCAATCGATCGGCCCCAGCCTCCTCCCTCTGCAAACATTAGTCCTCTATAACGCCACTTGGTTTGATCTTTTACTTTACTTACATACGAGGTAATTTATGAAAGGACAGTGTACAGGAAGAGATGAGAAAGTGTTCAGAACGAGAACACAAAAATGAAAACACAGAAATCTGGTATTTTTTTTCAAAGACACCAAGAACTAGAACACACTCTGATACTGAACAAAAGAATGAGGGACATTAGAGATGAAAGGGGAAAGAAAGGGAAAAACAGGAACCAACATATCTGTGAAAGTAAAACCATTAATCCACATGCTCACAAGTTTATAATCAAATGATTGTACAGAATGTGTGTCTGTGTGTGCATCTGTGAGCAGATTAATTTGGTGGTGGGGGAGGAAGAAGTGTTTTTACATCTCAGCCATCCCCGTTCAGCTCACCGTTAGTTAATGCACACCGGCACGCACACACAGAAAAACACAAGGGGAGACACACATCTTGGAGGAACAAATAAATGTGGGAACACACATCAATAAATATGTAATTACACACAGCGGTGTGCGCACGCATGCAGTCAGAAACAAGCTGATGCGCACACAGAGAACAAAGCGACAGAAGGACAGAGATATAATCTGATCGTCTTTTCATTGCTGCCATTTGTTCAATTGTCACTTTGGCTTTCTAGTGATCCTCTGTTTCCTTTGATCTCTGGCTCTTTCTTTCTGTCTCTCTCTTGGTGTCTGACACACACACACACACACACACACACACAATACAAATATGACTTTTCATTCATTATTTATTTGAGCTGTTTAAAGCTACATCAATTGATTTATTTGACACATGGGACATCCTACTTGTGTACATGACATCTTACAAATTCAGCTCCTTATAAAGTTATGAAAATGTGAATTGGCAGACCTGGAACACAGTAATATGTTCATTCTGCTGAATCGGTTTTCATGACTGTGAGTCAAATTTTTTGCCGTTCTTGTACTTCAACATTAGTCACCACCGCTATTGTAGCTTTCAGCTGCTGTATCTTCACCAGCTAGTACCAAATTATTTTCAGTTTTTGACTTGTATGTTATATACAGCTACTTGATCCTGCTGAAAGCAGGTTGGATGAGGGTTCTAGAATGAAGCAAAAAAAAAAGAAAACCAATGGGTGTTGCAGAGACGGGGCACTATTGCATGGGTTTAGGACTATGAGCAACAGGTTTTACATGAACACCTACTCTCATTTGATCCACCGATAACTGTCGGCATAAAAAAATACTGATTAATGCAACTCTGAATGTCTTAAAAGCTTCTTAAAGTTGTGCCTCCTGCTCAGGCAGATGTAACACACTGCATGATGTGTTAGATTCTAATGCAAATGTTTCCCTGTGTAACCAAAGATTAATATGTGTATAAAATTCAATAAACGTCAATAAAGTTTTATAAAGGTTTATGTGCTGCTTGAGGCAGATTAACATCATAATGAACTTTAGGTGATAATTTCTATAAATGTCATTTACATGCGAGTCATTTGTTATGAATATCATCATTTTTGTATCTGGTGTACAATAGCATAGGAAAAACATGAAAGGAAATGGGCATATTTGGTGACACTTACAGGAAGTGCAGAATTATTAGGCAAATGAGTATTTTGTCCACATCATCCTCTTCATGCATGTTGTCTTACTCCAAGCTGTATAGGCTTGAAAGCCTACTACCAATTAAGCATATTAGGTGATGTGCATCTCTGTAATGAGAAGGGGTGTGGTCTAATGACATCAACACCCTATATCAGGTGTGCATAATTATTAGGCAACTTCTTTTCCTTTGGCAAAATGGGTCAAAAGAAGGACTTGACAGGCTCAGAAAAGTCAAAAATAGTGAGATATCTTGCAGAGGGATGCAGCAGTCTCAAAATTGCAAAGCTTCTGAAGCGTGATCATCGAACAATCAAGCGTTTCATTCAAAATAGTCAACAGGGTCGCAAGAAGAGTGTGGAAAAACCAAGGCACAAAATAACTGCCCATGAACAGAGAAAAGTCAAGCATGCAGCTGCCAAGATGCCACTTGCCACCAGTTTGGCCATATTTCAGAGCTGCAACATCACTGGAGTGCCCAAAAGCACAAGGTGTGCAATACTCAGAGACATGGCCAAGGTAAGAAAGGCTGAAAGACGACCACCACTGAACAAGACACACAAGCTAAAACATCAAGACTGGGCCAAGAAATATCTCAAGACTGGTTTTTCTAAGGTTTTATGGACTGATGAAATGAGAGTGAGTCTTGATGGGCCAGATGGATGGGCCGTGGCTGGATTGGTAAAGGGCAGAGAGCTCCAGTCCGACTCAGAGCACAGCAAGGTGGAGGTGGAGTACTGGTTTGGGCTGGTATCATCAAAGATGAGCTTGTGGGGCCTTTTCGGGTTGAGGATGGAGTCAAGCTCAACTCCCAGTCCTACTGCCAGTTCCTGGAAGACACCTTCTTCAAGCAGTGGTACAGGAAGAAGTCTGCATCCTTCAAGAAAAACATGATTTTCATGCAGGACAATGCTCCATCACACGCGTCCAAGTACTCCACAGCGTGGCTGGCAAGAAAGGGTATAAAAGAAGAAAAACTAATGACATGGCCTCCTTGTTCACCTGATCTGAACCCCATTGAGAACCTGTGGTCCATCATCAAATGTGAGATTTACAAGGAGGGAAAACAGTACACCTCTCTGAACAGTGTCTGGGAGGCTGTGGTTGCTGCTGCACGCAATGTTGATGGTGAACAGATCAAAACACTGACAGAATCTATGGATGGCAGGCTTTTGAGTGTCCTTGCAAAGAAAGGTGGCTATATTGGTCGCTGATTTGTTTTTGTTTTTGAATGTCAGAAATGTATATTTGTGAATGTGGAGATGTTATATTGGTTTCACTGGTAAAAATAAATAATTGAAATGGGTATATATTTGTTTTTTGTTAAGTTGCCTAATAATTATGCACAGTAATAGTCACCTGCACACACAGATATCCCCCTAAAACAGCTAAAACTAAAAACAAACTAAAAACTACTTCCAAAAACATTCAGCTTTGATATTAATGAGTTTTTTGGGTTCATTGACAACATGGTTGTTGTTCAATAATAAAATTATTCCTCAAAAATACAACTTGCCTAATAATTCTGCACTCCCTGTACAAGAGGGCAATGACGCCAGAAACTAGTTAATAAACTGCAATGAAGTTGTGGATTTAATACAATGTGTTTACAGTAGTACTTGTTTTCCACTTTGGATAATATCAGCCATATATTAAAGAGTAGAAAGGTTTATGGTGATGGTATCAAATTATCTGTCACTTTGTTTTTTGTTTTCTACTTCATGGTCTTAATATACATAAGATGTCCTTTGAGGTTATGATGTGTCTTCTTACACTTAAGATTCATAGGCTGAATCAACAATCAATTATTACACCATTTTAGCCATTTTCATTTTATATTATAGTTATATATTAGTTGTTTAGGTAAATATTGATATTAGCGAGTTGCCAAGTTGTCAAACCTGAAGCTAAGATGACAACTGTATAACGTTTTAATACTTTGGTGCCACTAACTTCTGTCCTGCCTTTATTCCGGTCTTCATTTTTCTGTGGACTTCCATCCTTTAATCCATTTCACTTCCCCTTCTGTGCCACACTACATTTCTCTCACTCAGCCCTGAGCCTGTTGAAATTCAGTCAATCTCTCAAGGTTGTTAAATCTCTCTCTCTCTCTCTCTCTCACACACACACACACACACACACACACACACATACTGGCATCACGTCGGCCAGGTAGAGGGTCAAAGTTCACGGCGATCTGGCTGCCTCCCCGGTCCTCCCACCGGACTGCTTGATTGACAGCAATCAGGACTAACCTCCCCTCTCCCCTTATACCTCCCTACTCCCTCCTCCCCTTCCACCTGTCAAGACAAAGTGGCTGATTGTGTGTGTGTGTGCGTGTGCATGTGTGTGCACATTAGTGGACCATTTCCTCTGTCATTTTTAATTATACAAATGATATTCAGCTTTTCCCTGCCCCCCTCCCCAAAAAACTCCCATAATCCCCCAGTCCACTTTCCCACCAGACACAGTCAGGAGGGCACCGCCGTGCTGCCATTAGCATAAGAGTGTGTTTGTTTAAAGAGCCCGTCCCGCCTATAAAATCAAACAATTAGAGATGCAGACAAGCTGCAGCCTATTGACTGCATAAATAATTTTTTTTCTTTTTCCCTTCTTCTCACCTTCGTTTTCTTCCTTTTCTCTCTGGACGATTCGTTTATTGGTTCAGACCTCTTGCCTCTCTCACTCTTTCTCTATCTGTCTTTCTGCAGTTATTCCCACTGCTAATGAACCTGCAGGACCTCACAGGAAGTCAGAGAGGGGGGTTTGGGGTAATCAGGATGCGAGGCTCGCTGCTCATCACCGTGACCTTTAGTCTCGCCGCCGCCAGGTCATGCTAGGCCTCTGGAGTCATCTGTGCATGCAGTATGGCGAAACCTGCCTGAAACCCACTTCTTGGTGTATGTGTGCGTGTGTGAAATCTGTTCACTTTTGAATATGCAGGTCTAAAAAATTCATCTCAAGGCCTCGTTCAATGCTCACGGAAAGGGTGAGTAAAATATGTAAATATAAATACTTCAACTGACAAAGGCCTGCGTGTAATATTCAATACTGGTGGACAAGAGTACTTTTATTCCACTCAGTATGATACATTATTAAAATGCAAACATACTTCAGATGTGATTTTTCTTTATTGCTGTTGTTTTGTTTTTTGTTTTTTTGGAGGGAGCGGGTGGGTGGGTCAAAATGAAATGAAGAAAAAGAAACAGGTTTAGATGTGTTGGCTCAAATTTACTTTAGCTTTCAAAAACACATGTAAAACAAAGGTCAGTTCTACTCCAGTCCAGAGGGTGGCAGTAGTGAATCAGAAGCCCTTTAGCTGAAAATAAAAGCTTAAAGGAGAATTTTACTAGTTTAGCTACCATCATTGTCCGATGCGCTGCGTTACAGTAAATCTTTTTTTTTGCAAAAGTTGCGTTAAATTTTTTTTTCCTTTTCACACCTACTCATAAAATCTCCAGTAAATTTCTTTAACATGTAAATTTATTCAGATGTTGATTATTAATATTATTTTAAATATGCATGACTGAACAAACTGAACAGTATGAGATGCCATCTTTTAATCTTGTGATCAGTGAGTTTTAACATTAACCTTAGCGTGTTATATAGTAAATGGCAAGCATTAAGGAAGAGAAATCTAGTAAACAGATTTGGTAGCATCTTCAGTTTAGACTAATTACCAACAGCAATCTTGTATTTGATAATTATCAAATTCAAGTTCATCATATCTATAAAGATTGTGTTTTAACAGTGGTGATGATACCAAAGCCAGGCATGGCAAATGAATACAATAGCAGTTAAAACATGCAAAAACTATAGGATGGTACTTTTAATCTAGGTTTCTTTCAGTAAGTGCCTCCTGTCTGGATGCTTCTCATCCATCTGACTTCTACTTTGTCTTTCTAGTTGCCTGTCTGCCTGTCAGATGTCGTACACAAGCATCACTTTTAGTTTCTAAATCTCCACAGTAATATTCCCATAATCCACTGGGAGCAGCAGATCTGTCCTGTCATGCCTGTGTCTTCTCCTGTCTCCACGTCTAATTTTTACCTACGGTGACACTCATTGGGTGACAGTTTGATTGACGGGCTGACAGGAAGCAGTGTCGCATCTGTGTGCCATTGCTGTCGTCTTTCATTTCCCCCTCATCGGCGTGACAACGTGCGAGCACCTTACATCTGTTTTACACGTTGCAGAGTGCAGCGGTTGGTTAACAGCTGCAGGTGAAGGCGCCAAACACTTGATTCGTGTCAAGCAGGGTAGCACTTCAGGTTTTCTTGCTATGTTGATTCTCCATTATCATTAAAACTATAACACACCCTACTAATGTATGATCATTTAAATGTAAGGTAAGTAATTTTATCTGTCATAATACTAACATGTGACTTTTGTTATAGATATGCTGCCTTAATTCTGATGAAGCCGTCTTAACGATATGTAGAAGTTTAGAATTTAACTAATTTGATTATTAGCAATGAAAACACACAGAGATATACAGACTTCCTCGATATTATTATACTTCACATCTCATTGAAATTAAACATTTACTAACCTAAAAAGATGAATCTTTCTCTTTCTAGCATCTAAACCTAATGTAAACCTGACCAATTCAATTCAATTCAATTTTATTTATATAGCGCCAAATCACAACAAAAGTTGCCTCAAGGCGCTTCAATTCGTGGGGTGACACTTAATAGACACCAATCAATGCCTGCTGAATGTGTAAGTATACCTGACACTCATTATCTATCTCCTTTGCACCAAGCTGTAAATATCCTTTTTCATGCTCTAAAGTTGGGCATTTTAATATTGGAGTCTTTGTGATCTGACTCCCTTTTGGATGTTTTTGGCTCACAAGGTGATTATGTGTGCATCCACTGACCTCTACTAGTAACTTTGGTCATGTTTAGTATGAACAGTCACTATGATAATGATATATATTTATGACAGGAGATACAAAAATCTCAATAGGCCCACTTTCATTCACCATTTTGGAGCCAAAACTTTTGGTTTACTCACACTCTTTAGGCCAATTGATTGCCCCGAATGTAAAGCTAACATAAAGCTTGAAAATACTGGAAACCGTCAGTTGTACCCCTCAGCCTGCTAGTAGACACACCTATAGTATCAGTTTGAAAATCATACTTTACCTTGTTCTTAAGTTCACTCTGACCTTGAGGTCAAGGTCACTGAGATTGTCAAAGATTCTTTTATAGATGCAGCTATCATATTGATTTGGGAATCCTGGGTGAATTCCTTGTCGAGTTATCGCATTCACAAAAATTTTAAGAGAACTTGACCTTTGAACTTTGACTTTGAGTTCAAGGTCACTGAGATTAGAAGGAGTCTGCAACTTTTTGTAG
Organism: Simochromis diagramma; assembly: GCF_900408965.1. Classification (NCBI taxonomy): domain Eukaryota; kingdom Metazoa; phylum Chordata; class Actinopteri; order Cichliformes; family Cichlidae; genus Simochromis; species Simochromis diagramma. The sequence continues at coordinate 20,228,785 of NW_024387030.1, read as the reverse complement.
ATGCAGTTATGGTATTGATTTTCAGAATACTTCTGACCTTTGACTAAGATTTTTTATTAGATGCACATATGGTATCATTTTGAAAATACTACATCGCCTCTTTATCGCATTCACAAACGTAGGTGTCCACCTGCTTGGTAGGGTGATAACAATACCACATCAGTCTTTTCACACCTTAGGGGCAAAAATCAATCCCCTGTGAGTTATGATAATTCCAGTGAAACATTCAAGCAAGATGGTTTAACTTTAGCTTACATAGTTACACAACTGAAATGTGCACTGCTGGCCTTAATGCTAAATTAATGCTAAATTAAATGAATTATAGAGTAAATACATCAGAACCTTCTATAATTTACAATATGGCAGCACTTGAGTGCCAAAGTTTACAGAAAGACGAGTTGATGATGAAACACCGAAACCGTTCATAGTTTTTCAGAATTAATGACAAATTGAACGATAACTCTTATATCTCACTGATATCGCTCAATTGTCTTCCCTTGTCACATTTGTCTCTTATCTTCCCTCTCTGTCTTCTTGCTGCAGATGGACAGGTTGTCCTGATGCGCTCTGTGAGTTTGATTCTCACATAGAGAAGAAGAGACGAATGAGCACACAGGCTGTGTTTGGAACAGGTGTGGCACTCCCTCCCTTCACATACTTACCCTGCCAAGTTCACACAAAACCACGCACACTTTCTTTGTCTTTGTAGAGCTGATTTAAATGATAGTAAACATAAAAACACACACTGTGTTTTTCCTCATCAATCACTTTATAATTGGTCACACATTTTGGGCTAACGCACACACACTTTTTATTTTATTCCAACTCCCCTCTTTGTTTAATCACTGTCCGTCTGTCCGCTGCCTTTTCATCTTCAAACACCACATGGTGCCTTAAAAAACACCAAACATCAATCTCCTCAAGTCCAAACAACTTTCATTTTGACAACAACAACGACTAAACTTCCGCTGACTTCTTGACCTGCTCAACTAAAAGATGCTGTTGCGTTATAATTGCTGACGTTCCACTCACTAAAGCAGTTAAAAGGGCTAAAACGTTGTAATATATTATATTCCTCCTAGACCTGTATTCCAGTTTCTATAAAATTACAGCTCAATAATAAAAGTTTAATTTTCAAAAGTTTTTTCTTTCTCTTTTAAAGCATAAGCACAATAATATCTCATTAGAAATGAGCTTTTTCTTTCCAATTTTGTTGTTGCAATTTTCGTCTAAAGGTACTTTTCATTGTACTACATTCCAGCTCTGTATTGTTCTGTATTTGGATCCACTTGAAAGTGAACATAATCAATATCAGTATTAGAAAAAAAAAGTTTGCAAGCATCTTTCCAGAGTTTATTTTGAGTTGTGTTTTGGATTAGACTTATTTATATTAAACTGCAAATAACTTGTGAAAAAATGTGGGCTTATAAAGAAATACCACAAAATCTGGGAACTACTGACCTTTTCAAACCATACAGATGGATTAAATATATAACTTAAGTTGCAAAAACTAGTAGATCTTGTAAACCAAGTGCGAACCATGACGATGACCTAGATTGCTCATGTAGAGTTTTGATCGTATAGCCTGAGGGTAGCTATAAGGAAGCACCCTCATAATGTCTGTATTTGATTGTTCAAAACAAGACTATGTAGAACTGATTGTGGGTTGCAGTTTGTTTGAGAACCTTTCATCCAAACATCATTAACTGACTGAAGACACTTGGCACAGTACATACATACATATATATATATATATATATATATATATATATATATATATATATATATATATATATATATATATATATATATATATACATAAACACCCAGCACGCCCCTGCGGGCGGTTTATCCTTCAAGCTCGGGTCCTCTACCAGAGGCCTGGGAGCTTGAGGGTCCTGCGCAGTATCTTAGCTGTTCCCAGGACTGCGCTCTTCTGGACAGAGATCTCCGATGTTATTCCCGGGATCTGCTGGAGCCACTCGCCTAGCTTGGGAGTCACCGCACCTAGTGCTCCAATTACCACGGGGACCACCATTACCTTCAGCCTCCACATCCTCTCGAGCTCTTCTCTGAGCCCTTGGTATTTCTCCAGCTTCTCGTGTTCCTTCTTCCTGATATTGCTGTCATTCGGAACCGCTACATCGATCACTACGGCCGTCTTCTTCTGTTTGTCTACCACCACTATGTCCGGTTGGTTAGCCACCACCATTTTGTCCGTCTGTATCTGGAAGTCCCACAGGATATATATATATACATGCGTACAATCAAATACAGACATTATGAGTTAAATTTGGAATTAGGGTAAAAGTTTAGCACTATTTCTGATGGTTAAATGTAGACAATGGAGAAGGCATTAATATCAATTAATATACTTACAGAGACACCAGGCAATTTTCATGGATATCTCAGGAATGGGTGGACTGAAGAACAAGTTCTTGGTTCCTTTTGTTTTATGCTGGAATTTGTTTGCTAACGAGTCCCTAATTTTTCAATAAATGTAGAGAGTTTTCATACGGTCACACCGTACTTCCATTTGCTATGTAATGTGCTTTTTAAAAAAAAAATTTTGGCCTTTTTTGGCTTTATTTGATATGGACAGCAGAGACTGACAGGAAAGCAGAGGAAGAGAGAGAGAGAGAGGGGAAGCCCACGCGGCAAAGTGCCGCGGTTTGGATTCGAATCTGGGCCGGCCGCTTAATAAATAAACTTTAATTTCTTGCTTAAATTGACATTTTATCTGTCTGAAACTATAAAAATTAAATCCAAATTGACTTAATCTGGCAGCAGAAAGTATTCAAAACAAGCGTATTGGATTGGGAGATGGTGAACCCTAACTCTGAACTTCAGCCGTGTCACTAGTTTTGCACACTATAATTTTCTGCCTGAAAAATAATTTCTACCAAGACAATGAATTCAAGTTGGTCCAATACAGATCTCTATTTTGTATGTAGTATGAGTAATAAAGTAATAAAGTTCATACAAATAAAACCTTCACTCATTTAATCTCTGTCAGCACACACACGCAGCAAGCCAGACCAGAGACAGGAGAGTACACATAGAGCTTTACATCCTGTTTAATGACTACTCCCTCTCTCTCTCTCTTCATTAAGCATTATCAACCTCTCTGGCCTAATCTCTCTGAAATTAGTGTCTGGTCTCTACCACCTAAGTGACTGGCTGGCATTCATTAGCGCTGCGTTTTAGCCAAATCAATCATGCCATACCCCGTCTGCCACGCTTTCTTAAAATGTCATCCTCAAACTTCTCACAATCAATTAAGCGGGAGATTAATGAGGCCAATTTGCCGCCAACACATCGGCCTTCCTTCTTCACTGAAAAGGCCAAGCACACACACAAACACACACTCTGACGATGTAGAAACACACTCGGGATACTACATCACACACACAGGAGCATGTGTGCACATAAAGCACTGTTTCCTCTTGACAGTCTGTTTGTTCTGGTAGTTCAGCAAAAACGTGGCCAATCACTGAACTGCACCATGGCAACAAAACAAGTAACATCTACTTTATATAAACTGTGAGAGAAGTTGACTTTCTGTTTATCAGGGGAACATAAAAATAAAGAAATGCTTCAGCATGTCACTTCTGTGGAAACACAAATATGTATGTCTTCTTTAGCTTTTGTGATTTAATGTGTGTCATTGCCAGTACGCATGTTTCTATGATACCTGCGTCTAGAAAGAATTCACAGTGCTTTACTTGTTCCATATTTTTTCATGTTACAGCTTTATTCCAAAATGGATTAAATTATTTTTTTCACTTCAAAATTCTACATACAATACACCATAATACAAAACAAAAAAATATGTTTGACATTCTTGCAAATTTAGTAAATCTGAAAAACAAAAATATGACCTTTTTTGCAAGCCTTTGCCATGACCCGATTCCACTGATTGTCTCGCAAATATTTCTACCACCTGATCTGATACCATCCCTACAATGAAGCATGGTGGTAGCACCATGCTGTGGGAATCTTTCTCAGCAGCAGGAATGGAAAGGCTAGTTGGGGTCAAGGGAAAGATGAATGCAGCAATTAGTAGAGACATCTTAACATATAAACTGTTCCGGGGTGCTCTGGACCTGAGATGCTGGTGCAAAGGCTCATTGTGGCAGGGTGTGGTCTGCGGTGCCGCTGCAGGGGTGGCGGACGCACTTGAGCAGCATCCACAATCACGCCTTAAAAGTCTGTGCTGACTGTCGTTGTGTTGTTGTGTGAAATTGTGGTGTGTGTGTCGGGTTGTAAGCTGACTGTGTGCACAGCAATCGTGGTAATAAGGTGTTTAAAGACGCTGAAAAGCGTACATGTCGTCTGGTCTGCCGTGGTTCGTTTACACTCATCTTTAACATAACAAATACTCTAAGCATACAGTCAAGATAACAAAGGAGTGACTCTGGGTCCACTTTGTGAATGTCACTGAGTGGCCCAGTCAGAACCTAGACTAGAACCCGATTGAAGATGTCTGGAGAGATCTGGTCCACTACTCACGATGTGGCCCAAATTTAAAATGATAAGCTAGATCAGATCTCTAATCCCTAAACCTAACCAAGGGAGGAAAATGGCAGATTAGCCTGGGTAAAAGACCGAAAGTTGAGGCACACAACGATGTGTGCTGCTGACAAAGTTTCTGGGCCGCCTTTCCTCATAACAGCCATCCCTCAAGAATCTCTCCATCTAAAGCAATGCATTATCAGGGACTGTAACATCTAGTCCTTCTTACTGAATGATAATGTCTGTGCACCAATGCTTCCCATACAAAGATTTAGAGCTTGAGAGGTTCTGCAAAGAAGAATGGGAGAAAATAGTTGTTCCAAGCTTTTAGCACCATACTGAAAGAGATTTGAGGCTATAATTGCTGCTTCAACAAATGAATACATATGTATATGTATATGTAATTTATTTATTTTTATTTACAATAAATTTGTAAGAATTTCAAGCAAACGTTCACTTTGTTTGTGCATAGAATTTTGAGCTGAAGACTTTTTGGACTAAGGCTGTAACATGACAAAACAAGTGAAGCACTTTTGACTCATAGGGATTACTTATACAAACACTGAACTGACGATTTAACATTTTAACCACGGTAGCATCCATCACTATAATAATGTATATGTATATTTTTGTTACCTCTCTTCTGAAGCACTTTGTGACATCTGTCTCTCAAATGTGCTATAAAAATGAACTTTTACTTTACTCACTACTTTTACTCTATACGACAGAAATTAAAGAAACACATATGAACATATTCTACACTATTGACTAATTTAATGTCTGTGATAAATTGTAAGTTACATAAGAATATAACTATTACTCCAGAGTCGAATAGTAAAAGCAGAAACAGCAACAGAGTTAAAAAGGAATGTAAAACAACCTTGCTGTAGTTTTTGAACCACATACCTCCAACACATCGTATTTCAGTTTCATGCTTTCTCTCTCTCACTATCACTCTCACAGGCTCACACACACACGTGCACACACACACACACGCAGACACGCACACACACCCCACTTCCAGGTGAGGGGAGGTCCACATTGTTTGTGTCACTTTCAATCTCACATCTACTTCAATCTGCCTTGGGATCTGACTCATATGGTTGTCATAGTGACTCTCTAGGGATTATAACAAGGTATTATGGGATGTCTAGTGTCTTGAGCTGCAGGATCAGAACATGGTGTTTACACTCACACGGGCACACTGGCACACAGGCTCGAGACGGCAGCGATGCTCAACACAGCGTGAGCGGCTCCACTTGTTCCAGGCTCGTGTTAACACTAACACATGACAACATGATGTGCACAGCGGCGGAAGAAGGGAGATGGTTGTCACGGCGACATACTCGGTCTGCGCCGCAGCTGTCTGAAGGATTAACACGGGACAGATGAAGAACAAATGGTACAAGGACTTACAATAGGTGCGGCTGTATGTGACACTATTGCATGACGTCCTGAGTGCTTTCACATTGGGAACAGCACCCTCTGGCTGCCAGCGAGTCGCTCATGCAGAGTGTTTGCATTGGAAGCTTTGATAGTCATGTCGACCGACCACCAGAAGAGAGTTGAGTATGCGATCTAATGATTTTCAGATCTGGAACTGCTATTTGCAAACCAGCTGCAAAACATGGAAACCATCGCAATTCCAAATTCGTGTGTGACAATCTGGACAGTAACGCTGTCATCAAACACTTTTTGGTTGATTTAAATTATATGTCACTAAATTAAAGTAAATTCCACTACATTTATATGTAAAGCATGTTACTTTGCAGGATCAGATTAGTTACATTTAGCCCCAGTGTTACAAAAACTGACTCCTGAAGTACTTTTTAAGAGAGCCCTCACTCGCTCTGTTTCAGGTCTGTCACACCCCTGAGTGTCTGATCACCATTGAAGCCCCAAGATCAACTGGTCCTTGCCACCTGCCCAATAAGCTTTGTGTAAGTGGGTGCTGTGGCTGGTATTGTTTGTGGGATTGCTAGAGCGTGTTTCCTAAAAGTTCTGTGAAGCTCTTTGTCAAGTCATCCTCTGACAAACCCCTAACCATGATCATTAACCCTGTGCAAACAGATTAATTAAACTCCCGGAGAGCAGCCTTTTGGCTTTTCTACCTTTAAAACCCGGAGAGCAGCCAAATGGCTTTTAGCTAGGCTTTAGCTTCAGCGAAGTGGAAGCTAAATTGGCTAGTCATTCATATGTAAATTAGGTTGTTACCTGGGAATTCTGGAGGGAGTGTCTGTCTAGATGTCTGTCTAGTGGATTGAGGAATTTTCCTGCGAATCTTGTTGACTGTGCTGAGGATGGTGGTTTTCCGTCTAAGAAGTTTTTGCGCAAGTGAAAGCGATGTGAAAAAATTGTCCGTGGTAACATTTCTGCCCTTGTCTAGGAATGGTTCCATCAGCCTCATTACTACATTTTCAGAAAGTCTCTCCCCAGTGGGACGATTGGGGTCCTTGCCAAGATATGGGAAGACATTGCAAATGTACTTGGATTTTAGGTCGCAAGCCACCCAAAACTTGATCCCAAACTTGTCAGGTTTACTTGCAATATACTGCAGGAAACAGCACCGAGTCTTTGATGGGAAAAGCTGTTCATCAACGGTGATATGTAGACCAGGGTTGTAGCACGTGATGCAGTTGGTGACAAATGATCCCCACACACTGGAAATTGCAGCGAACTTATCAGTCTTTGCTCGATCACTGCGGGTGGACTTGTCATCAAAGCGTAGGTGTTGCATGATGTCTTGGAAGCGGTTTCATGCCATAGTTCCAATTATCTGTGGGTTTCCCAGGTTTGCTGACCAGCAGTCATTTAGAGATGGAACCCTGTTAACCCCCCGCAAGATGACAATTGCAATAAATGCCATTAGTTCAGGGAGGTCCATGAACCAATGAACATGCTCCATGCACCACTCAGCAGGCCATTTGTAAATATGTGTACAAATGGTTGGTTTTTTGTACTGTTTTTATCAATAAACCTCAGCAACAAAGGACATACACCCATTTGTGTTGATTTCTCCCTAAGATGGCAAACTGAAACACTCCAAGTTGGTGACTTTTGGAGATTTATTTCCCTGGATGATTGAGAATGCATCAAGACGAACACAAAAGGAAGTTCACAGCTTTTAGCAGCTCCCCCACCCCCTCAATCACACACCCCCACTCCCCTCCCTCCAGAATTCCCAGGTAACAACCTAATTTACATATGAATGACTAGCCAATTTAGCTTCCACTTGGCTGAAGCTAAAGCTTACCTAAAAGCCTACCAGCCATTTGGCTGCTCTCCGGGTTTTAAAGGTAGAAAGGTAGAAGCCTGGCAGTGCTACCGTTAACCTTTCTACCAAGTGCTGTCAGTCAGGAATAAAAAGAGAAGAATCATTCTGACACATCAAAAACTACCTACATTTTTCTCCTAGTCTTTATCCAGAAAATCAAGGTAAGGATAGTCACCAACAATGACTTAGACTTTGGAGCATCAAGAGTGTCCTAACAAAACTAAGAAAACTAGGCAGGGGTTGTCATTTTTTCCAACTACTCTTGTCTAATGTGTTTGTCGTTAGTCAGGCAGCTTAGCATATGTGATATTATGCGGATTAGTTTTCGTCTCATATTTTGGTTTCTTTTTGCTTCATTTTGGTGAAGAATTAATGGTTTTAGTTTTTGCCACTTTTGCAGGATTCAAGATTAAACATAACTACCTTGGACAACAATTAATGATGAACAACATATTTCCTTTAAGCTCTTTAAAGATATTTGCAGCGGGCGCTTTAGTTTGTTTACATTCAAAAGAAAGACATTTCTATAGCAGGTATCTCCAAACCTAGGCAACTCACACAAACACAGTCTAGGCGGATACCAACTTAACCTCTGTGATTTTAACCAGAGGTAAGGGTGAGGTGAAGTGACATGTCTCCAAACATGAAAGTGATCAGGGCTGACAGATGGCTTAACAAAATGATTAAAATATAGCAAAGGAGACAGTTGTGTGCTTCAAAACAGCAATCAGCCGTAGTGGTGAGCACTGTTGCCTCAAAACAAGAAGTTCAATTCCACCACTAGGCCAGGTTCTTTTACATGTCTTTGCATGTTTTCCCCATGTTTGCCTGGGTTCTTTCTGGGTACTCCGGCTTCCTCCCACATTCCAAAGACAGGCAATTAGTGGGATGAGATTAATTGGTAACTCTAAATTGCTCCTCTCGCCCTAAGACAGCTGCCCACATAGCAGACAGGTCTGACTTCTGGCATAGTAAGTGCTATGTCATCAGGATATGGGCCAGGCCTGGCATAGATGGCACTGTTTATGTGATGGCATGCCACACGTGGCTCGATTATGGTTTGGTTTATGTGGCCCAGGCTCATAGAACACAGGTCTTCCCCGGATCCGGCATCAAGATGGCACTTCTGACCGACTGGTGTCCTGGCAGGGTGTATGTCAACCAGATGTGGGCCAGGTCTGATGGCACGATTTATGTTCCTATTTTCCTATTTTAGTTAGAAGACCCAAATGCCATGTTGCAATACTATACAGCTATGGTAGCCAACGTTTCACATGCAGGTTTGACAGGTTTGTGAGTGTACACTTTATCCAAAACCTAGTGAGGGTTTACCCATGTTTCCTACTGGGTAGCTGTAGCTCACGAGGTAGAGCAGGTTACCTACTGATCGGAAGGTTAGTGGTTCAATCCTTGGCTCTTCTAGTCTTCATGTCAAAAGTGTAAATGTAAAGGAAGCACTCAGTTTAGAGAAAGTGGGTGAATGTGGCATGTTGTATAGAGCACTATGAGTAATCTGGGAGAGTAGAAAAGTGCTATATAAAAATCAGTCCATTCACTGTCTGAACAGAGTTTCGTCATCTTACTTTGCACTATTATGTTCCGGCACATGTTGTTATTACATGGCTTGATTAAGGTATACATTAGGCTGATATCTGGGGCCAGAGCTGAAACTGTTTTGGGCCAGCACAGGGCCACCAGTGTGTCTGCAACTGGCCTTGTGCTGGCCCATGTGTGGGCCACCTCTGGCAAACCAGATCTGGGCCACCAATGGGCCGTCATTCCTCGTGGTAGGTGGGCCGAGTGTAAGCACATTGTGTGGCCCAGATCCAGGCCATACCAGTGTTGCTATGTGGGTGGGATAGGCTCCAACTGTGCAACTTTTACCATAACCACAATGCTGCTTTTTTATTCCAAATCTGAACCTAAACATATTGGTTTTATATTTTCGAACCTAACCAAAGCAAAGTGACACCTGTGTTTTTCTATGCAACTACTGGGACAAAGTATGCTTACTCAGTTGGTAAAGCTTCAATTTCCTGGTTTTGCTTTTGTTTTTGTCCACTTACCAGATGACTGATGGCCTATCAAAAGTCAATGTAGCTGATGAGCATATTTACTTTATTGGCACTTTGCAAGTCAAAGCATGCCGGAAGTCCAGCTTCTCAACTTGATAATTAAGGGCAGTTATGTATATAATGTATCTATTTTTATTCTCCAGAATTACCCAATTAAAACAAAGCATTTCCTGCTTTATTGTTATAGATGGTCAGTGTCACTTTGTTTTTGTTGCTGTTTTGCTTTATTTTTAACGAGAGGGTGTTACAGTTGGCAATTAACTTTTTATATCTGCTAGAGACTTTTCTGTCAGGATCCTTGAATATGATAAAGGGATAAAAAAGTACAAGGAGATTAGAAAAGTGTGGATTTTTCCATAGCGAAGGCTTACTGGTGTCAGCCAGATTATAATAATAATCAGGTGTAACTGAAGCAGATACACACACACACACACACACACACACACACACACACACACACACACACACACACACACACACACACACACTTAGATTGAATGTTTGAAAATGCACTAGCAACAAAAAAAGAACATTCTTGAAGGTTTAAAAAATCATCTCAGAAATGTGCACGCACTTACAAATACTGCATATCTAATAACACACGCACACACCCACACACAGATTACCAGCGCCTATCAGCTGTGGTATCGCGTCAGCCTGGTTGTGATGTTAAAAGCTCAGCCTTTGGGCTGTATGTTAAACAGATATGGAGTGGAGCATGCTAGGGATTAAAACTACAAGACACACACACATTTTTGCACACACACAAACCCGAGGGAGCGAACAGCGATAACCCAGTCATTATCATACTTTCATAATTCCATTTAAGAATTCAGCTTAGCCGCAGCAGCAGCTGGATGTTGAGGAAGTTGGCTGTGTTGAAAAATCTGAGGGTGAATTATGAGGAATCACTGTGCTAATAATGTAGAGGTACATTATTGAGAATAATATAGCTTCAGAAAAGCTCAAAGGCAAATCATAAGAAATAATTCAGATAACAACTGGTGTAAAATCCTCTTTCTGAGGAAAAAAAAGCATTTTATAGGATTTGGATGTCAGACTATAATATTATAAGGGCTTGGGAATTGGAAATAAAAGAATATAGAGCATTAATTGTAATTCATTAAAGGGCTCACTAGGAGCTCTTCAGGATGTAATGCTGACTAGAAAACAGAAATACTACATGAAAGAAAAACTTGGTAAAGGAAACAGAAATTGCTAGTATTGTCACACATTTGCATTAGGCTATACTTACTTACTACAGTACTTGCATTGGCCCAAGACTTTAAAAACTACTGTTAGCATGAGTCACAGTAAGAAAATAAGAAATTGAAAATCAAGACCTGATATGTTTTTTCTACTTAGTCTTTATTGCTAAGCTGTATCTATTGGAAACCCATATCTGTCAATTATAAGTAAAATACTAATTATTAGCAGAACTGCTTATTGGTGAATTTGTGCTACTTTTCCTAGAGTAAGAGTAAATACCCCCAAAACGTTACACTTTTTTAGCATTTGTTTGTGACTGCATCCACATGCTAATTTGCTCCACTTATTAAATGTGACCCTTAGTCTGCTAACTAAAGTAACATTGCATATGTCAGGACTTTGAAATTTTAATCCTTAAAACATCAACGACAATGTTTCAGGTTGATGCTTCTATCCAGATAATGGTCCAAGCACGAGAGGGTTGGTGGAACTGTGAATCTCTATACTTCTGGATCAGTTCATTTTCTAAGATATTTCACTTTAAAACCATCAAAACAGCAGCCTAAGAGCAAAATATCACATGGCTGCTGAAAGTTTCACAAAGAAAAGTTAATCAAGTTAATGTAAAATTGTAAAGAGCACTGTTTACCCATAATATTGAGCAGGTTTGTGTGTGTGTGTGTGTGCTTATAGTGTGTAGAGTGTACACATTCTGCATCTTGATGCCTGATGCAACCAAGCAACAATAACTGGAAATTATTCATCAGAAACCAAAGCCACTGAAAAATTTACTGGACCAAGAGTGTGTCCATGTGTGTCCAGCATGATACCGTGGAACTAGAAGAAAAATAGGCCTGCTGTATCCACATGCATTTCCAAGCTTTTTTCCAAAGATGAGTTCAGATAAGTTTTTATCCGCTGTGAATAGTTCCTACCTGTAAAATGTGGCTTCCTAGGTGAGGTTCGAAGATCTCAGAGGCAACGGCGCTGGGACTTCTCCTCCGCTGGGTACCGATAGCTAAAGACACACACACGCACACAAGGAGAGAGAAAGCACAGGACAGGACAGAAGAAGACTGGTGAGACTCAGACACATTGATACGAGCAAAGCTGCACTCACACACGAATACGTGTTCACAAACACACAAACACTCACGTTTATACAGCCTAGCATGACAAAAACACACATGGCACAAGACAAGAGGAACCAGTGAGTTCAGCTCTGAACAGTCCCAATTAGTGCCACAGGTTAGCATTGTCAGTTGCACTCGCTAAATCAGCCCCATCCTTTAGGTCATATGAGCTACTAATAATGCTAACAGGTTTCATTCAGTGACATCATTTGGCAAAGCAACAGCATCTAAGGAAAACGTATTTGTAATGCAACATCATTATATATTATAATTAAATACACTCTCATGCAAGCAAAGTTCAAGTATCTCTACGTGAAAAAAAAATTGTTTCATAAAATCTGTAACTTCAAAATTAGAAGGTTATTTATTCAATCGTCTACATTGAATAAACAAGGTTGACATTAGACCTCAATCTTTATCTAAGGTACAAAGAAAGTTCATGTTGCATTTTCTCACAGTTTATGTGACCATAGGAGTAGATGGGGTTTGAAAGTAGCCAGAACTTTAACCTCTGTATCATGAAAAGCTTCCAAGTTGATGTTTTAATCACCACCGATCATTCACAAATGCTTTTCGCAAATGCTTCCCCTCAAAGTTATTATTACCTTTTTTTTAAAAAACACAAGTCAGTGACTACTCTTCCCATGTCCTATTATTTTTTTATTTTCTTTTTTTGCGAGTAATGCATCTCAGTAATGCATTGAGGATATATATTTTGTATCAGGAGTGTAGAAAAAGATGGAAGTTGTCACCATAGTAACCAGGAAAAAAGTTTTAAAATACGTGAAAGGCATTATATTTATGGTATTTTTTTGATCTGTCGACTGAATCTTCAACCAAACATTCAACCATCAAATGCTGACTTTCACTTGCCTTTTAATCAGGACACATGAGATTGAAATTTATGTTGAGGAATGCGCAAAAAGTTTTGTGTACAGAAACACGAATCAGTAGGTCGTGACTATATTGCAGACTGTTGTGACATCAGGTTACCATTTAATAAGTTGCATAGAAAATCAACAAAAAAACTCCAAACCAACGCCGCAGTCACCAGCCCCTTTGCGAAGCTGCTAAGAAACACAAGCTGGCAACACTAAAACACCTTATGGCAGGACATGAAAACAAATAATGACCTCAAGGGCTGTCTGTAATCTCTTATCTCTCATCTTATCTCTTAAGCTCTCTTTCTGTTTTTATCCTTCAAGCCATTATTTCCACAAATATTCATGTGACCATCCATCTGCATCGTGAATTCAAAGCTGGATTCTGATGTTCTCATATGTAACATCCATTATATTAAAACCCCACAGATATCAAAACAGTGTGAGAAGGCGGCTATAATTTGTGTACTTACAGCCCCCTATAACTGTGCACATAGCTAAAGGGGCTAAATACATCATTTATACCAAATTCATGCACCGTAAATAACTTTTTAACGGATAATGTCACAACAGCTCCTCAGTGAGTGACAGGAATATCGAGGAGGGAATCTTTTCCTCTTTCCCTTGCTTTTTTTTCTTCCTTTGCCATTTTTTCCCCTTTTTCCTCTTTTTATTTTTAATTCTCATCTTCCTGTCCATCATTGTTTATCTCTAGTGAGTGAGAGAGCTAGGGAAAGGCAGAAAAGACAGACAGGAGTTGAGAGAGAGAGTGAAACAGTTTATAGCTTTCTAAAATTTCACCCTGAGGGCAAAACTCTCTCTACAGACAAAGTCAGAAAGCACAACAGCTCGAGAGATAGAGGGAGGAAAGGAGAGAAAAAGTGAGATGGTCAGTGTAAAATTTGGCCCGAGGTTAAACTGTCTCTCTCTCGCTTTCTCTTTCTAGATAGAAGACAAAGAGAAAGAGAAAAGACTGACGGTGGGAGAGAGACCTCAGTGCTGTCGCTAAGTGCATAATGTAAAGCTCAATCATTAATATAGGCCAGAAAAAGATCAATTCAACAACAGACGGTAACTTAAAAAAAGCCTTGAACAAGATGGTTCCCAAAAGCATCTAAAGTATTCAAGCAGCCAATATGAATTTTATTTATGAATCTGCTTTTTTTCTTTTAAAGAACTTAATAAAACTATTAAAAGTCCTTTTGACTTCAAAATGAGTTTGAATGCAAAGCAAATTGAATGTTTTTGTAAAAAAAAAAAGTGCTACCAGTTAATGTCTAAGCCTTGAGACAGCTGGAAAATGGAAATGGACAGCACAGGAGAAAAAGCAGAGTGAGACAGTGACAGAGAGCGAGACAGGCACACAGAGGGGCATTAAAGCCCACTAAAAGAGAGATTTTTGTGCCCTGAGGTAATGTTCTTCTCTCTAAAACTCTCCGTCCTCATCTCCCTGCAGACCTCATTACAGCAAATTTAAACACACACCAATAAAAACGCTCATATGCAAGCCTCCCGTGTGCTTTTTTGGAAGGGGGTGGGGTTGAAGCGACAGAATTAGCTTTAATTAATGACATAACAAAATGTGCTTGTGAATGAAAGGGTTACAGAGTAAAAAGGCAAAAGGAACACAAGGAGAGAGTAGATGGGATCAAGGAGCTCAGTCTGATCTTTGTGTATAAGTATATACTTTATTTTATATATAATATATATTCATGTGAAGAAGAAATGACTATAAGCAAAAGGAGCATGCCTACATGTTGAATAGATTGTAATAGGGAAAATTTTGCTGATCAGATGAATCTTAATTTTTACTGTTACTATCTTTCAATAAAGGTGCTATATAAATAAAGTTATTATTATTATTGTGTTTCCTGCAAAAACCTGACTTTTTACCTGCAAATTGTAATTACAGGTACCCTTATTCGCAGGTCTTATTATGAAGTGTTATTATTATTAAGTGTGAGGTAAAAATCAAGGAACACTAGTTACTAGGAAGATGTTGTGTGTGAGTTAAAAAAATACAGACAAAGAATGATGTGACACTGAGGCAAGGACGATGGAGTAAAAGAGAAAAAAGGACAAAAAGGGATGAGCATGGGGGGGTAAATAAAAAGAAAGGTCAGAAAAAACTGTAAATAAGACCAAACTGGAAAAAAGACAATCAAACTGTATGTACAAAAGTTATACTAGAGTGTGTGTGTGTGTGTCTGTTGTGTGTGTGTTGTGTGTGTGTATGTGTGTGTGTATGTGTGTGTGAGAGAGAGAGATTGTCCGACCATCTCATTGGAAAGTCAATTTAACTTTGCTCTGAAAGTCAAACATTACAGCTGTTGTTAATTTATTTTCTTGTTTAATATGAAATTGGCAACAAACCAGGGATTCCTCTGCTCTGTGTGTTTGTGTGTGTGTGTGTTTGTGTAGGTGTGTGTGTGTGCGTGTGTGTGTGTGTGTGTGTGTGTGTGTGTAGGCTTAGAGCCTCTGCCCAGTCCTTCTCGCTGCTGGAAGGTTGGATTAAAGGAATAAACGACAACCTCCAGACTGCTGGCCAAACCCTGCAGAGGGCTGAGCGAAGAAGAAAGGGAGTGACTGTGTAGGTGAGTGTTAGAGAAGCAAAGGAATTTGTATGTGTGTGACAGAGAGTGAAGAGCGGGAATCTGTACTGTTACGCAAACAGCCAATTCAATTAGTGGTAGGTGTAAGAACATTAGAGAGAGAGACAGAGTGCAGGAGCGAGAGAGGATGTGCGAAAGGGAGAGAGAGAGAGAGAGAGAGAGAGAGAGAGAGAGGGCACCCATTTTGACAAAATGTCAGAGGCAATTTATCACGACCTAACAAAAGACCCCAGGGATAAAGTGAGAGAGAGGAGGAAGGTGTGAGGACTGAAGGAAAGGAGGGAGAGGAGGCAGGAGTGAAGCATTACTCTGGGAAAGAAACATCTACAGGATAACAGAAAGGAAGTAAGGAAAAGGAAATGAGGGATCTGTATTAAGAGAAAGAAAGGCTGCAGGAGAGGATGTAAAGTTAGAAAAGGCACCCTGTGGAAGCCCTACGCAGGAACAATGTAACGCACCAGCATGAAGGTAAACATTGCATTCATTGGACAACTCGGCAGATGATAGAGTAATGGAGGTTTAATTGAAGAAAGAAAAATCTTTGAAAAAACATATTTCGCAGTGATGTGAGACTTGTAACAATATAGTGACTGTTCTCTTATAAAACTTTATAAAACATGGGGTTCCAATCAAGCCTGCTGGAAGATTTTACAAAGCCCAAAAAAGCTGCATAGAAGGGATTTTTATGTTTAGGTTTACAATCTTCTTCCTTACAAAGACACTGACCATGGCCTGCCATAACCGAGTAACTGCATGTGGGAAAACAAAAATATTCTCAAGCTGTTCAGCATCAGGTTTGTAAAATAATTATTAGGTTTTAATTACAGATTAATTGTGTGTGTTTGTTGCAGTAAAAGCACAAAAAACAGTATAACACAATAAAAAGATTTTACATTAAATTATGTCCTATGTTTTATTTTCTTTAGTTTATTCATATCCCGAGACAGTAAAAGTATCTGTTCTTGCTCTGATATTACATGACAGACTGCAGAAAGCACTAGACTGAGAGACACTTCTTTCTGTTACACACAACAAAGTTTACAGCTCGTCACATAAATGAGAGCCAGTCAGCCTAAAGCAGGCTCTTTCCCTCTGAAATGAGATGTTTGGGCCGATTAACTCTGACAGAGCCGCTCCACTAAACCTGCATCATTTCTCTGCTTAAACTCCTTCAGTAAGACTTTTACTGTTCAGCACAGAGATGTTTTACAATGTAACCGCCTGAAGTCAGAGAAAAGGAGGCATGAAAGTAAAAGCAGGGAAGATGCACTCATACATGGCTTCATTGATTAACCCTCTAAGGGCTAACTAAACCTAGCCAATCACTACGTGTATTTTTTGTTTTATTAGTTAGTGGTTAGTGGGGTTAATGTTAATTGGTGATTTTAAATTATCTATAGGTGTGAATGTGAGTGTGAATGATTGTTTGTCTCTTTGTGTCCCTGCCTCTTGCCCTATGGTAGCTGAGATAAGCTCCAGCACCCCCGTGACCATAATAGGGATAAGTGGAAGATAATGGATGGATGGATGGACATAGTCACTTAAATGCTACATGGTTAAATTTGGGGGGGGGGGGTTTTGCCAAAATTTAGGCCAGTTTTAAAGCTGATTATCATTCCATTTCAGAATCTGTACCATCAGCAAATGAATACAGAATTGCTCATTAATTTTCTATTATTTCTATGTGTCTCATCAGTTTTCAGAAAATCAGAGCTAGAGTTAGATGAAATGTATGGATGATGTAATTGTCCCCACTTGATGCTGATGAGCTAAGTGAATAACTTTGACTTTCTTATCACATTGAAACATGTTGCTGGGAAACCCCAGGATAAAGCACCACTTAATATTTGGGAACAGCACTCCCCGACAACAGTTGTTTCATCCAGTATGATAAACACCTCACCACACCACTAAAGCCTGCTTGGGACTGGCTCAAGAACACAGGAAAGAGTGTGGGGTGTGACCTAGCCTTCAACCTCCTTAGCATTTGTTAATGTTTCAGTCACACTACTGAAAACGGTGGTTGGATACTGCAATGCAGCCAAAATTATTACAACCATGTGGAATGAACTTGTGATCATGTTGCCTTTGAAATGGTAGCTTTGAAAATGGGGTCTGCGAACACTGGTAGTCAGTTGCCATCTTCAAAGCAACTTTGGAGTGTCAAGAAGGCAACAGAGATGGAGTCAGTTTGCTCCAAGTCTGCAACTGATTGGGGTCAAATTGGCAATTACACACAATCTTTTTGTGATAATAATAATTAGCTGTGATGAATCCACAAACTTTCCTCATTTGTTGCCGCCTGTTGCAAATCTGTTACCATCTAGACACACAGAAATTCACATTCAGTACTTAGATCTAGTCCAGCCAGAACAGCAATTGAGAAATTTCTCCATAAATAGCGACGTACTTGCTGCAGGAAGGACACTTAAGTGCTAAATGACACAATGACACTTGACAGCCTTGCAAGATTATAACCAGATTATGTCCAGTTGGTTACCATTGTCATTGTTTGTGAGTTCTGATTCAGATAAAAGGCATCATAAATTTTAAATTTAGATTACTTAAAATCCACAATTTGTCAGTTTTTTGCAATTTAGTTTTCATTGTTTGTGGTGCTAATAGTGTTACAGATTATCAGTGTGATTCTGGCAGAGATGCAGTAAGATAACCGTGTTTGTTCAAAAAGTTTTTTTTTTAAATAATCGCTTGTCATTTGCATTATTATCGATGGTTTACTCATTTATTTGAAATATTTAATGAATGGGTCATTGTTCTTCCCTCTTTGGCATTTGTGTGTCCAATCTGTGAAAGCACATGGCAGAGAGACTAAAGCATCATCTCTCTCCTATAGCCTAACTATGTACAACACAATGACACACAAACACACCCACACACAGAGTATCACTTAAGTTATGACTTTTTCTTGATTTTCTGTTCTTAAGTTCATTTTCTTTCTCTCTCTCTCTCTGGAGTTAAACTGATGGTTCTTCCAGACTTCCAGACTGCACACACACAAACACACACACACACGGCCTCCTGCATGCGTCTGAATGTGTGCGTACCATCATCTTTGCTGTCTCTCCACTTGGCCGAGTGCCAGCTGGTGTGTGTTGGAATCAAGGACAAGGGAGGACACAGAGAGAGCCAGAGAGTGTGAGGGGGTAAAGCAACAGAGTGACAACAAGGAGGAAGAAAAATGGAGTCAAAGAGGAGGACAGCTCAATGGATGGATAGAAAATGTAAGTGGTAGTAAAGGGAACAACTGGGAAATGCAATGACAGGAAATGAACAGAAAATCTGGGATATACTGAAAAAATTGTTCCCTCAGATTCCACTTATTTTTTTATTACAGTAAAAATATTAAAGAAGCTATTTAAGCTTTGTATTCATAGTATGAAAATTGAGATTGAAGTACATAAAACCGGGCAAAATTTGTGCTTTTTAATTTTTTCATCATCTTTTGAACCCTCATATCTTGTGTGCAGAAGAGCTGAAAAAAATGAATTCAAATTATTTGAGAAATTGCAAAAACATCCATTACCACTATTTTTTCTACTACCAAATCTGACCATTGTTTTCATGGAATATATCATTGTTTCAATAGCAAATAATGCATGAGTTTAATGTCTATAACAAGGAGGAACAGAAACAAGTGTTGCTCTCAATAAAACTGCTGCAGCAACTGGATGTTCCCCTCTAAAGTAAGTAAGCGAAAGGGACCGGCCCTCTTGTGCCAAGTTTTCACAAACGCAAAATGCAATGGAGCAACAAATTGCAACGACAGCATCTGAGGAGGCTGTCACTCAAGAGGTAGTTGGTGGTTGTATGTTACTGCATTAGTAGCAGTCACATTTACCAAAGGTAGGTGACCCACTACCTCTGCATGTCAGTGGTTCAGTCTCCTTCAGTCTGCAAGTCAAAGTATTGCCCCGGACGCATTTATGTGAGTGTGAGTGTGCTTAGATTAATAAAAACAAAACACCTATGAATGTGTGGTTGTGTAAATGAGGCTAAAGTGCTTAAATTGCTTAGTAACTGTATCATTTGTAATAGAGCTATTTGTTTCCAATAACTCATAGATTCTGAGCTGCTGCTGTTTAAAAAAAAATCACATTTGTAAAAATGGATTCTGAAATCGATTAAATGCATTAATCAAGAAATGAATCAGAACATTAATCCATAATGACAATATTCATCAATCATGACCCTGATTAAAGTAGCTCCACATAAACTTACTAGCAATAAAATGCTGGTTGCACATTATTGCCTAAGTAGCAATCACATACAGTATAACAGTCACAGCGGCCATTTTTGTGTACTGAATATTTTTTCTTTCCAAAGCAGGAATTCAACTGTTAATGGGATATTTGTTAGAGTGAGAGCACTTATAGTAAAAATAAAATATGCAAATTAGAAAAAAAAAACCTAATCATGACATATACTGACTTAACTGAGCAAGTCAAAACTGTCATCTTTATGTGTATCTGCATTTAAAGTTAGGAGACTGAGACCAATAATTCAAATGTTTTTTTAAATTTTTGCTATTATAAATCAAAATTTTGGCACACGCTGCCTTCTTTGGGCTAATGATTTAATCCTAAATCCACTGTTTATTGTAAGTAAATTACTAGCAGTAAATGTTTGTCCCTCTCTATGGAGTTGAGTATGGCAGCGTCTTTCCCCCATATACAAAAGGGAGAAGCTCTATTCACAGAGCAGCAGTAAATTCATATATCTGCAGGATTATAGAGCAGCCAAAACCTATGTTGAGTTATTAAAGTTTAGGGTGAAAAGCATCCCAGGTTTGAATGATTTCTCTTCAATATGCAAAGACGCAGCTGACATTGAGTCTTATACTCAACCAAAGTTTCAAGAAGGAATCACTTGTAGATTAGACAAAAAGGCATTCTGATTATTTACATGCATGTAATGCATTACACCTAACAGCAGTCAAAGATTTTATACGTGTTTATGACAATAAAACACAGATGACATGTTCACACTCTTGAGAGCCTTCAGAGTGCAGTCAAAACGTATTTGTGCCCAAAATGCTGACTTTAAATAATCTTATTACATGTGTATGTACAATGTAGTACCAAGCTCGTTTTTTCTTTCATTATTTACTTGAATAAATAAGCCTCTCATTTGCTATATATAAGCTACATTTCACTCAGAATTATTGCTTCATGTGTACGAGAATAATTTGTGTGTGTGTGTTTGTGCGTCAATCTAGTGTGTTTGCTGTCAGTCTATAACCTCGTGAGATTTGAGGTTTCTCTTGTGTCTGAATTTGTACATGATCGCCTTGTGTCTCTCTTACACACACACACACACACACACACACACACACACGCACACACGGAGCGGGGGCTCAGTGAGGCAGGAAGGTATTGGCACTGAGGGAATACAAGGAGCAGACAGTAATTAGGAACCAGCCTACTGTACCATAGGCGCATGCACACACACAATCCTAGAAACCAGATATGTTCTTGGGCACACACACAACCTAGACACACACACACACAGAGTGTAATTAGGTAGGGGCCTTGATGCCCCAGTGGCGAACTGAACAAGCCCCTGAATACCCTCACTGGGAATGGTTGAATGCCATAATACGTGGGAAAGGGGCATGAACAGACACACACACACACACACATTAATTAAGTGGCAGCCTACTGTGCGTGAAGGGAACAAGGTGGTAGACGGCCGCAGCGGGAGTGTATGTGGACCAGCAGCAGTCAGGATTAACACAAGTCGACCTGCCAGCGGCGAGCACCACCACATGCTTGTTCACTGCTTTTCTTCAAGCTTTCGTCATTTCCTGTTTAGTCATCATCAAAATCAAAAACCCACCTCGTGAAACACGTACTATTGTGTCAAAAAAATCTGTGTGTATGAATTAAACTAGTTCTTCTATATATAAGTAAAACAGAGAAAATATTAAGTGATATGTTGATGTAAAAGTAATTTTTCTCATCCGGGCAATTGGAGCTCTTTGAGAATCAGCGTAAATTATCTGTAAAACTCTGTTCTGTATGAAAGTAATGGGTTAAACTCATCTCAGCTCTGAGCCAAGCTGCTGAAGCAACTAACAGAGGGAGTGAAGGCAAAATGGAGTGATGTGGGATGGGTTAGAAAATGCATTACAGGTTTACCTATGCAACCAAAGCCTGGGATATCCATTAACAGCCAACAGTCCACTACAAAGCACTGTAAGGTTAGGAGATTGCTTTTATATGCTTTATTTTCTGTCTATGATTGTACTTTTCTTCATAACATGATAACATTTGTTGCAGAGGAAGATTAGTTGGTATGCAAAAACCTTGTGTGCCATTACTCTACACTAATCCCTGGGAAAGAATCTCTGTAGCTTGTATAACAGATTGTAATTCAGAGAGTCATTTTTTCCACTTTGAAGTGAGATTTGAAGTGTCACAGAAAAGGTTTATCAGTTTTACAACTTCAATAACAAGTCAGAGTAAGGAGCTCTTGAAAGGAAAAGAAGTAACTGAACTGTTAAAGCTTAAAAACATTTTATTGATGGAGGAAACAGTAATCCTGGGTATTAGTGACATAGTTTAAGCCATTTACTGCGCTATGGTATAAGCAGGTATGGTGGTCGATTCTCATATCAGTTTTGTGATTTTGTGAATTTCACCTACATACACATAAATATTATAAGCTTGCAGTGAAGTCTTCATGCAAAAAAGAAAGGTCACGATGACTTTCTGTCGCTTGAATTTCTGAGTTTACCCCACCAACTGCACATCCTGTTCTCACATCACGGGCGCTTCGAGGCACGAACATCGACTTTTCTTCTTCTGACAGAACTACTTTAACAAGTTTCAAATTTAAAATTGTAAAAGCGCTACTTACTTTTCAAGAAAACTTGCCACATTTAAGATACTAAATAATGAAGCATTATTGTCTGTTAGAAACTTCATTTGGCATGTCGGGGTATTTTAGACTCTGGCTGGTAAAGCAAATGAAGTGAGCAGACACACTGCTGTTCTCCTTGGTGTTAATCTGCTGTTAATTTGTCTGGACTGTAACATGAGACAGAGTGAGCTGCAGGAGTTTAGAGTGAAGCTGTTAGTCATTAATTTAACAGACTCGGAGGTGAACGAGGCCACATGTCTCCATTATTCTCTGTCACACTGTCACCACACATAATAACTTCACCAAAGGGCTCAGTCTATCTCTCTCGCTCTGTGTATGTGTGTGTGTGTTGGTATTTCACTATATCTACATGAATATAGTGTCTTTCTGCATGTATTTAACAGTTCATTAAAAAAAATATTCTGGCATTGATGCTAAATGAAAAGCCAGGAGGTTATAGTTCTATTTATTCATTGCTTTGCTTTGGCTAATTTCATGAAAATTGAGGATGTTGATTTTGGATGGTTGGAAGTACAGAAAGACCCTTTTGTTGGACTTAGCATTTGTTAAAGTTGCTTTTACTTACAGCTTAATTTCACTTGCAGTTTGGTTAGGATTAAGCACGGAAATCTTCCTATTTTGGATGAATTTAAAACCACAAAGATTTATTTTTCCCGTTAACCAAGCTAACTACTTTGTGATTTTTATCTTGAAAGACGCTGACTAAATAAACTTACTGAAATGTTTTGTTCCACATCTACCGTTTCTTTGGAGAAATATGAGATATATTTATCTCAAAGCTAAAAGTGTTGCCCTCATGTCAACACTAAAGAGAACATGACATGACAGAGAATGAGTCCTGAGCCCTGGAACCCTGATTGCGGCTCGCACTGGGCTGGGTGGGCTCTAGCGGGGTTGGCTGCCTGTCGCCTCTGGTCCTCGTTGACCCCCACCCCCTGGCAGGAGAAGAAGGTGAGCTGCCCATCTGGGGCCTCCGTCCTTCTCCTGCTGCGATGTGTGGCCTCAGGTCTCTGGTACTCTTGGGGGCTGCCAATGGCCGGCCCGGTTCTCTTGGATCCATCTCTGTCTGCCTCTGGCTCCTGGGGGGTGTTATTGTGACTTCTCAGCCTCATTTTCAAGTACACTTCCTGACACGGACACACACATACACACACACACACACACTCATACTTGAAACTCTCTCTCACCCAACAAGAAGATTGTTGATTTATGTACCTGTGCATTTCAAATCTTTGCATTCCACGTGTTGTATGTTTGTTTTTTCTTACAGGTGCAGTAGTTGGTGACATTGTGCATTTCTGTCTGTACTCTATCCTTATGTCCCTCACGCCCCTTTTTTTCTCCTGCCTGTCCTGTCTAGGACACTGTACTGTATACCACATCTAATGTAATAACTGAAATAACACAAATAAAAGAAAGCAGAAATAAGCAGATAAACCCTGATGAAACATTCTGATTGCTCTAATGCATTCCTCAAGACAAGAAGGTTCAGTTGTGTAACTAAAACGTCTTCCTCTAAAGGGTCTTCTCAACAATGAATGTAAACAAGAGCAGGACAAATTTCTTAGTGAGTCAGAAGTGTTTCAGAGTGAACCCTCTGACTCTTGATGCATTTTCTGATATTATATTCGATTGCAAATTTGCTAGCAAATCGCCTTAAATAGCAACCCTTAGCAATGAATGCAGTCATCTTTTCACCTCGTTTTACCACTGATTACTGAGAACTGTAGAACCTGATCTTGAATGTGCTCCCTCTCGGTCCATGGAGGAAACTACCTCCGCAGTAAAAATTAATGATCTTTGACAAACTGTCTGACAAGAGAGATATGGGTGATGCAAGGTAAAGGATTGACAAAGTAAGAAAAGAGGAGCTCAAAAGAGGGGAATTCTCACAGCTTTCTCTGTCTCTTCATTTCTATGGCTTTCTATCTTTCTTTTTTTGCCTTCTATCTCTGGATCCCTATTGAGACATAAGCTGCACAGATGAACATTACATACTGGACAGAAAACAGCTGAATGCCACCGATGATTAGAGGAGAGATGGATGGAAGGAGAAGAAGAGACATTAAGAAGAAAGAGTGAGAGTCAAAGAGAGGAATGGAGAGGCCGAGGCAGAGAAGGAGGAGGTGGATGTTAATTAATTATACGCCGTCAGGGTCTAAATCATTTTCTTTTAAATGTGGAGTTGTCACAGTGTCTCATATTAAACCCTCAGAACCGATTTTGAAGAAAAAGGTTTCCACATCAAGAAATAATTTGGAAAGTCCTTATTGTGCAGCTGTGGCATAGCAACAGAGCTAAGGCTTAGAATAGAACTGATTAAGGCGAAGAGTTAAGACAATTTCAGTAACAAAGCACGCTTACAAAAAGCATTATAATCGTAATATTTTATTACATCACTGACTAGTTTTAGTTTTATGAATACTAAAACCAACGCTACATCAATCTATGAACTATGAATTCTGAGATTAGTTAGAATTGTGACTTTAATCTCGGACCCCCAATTACATAACAAAGATTTACAAAGACCCAAAAACACCCAAAGGTCCAACTCATACTTTGTGTCCATGGTGTTTATGGCCTCAGTATTAGCATGGTGGACATTGCAATGTTGGGTTTTGAAGCCTTTGCATTTTTCACACAGAATATTCAATCAGTAAAATGATCAATATCACTTTAATTTGATCAAACTCTGTGATTGTTATATATCTCTCATTATGGCAGGGGTCGGCAACCTGCGGCTCCGGAGCCGCATGCGGCTTTAGTCCTTCTACTGCGGCTCCGCGTGGTTTGGGAAAATAAATTAGAAGTATTTAGTTGAAGTGTATTTTATTTATATTAGTTCTTTTTAACGTGTAGTTCTAAATTGGAAGATTATTGTGATATTGAAATATAAAAATACAATTATATTTTATTATTTTTTCATCGCTCAAAATAAGCGTCACACTCACGGAAGCCGGTGTACGAAACGCCGTGCATTTATCGAGACTTTCAACCCCAGGTAGGCAAATTATGGATCTTTGGATCCACATTATGTCAGCAGCTGTTCTCCACCGTGAACTATGTTAAAAACAAACACCGCTCACGCCTCACAGACGACAGCTTACAGTCCTGCATAAAGATGAAAGTGACTTCGTACAGCCCCGATTTGCAGACGCTGTGCGCAGAGGTTCAGGAGCAGAAGTCCCATTGTAAACATACCACGGCACTTTTCACACGGTTGCTGTACACATACAGCCGGCTGTAGCTTTTCAGCTCACAGCCAACACACACCAACACAACAGCAGAGAGAGCACAGACGTAAAGGCGGCGAGGTGTGATTGCGGGTGCCGCTCAGGTGCGTCCGCCTTCCCCTACAGACCACGCCCCGCCACACATATTAATCAGGTGAAATACATATTCAGGCAGAATTTTGCAAATATCTATTTTTAAATGTTTTAGCAGCATAGTGCTTTTATTTTTTAAAAGTCAGGTCAAGGCTCCAAAAGCCCAATGCTGATATAAGGGTGGCGGCTCACAACAGTTTTTGTTTGCTACATGGATCATTTTAGTTCAGCTGGGTGTCTTTCCTTTTGTTATATTTCTTTAAGAGTTCAAAATGTGTTAATTACATAAACAAAATGTAATTTTCTCTGTAGCACTTCATGGATTTCATAAGCAACACAGCTTAGTTGTTCACACAAAGCATAAAGGTAAAAATACAGTGTTATCTTCATTTTAGATATCAAAAAATTTTTGCAGCTCCCAGTGTTTTCGTTTGCGTGGAAACCGTGTCCAAATGGCTCTTTGGGTGTGAAAGGTTGCAGACCCCTGCATTATGGAGTACTGCACATCTAAACGTTGCACTTCTGTCACATCTTGGTCTTCTGTGGTATCAGGTTTAAATGTATCATGTTTTAAATAGGTTTTTTGTGCAGGTGTCACATTAGAAATAAATGGCATGACTTAGAGTACACTGAGTGGTAGAATAAATGTTCACTTTATTTCTGCAACATCCCTCTTTTCTCAAATTTTCACCCATGTTGCTTTTTTGCTGTATAATAATACTGCAAATAGGGATCCCCATCCCTCTTGACCGAAGTAGTATCAGCTCTCAGTTCATCTTAAGCAGATCTCAGGCTTTTGTCAAGGCAAGTAACACAAATAAAGACTATTGAACTTGTATGGCAATACATGCCTCTGGTTGCGTCGACCACTTTGCATAATAACAACTTGAGGAGGCAGTAAAAAGACTAGTAGCAGTGTGAAAATTAACTCAAAATGATGTTTGGGTGTTTTTTGCTCTTAATTAATCTGCCATTGTGCTCACGTTAGCCTGATCTGATGGGAGAGTCAGAGCTTAAGCAACCTGGTGTCTTAAAACACTGAGAGAGTGTTTAAGACAGAGCAGGGCAGAGAGAGTTACTGCAGTCCTTATCAGAGTCCAGTTCTTATCTGCAGGTCTGATCCGCACACACCCACACACTTTATTAACTGCAGCACAATACAAGCCTGCAGTGTTTGCGATGGAGAGAAAGAAAGAGGAAAACAAATGCCCTCTCTTCAACTATTTTATTGGAAGTGAAAAACAGGCTGTGTGTGTGTGTGCGTGTGCGTGTGTGTGTGTGTGTGTGTGTGTGTGTGTGAGAGAGAGAGAGAGTTCATCCAGAACAGCAAAAGAACAGAAAACAACAGACTGAAACGAGGCTGTGAGCCACAACCCAGTATTTACCTGACACTAAAGACAATCTTTACATCCAACACACAATCTGAAAGGGTCTCTATACCAACCATCATATATGTGAGTGCTGTAATACTAAGAAAGCAATTTAAGAGAATGATTACCTTCATCTGTGAGGCGTTTCCAGATATCACAGATCACATAAGAATATATCCCTGCCCTTGTTGTTTGAAATGAACTATTAAATCAATCCACACATTTGACTCTCCAAGTTCAGTTTTCACTTTAGTTATAAGAGGGGAACATTTACCGTAGATTGCATAAATATATATTATTTATAGCTCTTTTCAAAACCATGATGTCTTCATCTGATGAATTAAATGTACAACATAGTTTTGGCAGGAGGCAGAGGTTTTGGCTGCTGGTGTTCAATGATTTCATTCGGTTCCAGGAAGTAAAAAGTGAAGCTTAAAATAGTTCCAGACGGTTCAATGTCACAACTTTTATAGCAGAGGGGATTCGGTGCCAGAGCAGCTTTTACTGTTCAACTGCAGTGATGGAGGACAAGTGGTGAAGGAGTAAAAGTAGGACTGAGAATGTATAACAAAAAAAGATGGAAGGTAATGTGGGGAAAGAAAGCACAAACAGCTTATAGTAGCAGATAGGGGAAAGAAGGGATTCAGAGGAGGCTGATCTGGAGAAGATGAGCAAAGGAAGACCAAATTTGCAAATGGTTTACCTTGAAAGGAGGAGAAAATAAGAGGAGCAGATGAAAAGAGGAGGCATGGTAGTCCATCAGGGTAAAACTGGGTCATAACAGAGGATGGTTGAATGTAAGAACAAATTGGCAAAGGGAATTAAAGAGGGACTGACAGAAAGTGAAGATTGACAGAAGGAGGTAAAGACATAGTTCTAGGTGAAGAAGACATGGTGGACAAAGAGAAAGGGAAAAGGCTGGAGGGTAGGAAAGGAAGAAAGATGAGTGCCAGAGAGTCATTTTTAGAGTTGGCTTGATTCCCAGGAGAGGAAACGCCGAGAAGGTCGAAACCACAATCTGACAAAAGGAGTCAGCCAACAAATGAACTAATAAAAGAATATAAGAATAAATCAAGACATTGATTTTTCTTTTTTACATCATCGGTGTGGTTTCTTGCTCACAAGTGAAGTCATCATCAATCATCAACCTATTTCTCTATGAGGAGAAAGTGTCCCAGCATGTTTGGTAGCATATGGTGCACTGTGTCTATGGAATACTTAAGCCACCTGCTGTGCAACAGTAAATCTACTTAAAGACCCGTCTTTGACCAACTTTATCTTTAAGGCTGTTGTTCTTATCACTCGTTTCCTGTAGAGTCTTTAATAATTTCATTGGGCATTATTAGTAAGGCTACGTTCACACTGCAGGGGAAAGCGCATCAAATCTGACTTTTGTGACCCTATGCGACCCATATCCGATCATGGTATGACAGTGTGAACAGCACAAATCCGATATTTTCAAATCTGATCTGGGTCACTTTCGTATGTGGTACTGAATCCGATACATATCCGATGTTTTAGAAAGCGACTGCTGTTTGAATGGTCATGTCGCATGAAACCCGTCTTTTACGTCACTGACACAAGACAGACGCCAATTATCAGCGCCGGAGAAGACATCGTTAACGCTTCCTGGCCATCCCGTGTAGATGTTAGTGAAACTGTTGGGAAGACAGCGTTGGAGAAACGTGAACATTTTATTTGTACTGTATAATCTGCAGATTCTGACAGAAATCTGCAACTATCCTTTGAAGCACCGCTCCTCTAAAACAGCAATAAGGATCATTATTAGGCCACATGTGAATAACACAATAGCTTTATAACTTAAAGCAAAATTGGTAAAAGTAAAGTCCGAAACAAGTCTTTATATTAAGGGCCATCAGTCAAACAATCTGGTCTGGGTCTGACCAGAGCGCGTTGTGTGTGACGTCTTTTTTTGCACATGCGGGCCGCTTTGAGGGTTCACACTAGAGTACGTTTGCTGTCACACAGCAGACAAAAAAAATCGGATTTGATCAAAAAATCGAAATTGAGCATTAAGACCTGCAGTGTGAACGTTGCCTTGGAGTTCATTGTAAAGACGTAGAAAACTTACTAGGAAATCCAGTTCTTGACCCTCAAAACGTCATAGACCCACTCTCTGGTTGACGCCACAAAACCTTTATAGAATGGATCTTCTTTTCTTTCTGCTGTACAAGAAATAACCCCTGGTCTACCATATTAAAATCGTCACAGTATCAGTATGACCACTCAACGAAAGAGGTAAGAGGCACTCTAAAAACAGGTAAAATTTCAGCACTTTACACTTTAGGTTTTAGTGGAGTAATAAGAACAGAAGTGGACTGCAAAGAGAACTGCTTGGTTCATCCACTGTTTTATGCGCTTTGACCTTTACCACCTGTGTAGAGTGTCCTTTTGGGACAGGCTGAACGGGGTGGGTGGGTGGGAGGGTATTTCCTGAGAGTTTCTATCAGCTGAGAGTACTCCTCTCTTGAGCAGAATGCTCTTCACTGTAGCGCTGAGTGGACATTTAACCTCCCCACTCCAGCCTCAACAGTTTTGCACAGAGAGTAATAAGATGGATATTATCACTACATTGAGGAGAGACGAGTACTGAGAGAAAGACTGGTGGAGAGAGTGGGAGATACGATGACAAAATGATGCCGTCAAGTAGATCGGATGGCGATAACGAGTAGGGCAGAGAGAAACGGTTTTATGGAGATTATCACTGATTTTGGACTACGCTTACTCTCTCACTCCCAAATATTCAAATGTGCTCTTTTTTCACCGTCACTCTCTCACCCAGTGTTTTTGGCTGAGAAACACAAAGAAGAAGGTGTTGCTGCTTGAAGCGCAGCATCTTGTGATCCAAACAACATCACAGATGAACTCAGTCACTGCCGCCTTTGATTCCAGCTTTTCTACAATCTGTTGCCAGTTTCCTGGAGAGGTCTTGTTTTTCTACATTGGCTTTGTTGCACCGGCACTGTTGGCAACTGAATGATCAGAGTAAGTAAAACAAAAAAAAAACACTAAGCACCTGCAATGTATTCTAATGAGCAGTGGGAAGCTGTCAGAGAACCAGTAACCAAGGAGGGGTTTTGTGTGACAAAATAAACACTGTGTTTTTCTAATCATATTCATCTTCCAAGTTACTGAAAACACTGCAAGTCTGCTCGAGATTGACATGGTCATCATGACATCACCCATGGGGTGGCTGTAGATCAGGAGGTTGAGCAGGTCATCTACTTAACAGAAATTTGGTGGGTCAGTCACTTGCCGCTCCAGTGTGCATCACAAAGTATCCTTCGACAAGGTACTAGCCCCAAATTGCTCTCCGATGCATTTTTTGGAAAACGCATAGAAAAGAAGTTCCTGTATGAAGGAGTGAATGTCCTCAGGTAGAGTAGAAAACCATTATACAAGCCCTCTGGCCAACACAACATACTGGTGTTGGCCAGAGGGGCCGATGGCGCGATATGGCAGCCTCGCTTCTGTCAGTCTGCCCCAGGGCAGCTGTGGCTACAACTGTAGCTTGCCTCCACCAGTGTGTGAATGTGAGAGTGAATGAATAGTGGCATTGTAAAGCGCTTTGGGTGCCTTGAAAAGCGCTATATAAATCCAATCCATTATTATTATTATTATTATTATAAAACCTGTCCAGTTACAATTTGCTAGTAATGCAGTTTTATGTATAGTGAAGTAGTATATATAGTGTTTTATTGCTACTTTTAGGAAAGGAACCATTCTAAAAAATCCATCCAGCATTCGTCACCGTCAGCAAATAGTAAAAATATTAATGATAAATCATCATAAATAAATCATGAAACAGTATTTTTTAATCTTGTCAAATTTATCTTCTTAAATGGTGATGGAAGATTGAGGGGAGTTTTCTGGTTTCTGCTTGCCTTTCTGTAAACGTCACCGCTTGATATGTCAACATGTGCTCAGATTGACCCTTTTAGTTGTGTCTAAAATAATATTTAGGACAACAACATAGCCGTCATATTTTAAAACCAGTTTTTAGTTGGTTTTTTTCATTCAATAGATTTATAACTGTAATTTTAGTGAGTATACATTCAAAACATGGAAATTCAACTGCAGCACAAAAGATCTGTAACTAATAAAATTTAATATTGGTGTGTAGCTCTAAGAGCAGTGTTATTTTCCCTCCAACTCATCTATGTTATGTCTGTTTTCCTTCTCATGCCATCCGCCTCTACTTCTTTCCTTCCTCTTTCTCACTTTCTGGATTTTCCTCCCTGTAACACTCTGTTTTACAATTCATTCCCCTTTCTTCCACATCCCTTTGCACCTTCATATCTGCAAAGAGTGTAATCACCTGTGGACTCTCATGCTTAACTAAACTGAGCATACACACACATACACGCGCACACACACTTTTCTGCAGGTGGCGGTGTGTGACGTTGACTAATGTGATGCTGGTTGAGACATGTTGGCGTTAATCGATTAGCGCCGCAGCTTGACAGCGTGACTGCACACACACACACCCATAGCGCTGCCGTGAAATCAAGGAAATGGAGAGAAAAAGACTTTGGAAATAGGAAAGAAATATATAGAAAAGATTTGAGGACACAAAATATGTTTCGGCAAAGAACACGCAGAAGACATTGTTAGGACAGGTAAAGTTACAGAGTGCGTATCTGTTTTGCTGTAAATGGAGCCAATATCTGCTGCCTGCATCACACTGGGATAAAACTTAAATAAGTAAATAATACACAAAACCATTTTTAGCACAACAGCATCTGATCTGTGTCACTGCTTCATATCAGAATAACACAAAAGAATTGATCAACTGATACTGAAGTAGGGAACATCCTAAACTGACCATTAATGATTCATTAAACTGCCATGATAACATGTTCACCACTTCTTCAAAGTCACTCAAAGAAAATAAATATTTATTTTTGGCTTTTTTTAAAGGATTTTTAACACTTCGTGGGGACAGTGTTCATTCAGAAAAATGCAATCAGTAAATTTCACTTCAGTCTATCAAGTTTTTTTGCTGATATTTTGTAGTTTGTCAGTGGGCAGCAAAATTATTCATCTCCCAGCACTATAGCTTTTGGGAAACTCACCTTGCCAGAGTTTAGATAGAGGGAATGACATCATGCTTCTATGTTTACCTGCGATGAAGCACGGCATGCGAAATGCCGTAAAACGAGTCAAATATTACTTTAGAACCACAATTCGCTGTGTGTTTGTGCGTCTGCACCAATGCAACAGATGGTTACCCACCAGGAAGCATCATTAAAGAGACACTGAGTGGTTTTGATTAAACAGCGAGTGTCATTAACAACACTGTATTTCATAATGTCATTAATGAAGGCCATGTTTCAGGAAGACATACAAAAGCTGCAACAACTGCAGATAACTCCTGTTTTAATCTTGCCATAGAGCTCCTTTATAAACCTAAAGGTCATACCAGGAATGAGGCAGATCCAGATCTTTCAACAACGCAGACAAGAAACACAAATATAAAGAACTATTACTTTCTTCAACCAAGAATACAAATACAGAAACAGAAGATTTCCCTCAGATAACTTTCCCATATGGAAAAGAAATAGTAAAAAATTATATGTGATTACTCATGAAAGTGGCCACTTTCTCATTACTTTCATACAGTGGGGCAAAAAAGTATTTAGTCAGCCACCGATTGTGCAAGTTCCCCCACTTAAAATGATGACAGAGGTCAGTAATTTGCACCAGAGGTACACTTCAACTGTGAGAGACAGAATGTGAAAAAAAAATCCATGAATCCACATGGTAGGATTTGTAAAGAATTTATTCGTAAATCAGGGTGGAAAATAAGTATTTGGTCAATAACAAAAATACAACTCAATACTTTGTAACATAACCTTTGTTGGCAATAACAGAGGTCAAACGTTTACTATAGGTCTTTACCAGGTTTGCACACACAGTAGCTGGTATTTTGGCCCATTCCTCCATGCAGATCTTCTCGAGAGCAGTGATGTTTTGGGGCTGTCGCCGAGCAACACGGACTTTCAACTCCCGCCACAGATTTTCTATGGGGTTGAGGTCTGGAGACTGGCTAGGCCACTCCAGGACTTTCAAATGCTTCTTACGGAGCCACTCCTTTGTTGCCCGGGCGGTGTGTTTTGGATCATTGTCATGTTGGAAGACCCAGCCTCGTTTCATCTTCAAAGTTCTCACTGATGGAAGGAGGTTTTGGCTCAAAATCTCACGATACATGGCCCCATTCATTCTGTCCTTAACACGGATCAGTCGTCCTGTCCCCTTGGCAGAAAAACAGCCCCATAGCATGATGTTTCCACCCCCATGCTTCACAGTAGGTATGGTGTTCTTGGCATGCAACTCAGTATTCTTCTTCCTCCAAACACGACGAGTTGAGTTTATACCAAAAAGTTCTACTTTGGTTTCATCTGACCACATGACATTCTCCCAATCCTCTGCTGTATCATCCATGTGCTCTCTGGCAAACTTCAGACGGGCCTGGACATCTGGCACTGCGGGATTTGATTCCCTGCCGTTGTAGTGTGTTACTGATGGTGACCTTTGTTACTTTGGTCCCAGCTCTCTGCAGGTCATTCACCAGGTCCCCCCGTGTGATTCTGGGATCTTTGCTCACCGTTCTCATGATCATTTTGACCCCACGGGATGAGATCTTGCGTGTAGCCCCAGATCGAGGGAGATTATCAGTGGTCTTGTATGTCTTCCATTTTCTGATGATTGCTCCCACAGTTGATTTTTTCACACCAAGCTGCTTGCCTATTGTAGATTCACTCTTCCCAGTCTGGTGCAGGTCTACAATACTTTTCCTGGTGTCCTTCGAAAGCTCTTTGCTCTTGGCCATGGCGGAGTTTGGAGTCTGACTGTTTGAGGCTGTGGACAGGTGTCTTTTATACAGATGATGAGTTCAAACAGGTGCCATTCATACAGGTAACGAGTGGGGGACAGAAAAGCTTCTTACAGAAGACGTTACAGGTCTGTGAGAGCCAGAGATTTTCCATGTTTGAGGTGACCAAATACTTATTTTCCACCCTGATTTACGAATAAATTCTTTACAAATCCTACCATGTGAATTCATGGATTTTTTTTTTTCACATTCTGTCTCTCACAGTTGAAGTGTACCTCTGGTGCAAATTACTGACCTCTGTCATCATTTTAAGTGGGGGAACTTGCACAATCGGTGGCTGACTAAATACTTTTTTGCCCCACTGTATATTGTTTTAGTAAGTATCCAAAACATGCAAGTTTCATTATATAATTTTTTCAAGGGATCTTATATCTGTTTTCACTCTTATATGCTTTTCATACAAGTTTCACACAAGACAGATACAAACTTTATAAGATTTATATATATCTTTTCCATTGAGCAAGGATGCAGAATTTCATATATAAACAAAATGTAGTTCAGTTGTTGGCCAAAGAGATCGAACTTCAAACCATTCTACTTTACCACTTTATGGAGATGCTCCATTTTTCCAACAATACTGCCCCATTAAACACAGTAGAGACCTTATTTGATTAGCAATTAATTATTTTATCTGAGATACATCTTTAAGAAAGAAATGTTCAATCTTTCTTTTAATCTTGAGGCAAAAATCATTTTCATAAGTCTTCTTTCTGTTTGCCACAACTAAAGGAAAGAAGAAAAGGTAATTTTGACAGGGATGAAAATAATTACATTATTTACAACTTTACATACTTATAGGGACCCCAGATTTTTTTTGTATGAGTGAATGCAGGAATAAATCAAAATTAAATTGATAAAATAACACTGTATTTTCTGGCATCACCCACCATTTAAACGCCGATCCACTAATAAATTGAATTGCTTGTGACGCATTATTTTTGATGGTTGGTCAGATTGCCTCAGTCTGTGCTTATTTAAAGCTGACTGAAAAGACTCCCAGAAACAAATCTGTAGGCGAACAGCAGCATCTAAAACGGTACATGTATGGCACAGTACAGTCTGTCATGGTTTGTTTTGTAGAAGGCAGGAGAAGATGAAAAAATGACTGGGTAATCTAAATGTTGGAGTACTGTGTGGCTTCCAAGACGCTGTATTGGCTGCCGTCTACTCTGATAAACTGCATGTTATTAAACCATCCATTGTCATGCTAAATGCCCATTTTTGGCCTTGATACCCTATGTGCTTTGGTCACGCTGCCATATCACTGAAATGTGAATACAGAATAAAAGAAACAAAGGAATAAAAGAACTTTGCATTTAAAGAAAAGGGTCATGGCAAACAGGCAAACATTCACTTAAACCCTGCAAATTAATTAAAAAACAATACAAATCTGTTTGAAACCCAAGTGTGTGCATGTGTGTGTGTGTCTGCTTTTCTGCTTTTGTCGATGTGTGTTTTTGTGTGATAAACTATCTGGTACAGTACAACTATGATGTATGGCTCTCATCCCCACACTGAGACACAGCACTGATAGGACACACAAATACACACTGGTTCAGAACTGATGCAGAAGCTTGATAACACTGCAATAAACTCTCTCACACACAGAAAGTTACAAAGTACAATCATAGTGTATGTGTGTGTCGGGCAGGTTGTGGAGGAAGAGAAAGAGAGGGAGAACAAAACGGAAAAGTTTCACTTCAAACAGAAGCCTTGATGTTGATATCATTTAATAACATGAGGTATTGCACAAACATACACAGAGTCGCAAAGCTCTCATTAGTCTTAACCGCAATGCTATCAGTTTGTACGTGTTGTGTGTGTGTGTGTGTGTGTGTGTGTGTGTGTGTGTGTGTGTGTGTGTGTGTGTATGGAGATGAGAATCAACACACAAACAGAGGAAATAGAAGAATGTAACTGAGGCAGTAAATGATGAGAACATTAGTCTTCTGACCTGCCACAGCATAGAGATCCCAGAGAACACAGTGAGAATTGCAGTCAGTGCTTCTCTTCTCTGAACCCCCGTCAGTTTTTATGTATTGAAATGTGTCAGTGTCGCGCTGACGGCATGTATGCATCAGTGTATGTAGGACAGTAACAATGCTGTTGAGTGATGCAATGCTGTGAAGACAATAAGAAATGCTACACCTCACATTTTTACTCAACTCATCAGAGTTTTAACTGAAAGATTTGCTTTTAAATGTAGGGAAAAACAAAATGCAACATTCAGAAAAAGAACATTTTTGCATCTTTTGGGGTATGATTTTTCTTTCCAACCATGACATGCTGGAGCATTAATATTGAAATTCACTCTGTAGGTTTAGACTAAAGTTCTTCTAGAAGCAAGTCTCACCATTTGACAGCAAACTATAACCCTCTGAGGTCTGAGTCATCATCGAGGATCACTCTACCTCTAACTGCAGACTTGTTTTTGGCAAGTTTTGGCAAACAGGGAAAGGAGAAAATAATCTTACTAACTGACACGCATAAAAAGATATTTACATTTTTCTAATAAAAAAGTTTTTATTTGTCCAAAATATGGGGTTTGGGTTGCCACCTATGAAGAACTATAGACCTCAGGGTTAAACACCTTTGGGCATTTATTAGGACAATTATTCTGAAGTATTATCTAAATTAAATTTAAAAAATGGCATTTTAGGGAATCATTGGTCGATCAAAAAAAAAAAAAAAAAAATCACAGAATTTGCCACAGAAGGAAGAAAAACAGCCATATTTGCAGTTGAAGAATTCAGGATTATTTGAGTGTCGTGTCTCTCTCCTATAATCTATGGTTAGAACCTAAATGTCACAGAACCAAAACCACAGATCACAGTGCGCCTGCATAAAAATTCATGACGATGGTCAATTACTTTACTCTGACATGCGCCCAATCGATGAATAAGGACATTTGCACTTGAATTAAATTGTTTTTCATTTCATCCTGAAAATCATATGGAAATCATGCTAAAACCGTGGTAAGCTGTAGAAAAGCTGCTCTAAATAAAAATTGATTAATCGATTATAGATGAATGTATGAATGTATGAATAATGTGTAAGACACACAGATTATGTTGTACTGTGGCTAGTTTTCTACAATTACATAAGCATGATAGGCAACTGTGGCAAACACTGACTTACACACTGAAAGAAATGTCAAAATAATGTAACACTTCTAAAAATGCATCCCATGTATCAGTCTCCAAACTGTGACCTAACAATGCTAGCATAGAAAACAAAGAGTAGTAGTCACATGAGTTGTTCCATAAGCTATCTAGTCCAGATCATGGACTTCATACTTTATACCAGGTTCAGACACACCTGAAAATGAATGATACTAAACAAAACACACATAAAGTCTTCAAACAACTTATGTTATGGCTTCTACACACAGTGCAATTTTAGCATTCAAAAAAATTTACTGCAAGCCCCACTGTGCTGTATGACAAGGATCTAATGAACATGTACATCAGTTTGATGCATGTAGACTGTATCATACTAAAACCCAATGAACTGGGACCAAAACATACGGATGTCAATCTTCTTTCTTCTTCCCATGTGTCCAAGCTTTTTGTCAAGTTTTGTTGCGCCAGTGTCCTACCATAAAAAGGTAGGAGCACGGTGTTGGAGCCATGACCAAAGATGGTGGCAAGACTCTTTCACATTACGCATGTTTCATCTGGGACAGTCTCAAATTCGACAGGATATACCTGGCATAGGCATCCATTTTCGGACAGAGTAAAAACAGTAAGAACTATAAATGATGATCCTAGACAACTCTGCCAGTCATGTGAGTTTAAGCTCTGGATAAAGAGACTTGTAGGATGTCAGCCATTCAGGTAAAGTTGTTAACCAGCACT
Organism: Simochromis diagramma; assembly: GCF_900408965.1. Classification (NCBI taxonomy): domain Eukaryota; kingdom Metazoa; phylum Chordata; class Actinopteri; order Cichliformes; family Cichlidae; genus Simochromis; species Simochromis diagramma. The sequence goes on along the minus strand of NW_024387030.1, from coordinate 20,190,714 downwards.
GCTGTCACAGCTAGAGATGTTGAAAAAGACTAACAGTTTGAAATTTGTTCCAGTTTGGTCTGATCAATCATCACATCCAAGTGATATTCATAATCACGTCAACAGTTGTCTCCAGTTTCCTTGAACCACAAAAAACCACTATTGCAATTACAGAACCTAAAATTTGTCATTTTGGTCATTTGTCTTTTTTTTTTTTACAACGTAATTCAAACAGAAGTTGAACACAAGGTGTTTAATGAAAGAATCCATTTTCTTACAAATTGACTCGTTCCACCGTGGTGAGAGATTAACAGGTCAGCAATGCACCATAATTAGCACAATATAGTATATAATCTTTTCAGAGCTCTTATTTGCACTTAAACTAATGAATTAAAAATTCCAAGTTGAGAGAATAAATCTCTACAGGGAACAACAAATTGAGTCAAAGTAGAAAACACTGGCAGAAAACATTCACATCAGATAGGCTTTCAAAAAAGCACAGCTACCATATTTACCCCCTTCCTCTGATTCAGCCGAGACTAAACACTGCTACTTAAAAAAATATGAAAGTCCTTCTGATCAACAGCCTCATCAAAGTCAATTTAGCTTGTGTTTTTTTTTCTCTTTAAAAATATTTTTTTTTAAAAATCAATTACTAAGCGAACAGATCAAACAGTCTGAGTGACAGGCAGTCGCCAACAAATTAATCAGCGTCCTGAGGGACAGATGGCTTTGAAATGAACTTTCTCTGCTTTAAGCCTCAAAGCAACATTTTTTTCATCTTCACTACAATGACATACAACAGAAGAGTTATAGTGCTGTGGTTAGAAAACAACAGCTGCAATTAGTTCAGCAGCAGCTTGTCTTTGGTTTGAAAATGAAGACATAAAGCAAGGACGGAGTGGAGGAAGGGATGAGGGATATGTGAAAGGAGCCAGGGGTAGGACGTAGTATCAGAATTAAGGAAGCAAAAACAGATGGATGAAAAGCAGGAATACAATAGACACTGAAAAAACAAAGGGAAAGGAAGAACACTCGAAAGAAATATTCGAAAAAAAACCTAAAAGGACAAAAAAGAAGAGTGTTAGAAACCGGCTAAATCAACTAAAGTCAGGGAATGAAGGAAAAGAAAGGAGAAAGAAGGAAAGAAGGATGGGAAACGGACGACTTAAGTTTGCTTCACTAGGAAAGTTATTTCTGCAATAGTAATTTCAGTCACTGTAATTATTTTCCAATTCAGCAGATGCATCATTCAAAGGACCTGGCCTACCTGTAAGCATACAGGGTTCTTTGAAGACTGCAAAGGCCAGAAGTGAAAAGGCTATTCAAAAAGTATTCATGCTAATTAGCTGGGTGCTAGCTATAGCTAGGTAAAGCCTAATGGCGTGCTAATCAGAGATATTACTAAATGACACTGTATACACCTGTATATAATCGGGATGGAAAAAAACTAGAGGGAATGTCAAAGAAAGAGAACTAAGATAGCAGCAAAGAGGAGACAAAAACAAAGTGGGAAATTTACTAGCATAAGGAATGAAATTACATTTAATTATAACAAAACAGTAGAAGTATTAAAAAAAACACTGAAATGATGCCAAAGTTATCATTTGTATTATTACTTTGTATTTAATTATATCTTATAATGACTATAGTGTCTGTATGTATACATGTCTCTAAGTATCTCCTCCATGGTCCAGTCTAAATCAATTAGTATCAAAAGGATTATTAAGATCTGTTGTTTTAAAATTATTATTAACACTAAATTACGATTTGCATTGGAATTTTGTTCAACTTGCTACTAAATACAAAAATGAAGAATTTGAAAAAGTGCAAAAACCTCTGTGCTTCCACACTAATGTGTGCAAACATTACAACTTACCGATTTAGCAGGAGATACAATAATTATTTCCTACACAACAGTTAAATATACATTTAGATATGTTGCTTAACCCTTTAATACCTACCATAGAACCAAGTCCGCCAGAGCTTATATTATATTTTTACATGCTGTGCAGCCATTTTTGGGAGCATTTCAAGTTGCTATACATCAATACAACCATTATAGCCTAAATTTTAATAATATGCATGCATTAAGTGCATAGTAATTACATAAATTGCAAAAAAAAGTGCAATAAACTACAAAAAAATTGAAAATCGTTTTTGTTTTGTTAACATATATTTCTAGTTAGAGAAATTTAAGAGGTTTATCCCTCAAAACTGTAAATACAAAAAAGTTGCACAAAATAGTTTCCCACCACAGGAAATTTATTTTGAGTGTCTTCATAGTTTTATTTTTGAAATACACCAATTTCTATACACTGCAGGAAAAACGAAAATAAATATTATAGTGCAAATTTGCAAAAAAAACAGCATATGCATCCAAATAAACTATTTCCAGCAGTGCAATATGAGTCCTAAGCATCCCAGAAACGACACAGAAAGTCATAAAGTCAAACATAACTTTTAAAAACACCAGTATAGGCTCATAAGGCCCCGATGGTAAAAAACTACATTTCCGCAAAATGACTTCACTTCCGGTTTCGGGCAGGTCATGGTGGACATGCGATAGTTCACGCTGATGGACATAGGAAGTGTTACAAACAGCTGATCGGATCGGCAAAGCGTGTTTCTGGAATATTATGTTTTTGTTGCTGCAAGTGCTTTTTATGCAGTTTTTGCAAAGCTATATGTGGAAGGAAACTGTGACCGAGGACAAGCTGATGGCATAAGATGTAAGTACAACTCCTCTGGTTTCATATGCAAAAAAAATTATTGCGCTAGCTCACGTGGTTGCAGTGCTACCGGCATTTAAAAATAGTTACGCAAAACGGAGCGTGTCCGCTCTGACCGGTCTTAAAGGGCTAATTGTTAACAATGATTATACTATAACATTAACCTAATCTTAAATTGCTAAAGATCAAACATTTTATACCACCCATGGTTTAGAGCTTTTCCACTATCTATCTATCTATCTATCTATATATATATATATATATATATATATATATATATATATATATATATACACACACACACACACACACACACTTGGGTTTAGGCTGGATGTTCTGCCTCTGCTTTCACTTTTCAAAGACTACTTGGTTGGGTCACTTTCTGGGTCATTTTCTGAGGAAAGAAATTCCTTGAATCTTGATTTTCCAGTTCCTCTAAATTTAAACTAGCATAGAAAAAAAATATGAAAATAGAAATATAGAGAAATGAGAAAGATGGAGGTGTAAGATGAGTAGACAGAGGCAGAGATGGATAGAGAGATGGGAGAAGGGTTTGAGAGAGCAGTTATGAGTGTTATTAAGAAATGGCTGGACTGCTAACGGAGCGTTCAGACGGTGGTACAGCTGAATGCTTCACAGCCCAGCAAACACAAGCTTGGCCCCCTTCTCTCTCTTCCCCACAAGTTTATCTAATTCCCTCTCTCCCTTCTCTCTCTCTCTCTTTCTGATTCATTCATCTTCCTCTCTCTCAGTGTCCTCTAACTCTCCCCTGTAACATTTTAAATTGTAAAAATCCATTAAATCCAATGGTTTCGATCAGAGAGTGCAGCCGAGTGTATGTATTTATCTCTGCGTATGCCTCCGCCAGTTTATCTTTTTGCTCCGAGTTTGTGTGAGTGACAGGGCGTAAACAAGGTAATAACAGTGCTGAGTGGAGGTCTTACAGACAATTCAAAGCTATCAATAGCTTTGATTATTGCAGCCATCTAGCATGACAGTGTCCTTCTTTGGCGTTTACAATATGTAATTAGAATTATTTTATAATACTAATAATTATAACTTTACTTGCACAGCAGCACTAAAAAGTGTTTTAACAGACAAATGCTGAATACGAGCTTGAAAATGGCAAAAAAATGTGTAGAAAGAAAAAAGACATTACAAAAATACGAAGCAAAAAAATGTCAACATGAATAATAAAATGATAAAAGCAATATATTGTAACACAGAGACATATAAGAAAAATGAAAAAAACAAACAAAACAAAACCAAAGCATGATAAGACAATGATGAAAGGAGACTCGCAAAAGATGATAAAAGCCTATAAAAATGTCAATTAAAAGACCAAAAAAAGCACGTTTTTAATGGTAAATAAATTCTTTATTGTATGTTGTTCTTAGCTTTTAAACCACAAGTATCTACTACAGATCAAATATTGTCTTACAAATTAAAAAATGCCTTTTAAAATGCCTCACCTATTTCATAGGACAGCTGTATATTCTAAATAACACACGTTGTGTTGTTTAGGGGTTCCAACTGATCTAAATTACGGTGTTGCTGGGAAACAAGCAGTTTTTTTTTGACCACGACTATGCCTATGAAGTCATGGAGAAACGCAAATTACACGGGAATAAAAAAGGCACTAAAAGAGAGGAACGTTGGGTTCCAAACGGCCTTCACGCGGATTCGCATCCACTGGAGCACCGGCCCACAGACTTACGAGGACGCAGCGAAGGAACTGAGAGCACGGGGCATTGAGGTGGCCCCCACACGTGCGAACCCGGGACCCAGCACCGAAGAGAGAGTACGTAACACATTTTCATGGCATGGAGTGCATACGGAGAGGGACAGAGGGACACGAATGGAAACTCGAGTCCGACGCAAACTGCGGGAATATAGAAGAGACTATTAAATATGAACGACAAGGAGGATAAGAGCTATACTCACAAGCCAGCAGACTATATAAGAAGGTAATATGCACCATTTGGTTTCATTGCTGTTCAAGTCGGTGTGTTGATAGTTCAGTTGATCAGATTTATAAGTTAGCATATATGTTGGACTCATCTAGTGTAAGTGGGATGTACCTGCTGGACAGTCGCCACAACACTAGGGAGAACCCGCCACCGTATGGTGGGTCCTTTCTCTCCTCTCCCCAACAGGGACCTAAAGGGGTCGAATGATCCTGAGTATTTGGAGGACTCTATATTGGCTCTATTGTTTTTGTGTACTTATTTTAGTTTTGTGTTAACAGTGGGGGCACAATGTTTTACCTCAGTGAAATTTGGAATGCACATTCATGGCTCTATCTGGTGCTATAATAAAGCCCAATGTTAAAGGTACTCTCACCTAATGTAAATGGGCTCCAAAGCCCGGCAAAGCAGGGAAAAATTCTTAGTAAACTGAAAAGAGAGGATATTGATGTGGCATTTCTACAAGAGACTCATTTGGTGGGCCTTGAGCACGAGAACCTTAAGAAACAAGGTTTCAAGCATGCTTATTACTCTTCAAATGGTTTACGACATATGAGAGGGGTGGTTATTTTAATATCAGGGAGGGTTATTTTTGAACATTTTGCTACAATTAGGGATAGAGAAGGCAGATTTATCCTGGTACAGGGCAAATTGGATGGGGAATTGATCACGTTCTATAATGTTTATATTCCTCCAGGTTCCACATTTGATTTCTATAGGCAAGTGTTGCCTATAGATTGGTACTGATATGAACAGAATACATGAGTGCCATATAGGGTCAATGGATGTTTCTGACCACTGCCCTCTATATTTATCTTTAAATCCTACTCAAAGGAGAAAAATAACCAACTGGAAATTTAATTTTAGTATACTGAATGAACGGACATGTGAACAGTTGACAAAAGACATTGCTGAATACCTGGAATTCAATGATAAAGATGAGTTACCCCCACCGATTTTGTGGGATGCGTGCAAAGCAGTGATGAGAGGAAAAGTTATTGCTATAACCTCTAATATTAAAAAAATCCAAAGTTGCAAGATTCCAGAAGCTGCAGTCGGAACTATTACAATTAAGAGGCCACACACAAAAATACTATTGATACTAAGACAAAATTAGAAATGGCAAAGAAGAGAAATCTAACTGATGAGATATACACCCAAGACGTCCAAACGAAATTAATGTTGACCAAACAAAGATATTATGAGGGGGGAGCTAAATATATGAAACAATTGGCATATAGATTAAGGAAACAACAAGCAGACAGAACAATAAAGGATAAGGGATCTGGAAAACAAAATGGAAATGCAGGGTATAGAGGAAATTAAGGGTTGCTTGAAGAGATACTATGAAAAATTATATTTACAACCACCCACAAACAATGACTTGACATGTTACACCTCCCTAAACTTACAGTAGAAGAAAACAAATCGTTAGGTACAGATGGTTTTACTGTGGAGTGGTACAAGAAATTAAAGGAACCTTTGACACCGGTCTTACTTAAAACATTTAATTGGGTCCTTACGAAGGGAGAAGCACCCTCCTCATGGAAACAAGCCATAATTTCTATTATACCTAAAGATGGTAAAGACAAATTAGAATGTTCCAATTACAGGCCAATAAGTGTATTAAATGTAGATTACAAATTGTTTACGTCAATCATAGCACAGAGACTTGAAGGGATCATCCCAAGGATAATAAATCTAGATCAAACTGGATTTGTTAGGTCGCGCCAAACCCATGATAGTGTTGAGAGAACTCTGCAAATTATTAGACATATTAATTTAAATAAAATACCAGCTATATTATTGAGTCTAGATGCTGAAAAAGCTTTTGACTCTGTGAGATGGGAATTTGTATTCCAAGTAATGCTTAAATTTGGGTTTAATGGGTCCATCATTACAATATTGAGGGCTTTGTATAATAGTCCAACTGCAAAAATAAAGATCAACGGTGAACTTTCAGATGCTTTTAAGCTTGAAAGGTCCACAAGACAAGGATGCCCACTGAGTCCACTCTGAGTTGCCATTTTTATAGAGCCATTGGCTCAAAGGATTAGGCAGAATGATAAAATAAAAGGGATTAATATTGCTGGTTTACTTATCAAAACCTACTGAATCATTTATGGAGCTTATGTCAGTGCTAAAGGAGTATGGGTCCTACTCGGGATATAAACTGAATATACAAAAAACACAAGTTCTTAGTAGCTTTTATAGCCCCCCCACATTTGCTCAGCAAATACAAACTAGGCTGGGAGAAAAAAAATTATCAAATATTTGGGCGTTAACTTATCAATGGATATAAGTTTGGAAGAAATCAACTACTCCCCACTTAAAAAAGATATCATGGTAGATATTAGCAGACGGTCATTAACCGCTTATCTAAGCATCTCTTCTAGAGTAGACACCATAAAAATGAATATGCTCCCAAAGGTATTGTACTTATTCCAGTCTGTTTCTATAGAAAACCCTGATAGATTCTTTGTAGAATGGGATAGGATCCTCTCTAGATTTATATGGGCGAGTAAAAAGCCAAGAGTTAAGTTTAAAACACTCCAGCTTCCAAAGGATAAAGGAGGACTAGGCCTCCCTTGCCTACATGACTATTATAGGGCAACCCAAATAAGAAATCTGGTGGGCTGGTGTAAACCTGGATACTGTTCAAGATGGAAGGAAGTGGAACTTTCCTTGGGAGGTAACTTCCCTGTCGGGGCACTGATAGGAGATCCCTCAGAGTTACGACTCCTGGGAGCAACCCTTGGATAGTAAGCTCAATAAAGACATGGAAAAGAGTACTTAAAAAGTATAAATTAAACCAGAGGGCCGGATTCCTTAGGTGGTTTGTATATGACCCAGAATTTTTGCCTAGTAAGACCGACTCGACATTTAAAACATGGGCTAATAAAGGTCTCACCACATACAGTACCTTGTTGAAAGATGGAAAAGTGATGAGTTTCCAGGACCTTAAGAAAAAGTTTGGGTTGCAAAATCAAGATTTTTTTTAGATATTTGCAACTGAGGGACTTCCTGAATAAAAAGCTAAAAAATCCCCAGTTATCAACTGGGAATGAAGAAATTATTTATATATTCGAGAATGCATATAGAGATGCAACCTACATAAAAAATTATTTCCAAATTATATTGTTCACTGACTAATCTAAGGGGTCATGATACAAGATATGTTAAAGCAAGATGGGAAACAGAGGGTAATCTATCCCTAACAGGAGAGGAATGGGATGGGATCTGTAGGCAGCAGTGGTCGGTAACAAGCTCCCCCTCGTGGAGGGAATTCAGTTGGAAGAATGTAATTCGTTATTTTAATACCCCGGCTCAAAAGTCCAATTACTTTCATAACACAACATGCTGGAGGCAGTGTGGACATGCAGCAGCAAATCATTTCCACATTTTTTGGGAATGTCCTCGTGTGGTTCCATTTTTGAAGGAAATACATAAGGTACTGGAAGCAATCTTCCAAAAGAAAATACAATTTCATTTTGCAGTATTGTACCTAGGTAACTTAGAGAGTCTTAATCAATGTAAACCGGATAAATATTTGTTCAGTTGGCTTAAATGGTAAATGGCCTGTATTTGTATAGCGCTTTACTAGTCCCTAAGGACCCCAAAGCGCTTCACACAACCAGTCATCCACCCATTCACACACTGGTGATGACAGCTACATTGTAGCCACAGCCACCCTGGGGCGCACTGACATAGGCGAGGCTGCCGAACACTGGCGCCATTGGGCCCTCTGACCACCACCAGTAGGCAATGGGTGAAGTGTCCTGCCCAAGGACACAACAACCGAGACTGTCGGAGCCGGGGCTCGAACCGGCAACCTTCAAATTACAAGGCAAACTCCCAACTCTTGAGCCACGATCAAGGATCGAGGCTACAACTACTATAAATACTCCTACTATAAATGAGTGGATTGATGTGATACATACTATTTTTGTTATGGAAAGAATAACTTATAGGCTAAAGTTGCAGGTGGACTCATTTGAGGATTACTGGTTGAAACGGTTGAAATATGTACAAAATGGGAGGCCCGATTTTGTATAATCTCATTGTACAGTGGGGCAAAAAAGTATTTAGTCAGCCACCGATTGTGCAAGTTCCCCCACTTAAAATGATGACAGAGGTCAGTAATTTGCACCAGAGGTACACTTCAACTGTGAGAGACAGAATGTGAAAAAAAAATCCATGAATTCACATGGTAGGATTTGTAAAGAATTTATTCGTAAATCAGGGTGGAAAATAAGTATTTGGTCACCTCAAACAAGGAAAATCTCTGGCTCTCACAGACCTGTAACGTCTTCTGTAAGAAGCTTTTCTGTCCCCCACTCGTTACCTGTATGAATGGCACCTGTTTGAACTCATCATCTGTATAAAAGACACCTGTCCACAGCCTCAAACAGTCAGACTCCAAACTCCGCCATGGCCAAGACCAAAGAGCTTTCGAAGGACACCAGGAAAAGTATTGTAGACCTGCACCAGACTGGGAAGAGTGAATCTACAATAGGCAAGCAGCTTGGTGTGAAAAAATCAACTGTGGGAGCAATCATCAGAAAATGGAAGACATACAAGACCACTCATAATCTCCCTCGATCTGGGGCTCCACGCAAGATCTCATCCCGTGGGGTCAAAATGATCATGAGAACGGTGAGCAAAGATCCCAGAACCACACGGGGGGACCTGGTGAATGACCTGCAGAGAGCTGGGACCAAAGTAACAAAGGTCACCATCAGTAACACACTACAACGGCAGGGAATCAAATCCCGCAGTGCCAGACGTGTTCCGCTGCTGAAGCCAGTGCATGTCCAGGCCCGTCTGAAGTTTGCCAGAGAGCACATGGATGATACAGCAGAGGATTGGGAGAATGTCATGTGGTCAGATGAAACCAAAGTAGAACTTTTTGGTATAAACTCAACTCGTTGTGTGTGGAGGAAGAAGAATACTGAGTTGCATCCCAAGAACACCATACCTACTGTGAAGCATGGGGGTGGAAACATCATGCTATGGGGCTGTTTTTCTGCCAAGGGGACAGGACGACTGATCCGTGTTAAGGACAGAATGAATGGGGCCATGTATCGTGAGATTTTGAGCCAAAACCTCCTTCCATCAGTGAGAACTTTGAAGATGAAAGGAGGCTGGGTCTTCCAACATGACAATGATCCAAAACACACCGCCCGGGCAACAAAGGAGTGGCTCCGTAAGAAGCATTTGAAAGTCCTGGAGTGGCCTAGCCAGTCTCCAGACCTCAACCCCATAGAAAATCTGTGGCGGGAGTTGAAAGTCCGTGTTGCTCGGCGACAGCCCCAAAACATCACTGCTCTCAAGAAGATCTGCATGGAGGAATGGGCCAAAATACCAGCTACTGTGTGTGCAAACCTGGTAAAGACCTATAGTAAACGTTTGACCTCTGTTATTGCCAACAAAGGTTATGTTACAAAGTATTGAGTTGTATTTTTGTTATTGACCAAATACTTATTTTCCACCCTGATTTACGAATAAATTCTTTACAAATCCTACCATGTGGATTCATGGATTTTTTTTTCACATTCTGTCTCTCACAGTTGAAGTGTACCTCTGGTGCAAATTACTGACCTCTGTCATCATTTTAGGTGGGGGAACTTGCACAATCGGTGGCTGACTAAATACTTTTTTGCCCCACTGTATTTTCTGGTTTGTTTTGGGGTTTTTTTGTCCGTTTGTCTTTTTTGTTGTTGTTTTGTTTTTTCCCCCCACTGTGATTAAGTTTTATTGTTGTACATGTTGTATAAATAAGAAAACCAATAAAACATAAATTAAAAAAAATAAAAAATAAACAACACACTGAGATATGTAGAAGTGCATATACATACCTGCAGTGTGCTGCTGTTGTGGGTTTAGTACCCCCGAAAAAATAAAAGCTCAGTTCGTAGAATGTGGAATGTTTTTTACTGAGAAAATGTATCATTTAAAATGAAAACAAAAGGTCTTCTAAATTTAATGGCAGGAAAATGTCTCTGGGATCTGGGAACTACAGGATTCTAGGAGATGAGTAGTCCTCGGTCTTTGTCAAATGCTTCATCAAGTGTTTTCAGTTGTTGAAAGGTCTGGAGTGCAAGCAGGCCAGTTCAGTACCTTGACAGTTCTCGTATGAAGTCATGATGTTTTTATATTAGTTGCAGTATGAAGTTTAGAATTGTCATTGCTAATAAGTCAGATGGTGCCTCTTCTCTTTAGTCCAGAGGACGCAAATAGAGTTTCAGCATCTGATTCATCTGACCACTTTGCCTCATCCATTTAAATGAGCCCAGAGAAGATCGTGCCATTTCTGAACCCCATTCTCATGTGCCTTCGTCTTTACATGATAGAGCTTTGATCTGCATTGTGGATGGCGGATGGCTTACTGTTTTCACAGAAAATCATTTCTGGAAGGGTTCTTGAGCTCATGCAGTGATTTCCATGACAGAATCATGCATGTTTTTTATGCTGGGCTCCCTGAGGACTAGAAGATCATGGACATCTATTATTGGATTTTTTTTTTTCTTGGGGGGGGGGCTTCCTCCAAATTCTTGGATTGTTTTGATATTATTTACTGTACATGATGAAATATTCAAAGTCTTTGAAATTTTACATTGAGGAACATTTTTCTGAGATTGTTCCACCTTTTGTAAACATAGTTTGTTTGTTGTTCTGAGATGCTCTTTTCTTTTTTTTTACACTCAGTCATGTTACTGACCTGTAGCAAATAAACCTAATTAGTTGCAAAATATTCCTCCAGCTGTTTCCTGTTAGTACCACCAGCTGTTTGATGCTTGCCCCAACTTTTTTCTTCTTTTAAACATTTATAAATGCCTTCTAAAATTAATCTTAAGACAATTTAATATTAAGATCTTGCGATAACAGCAGATGACATGTGTCAAGTGATCTCACAGGACTCGTTACTATCTGATCAAGAACTGAGATTACCCAGTTCAGGTTTGGGGGGAAAACAAATGTGGTCTTCCTTAGTGCCTTATTTCAAACAATAATAATACATTAGTCAGTAATACGATAATATGGACTGAAAGTTTTAGGGGTAATTAAAAATGTAAAAAACACTTTATCTGTATATATATATTTTTTAATTTAAAGCTCATAGTTTATTTAATTATTGACAGGCTCATATTCCCCTCTGTGCCACCCATTTAAAAAGTCCTTGGTTGGGTGATCCCTAAAACACAGCCCCAGCATTTTCTTATCACCAAACACATGGTTAAAATAAAAACAAGAATATCTTTTGCACATCAAACTGGATTGTAATGACTATTCATTGGTGCGTATAACCTAAATACCAAGAGAATTTGATAGGTAAAACCCCGCAACCCTGCCTACTCCCTCAACTCCCATCCAGTCCAATCATGTATATTGGCAATCGGTGCTGCAGCTTTTAAAAAGCTTCTTATTCCCCAGTTTATTTTGACATTTTGATGCACGATCAGCTGTGGGAGGAGAGGAAAAAAAATAATTAAAAAATAAAAAACACCCTTTGAGACAAACCGAGGCCGCTTAACTAATTAGGAACATATATCACCGCTGGCTCCGACAGGCCAATTACACCTGATTGGAAATACTTTACTTTGTTTAACACATGCTTTTCATGTCGGTTTTAATTCAGTGTCAAAGCTTGCCTTTCTGAATATTAGAGTGGATGATTGACTGCTGAGGGCCTTACAGTGTGCAGTACATAAGCCAATAATGTCCCATTTGTCTGGTATGGAGGGAAAGCGGGATAAACAGATTAGAAAGGACATTAGATGTATAACTGGGTTAGTAAGGACATCAGCTCTAATGGGTAAATGTCCTTCACAAGAGTATCACTATGATTAATACAAAGTGATACCAATGACTGTGGGACTTCTGGGAAACAAAATCTTTGGCATGATGGGAAAAAAGGTCAAACTAGCAAAACATACTAGCAATGACAACATGTGACACATTCCAAAGGTTTTCAGGCTCTTTCAGCTTTTCCAGGTTTTGTTATGTTTTAAAGGATTACATCTGTTTCTCTCAGCTGTCATCAGTGGCCCTTGAAATGCTTTCACAGACTAACTAGAGTCAACAAATGACTAATAAAATGTATTAAAAAAACATAAGGACAGGCGCAAACCTGGCTGAGTAAGATCTCACATTGAAAACATCATATATCTAAAATGACTGTATAAGGGGCAAAGATCTGTGGAAGACCATACAATGTTCTTCATTTGCACTGAGCGTTTCTCAGTGCCTGTACAGAGAACAGCTAAGAGGGCCTTCTATCTCAAAAGGAATACATTTGGAAATCTTGTCACCAAATCCAACCAAATAAATAAGGACAATGGAGCGAGGTTAAACAGTGCTTTCAATTGGCTCTCTAAATCAGATCCCGAGTTCCTTTGAGGGACTATTAATCAAAGTGGCCAAGTGCCGAGCTAACCATTAATCCAAGTGGTTGAGTTTTAAAAAGATTGGACTACAAAACCATTTATTATATTTGTCTCTAAACATATCCATTTCACCTATGAAATTAGGAATTTTACATTGGAAGTTTATAACGAGGGACTCCCTTCCAAAGCCAATGTAGTTGCTGGTTAGCATAATGAAACATTTCTACCATGATGGTGTCTTCTAGAACAACACTGTTCCCATCAAGGGGCAAATGTCTCATTGAATCACCTTGAGAAGACTGTTGTTGTGACTTGCCACTATATAAATACAATATAATTAAATTGAATTGACTGGTTAAATAAGTCAGAAAATAATGTGTTATGCGTGCTATGGCCTTTGCAATCACCAGACCTCAAACGAGTTGTTGAATTTGGACTAACATGTTAGACAGTGCTTTGCACTGTACAACTAGACTTGATGAGGCAACCGGAGACCAACCGAAGCCTGGACGACCAACCATCTGTGAGCTTCCTGTGTGGACAGGGCTTCGGAAAACAAAGCCAAGTTGCAGAGGAACCAGTTCAGGTAGTCCCAACAACTTAAAGGTGTTTCTGCATCTGAAAGCATGCTAGAACTTCTCTGCTGAGAAACTACACTATAATGCACCAATGACGTATGTGCCGATCAGGTGGAGAAGAAGAAGTTTAGGAGAGTTATAACAGGAATGCTTACTTGACCGTTGTGTATGCATCTTTCTGTGTCTGCAAATAAGTATAATCCCTGCTTTACATTCACTTGTTTTATTTCCATTTTTTTAAGATATTTCCCTGTAAATTCTTTTAGTTTAGTCAGTCACAGCACTTTGGTTTCAACACTTATTCAGAGACTCTGCTTGTTCACGCTGGACTGATCAAAGTAGGATCTAATAGAAACTTAAACCAACAGTCGACATTTCTGCAATCACTCCAGAGGAAAATCAGGCGTCAGAGCTCAGCTATGTACAAATCTGTGCAGACGCTCGGCGAGACAAAAACACGTCTTTCATATGCAAACCCGCAGAGAGCGGCACAGCCTGATTCAATAAGTGAATGTCTTTTAGTTTCTCTGTGAGCATCTCTGTGTTGTACTTAATTGCTATGTCTTTCACGGGGTAAACAGAAACAAGCAGCTATATTTTCTGTCATTACACCACATTGTTGGACAAGAACACTTCCCGGAGCCATTTTGTGTTTGCCAACAAAAAAGATAGGTGTTTGAATAATTGTTTCCATGGTGATTTTTTTTCTTCAGTGTGCAAGTGTGTGACAGCAGGCAGGACGAGAAGAATTAAGAAAAAAAAGAAAAGATGAACGAAATGCCCAGCAGCCACGTCGGCGGCCGAAAGCAATTTCCTCGTCTAAATTTAGTTATGCAAAGCCTATGGGCATCATCAACATTTGGTAATTAGTTTTATAATTACTGCTGTTTCCCTCTCCCTCTGTCATTCCATTTTTCTTTACACTGTGACTCGGGAATCAAAACATCTCACACTCGCAGCTGGCCAAATTACCCTCTGTTTATTAAGTGCGAGCATGCAAGGGGAGTGGTTTTAGCCAGCGGATGGAGCGGCGTGTCGGCTGCAGAGCCAAACGGGGCTAAGCTGGGGGCCGGTAGGAGCGCCACAGGTTTTTGCAGTGAGAGAACCAAAGCTGCGTTTGACAAGTTTATTATGCTGAGAAGTAGGAGCTGCCTCGCTTCTTCGTTTTATGTTTAAGATGAGATCCGAGGGTAAAAAGCTGCAATGATTACAACTAGATAGGGGGTATTTTGGCGAAAGACATAACAATTATCACCCAGTGTGTGCATGATGTAATGCAAATAGCAGAGGCCCTGTGTTTTATATGGTTTCAATCACACATGCTGCGCTTTAGTTTAGAAGACGAGTTGTGTTGTCTTATTTCAGATATCAGTGGGAAGTTGAGCCTGCTGTTAAATGACGTCTAACCTGAATGCAACAGCTGGAAGGATATTCGAGTTGTTAGTTTACAGAAAGAAACAATGAGCTGTTAGAGCAAGTCTAATCTGTCAAAACAAATCCAGATAATATGCATCTTAAAATGCATACTCTGAAAACTTCAAGTGAAAAACGTTTCAGATTACTATATTTGATCTTAGATAGCTTTGAAGTTACAAAAACACAACGTTTCTTTTAAATTTGCACCAGTCACATCCATATTTTAAACAGACTTCCATGAGGAGCAGCTTTAAATTGTATTCTGTCTTTGAAAGATCTTGCAATGACATTCATTAAAAAGAGCTTGCCTAAAGAACTTTGCCATTTCTAATAGATAGCAAAAAATATTAAGCTCATGATGAAAAATTTTGTCCACATGCAAAAGCAACAATGTGGTCCAGACAATGTCCAGACAACTCAAAGTTAATGACATTCACCAGCTTCAATCAACCACGGGCCAAATAACCACTGGCAGCAGAAAGTTGGGAGGACCCTGAAATAAACTTTTCTTAGCTTTGGAGTGAGCAATGGAAATGACTGCTAATAAGACTGAAGGATACTTAACTTGAGTGAAGGATATTTAACCATCTGCAACAAAGCAATGTGATATGTGAATTGCTTCCTGTATGGGTGGGGATGAACACTGAAGCCCCATCATGTAACCTGCATGGATGCCTGATATGCAACTTTAATTTAATTAGGGTGTCTGTCCTGTCATTGCAGAAAGTTGAACTTGCCGTTTGATTTGTGCTTTTGGTTTCCAGTGCACTGTCAGTGTGAATGCTTAAACTACAAGGAAATCTGTTACTGGTGTGAGAACATTAAAATGTATTTTGTCAATAGATAAAGGTAATCAGGAAAATGTAATTTAAAAAGAGTTACCTTTAGTTCGACAGTGTTGAACTCCTATACTTGAAGACTATATTTCAAGTTGAAAAAACACCCCGACCTTTGACAATTCATCAAGTCATGTATAATGTAAAATACTATACACAACTATGAAAGCTATGAATATTCAAAATTTAACTGGAAAGTCCTTTCCTTTTTGGCGTTGAGCTGCTTTACCTTTGAATGAATACAGTACTGACACCAGGCACTTACTAAAAAAATCCCAGCCATACAGCAGGCCGTGGACGCCTGTTGGAAACCTTTTAGTGTTTGGGGAACAACTTATCTCTGTACCTTTTTTTTAATTCTCTCCATCTCTCGGTTTGAAACGAGCTTCATCGCTGACTCACTGTCGGATTGCAGTCTGCAGGCTGGGTTGGGCAGGTGGGAGGGGTTTGATGTGAGTGCTGTGTTTATCCGGGTGTCGGGGTCACTGTGTTCCCTCAGTATAATGGAGGAAGCCATTAGCCCAGCCAGCAGGCCGCATCATAAAAACGTCAGCTGGTACAAAGAGACGAGATGGATCATAACGAGACGAGACTCCTGCTGCTCTCCCTCTCTGTCTCTCTGCCTCTCTCTCTCAGCCTCACTGATAGCCTCTGTCTCTCTAATTGACTATCTCGTTTATTTTTCTCTCTTTCTCCCCCGTCTTGTCGTTATCCCTCTCATTTTTCTACTCAGGCGCTTTCTTCTGGTGCGCCTCTTTTCCCCCCGTGTCTCCCTTTCGCTCTCTCTCTCTCACTCAGCGCTTAGAGTCTCTCTAAGCAGGAGGTTGATTTTGTATAAAGCGGCAGTCTGGCTGTATGTAATGCTAAGTGGATAGGAACACACACTCACATAAATACACACTAAACAATGCAGACAATACAACATGACTTGATATGGAATCATCTCAATCAGATTTAGGCTAAAACATTTTTTTTTTTTTTTGGGCTTACACAAATCTCCGTAGAGGGAAGGAATAAATTTACATGTACTGATATTAGCAGAGTTAAATCCTGGACTGCAGGTTCATGGTGAATGATGGTCAAGTAACGGTTAATCTTTTTACACAGGAGTGTGGCTGCTCCTCTCGGATCTGTGGGGAGCTCTGGGAGCGTCATTCTATTGCAGTGGTTCCCAAACTTTTTTTGCTGGGCCCCCCTTTGTTTTACAAGAAAAATGTTCGCGCCCCCCCGTGTGCACGCGCACACGCACACGCATGCACACATCCTCCAACCACACACACCCATATTTTTCTCCATTGCGGTTTATTTCACACCTCAAACATTTAGTAAAAATTAAGCAAATACAAGTAATCTGCAATAAATTACAGGTAGCAAGAAAATAAACTACTAACTAATTTACGCTACGTCCGCACCTACACGGGTATTTTTGAAAACGCAGCTGTTTCGTCCACACGTAAACGACGTTTCGAATCACCGAAAACTGAGATTTTTTCAAAACTCCTTTTTTGCGTTTACGTGTGGACGAGGAATACAGAGTTCGTCACGCAACGTCAAAGGTATGTGCCTTTTTTCACGTCACGCTGTGCGCCACGTTATTGTTTGCAGGAGATGAATTGTGGAATGGTAGATAGAGACAAAATACTGTTAATCTGACTATCTGCAGTTTTTACACGCTTACATATACACACGCAGTTAATGATTTGAACCGGGGGAACAAATCGTGGCAGGATCAGCCTGCTATTATTTGTATCCCACTGTAACTTTACTGTATAAAGTATAGTATAGTATGTATATCTCCAAAATGTCAGGAGTAGTTAGTCATTACAAGAAGTGTTTGTGAACCAAAAAACCACGAATGTGGGATCCTGTTTGTCCGTGATTTAAACAGCCCAGCGCCGCTCCCGACAGAGGGAAAGCAATTATGAATGAATGATGAATTTTTATGAATTATTATGTCTATTTTTTTATGTTTAAGGACAACAGATGGAAATTAGCCTTTGGCTATAATCTGGCATGTTTACATTCATGTAATTTTTTTTTTTTTTTTACATTTATGTTCATTAACATGCACTGTCCTAAATAAATAAATAAATAAATTCTGCAGGGGAGACCTACCTCGGCACTTGTGCAGGTGAAACCAAAGGGCAGATATGCTTCACCATATTTTCTAGTCTTTGGCTTATTTTTTTAAATTTTAAATCATGCTTTTTATTTGTTTTTGTTTCTAATGTCTCTGTAAAGCACTTTGAATCACCTTGTTGTTGAATTGTGCTATACAAATAAATTTGCCTTGCCTTGCCTTGCCTTAGAATGAAGTTGGTTTGGAAGCATATTCAGCGATGCTTCATCTCCTGCTTTGCGTTTCTGTGGGCGCCCGTGCTAGCAGTGTCCAAGCATTTTGTTTTTTTCCCCCCTTTCCATCTGGCGCCCCCCTTGCCATGGCTCTGCCCCCCCCCAGGGGGCGGGCCCCTCACTTTGGGAAGGTCTGTTCTATTGGATTCCATCCACAATCTGGACCGTATCATACAGACGCGGAAGGTTACATTTTGCGTTACTATGAGACGCCTTGGGACGTGACAAATCGTTGGTATGTTACACGTTGTGAATGAGGACGCTCTCCAACATGGCTGGCTTGGTTTTGGAGCACTTTTTGAGAGTAAAGTTATTAGTTAATGCTACCAAACCTAGTTAGCAAGCAAAATCTATAAAGGCATAAAGGCCCAAAGAAAGTCTCCCTGACTATTGTTGAATAGCGTTACCAATGGATCTATTAGCTATATGCTAACATTTCAAAGTTCTTAGCCACTAGTTTCTTTCAAACCAATAATCTGGTAAATGTGTTTTTCACTATTAAAACAGGCCTTATAGTACTGTAGGGTCCCTAAAAAGGTTACAAAGTTTGTTACTAATGTGATAATGTTATCTGATGTGATTTGACACATTTTATGTTCCAGAACTTTCTTTTTGTTACGTATGCACAGTCTACTGTAAGTGTATTTTTTTAAAACACCATCCATCCATCCATTCGCTTCCACTTATCCTTTTCAGGGTCGCGGGGGGCGCTGGAGCCTATCCCAGCTGTCACTGGGAGAGAGGCAAGGTACACCCTGGACAGGTCGCCAGTCTGTCACAGGGCTGTTTTTTAAAACACAATTTTGAAAATACACAATTTTTCCACATTAAAAACTGCAGTAAAAGATCCTGAGCTCGCATTCACCCACCCACACACACCTGATATTCCTCATGAGTCTCGTGAGCTCATGCACTGAGCCATAACTAGGTATGTGGATCTTGTAAAAAATGCCATAATTTATTTTTTAATAACAGAGAGAGAGGATATTTATACAGAATGTAAAGCAGCCCAGATATGAACAAGGTGTGTTTACAAGGAGTAGGGTGGAGTTCGTATTTATGCAGGTACCTGTGTGTTTTCTTAATATCCTTATATGTGTATTTCTCTGAATATTGTCAGAAAAAAGTATGTGCAAAACTTGTGTGTGTGTTTGGATTAGTGCGTATATTGTTTGTTTGTGAGTGGAGTACAGTGAGTGTGTGTGTCTTGATTTTTAGACTGGCTCATGAAGTGTGGCATTTTGGTGTCTGCTGCTCTCTGCATGCATAATGAATAGCCAGGTGTCGAAGGGGGTCACACACACAGGCACGCACAGACGCACGCACAAACACCAGACTGTCAGACAGAAACAGAGACCCTCAAAGCTTTTCATACACACTACCGGACACACATACTGTACCTGCATATGCAACCACAAACACCACCATAAATTCACACATAAACACAACGACCGACATTCACCTACGCACTTAAATAGTGAGCGGTCAATCGTTTGTACGCACACGCACACACACAAAATGGGCTGGGTGTCAGGATGTTCCAAAGGTCACGGTTGTTTGTGTGGAGTCCTGTAGCAGATGTGGAGACTCTTACTGACAGGAAGTCAAAACCTCCCACACTAAACTGTAGAAGAGCAACTGATGGGTCAATTACTGCAAAGGTCAATGGGGGAGGAGGGGAAGGTGTACAGGGGCATGAAGTGCAAGGGTGGAGGAGGATAAGGAAGGAGTGGAAGAAAGGCGATTACAGGAAGTGGATGAGAGGATGGAGGAAATGGAGAATGGGGAGACGGAAATAGAAAAAAGTCAAACGGAGGTTAAGAAAGTAAAGAGTTAGGAGTGGGAAAGGAGAATCAACTGAGGAGGAGAAAGCGAAAGAGGATTTAATATAGTGCATGAACCAAAATAAAGGAAAAGACGAAGAGGAAAAAGGTAAGGAAACAGGAAGGTGGTGTGAGGGGAAAAGGGTAAAGGATAGGAAGTAGAGGGGAAGAAAGGGAAGGACACAACATGAGGTGAGAATGAACAAAACAAGAAAGACAACAAACACGGCAAATGGAAAAGAAGTTAGAAGAAAAACAGAATTTAACTGAAAAGAGGAGAAATATAAGTTGGGGAAAGGAAATGGAAATGAGAGGAGAAAGGATAAAAAAAATGAATGCATAATGCAAGCACACATATCAAAATCATGTGATCAGAAATCATATCTAATTTTCCTTCTTCCTTTTGAAAAGAAATATTAAAAAGGAAGAAAAAGAGATGTGTACAGGATGAGGAGGGGGAAGAAAAAAGAAAGAAACAAGAAAAAGTGCTAAAGTGAAAGAAATTAGAGAAAAAAGAGAGAGGAAGACAGAGAAAAACTAAAACCAAGGAGGGAAAAACAACAAATGAGGATATTGTCAGATGGAAAAACAGAAAGAGTATGGAGTCATAAGTAGGAATACTACACACACACACACAGACTCACACATACACAGAACGATCTTCATTACCTGAACCAATGCAGAGCAGCTACACAGAGGCCAAAATCAATAATTCTCTGCTGTTCCAAACACTGCGAAACACACAAATACACAGACACGCACGCACGCACACACATAGGCTGCAACACACAAAACAATTACAAAGTAAAAAGTCACATAGGCATGGATGCACATACACACTCGCACACAGTCTTCTAGAGAAGGATATTCATTCATTAGTGTCAGTCAATAGGAGAGAGAGTAAAGACAACCTAAACACGCACATACAACCTTGCAGAGAGAGAAGCATATCATGTACTGTATATGTTGTGTGCACAAGAGGGACAGTCTGATTGAATTGCTGTGTGTGCGTATGGACATAAAAACCTCACTTTGCACTTCTATTTAAGCAAAGTCTGTTTTGTGTTTTTGACCTTCACACTGAGGATTTGTTGACCTTGTCTTCATGTTTTATTTCTATGACATCCACATTGTCAGGTTTGATTTTATCTGTGTAATAATGAGACTGTGAGCAGTTTTCTCACTTGGTTGGATAATTGTGTCCCTTATAACGGCCAGTGTGGTCAGTCAGAATTAATATAAATGAACAAAAACAGTCTAGAAATCTATTTTGGACAGGGTTTCCTGAAAGTATCACACAGAGGCAATCACAAAGTTAAGGTTCTAAAAATAAATGAATAAATAACAAGAAGTCAAACGGAGGATTAAGGGTTGTTCATATAATATTTGTACCTCCACACACGTGTTAAATGTGATTTAGTATGATGCTGTCTTTTGCAGGGCTGTGTTACAGGAAGTATACAACACACAGCCCTGAGAGCTCCAAAACAACCCAGCACACACTCACACACATGCACACATTATCTGGTGTATACGTTTTGGTTCTGTTCATTAAAATGCATGCGCCTCTTCAAAGCGCTGCCGACAATGATGCCATCTGCTGTTGTGCGGAGAGGGCATGTGTGAGCACACACATTAGACGTGCTCATGTGTAGAAACACCCATACATACACCTTACCTTTATTCACTCACACTCAACTACAGTCTCGCCCTGCGTGTACTCTTGTTCTCAGGTAAATATGGTTGTACTGTAGTTCTTACAGCACACACAAACAGTGAAACGCACTGTCGCCCCTAGAAATTTCAGACAATTTGCTTTCATCTTTGGGTCATTCCTACAAGCCCAAATGTCCCCTTTAAAAGCAAACGCTCCTCTTCTCCTTTAAGTGCGTCGCACAAAGGGGCCATTTCAAAGGCAAATTCCACTTAGATTCACAAGTGCTGTGTACACTCTGGTACTCCAGGCAGAAATTCATCAAAGCTTAATGTTCCCTTCACAGAAAAATCACTTAGCGCTGAAGCTAGCCGTGTGTGAGTGAGTGTGTGTGTGACAGAGAGAGAGAGACCGTGGTGCGTTTCTGCAGCTTTTGCAAGTTGTTTGATAGCAGTTTAAAGAGCCACACAGTCGCTGCAATGCTGCTAGCTGTAAGCCTGATACGCCTATGTTTGCGTGTTCACTTTCATTTGAATAAAAATGTTCGTTTGAAGACACAAAGATGAGCTTTTGTGGAAACTAAATTGGGCAGTAAAGCTGTTGCTATGGCTCCGCTTGCACTGGCAGCTTTTTGGGTGAAAAGAGGTAATCTGGGTCAAAAATCAATCAATCAATCAATAAAAAAAACTGTTATTATGCAAAAACTTCAAAATTATGTTTTATCTTTAAATGACATACAATGTCCAAGGGTAATAAAAAATGTAGTGAGGATCAGAAAGACAAGAAAAAAACTTAAAAAGGCTTTGTGCTGAAATTAGCACAGGGGAAACTGGAGGAAGAAACTGGTGAAACAATATTAAAAGCTTTATATATTTTTTTCTCCATATTAGAACAAACTTAATGCGAGTTTTCATTACCAAAAAAGTAATTTGTGAATAACTTCACTGGGATTGTCAGAGAAATTTAAAAGATGCCTTTATCAAAGGTATCTCTGATAAAGCTAGGTGTTTGTAACTTTATCTATTCAGAAAGAATCTTTCTCACTTTTAATTTAAAAGTTTTAACAAAACTGCAATATTTTTTGATGGAATCCATAAAAAGTTGAAACTCATCTGAGTGCTTAATTCAGGGGTTTCCAACTCCAGGTCTCAAGGGCCAGTGTCCTGCAGGTTTTTGATCCAACACAGCTAACACAGACTTAAACGGCTAAATTAGTTCTCCAGAGGCCTGATAATGAACTAATCATTTGATTCAGATGTGTTGACCCAGGGTGATATCTAAAAACTGCAGGACAGCGGCCCTTGAGGCCTGGAGTTGGACACTCCTGGTTTAAATCATTTAAAGCTGGAATTATTGACTGTAAACTAAAAAGAATGGATGTAATAACCACTTCATGGTTATTACATCCATTCTTTACAAACTTTACAAAGTTATATTTTTGATGTTTTGAAGTGAGCATTTTTTAAATACAAGCTAGGCCCTCCCAAAGGTATACTGTGCTTTATCCTCCCTTTTGACTTTAATGAAGAACCTAAATGTACAAAATAATCATCGTTTTGCATCCAGTATAACTTTGAACCATCAACTGAGGCAATAAACACATCAGGAAAGCGTTTAGTGAAAGTACGGGTCAAGAGAGCTGACTATACAACTGGACCTTCCCTGTTGACCATTAGATATAATGCACAGGGGTAAGAAAAGCACTTTTGCCGCAGTCAGTGAAAAATCACAAGTGCCAAAATCATAACAAATGAAGTAAAAAGAAAAAAGAAGTTTATATCAAACAGTTCTTTAACACACAAAGTTAAACTTAGCGTCTTTCACATCCAGCAGTCAGGTCTACTCTCATCTCATCCGCAATATTTACATTTTACACAGGCGCTGCTTCAGTCAGCTAAGTAGGCAGTGCTTCGGTTTTGCCGACACAGTGGGTCAAATGTCTAGAATGAAACAAGGATTTATTCTGTCCAGAGTTGGGCTGTACCATTCTACCACTCTATGGTGGTTTTTAGGACAGTATAACACAGTTATATTTATATTTATAGTTTATTTATTTATATAGCACATTTAATTACAACAGGGTCCCAGCATTGCCTAATGAAGTGGCAAACCACCTCTAGATTATGTCAAGCCAGTGCAATCCGGACTTGCATTCTCCTGAGGATTAATTTTATTTCCAATAAACAATGTCACCACTTTGTATTTAGCTTACGCATCATTTGCAGCTAACTGAACTCAAGTTACATCTGTTCTCACACAGGTTCTGATTTTCTTGCCAGACAACTGTTTCGGTACAACACGGTGAATCAAGCCAGTTTCAAACCCTTTTCTGTTCACTAAATCAACTATAATCACATATTAAACGTCCATTTCGACAGAAAATCTTAAATCGTGAGTTGCTAAAGCTACACTAGTCATTTGCAGTCAACAGTTCTTAAGTACACAACCAATGTTGCTTCATCTGTGAAAAACAAAGTTGTAAGAAAGAAAAAGAGCATAATCAAACCTATTCCAGTATGCATGAATGGTGAAAAAACGGAACCACAGGCTTATTCTTAGTGAGAGAGAAAAAATCCTTATCCAGGTTTAGTAGACTTTAGCATAGGTTTAACTTTTCAGACACAGGAACCACATCCCTTTTTTGTAACCTATGGCTGCAATGCAGCATACGTGTACTAAGGTTGACCTTTTACAAAATGCAGTCTAATCCGTTGTTTAGGTATGGAGAGAGAGGAATCAATTAGTAATGCTTTCCATTAGTAGGAACCAGCTGCCCAGAGGGTAAATACTTCTTTACGGATGTAGTGGTAACCTGTAATTTTATTGCTTTGCATATATTTGTATGTCTGAGCTTAATTATGATTTGATGTGACCAAGTGTTCAACTGGAAAGTTCTTCTCAGGCTTTGATCCATCAGAAACAAATAATCAGTGTGTCAGTTAGCAGCAGCTCAGTGGTCTGAGATGTTGGCTAAGTCTCTGCAGGTGTGGCTTATAAGATACCATGATTCAAATAATCAACAAGCAAAAGAAAAATAATTATACTTGTGCTAGGACACGAACCAACTACACTACAAAGAACATTTTTAATTTGAGTTTTTATATTTCAGATGTTTTATTCCTTAAACAAGCTTTTCTTGGTTCTTAATGATTTCTTTTTTTTTTTTTTAAATACACAGAACCACACATGTTTCCAATGTGTATTCTACCTTTGACCGAGGTGTTGGGCGGAGGTCCCTCAATTCGCAGGTTCCACGGTGGGTCTCCCTGGTTGGCGAAATCCCTCATCTTCAGATAGCTGATGGTGAGCCGGATGATGGAGGCCTTGTCCAGCTGGCTGGTGATGGCACCTGGCAGTGGCAGCATCTTGGCCAGTTCATAAAACTCAAAGTTCTCTTTTCCCCGACGCGACCTTGCCGCGTCCCGTGACTTCTCCTTCCTCAGAGCCTGCAGCCTGTAAGGAGTAAAAAAAAAAAAGTTAAAAGAAATCTGATCACATGAAAGGGTTGTGCAGAACGTGATTTTCAGTAATCATCGGTGATGGGAATAACGGCATTACAAGTAACGGCGTTACTTTTTTCAGTAACGAGTAATCTAACTAATTACTATTCCTATCGTTACAATGCCGTTACAGTTACTAACAAGAAAATGCGGTCCGTTACTATTTTTCAACAAACAGACGGTTGAAGCTGTGTTCAGCTCACCGCATCTTATATCAGTTCCACGGAAGTAGCTGTAAGTAATCTGGACGCTACAGCTTTAAGCAGCGGCGCACGCTCCCGCGGACGGTAATCACCAACACTGTCTAGCACAACACCTGGAGCTAAGGGGGCAAAACAATCACATGAGTGCTGCTGTTTGACTGAGGAAGAATAAAGTAGTCGTGGTAAGCCAATCACATGACCACTTAAAGACAAAGCAACAAGGTGATATATGCCAGTTTTTAAATTGTGTTGATAGGCCACGTAAAACCAGAGTCATGATAAACAATATATACGCGGCGTTTTTTCCTCAATAGTTTCGTCACGTTTACTGTCTAAGGACAGCGCAGCGAGCGCTCTCTGCTTATGAGCAAAAAAACCCCAAACAAACAAAAAAAAAAACCAAAACAGGGGAAGTGTTAGGAGTGACGTTTGTGACGGTTAGCGTGTTTGGAGTGTGTAGTTCATGTGTTGTCTCGTGTAGTTAGTGTGTAGTGTTGTGGATACTTTAGTGTTGTGTGTCAGAACAATGAGGCGACTGCTGTCTCCAGGTAGAAACAGGAGTGATACACCTGCTGCTGTCAGACCTGCAGGCATCAGGCTGTGATGTTCTCCTTTATAGTGGACAGAAATTATTTTTTTGGAGTGGCACAAATAATTTGTGTGGCATCTTATTGAATAAAGAACAGCTGATTGTTCTGTAAATAGTTTGAAATGGTTATTTAAAAAAATCAAGGTAAAAGGTAAATGGATACAAATAACTTTGTTGTTTGCAAAACTTGTGCATAGGATTTTAAAATTGACCATTTATATTTGCATTTAAAGTTATGAAATATGATTCATTAAACATGTTTGTGGTTGTTATAGTAAAAAATATAACTTTTTCTACTCTGATTTTATGTTTTTTGTCTGATTTTAGATCAATTGTGTTAATACAGTGTGTCAAAATGAAAACATGACTGTAAATTCAGACACATGAGGTTGTGCTGAAAAGGATGATACCAAACAAGGCAAAGTAAATCGTAAATTAAAGGTGAAATGTAGAGGAAACATCAAAAGTAGTTAAAAATGGCCAATTACACCCTGGACCCCAGAGGGTTAAACTTTTTTTTAAAGTAACGCAATAGTTACTTTTCAAGTAAATAATTACTTTTAGAATATTGTAACTCAGTTACTAACTCAGTTACTTTTTTGAATAAGTAACTAGTAACTATAATTAATTATAGTTGCCCAACACTGGTAATCATGTGTTACTGGAATAAAAAGCTTAATAAACATTCATAAGAGAAAAATGATAAATTATGCCCATAGATACAGTATGGTAACAAATATGGTGTGGTTTTAAAATGGTCTTCAAATAATGCTTTTACAGATACAGGAGCACTCGAAGACACACACAACACGTGTCCGCCACGGCCAGTTTCACCAACACTGCTTTAAACCTTATTTTTTTATCTTGAAGAAAAGGATGAGACATTTTATTTTCAAGTCACTTATATTATATTTCTATTGCACAAAATCACAACAACAGTCACCTCAAGAGACTTTATACTGTAAAGTAAACACTATATAATCATAGAGACAACCCCAACAATCTGACAACCCTGCATGAGCAAGCACTTGGTGACAGTGAGAAGGAAAAACTCCCTTTTAACAGGAAGAAACCTCCAGGAGAACCAGACTCAGGGATAGGAAGTAGGACTGGGCGATATATCGAGTTTTTTAAAAATATCAATATATTTTTATACGAGATATAAGATGTGACAATATCGTTTATATCGATATAGTATATATTACGTTATAATTATACTTGTGGAGCCACAAGTTTGCCTCTCTTTCGTCCACTTTTGTCTCTATGCAACGTTACTCTGCCTCGCCTCTCCCCTTCACTGAACACAACTCCCCCTCCCCCATCGCTTCACCTGCAGGCAACGACACGATGGATACGGCAAATCACCGTTAACGAGTTACCGCGGATCGCCCCGTGCGTGGGGCTGGACGGCGTCAACGTGTTAGCGAGCTAAGCGCGCTAACGACATACAGCCCCTGTGAGCTGCATGGCCTAAAATCCTTTCATTTTCTCAAAAATCGACAGTGCGCCTTAAGTATGAATTCTGGTTGTGCTTACTGACCGCGAACTGATTTTATGTGGTACACAGCGCTCAGCAATCTGTCAAAAAATGTTTTAGTACGACTTTGCAGCTGCACCGCTTGATGGATTGTCGGAACATTACGGCTACCGTAGTCTGGAGCCTCGCGGAGTGATACGTACTGTGCTTCAACGTAATATTACCGTATTGTGTGTATATGGACCACAAATGGCACCTGGAGGATTTCAAACTCCAGGCTGTCAGTCACACAGTAGAACTTTTGGGAACAGAGCAGCTGTGAAATCTGTCTTTGTTATTATGCTCAGCGTCTGTTAGTTTACATTTTGACTGCACAGTTGTGAGCTTTTTGTTATGCACAAAAACAACATTGTTTTCTTTTATTTATGGAGCATTATTATTAAATAAATGCTGATAATTTATTTTTGAGTAATTTCTTCATGTACATCTACGCTGTATGTTAATAAAAGTGCCTGTGTGACATCTGGGACACAGTGTGACTAAGAACTCTCTTTTTGTTCTTACCTTTTGGCTTTAAAAAAAATTATCGAGATATATATCGTATATCGCCGTCCAGCTAAAAAACATCGAGATATGAATTTGGGATCATATCGCCCAGCCATCTGCCTAGGGGTGAGGGAAGGGAGACAGGACACAAAAAACCTCTTTACACCTCTTCACCAATACAAGAGTAATGTTGCACAGAAGCTTACAAATTCATGACCATCACAAAAGAATATTATCAATTACTACCATTATTCTTGCTTGTTACACCCCTTAGGTTGCTTCCTTTGCTACATGACTGTGTGAAATCATGCAGCAGTGAGCTCAGAGTAACCAAAAAAAAAATTACAGCACACTCTGTGCTCTCTGATTAAAGCCATGAGTGAAAGAAAAAAATGCAAAATTGGTGTCCTGTGTTAAAATTCCCTTTTTTGTAGACCCCAGTCTCCTCCCTACATTATTATAATTACTACAGCCACCAGAGGGGTTATCTTTTAGAAGTCACTTCACAATAAAACAACTGTTCATAATAACCAGTTTAAAGTCACTTCTTGGGGGCTGTCTCTTGTCAGTTATATATTACCCATTTTAAAGTCTCTTAGCTCTTACCTCTTAACTTTATGACTTGTTGATTTCTTATTTTCTTTTGATTCCTATTTCCATATCAGGTAAGCTACTTGTGATGTATGCGACACACACACACACACACACACACACACCGTTTATGCTCTTGATCACGTTTTTATTTATAATAACAATGCGCCGTGACAGCTCGTCCTGGTCCAGCCCGCCTCCCCCTCGACTCTGCCGTCACTATATAGACACACAGAAGGAAAACACTCATGACACAATCGCCACGACCTGTGGCTCACCTGCCTCCCGGTACCACCCCCCTGAGCTCACCGCTCCACCCCTCCCCTGCAGCTACGCCAGGGACCACCCCTCCGCCACACTACTGTAGCGCAGTGCCCTTACTCCAAAGTTAGACTTTTACAGAAGATTGTCTCTGGCCCCTCTCTCCAGTTCAAACAGATTCTGGCCTGTGCCAAAGACAGCTGTTCTAATATGGTGACTGTCTGGTATAGCGACTGACACAGTAGCTTACTTTTTTGTAGCACCACAGCAGACATTTTGTCGGTCTTAATGGTTGTAGGTCTAGTTTGTAGGTTCAGTGGTGTTTGCCTTTTGATATGGTAAATGGAAATAAACTAAGATTCCACACTAATTAGCATTTGCACATTCTTCTGGGGAGGGAAATCTAAATACGTTCACATTAAACTGTCACATCTTCTTCAGTGAACGAAAGAAGGAAACTACACCAACAAAGATCACCCTCTTTGCTAATCCCATTTCCTCCCTCTTTCTCTACTTTTCTTCATATTAAAACTACACTTTCAAGCACCTTGCAATCTGTCTCTCTGTTTATTCCATAACTTTCTTTTCATTACTTTTCCTCTATCACTTTCCACCCTATTACTTTATATCAAAGAATGACTCTGTTTATTCTCTCCCTTTCCCCCTCTCTCTCACCCTTCAACAACAACAGTGACGACCATACTTTCCTGCAGCCTCTCATCATCATCGGACGCCGTTATGAATTAACTCGGCAATAAATCAGCTGCTAAAAACCTCTGTGGGCTTCCTGCCGGCAACACACACATACGCACACGCACAAAGACAGGAAGACAGGTGATTAATTTTTGCTGGAGCTAAAAAAAAAGTGTGAGAGAAAAAGTGTGTGTGTGTGTGTGGGGGGGGGGGGTAAAGAGAAGAAGAGGGATGAGATGGAGGGATAGCGGACAAACACTTTAGAGGAGGAGGAGTTGTTTAGGGCTAGGGATGAAAAATGGATGTCATCTGGCAGAGAGTATAATTTTCATACTGTTTGTCATTTATTTATCAGGGGGAACAAATAGTAAATGGAAAGAAGAGGTTGACAAAATACAGTACTTTTTCAACGTATGTAATCACTCCCTTTCTAAAAAGTTGCATTTTATTGATTTTTTGACTTTTAGTATTATTTTTTAACATTGTAACACATTCTATTTATAGCATTTGAGGTACAGCACAGCACTTTACAGCATAAATTAAATCATGAATGCTGTCAATTCAAACAGGTGCAAGCTAATGGCCTCATAAAAGAGCTTATCTCAATGCCAGTCCCATCAGCTGATGCCTCAGGTGATAGATTTCTACACTTCAAACAGGCAAATGTCACACAGAGAGCAGTATTTAACTTGCCTTGGCCTCCCCACAGCTGCAAGCTGCTTTGCAACACACCTTCACCCAAACTCATTCTTTCATGGTTATGTATGACTTCACCAATTCCATTTTTATCTTTAATGCTTATTCGGTTCCATGCATGCTCTCCTGACCATCATCTTGACTATACAGAACCATAAAAGTAAGAAAGGAGAGGCTGAGAAAAAACATTACCATGTATATACAGTACTATAGCCTTTGATATAAGTCAGCTTTTGATGTATCACAGTTGCTGAAAACCAATGCTACAGGCACGTTGTCACCATTTGTAACTCCAGCTATTAGTCAGCAGAGAAAAAGAGAAAAAAGGAAAATCCACTAAATGTTTTTGTGAGAAAAAAACCCACTACATTTACTATATTTACGCACACAAATCTGTCCACTGTGTGTATGAAGTCAGCACTGACGGCTGCTGGGAAAGCGAGGTGCAGCCAGGCAGACGGAATTTATTTGTTCCGCAAACTTTGAAAGCATTATGTTGACGGACGACAAATATGTCTTCATGTCTGTCTGCTGTTTGCAGCTGTGCCTGTGTAGAATATGTGTGTGTGTGTGTGTGTGTGTGTGTGTGTGTGTGTGTGTGTGTGAGTGTGTGTGTGTGTGTCAGTGGACAAGGAGGTGTGTTTGACCTTGACTCAAACAGACATATTTATCATGTACCGGCTGAGTAGGTAAATGCAACACTTGTTGTGATCGGGGGACGTGTGTGTGTGTGTGTGTGTGCATGGAGATGCTTGGGTCTTATAAACATGAAATGAAACTGTGTCGTAAAGTTCAGCCGGGTGACTTGATGGTGTTTTAAAGAGCTTGTCACGGCAGGCGAGGTGTGCGTGTGTATGTGTGTGTGTCATGTCGTAAAGTTCAGCGAGGTGGGTCGATGGCTTTTTAAAGAACTTGTCAGCTGAAAGGAGGAGATATGTGTGTTTGTGTGTGGGTGTGTGAGAGAGAGAGAGCGAGAGGGCGTGTGTGCCTGACTATTTTAAGAGCATGTAAGCAGAGAGCTCGCTGGGAAGGTCACTGAGTGGCTGAGGTTTAACTTTCAGGTCAACTGGGAGGTCAAACTGGCTATCAGTCATGTCACAGGACAAACTGTTGCCAAGCAGATTTACTGTCTGACTTAATTGCAGGTGACAGTATTATAAGCAGAGATGTGTTGGTAGGATGCTTGGTCTCCCAATTCCATTTCAACCATCAGAAACTACTTATGTAAGTCCTGAAACAATACAAAGGGTAATTTCAACTTCAAAAGAACAAGACGTCCACATCAGAAGGTAGATGTGTTGTGGTGGCAAAAGACTTTTGACCTATATGGCCAGAGTCTTGTCTGTGATGCTTTTAAAATGTAGCTTTCACTGTTTGGCCAGGTTTAGGCATAGAGGCTGATGTTTAAAATGATTTGAAACCTCACTAATACGTTTCCATAACTTTAGTTTAGACAGGAAGTGAAACTGAGCCAAGATACTGGCAGCTCGACTGATCTCCAGCTAGCCCAAATTAGCGCATGTTCCAGTAGATACCCTTCTCCATATTAAATTGACCAATTTCATGTGGATAAGACTGTTTAAGCTGCTTCCCTCTACAATCGCTGTTGCCGCTGCAAGCAACTTTCCAACCCACCCCTATGCAAATAATAGTCAGAAATATTTCCGATATTTCCAAGAGAGACCTGGTTATTAAAGGTGGTTACAGGGTACTTCTGAGCAGTTTCCTACCAGATCTGCATGGTTTTTCAAACCAGCATGGGACTATTTTCAAAACAGTATGAGACACTCAGACAAAATATAACATGCAAAAACCGAATAAAATATACTTAACACACCAAATGTTTCTTATTGTGTCACTATATTCCTCAGAGACCAACGTTTATTTTATGCCTGCAATCATTTGATTGAACAGAAATCCATTTTTTGTTCCATTTATATTTCACAATATAAACCCTGCTTAATTTTTCTGCTCTTTTCTGATATCTGAGTATCTGTTTACATGATCAGCTCATCCATCTGCAGAGGCCAAACTGAGAGGAAGAATATTGCAGCATGCACTTCACAAAAATAACATCCACACAGGAATGTCTCTGATGAGATAAAGAGAAACACAGCGAGCAATATGAAAATAAAGAGATGACGGCAGGAGATAAATGATTCAGGAGCGCCGTGAGGTAGACAACAGGGAAATCTGGGGAGGTTTGAGGTCCTGACCACTGATAGCCATCACAGACAACTGATAGAAATCTTTTTTATATATAAATAAACACACACACGTACGATGGGTGTTAAGTTTAACACTGCAAATGTAAGTTTGGTTCAAATGGACATTGTATAACAATTTTAAATTAACCTGTTTTTTGTTTTTTTTCAGATTGATTTAAAAACAATAAGAATGCCAGTAATTACAAAAATGCTAAATATCAGCCCTAGTACCGTATTTTCCACACTATAAGGCCGCACTTAAAATCCTTTAATTTTCTCAAAAATTGACAGTGCACCTTATAATCCGGTGCGCCTTATGTATGAATTTTGGTTGTGCTTACTGACCTTGAACTGATTTTATGTGCTACACGGCGCTTAAAAATCTGTCAGAAAATGTTTCACTATAACTTTGGTAAGCTATGAAGGCACACTGCTTGATGGATTGTTAGAGCATTGCGGCTACCGTAGACAAGAGCCTCGCAGAGTAATCTGGGTCCAAAACTCCGTTCACTTCAGGTCCCAAAGTCAAAACGAACACTCCGGCATCACTGAGAGTTAAAAACTGTCTAAATTCTTTCATCTTTAATAAAATGATTAGCGTTGTTGTTTTACCAGGTGTAACAATTGAGTTTAACATCCAGGCATCCATGAAAACAAAATTTATTAAATTTAACGGAGTTAGAAGTTAGCAGGAAGTTAGTTCGCTAGTTTCCACTTAAACATGATCTGACTGAGAGATTTCTGAAAAAATTAAAACGTACAGCTCTGCTATCACTTCTAACATAAATGAAGACAGGAAACTAAACAGCAGTGATTTTTGTAGGG
The DNA here is from genome assembly GCF_900408965.1 of Simochromis diagramma. Classification (NCBI taxonomy): domain Eukaryota; kingdom Metazoa; phylum Chordata; class Actinopteri; order Cichliformes; family Cichlidae; genus Simochromis; species Simochromis diagramma. Next base: position 20,157,402 of record NW_024387030.1, on the reverse strand, counting down.
TTACTGGTAGGGCTAGCTGGTATATAATGATGTACTACGTGATCGCTAGGGACACAGCTATGTTAGCATAACATAAACACAGTGAAGCTGTAGGATGAATGCTAACTTTTTTCCACTCGATAAAAGTTAACGGGATGGTTCCCAATGGTTAGGGACAAATCTGTAAACGGATCAAACTAAAGTCAGGAGAACAACTGAGATAATCCATCCACAATACGAGGTTAGTCATTAATATACTGCAACAACATGGGAATAGATCAGCTGCGAGAGAATTCAACAGTAATGAATCAATGGTACTGAAGTGGAGGAAGCAAGAAGAATGAGTTGAGTAAAGTTTGATTTATCTGACTGTTTAGTTTCGCTTAATGCGCCTCATACCCCGGTGCGCTCATGAATGCAAAACAGACCCGTTCATCTACAGTGCGCTACGGTAATCAGCCGGGCATTGGACAATCCCCATATGTCTGATTCTTACTACTTCCTAATACTGGTTCAGTTTGTGGAGGTTGCCAATGTCATTGTGTTTTATTATTTGACTTTAAAGTACACTCAGAACATGTTCCTAAATAAAGTTGTATTTAACAAAACAAATCCAAACATACTGCATGGTACATACTGCAATTGCAGAATTTAGAGGATTGGTAGGAGATCAGTGGGGTTTAAGGTGTGATGAGGCCATGCTGGTCTTCTGGAAATTTATTAGACTTAGTCTAAGGCAGGGGTGGGAAACTCCAGGTCACCCTGGGTCAACACACCTAAATCAAGTGATTAGTTCATTACCAGGCCTCTGGAGAACTTGAAGACATGTTGAGGATGTAATTTAGCCATTTAAATCAGCTGTGTTGGATCAAGGACACATCTAAAACCTGCAGGACACCGGCCATTGTGGCCTGGAGTTGCCCACCCCTGGTCTAAGGCCTTAGTCTGGGGCGTAGAGACTAAGGCCAGCAAGATTCTCCCTTGGCCATCCTGCTAGTTGGTGAGTGGTTGCTGCAAAAAAACCCCAATTTATCAGAAACTAATAATATCTTTCTAAAGTAAAGGTATGCCTATCTAACACATTTCAAATGACGCAACTTTTATGATGAACGGGAATGTTCGCCATTTTCTGATTTTCAGTATATTGTGAGTATTTGGAGACAAGTTGGAGTCTTCCACTCAAACTGCTAGTGACCAAAACAATGGAAAGAGATTTCCAGTGCAGCACCATATTTGTTTATTTGGTTTTTTTGTGGGGATAGGTTAATTGGATAATCCAAATTGCCACTAGGTGTGAATGTGCGAGTGAATGTGAGTGTGAATGGTTGTCTGTCCCTGTGTGTTAGCCCTGCGACAGACTGGCGACCTGTCCAGGGTGTACCCTGCCTCTCGCCCTATGACAGCTGGGATAGGCTCCAGCGCCCCCCGCGACCCTGAAAAGGATAAGCGGAAGCGAATGGATGGATGGATGTTTTTTTTTTTATAACCAGTTTCACACTTGTGACTGCCAGAAAGATCCAGCAGCCATTTGCCAACCAGTCACTGAACACACATTTTCACCAAGCAACTGCTTGCATGAAAGCAGGTTGTGAGCAACCACTCTCAGCCGGTTGGAGAATAATATCTTCAACCCAGCTGCAGTGCCCATTCTGCGTCAGGTTACAAAAATCAAGAGGTGCGCTACCTGTCTGAAGTGAGTCAAAACAGTGTTCTGCTGTGCAACAGGGCCGTAAAACGAACTAAGATCAAAAACTATTATAGAATGTAATGAAAAAAGTATCACTTTGTATGGATTACAAAGTAATATGCTTAGTATCAGGTAGCAAGTGACTCGAAACTGTAATTACATATAGTAATTGCTAAATGTATGTGTAGTGAAGAATTCACTCAAAACATCTGATTTAGTAAGTTATAGTGTGTTGGAAATGGCTGCTGTTTTTGAGGGTTTAAATGATCAAATTCTGACATATTATTTAAAAGGGCCAAAAATAGAGAAAGTGAAAGAATATGAATGAGGGACCAAAAAGGAAGGAGAGAAAGAGAGGGAGTAATAAAGCTAAAGAAAAGAAAGAGCTCTGTCTCCTCATCCTTATCTATTTAATCTTACTGTCCCTCTGTCCTCTGACAGTCTCTCTCTGTTCCTCTTGTTCCTCTCTCTTCTCCCTCATCTTTCAATTCAGCCATTCAGGTGACCCACAGCCGAGGTTCCACCCCGTCAACTCAGGCGAGGACGAGAACACACACACACGCGCGCGCACGTGCATGCATGCACGCAAGCACAAAAGGCCCTTCAGGAGGAGGGTAATTGCTTCCATTGCGATGGGAAAGGAAGGCAGAGAACAAGTGTCACTTTGGATTAAGCCCCGCCTGCTGACACAGCCATGGTGGTGAAACCCCTGCTCGCTATGTGTGTGCATGTGCGTGTGATCACTGATCAGGGGACTGAGTGCCAAATCCAATCTACCTACTGAGAGAGAGAGGGAGAGAGAGGAGGGAGGGGGAAAAGAGGTTGAAAGAAAGGCAGAAAAGGAAACTGAATATAAAGAGATATATGAAATACATTAAAGGGAGTAAACAGAAGAAAAAGAGTAGAAGGAGGAGTAGGAGTAGCGATAAGATGATGTCAAAAGGGGATAAAAGACCCAAACCCAAACTCTTATTTATAGAGGGGGAGAAGAAGGGCAAAAAAATGAATTAAAGAGGAGAAATAATGAAATAAGCAATAGGGCAACAATTTAGGTGGAATAATTTTCTGATAAATATTTAGTATCAAGCACAGGGAGGAAAAGATTCAGTGACCATACTGATTACGAAGATACAATAACCATGTCATCTGCAGAATTAAAACTAAAAAATTAAGGGATTAAAACTTGCTGTGACTTTGTGTGTGTCTGTGGCTGGGTGAGTGAGATGATGGTGTGGAGGAAGGGGGGCCTAAAAATGATTTTTCTACGTATGTTTGCACATATGTATACCCAACAACCAACCATTACGTGTTTAGTTAGTCCTGTTGTGAGCAAACAACAGAATGCAGCTCACTGTGTTTGTGTTGGTGTGTAGAGGCACTATGAAAACATGAACGACAAGAAGGAAGGAGAGAGAGAAAAATGCATGGAACAATGTGAACTTAGGAAAACACTCTCATGTGCAATCACTGTGTATTATTTCAATTCTATTCTATTTTATTTATACAGCACCAAATCACAACAACTGTTGCCTCAAGGCGCTTTAAAGTGTAACATAAAGACTGTTCAGTAATGCAGAGAAAACAGAGAAAATCCCAACAATTATGTGAGCCCTTATGAGCAAGCTCTTTGGCGACAGTGGGAAGGAAAAACTCCCTTTTAACAGGAAGAAACCTCCGACAGAACCAGGGTCAGAGAGGGGCAGCCATCTGTTGCAACTGGTTGGCGGTGAGGTGAGGAAAATGGGAAAAAGGGACAGCGGTGACATTATGGATGGGTTGCAGGCTTATCCACAAAGGTTGTGCCCCCTCAGTTGAATTCTAGTGGCATCTTTTTAGCGCTAAAAGTTTAATTGAGTCAATGAAAAGGATTAAAAAACACATTACTAATACGTTTATGCAGTAACAAAGAGGCTCTGTGTCTCTCATTTGTTTAGGCTATGTGCAATCATGTGTGAATGGACAAAGTCTAGGTAACAGTATTAATGCACTCTCACCTATTCTCCTGTTTTTTCAATGTTATTATTATTTTTTTGAATAAGTGCCTTCTCTCGCTGGTATGCCAGATACATATACCAACACAGCTTGGCTTTTCTGCCATTGCCACAAAGTCAGTGTAGTGATAGCAGATTATACTATTACATGGAATGAAACATTTAAAGATTAACCTCCCACTTCCTTCTTTTTAGTATAACCCCTGCATTATCTTTTTGAATAAACTTTATTCATCTATTAATGCACAAACAGAGTGGAGGATTTGTTTTTATGTCCATGGTTTGCTCTCCAAATGGTCACCAGTTAAATGCCCCGTATAGTGAGCAGACAATCCACACTGTCTGGCTGCTGGAAGTTAATGCAGTAATATAAAAGCTCACTAAAAATCCAATAGTTTTTCCTGGTTTTAAAGGCTACTGCCCTACTAGCATACTATATCATACAGACAACTGCCAGTTCGCAGATCACACCACGCTCATGAATTTGATTGTGTAGTGATTTGAGTAGTGTAAGTATATATCCATATGTGTAAGTATATAGCCATATTTTTTTTTACTCAATACTAAAACAGGACAGATACATTTAGCATTGCACACCTCCCTTTAAAACACTCGACAGTGACATAATAGCAGCAATGCATAAAGAGTTTTCCAGAAATACAAGATTATCAAGTCAATCTTAGCTCTTAAAGTATCTTATCATATATACTTTCTGCATACCGCTCGATTTTATTGTTTGAGGTATATTAAAAAAATAGATAGCAATGATGCCTCTATGAAGATACCCTGGCTTTACCTCCTACAGCTAAATACACACACACAGCATCATTTAATCATTCTCCACTAAGATTCTGTCAATGGAGGGATCAACATGAATTCCAACAGAGAAGTGGTGCTACATCTTACTATCCTAGAAAGAAAGTGTAACAGTGGGAAGAGTAGGCATAAGAAGAAGAGAGATATGGCAAGAATCGAAATAGCAAAGCAGCAGGAGCAGCATGAAAAAGATAACTATTAAAAACATTTAAAAAAAATTATGGTTTAATTTCTGGAGAGGCTTGATTTCATAAAACAAAAACTTAAGAAACACTATGACTTGTTTAATCATACTTCATTTTAATCTTCAGAAAACTAGTATTGTGTCAAATTTTGAATGCAGACACAAATGTTGTCTATGGTATACATTTACATTTACTGCTCAGATAAGCTTGCATTTGTTAACCAGAAAACAATAAACAAATACAAAAAATATGCATTTCTCTGCAATACACTATTCTTTATGATGATACTGGTAGTTAGTTTGGCTTCATTTAATTTTTCTCTCTAGAATATGTTCTATGGATTGATTCACGCGATAGGTGTCTGTGATGGAAGGAAGAGAGACTCAATGATCTTCTCAGCTGTTCTCACTATTAGTTTTAGGGTATTGCAATCTGATACAGTGCAGCTACCATACCAGACAGTGATGCAGCTGCTCAGGACGGTGGTGAGAATGGATGGTGGGAGATGGGCTTTTCTTAGCATCCGCAGGAAGTAGAGACGCTGTTGGGCCTTTTTTAGTTATGGAGCTGGTGTTGAGGGACCAGGAGAGGTTCTCCGCCAGGTGAACACCAAGGAATTTGATGCTCTTGACGACCTCCACAGAGGATCCATCGATGTTAAGTGGACAGTGATCTCTCTGTGCTCGACTGAAGTCAACAATCATCTCTTTTGTTTTGTCCACATTTAGAGACAGGTTGTTGACTCTACACCAGTCTGTTAGCGGTTGCACCTCCACTCTGTATGCTGACTCATCGTTCTTGCTGATGAGACCCACCACAGTCATTTCATTGGCGAACTTGACTGAGCAGGACTCAACTGTGCAGTATGACTTGCTACACAGTCATGAGTCAGCAGACTAAAGAGCAGTGGGCTGAGCACACAGCCCTGAGGAGCTCTCGAAGCACTTCATCATGATGGGTGTGAGTGCAACGGGACATTAGTCACTGAGGCAGGAGACTGAGAACTTCTTTGGCACAGGAACAATGGTGGTGGCCCTAAGGCATGTTGGGACAACAGCAGTGCTCAAGGAGAGGTTGAAGATGTCAGTGACATCTGTCTGGTGGTCTGCACATTCTCTGAGCACTCTCCCAGGGATCTTTTCTTCACCAGCATGTCATTCTGAACATTAAACCGTGCATAGAAGTTGTTCAGCTCATCTGGTAGGGAGGCATCACTATCTCAGGCAGATGTTATCTTCCTGTAGCGGGTGATGGCCTGGATGCCCTGCCACATCTACCGCGTGTCGCCGCTGTAGATTCTTCTGCCATGCACGTGCTTCACTGCTCTGATGGGTTGAGACAGATTGTCCCTCGCTGTTCCCATGGCCGCCTTGTCATCTGCTCTGAAGGCAGAGTCTCGAGTCTTTAGCAGCTAATGCACTTCTGCAGTCATCCACAGATTCTGGTTGGAGCGTATTATGACAGTCTTGGAGATAGTGACATTATCAATGCACTTGCTGTGTAGCTGTGGTTTGAGTATCCAAGGGGGTTCACTTGGTTCACACTGGGAATGTTTGTCTAAATCCAGCAAGTTTTCCCCCCTCGTCACAAAGTCCACATGTTGATGGAGTTTTGGATGCACTGACCTGAGATTTGCATGGTTCAAATCTCGATAACAAACAGTCCATTGGGGTGTGAGTTCTGCAGCTCACTGATTGCCCCGTACAGCTCGCAGAGCACTTCTATAGCGTTAGCGCTGGGTGGGATGTTCACTGCTGTAATGAGCACAGTAGTGAAATCCCAGGGTAAATATACAGTGGCTTGCAAAAGTATTTGGCCCCCTTGAATGTTTCCACATTTTGTCACATTAAAGCAGGCTTAGGCTACAAAAAGATTTCCCAAGCCTTGAACATCCCACGGAGCACTGTTCAAGCGATCATTCAGAAATGGAAGGAGTATGGCACAACTGTAAACCTACCAAGACAAGGCCGTCCACCTAAACTCACAGGCCAAACAAGGAGAGCGCTGATCAGAAATGCAGCCAAGAGGCCCATGGTGACTCTGGATGAGCTGCAGAGATCTACAGCTCAGGTGGGGGAATCTGTTCATAAGACAGCTATTAGTCGTGCACTGCACAAAGTTGGCCTTTATGGAAGAGTGGCAAGAAGAAAGCCATTGTTAACAGAAAACCATAAGAAGTCCCGTTTGCAGTTTGCCACAAGCCATGTGGGGGACACAGCAAACATGTGGAAGAAGCTGCTCTGGTCAGATGAGACCAAAATGGAACTTTTTGGCCAAAATGCAAAACGCTATGTGTGGCAGAAAACTAACACTGCACATCACTCTGAACACACCATCCCCACTGTCAGATATGGTGGTGGCCGCATCATGCTCTGGGGGGGCTTCTCTTCAGCAGGGACAGGGAAGCTGGTCAGAGTTGATGGGAAGATGGATGGAGCCAAATACAGGGCAGTCTTGGAAGAAAACCTCTTGGAGTCTGCAAGAGACTTGAGACTGGGGCGGAGGTTCACCTTCCTTGTGCTTCCTTGTGCAACGCTTTCGGCAACCCGTCCATCGGCCATCAGCATCAGACAACGCCGAAGACTAGAGGGCTTGTTTCCATAGCAACCACAGGATACACAGCACTTCCAGCAGTTCCTGCTCAGTTTTGTATGATGCTTGTAATTTAGGAGAGTTTGCCGTTGGTAAACACAGCCACTGCTTGTTCTGGTGTCCATGTGGCTCAGAAGTCCCAATGAAACATGTTTATATCATACTGTTAAGTATGACATGTTAAGTCTATTTGGAAACATGTCTGTCCTTTACATAGAGATTCATCCTGTCACCTCCCAATGAGCAAGATATTTTAAAGTTTTCACACTTTTCTATTTTAGCAACAGTTTTTATACATGTTTAAATATTTCCACAGACAGTAAAGACAAACCATTGTATGTTTATTCTATATATTTTTTTGTAAATGGTCTGGTTCTTATGTAGCGGTTTTCTACTCTATCTGAGCACTCAAAGCACTTTACACAACTCGCTCATTTGACCAATCACTTTTTAGTGCTATCTAGCTAACATTCATACACACATCCACACTCGGATGGATGCATCGGAGCTCAACCCAGGGTTAGTATCTTTCCCAAGGATATTTGGCATGCAGACTGGAGCAGACTAGGATCGAACCACCAGCCTTCCGGTTAATAGATGACTTGCTCTACCACCTAAGCATGTCATTTGCAGCATTCTGTTTGAGTTTGCAGATACATTTCTTACTTTTACAAACAAGCTTTAGTAATGTGCATGCCATCATATATTGTCCGCGATGAACACCTTTTATGACAGCCTTATCGTAATGCTTTTTATCTCCTTTTGTCTTTAAAATGGAAAATTGCATTTGCATTTGATAATCCCTAAAAATGCAGATTTGAAAAAAAGGGACTTAATATGTATTTTGACAAATAAAACAGCAACCATATTCACACTGAATTATTGAGTTTATATACATAATATATTACATTTCGTAATATATTACGTATAGATTTTTAAAACCCGTTAATTTCCCCTGTCATTTAGCCAATGATATCATTTATTTAATGAATGTTTATAATGTCCATTTTAGCTTCCAGACATTTAGTCATTTAATTTGACAACAGCAGTTATCTCCTTTTGAAGTAAACTTTAATGCGTCCATTCATTAATGCACAGCACAGCACAATTAAGCAAAGCTCATATGACTAATATGATAATGAACCTTATGGGGTAATAATGTGAATTTTATGGATATGAGTTGAGCGTATTAATTACTAAAGATGAATGGTTACGAGAATTAATCACAAAATCCAACTTACATAAATGCAGGGTAGCAAATTACAACGAGGCATCTTGTAAGAAACAGAGTTTTCAGTGTCAACCATTAATAAAAACAAAACAAATACACCCAAACTAAACACATTAATGAACATGGCCTCTATAATTCATGTTGGAAAATCAATCAGGTGCTGCTTGGGTATCATATTTCAGTTTAATCTGCCAGCTGAAGGAAAATAACAAACAATTTTCTTTAGTGGTGTTCCTGCCATTCATGTAAGGCTTCATCCATAGTACCGTCTATGGAGTTATGACTCAGATTAGTTACATCTAACTATAGTGGTATTTATCGAGTAGATATCACTTTATACCCACTCCATAGGCTAGTAGGCTGGAGTATACTACAGCAGCACAAAATATTTCCAATACTCAAGTTCACAAAGCTGGTATGAGCAGAAAATTAAGGGTGTAGAGGTCTGGGTTGTTGATGGAACATGTCTGTCTATATGACATTAAACGTGTATCCTCCCGCAAACCTTCAAATAAAGCATTTAGTTGCTTAGTGTTGTTATAGATGGATGGCAAAGAATGTGAATTGAGATTTTACAGAATTCTCCAATGCCGCCTTTTTATCTGGGACCTTTGTGCAACTTTCAAAACTGGTCATTTTATTTTATGCCTGCAGTAGATTCTGAATTGATAATGTGGGTTTATTTTCTTATCCTGTACCAAGTAAATATTTTCCTTATAGCATTTATCTTATAAAATTGCAATGCCCTTTCCTAAGATGGAACTTTGAAATAGATAAAAGTTCAATTAACCCTCTCAAGGCAGGCGTTGCCGATTTGCAACAGTTAAAAAACTAACAACCTGATTACCCCACATACATATTTTATGAGTTTTTTTTACTCAGAGGTACCACTGCAGGACTTGGTTGTGCATTAGCAACAAAAAGTTTAATTTGAGCCTGAGAGGGTTAAATTACACATTGGACTGTACAGGACACAAACTCATCTGTAGATATAGTCATATGAAAAACTAAGAAAACCCTTACTGTTTCCACAGAAATCATGAAGGTAAACAACACCTGCTAATTCAATGCACTCGATTAACTGATCATCAGCTAGGTTTTGGCATTTTGCTGGTTTGGAGCATTTGGGTGTGAATTAACAAAATCCCGAAATGTTCCCAGGAGCAGACGTCCCACCAAATTCACCCCGAGGTCAGAGAAATTTCACAAAGAGCTACATCTCAGACTGCACAGGCCACAGTTATTGGATTAAATGTTAAAGTTCATGAGAGTACAACTAGAAAAATGCATCTTTCACCATCTTACAATGCTCTGATTGCAGCCATTTCCCCAACTCTCTGTGAATGGTATTCATGTCCATTGATCAATGGTCTCTGATCAGTGGTTGTTGATAGAATAGAATAGAATAGAATAGAATAGAATAGAATAGAATAGAATAGAATTCAACTTTATTGTCATTGCACATGCACAGGTACAGGGCAACGAAATGCAGTTTGCATCCATCCAGAAGTGCTTTAGTGATATAGATATATTACAATATATATTAGCAATAATATAGATATGTGAGTATATTACAGAAATGGGTCTATTATGGAATGTTATAATGTACACGGTATGAAGTATGTTGTGAATATTCTATAACTATAAGTATGTACAGGCTGTAGTGAGTACAAGCTATGTACAGGCTATGAAGAATATGAAATAAGTAACTTTACAGAATCTGAGATATACAGCTATACAGAAATGGGAACTATGCAAGTTGTAAACAGTTGTAGGATTAAAGATTATCGAATGTACAGAATGATTATTTACACAGAGCTATACAGTAGTGCAGTTGATCAATGGTCATGACAATTTGCATATTAGTGGTCAAGGAACTGACCTCACAGCCCATTGTTCATTCAGTGGGCTTGTTGCAGTCGTTGTGCAAAGGTGCTATTTATAAAGTTGGGGAAACTTGAGACTGAAGAAGCCCCACTGAAAACGTTACGTTCAGATGAACAGAATCAAATTTTTGTGATTTCTTTACGTGGATGATTGAGCATGCATCAAGACAAAGAATGTTGCAATGGCACAGTTAAAACCACAAGCCAACTGAAATAAGTGAACTGTGCATAAAACAATACCCATGAGACTACATTATCTTCTTCATATGGCTGTAAATGCAAAAAAAATCTACAACAATACTGTTTCCCAAGTACGTTTAAAGACAGAGTCTATATGCCACATATAGACTATGTTGCTCCTACATACTGGCACATTGTCTCGGACAGACAATGTGCCAGTATGTAGGAGCAACATGAGAGTTACCAGCAGGTGGTTAGAGTAGATGGTAGCAGTACAAACTACTCAACTCTCACAGCACAGACCAAGTTAGGTTTGCTGCCACACTCATCTCTGTGGAAAGATTTGGGCAAGGTTTAGGTTAATCGATTTCATCGATTTCACGGATTTCACTGATCTCACTGATTTTTACTGAATGAAATGCTTGAATAAAAGCAAAAGGAGTATTCAGAAGATCAACAAATGAAGAAAATCTAACTTAAACAATGAGGTTATTGATTGACAGGGAAGAGCAGACCACAGATACTGAAGGGCAGTGCCAGGGATGATGAAAGAGGGATGCAAGAAGAGGAGAAGGGCGAAGCAGCTGCACGGGAAAGTTTAATCATCTTCACCTTTACCTCCTCTGACCTTGCCCTCTCCCATTCTCTCTTTTTCTTCTTTGCTGTGATCTTTCTTTCTCTTCTTTTGAGATTTGTTGTTTTCCTCTCACTTTCCTTTCTGCCTGCTCCTGTCACCTACATTTCATTTCTCCCATTGCACCACTCTCTTTTCACTTTCTTCTTTCTGCTCAGCACCATTTACCCTCCGCATCCATGCTTTTTCCTCATCTGTTCTTTCCTTTTCTTCTGTCTTTTCCTTCCCTCTCCCTTACTTCATCTTCTTTCTTCTCTTTCCACCCCCAGTATTTGCTCTGCTCTCCTCCCACTTTTCTTCTTACGTCTCCCCCCAGCACTTTTCTTTCCCCATCTCTCCTCTCATGCTCTCCTTTGTCTCAATCCTATTTTCTTCTTTCCCTTTCGCTCATATTTCCATCCTCCTTCTCATCTCCCTTTCCTCGTTCTATCTCCCCTTTTCGCCTACAGTATGTCCTTACCTCCTCTCCTTTATTCTCCCCATATCCACATGTCCTCCCGTTACTCCTCCCCTCTCCTCCTCCTCCTCCTCCCTGGAATCAGTGGTGTGGAACAGTTCAGTATTAGCTCTGAAATTAGCAGCAGTCCCTCGTTAAAGACTTGGCAGGAGCGCACACACACACACACACACACACACACACAGTAGGCAGTGTTAATGGTATAAAAGCTGCTGCCACCTCGGAGACACAAAATTACTTGAGCCCCTATTTCTCTTCATGTCTTTATCATTTCTTTTTTTTTTCTCGTACAGCAATCTGTCTGCCTCTTCCTCTCATCTCCTCTTTTCTTTTCCTCCATCGCTCTCTCTCATCTCCATCACTTCCCCGCTCACTTCCTGTATCTCTCCTTGTCCTCCTATAACCTTCAAACAAAGAGACAACTCTCTCTCTTTCTCTCTCCTCCTCCTCTCTGGCCGACAGCCAGCAGACAGTGAATGAGTCTTCCTCCCCTGACAATCTCCATCATCATCCTCTTTCTTTTCTTTTTCTCTCTCCTTCTACTCTTTTTCACACACCTCCTTCCCCCTTTCCTTTTAATATCTCTATTCTTGCCATTTTTTCCTTTCCTGATACCTTACCACCTTAAACCATTCCTTCCTTCCTTTCGGTCCTCTAGAATTGGCTTTTCTTGTCGCTCCAAAGTTTCTCGACATTCTTTTAAATATTTTTTTGATTGCAGCCATGGCCTTTGTCTTCTCTTTTCTGCTCATCTGTCTTACCTTTCCAGCCCTCTCACCTATCTCCTAACTTCCGCTGCTACCACTTGCTTGCCCCCTCATGTGACGCTCCCTTATGCGAGACGCTTATTGGCAATGTCTTCTAAAGGCATTCTTATGAAAATTATTTATAACACTAGTTCCTGATCTGTTGCTGCGTAAGATTTTCTTAGGTTGAATGTTTATTTTTGATTAGAGTGCCAAGAGAACTGAAACAGATGCACTGGCATTGAAATACAAAGGTACTATAAAGTACTCTTCTCAGAGTAGAGCATGAACTTTCCTCATTATATTCAAAGAAATGTATTTTGCCCCTTGGTTTCCCCATCGCTTTTCATGAATTTGATCATTTTTAGATGATTTCCACATGACATTATTGCTCAAGTGGAATCACACTCACACATGTGTGCACACACACACACACACACACACACACACACACACACACACACACACACACACACACACACACACACACACACACACACAGCAGTGTGGTGTAGATAACAACACGGTTGCATTGCTGGCCAAGGCAGAGTCAGGACCTGACAGAGGGATGCCTGTGTGTGTTTACGTGTGCACCATACGTGCTTGAGGTGTTTATGTACTTGTATGTGTGTGTGTGTGAGAATGAGAAGCAAAGAGGTATTTTGGCAGAATATCGCACGCACACACACGCGGAGTGTGGGGTAACCTCTCCACAGGCCTCTGAGCTCTACAGCGTTAATTAGTTTGGCACTGGAGTCAGAACAACATACCTTTGGCCTACAACACTCCCCTACATGCACGCACATGTGCAGCCAAACACACACACACAATCACATCTATACGGCACTACAAAGAAACAAGAAAGTGTTGCATGCTGCTCCTGATGTGAAGCTGGAGAACGTATACGCCCACACAACTATCATAGATGGCTGCATTCCACTGCCTGCTTCTGTGGACGATGGGTTCCTACCACAGCTTGCTGGGATACTTTCTCTGCTATTTCAAATTAACATGCTGGTGAAAGGGATGTTTGTTTAGGCATTGCAGTAGTGAAAAAAAGACCTAACTCTGGAGATAAGCTGAGAGCAGACTCTCAGAAGAGGAAGGGTTTGCAGCCGATGTTATCATATTATACAATCATGGCTGAAATAGCAGAAAGATGCAGAAGAAGAAAAGGTGATACGAACACAAATAAACAATTACATTGAATTGAAAATTGACCGTTTTCCTCTTCTTTGATGTTTTGAGAAACACTTTCCACCTTATTTTGCTACATATATTTGGAAATATGAAACCAAATGTATCCATTAAAGTAAAATAAAAAAATAACACTCTTGCTTATATATTTTATTTTCTGCCAAAAAGCAAATGTGACTGAAGGTTTGGGAATCACATACAGAACTGTCAAAAACCCAGACAGGACCCTCTGATCTAACCTAATCTAACGACACAGATCACTACTTCTCAAATAAAGTCATACCAAAACTGCAGGTACACAAAAGTACACCTGGACCCCGCCCTGCAACCATCTCATTTGCCTGCCGAGTAACGCAAACGCAAAGAGACACAAACAGACACACATCTGTTGGGTGCCACCCTGCCAGCATCCCCGGCAGTGATTGATCAAAGCAGGTTACAGCAGCCTGGTGCTGAGGCCAGGCTGCAAACCACACACACACACACACACGCACACCCACACACACACACACACACACAATAAGGTTGCCTTCATTCATTTTAGATGAGCTGTCTTTTCCTCTTTTCTTTCTTTATTCTGATTTATTTTGATTTTGATAAAATGCTAGAAAATAGCAGCAATTTTCATTCTTGACAACCAAAATTAAACTCTCTCAACGCAACTCTAATCTGGTCTGGTGGGCTTTTGACCAATTTTTAACTGCAGGGAAAATAATTTGTATAAATTCTGCCCAATGCAATTAATCAGTGTCTGAACAGTCCATGCAAAGAAGTTATGGTTCCACTGACTTCAGTAACTAAAACAGTCCTGACTCAGCTTGTAGATGGTTTGGGAACTTATATGGAAAAGTAAAATCAGAGTCCCAACAAGTTAGGGAACCTGGTATCGTGAACACACACACACACACACACACACACACACACACACACACAGAGTATTGGCTTCAGGCTGTTTTTCTACAGCAACCTAAAGGACATCTGCCTTACGTCCTTAACAATGCACCAGCTCCCAGCTTGTGGTTTACAGTCTAAAAGTGGACTGCTGGCAAGTTGTAGTCACATTACACATTGTGACATATCAACTCTCACAGTAACATATTTAACTTACAATCATCCAGGAGCTGCATACTGACAAAAACAGCAGTTATTATATTTCAGTTGAAACTTCCAATATAGGTCAATTTAGGGTAATCTGCATGGCAAGCTCAAGATGGACAGACATTATAGAAAATGATCAAACAATCTTCTTTGAGTAAGCACTTGGCAACAGTAAGAAGACCGAAACTTCAAGAACAGCAAGTGTTGCCACTTGGCAACCAGCTGGGTAACCCCTCCAGGCACTTGTTTGGAGAGTTATTTTCAAAGCTCTGTTGAATAAGACAGAGCCATACTTTGATTTGAATGTTCACCGGGATATTTAAAAAATGTATAATTATAGAAAAATCTGTAAGAAAAAAAATAGGACTTCTTCAAAATGTAGTGACTTTGTTCCAAAAAAGAAAAAACTCATACACACCAAATATGATTTATTTTCTCTTGCTGCAGTCCTTCAACTCGAGCTTCCAACTGTACAGTTCATGCCACTAATCGATCCCTGCTCTGTTGTTCATGTGAGCCTTGAATATTTTAAACTAATATTGACATCCCCAATTAAAAGTTTAAATCCCACATTGAATGTTAAACACTGATATAAAAACGTGCACAGCACCCAAACGGCAATACATCATACCTAAATGTTTATCATCAAATGTCAAGTCGAGTCTGTCTTTTTCTACCCGGACACACCGCTCTCTTTGTATTTTCCAGAGTTCTTCTCTTGCTCCATGTGTGTGTGTCTTTGTGTGTCGTCCTCTCTGCCAGAGATCTTGTTTGTACAAAGCAACAGAAAGCTGAATAATTGATGCTGGACGCAGTTCACAGCACGCTCTCTCTCTCACTCCAGCCATCCTACACCTCACTTTCCCATACTTGCTAACTTCCCCTCCTGTTATTGTTATTATTGCCAGTGTCAATAATCATAAAAAAAAATAAAATAAAATAAAAAATAGCAAAAACACACAAGCCAGGTTAGCTTCAAGAGAACAGAAGGGAGAAAGGTGATTGGTCCACAGCCATGTAAACCCATACACACATTCCTATATGAGATCACGGGAATATCAAAGTATCATAAATCACAAAGCAGGACAGATATACACATGTGTAATGTGTGTGACCGCTCCTTATGCAAACAGATTGATAGTACTTGCTGTACTGTTGTTCTATGACAACCCACATAATATTGGGGCAGCTAATTCAGAACCAGCTAGAAGCACTAAGTAAAGGAAACTGTTACATTAACTAGAGAGCTGATGTGGAGACCAATATATATTTTGAAATATTTCCATCCATCCATGGGAAATGGACTGATGCTTATATAGCACTTTTCTACTCTCTCAGAGTACTCAAAGCACAACCCAATCACGTTCTCCAGGAATACTGCAGACTGGAGGAGCCAGGGATCAAACCACCAACCTTGCGACCAGTAGGAGACCTGCTCTACCTCCTGAGCTACAGCCACTCCGTCCGTCTGTCCATCCATCCATCTTCTGTTGTTTATTTAGGTTTGGGTGGTCGGGGCCAGCATCAGACAGTTAGAAAGTTAAAAGTCAGCTAAACTACACAATTGAACAGATAAATAGCTTGTGTGTGTGACTAGGTAAAAAACTAGTTGGAGATCTAGCCCTTGTTGTAAGAGACCTGGGGTTTAACACAGCACAGATCACCTAATCCCTGCATAAAGGCCAGCAGATGCATTTCTACACATTCAACTGGCAGATCTCTATTTGAACTGCTGAAGTCTGCCAACAGTTACTAGGCATCAGCAAGCCACTTTGCAACCCACCTCCATCCCAGCTTCATATCCACCTTTCATTATGTGTCTGACTTAATCAGTATTATATTTTTTGTCAATGATACTAATAGATGTAGGAAGGAAAACATATTAAAAACAATGGTGGCAACATAAATGAAAGCAATTGGCAGAGCCAGGGATCGCAACACCAACCCTCCAATTAGGCAAAGACCTATTCTATTTCCTGGACCACAGCCACCACAACAATGCAGTTGGCAATACAATCGATGTTGACATAAACAGCACAAGTCATAAAGCAAAAGGTAACAAAATATGTAAGAATAAATGTAATGTAAGAAGAGGAAAGAAAGGGAAACGTAATATAAAATGGCATGAAGGAGAGTGGTACATGAGGAGGCAGTGAGATATGAAGGAATGAAGAGGAAAATTAGTGTGAGGAATATATTGGAGAGAGGAAGCAACTAAAAATGATAGAATGGGAGGGGAGTGAATAGAATGGCGGTTAGAGGCAGAATGAGAGGAGGATTTGCATAAATACCCCTTGTGCTTTTGTTGGTGCAATTAGCTTCAATAGCTTTTAGCTTTTCACATCCACAATGTCTCTGTGTGGGTGTCTTCATGAAGCGAGCTGCATGCTATGATATGCCTGAGTGTGGGGAATTAGAACCGAAGAGCTGGTTACATAGAGAGAGAGAAGAGTGGATCTTCTCTCTCTCTTGTAGTGTTTCACTACAAGGCCGGAATTCATAGAAGGACTACGTGGGCCATGCAGGGTCCCATGGGGCTAGCATGGACATTCAGGGCCATTTCTTTCTACAAGGGGCCTCAATATGAGCAATTATAACTTCAGACTTCTTCCTACTCAAGGCCATATAGGGTCGGCAGGGTTTACTGAATAGCTCACACTGTGGGGCTTAGAGGAACTCGGAGACCACAGATTCTTTTCAGTCTTTTCATGCTATAGGCTTTAATGTAGCATAACAGTCCAGTTATGTCCCTCACAAACCAACGTGCACACAGCAGTTTTATTCTGAACTCTCAAAAATGGCACACAGTCTTCACTGGCAGGCGTAGGTGCTCAGTTTTCAGATTTTGGATCCCTATGAAAACAATGTACTACAGGTGGTGCAAATTATTTAATCATAGCAAAAACTAAAACATCTACTTTCTAAAACTACTACAAGGGGTCCCCTGAGTTCCTGGATATTACAGGGTGTTGTTAAAGGAAGAGGTGATGCAATGTAACAGTAAAAATGCTACTGTTGCAACATTTTTGAAATGCATGTCTATCATCAAATTGAAATTAGCTTATAGTTAAAGAAAATCCAAATTTCAAACTTTATTATACTTTTGTACTATTTCAGTCAAATATAATTTTATAATTTACATCCTACATAGCGTCTCATTATGTTTTTTTTTTAATGGGACTGCAAATTAGGTAAACTAAGCCTAAGTTTCAAAATATGCTCCCAAAGGGACTGAAACTCCCCCCAAAATACTTTGAATAAACAATTTCATGTTTTTGTCTGGCTCACGCTGTAGCAGCTGCAAACATGTTTCTGCATTTTTAATTATCTCGTCCTTTCAATCCCTCTTTTTTTCCGTCTCTCTCTCTCTCACACACACACACACACACACACACATACAAAATCAGTGCATATGTGTGAGTTTGAGTTCTTAATCATGGCAGGACCTGGCGGACTCACTGAAGCTTCCAACAAACCAGCCGGCCTCCTGCCTGACCTACAGACACATTACCACCTCCCCTGGCCAGATGGACCTGTCTGTGTGCCCGTGTGTGTGTGTGTGTGTGTGTGTGTGTGTGTGTGTGTGTGTGTGTGTGTGTGTGTGTGTGTGTTTGCATTAGCGTCTGATGCGCGTCCTTGAATGAAGACGTGATGGTCAAACTATGTGTGTATCCATGTGTGATTGCGTAAATGAGAATGAATGTGTGTGTGCTAACTAACTGGACATCCCATCAGCAGAGCATCTGTGATTTCAGCTCTCCAGAGGGAGTTCCCTGTCAGCCAGACAGGTTTATATGCCCACCGGCACGACAACAGGATTGGGCAAGAGTCTTAGAGAAAGAACATCGGGGGCAAAGAGAGAGAGAAAGAGAGCGAGGGAGACAAAAAGACCATCTGAAAGAGGAGAGACAGAATTGCCTTTTGTCCAGCAATGATTAAGAACTTAAACCAGAAGGTGAGAGAAAATTTGTGTGTGTGTGTTTGTTTGTGTGTGTGTGCACTGGTATCAGCAGTCTCCTGGAGAGGAGCTGGACTCTGTTTCAGTCTGGAGTTGCCCTTGGCGAGAGGCAGCATGCTGGGGTGGGTATCTTAGTATCCCCTCAGCTTGCTGGCTGTTGGAGTATTTCCTAGTGGATGAGAGGGTTTGTTCCCTGTGCCTTTGGGAGAGGGAATGGGTCCTGACTGTCTGCGCTTATGTGCCAAATGACAGTTCAGAGTACCCAGCCTTCTTGGAGTCCTTGGGTGGGGTACTTGAGGGTGCTCCACCTGGGGACTCTGTTGTCCTACTGAGAGACTACAAGACTCGTGTGGGCAATGACAGTGAGACCTGGAGGGACCTCCCCATTCTACGAGATCTTCAACTGGCAGATTTTGGGAGGGTGAGGACACTGAGGCAGTTAAACAATTCCTTGGTGGCAGGGCCTCGTGGGTGGATGAGGTTCACCCTGAGTTCCTGAAGGCTTTGAATGTTTTAGGACTCTCTTGGTTGACACACCTCTACAAAGTTGTGTGGAGATCAGGAGAGGTACCTCGAGTTTGGCAGTACAGGGTGGTTTTTTTTCCATCTTTAAGAAGGGGGACCGGATGTAGTGCTCCAATTACAGGGGGCTCACACTCCTCAGCCTTCCTAGGAAAGTCCATGCAGGGGTGCTGGAAAGGAGAGTCCATCCATTAGTCGAACCTCGGATAAAGGAGAAACAATATGTTTTTGTCCCAGTAGAGGAACTCTGGATCAGCTCCTTACCCTCTCTTCCACTTGGGCAATCTCAGAATCTCATCTCTGCTTTTCGCAGATGATGTGGTTCTGTTGGCTTCATCTGGTGGCAGCCCACTCTGGGTCAGCCCCAAGTTTAAGTATGTTTCATGAGTTCACGAGTGAGGGGAGAGGGAGATCAACAGACAGATTGGTGCTGTGGCTGCAGTGATGTGGATGCTGTACCACTCCATCGTGGTGAAAAAAAAGCTGAGTGTAAAAGCGAAGCTCTCAATTTACCGGTCGATGTATGTCCCTACCCTCACCTATGGTCATGATCCTTGAGTAGTGACGGAGAGAACGAGATCGCGAATACAAGGCGGTGGAAATTAGCTTTTGTCTGAAGTGTGGCTGGCCTCTCCTTTAGAGATAGGGTGAGGAGTTAGGCCATCTGGGAGGAGTTCAGAATAGAGCCAGTTCTCCTCCACATCAAAAGAAGCCAGTTGAGGTAGTTCGAGCATCTGGTTGAGGTTTTCTGGGCATGTCCCACAAGGAGGAGGCCCTGGGGCAGATCCGGGACACCCTCCAGAGGTGTCCCAGAGATTATATCTCTCAGAATGGGAACACAGGCCACAGGAGGTGGCGGCCGGGGAGTGGGAGGTCTGGGTTTCTCTGTTTTGGCTGTTGCTCCCACGCCCTGATCCCGGCAGAAGCAAATGGATGGATGGAAATATGAGTGCCTTGATTTCTGCTAACAGAGAGAGCTGAAAGCAGCCTGGAAGTGTGTCGTTCGGGTGTTTTGTTGGTCCATAAGTCCAACAGCCAGAGTGATCCCTTTAATGTTCATCTTGTCTTTATTAGACATTAATCTTAATCTCCAGACAACCTAACAATAAAAATCATCCTAATAATTGGTTATTTCTGAGATCACATATATTAAACCAAGAAGTATCAGGCTTTAGACTGACCAAAGGAATCAGATTTCCCCACTTTCCCAGAGGACCCTGATGATGTCCTGATGATTTAAGATTAAAAAAAATCACCTAGAGTCCAGACAGTCTGTATGGCATCACATTTTGTTCATCCACCTCCAGACATTCCATATCTTAAATGTATGCACTGAGTTTTTACCATTCAGTCCTCTTCCCTTTTGCTTCTTTATGCTTATCGGTTATCATCGGTTCCCCGTTGCAGACAAAATTAAATTGTGTTTATGTTTCCATTTACTTTGTATGTATTCAACTTTAAAATAGTGCCTCATCATTCTGTCACATCACAGAGCTGTGATACGTGGAAAGACTTTCAGAACAGCTAGTCTGACTCCTAAAGGCCTCAAAACTTACAACAAAACACCTAATTTGCAAGGAAAATAACCATAGACTGTATAAAAAAGATGGATGCAGCCACTGGGACTTCAACCACTGGTTAGTGTAGTCTTTCTATTAGGCCACCAGATGAAACTGTCGGCTGTTGTTTTGTTTTGAAATCAGGAGTATCTGTCCAAAAATTAAACGCATGCGCCGGCAGCTAAGCTAAACAGCTAAGCGACTTGTTCCACAGTAAAGAATACACTGTGATACTAAAATTAGCAACTGAGACTATAAATGTTTGCTGACATCACAGAAAAAGAAGCCCCGAGTGCTGTTTTCCAAAAAACATCCTTTTGAGGTCAGATGAGTGGTACCCCACTGCCCATTAGATAGCATGCAGATTTAAGGCACTTCCTGAGTAGCAAACCTTTTTAGACCAGGAAGCTACATTAACCTGTTACATACAGCCTATGAGAACAGGTAGTCGTCAGAGGACGACTCAAGTGATATGTGACAGCACTTTGACATGTATAATAGAAAGGACCATAGAAGGGAGACTGAATAAAGATTAGAAACAGACAACTGACTTTAGCTGTCTGTGAGATATGTGAGCACAAATGTTTTTCAAAAAAAGTAACTATCATTAGAAAACCAATGAAGGAAATTTCACAAACTAACAGAAATCAACTTCTTCATTCATATTATAATCCATGGAGGACAGTTTAACATTAGCAAACTAATTAGGGGTTAGTCACCATTTGAATTTATACACTAAGCCAATTAGTAAATTACCAACAATGATAACAACACACTGTAAATCATCTGCTCACCAACGAGGCTGTGTTTTTATTCAGAGAGACCGTTTAACTGGGCAGTAAAATGCCTCTTTATACATTTCACCCTGTTTGGTTTTCAATTCCAGCTAATGCAGTCACACTGCCACAATAAAAACTGTGGAGCTGATAATTAAAGGACTCCATAAAAAGTCTGCTTTAGTCAGACAGAATGAGCTGCAGAGTGTGTTTGGCTAACAGCATCCGTGATTGATCCGCCTTAAAAAAAAAGCTCTAAACTGGTTTCATGAGAACAACAACAAGCACAATCACTGAGAGCGCAGACAGCTGCTACTATTACTGGTGCTTATGTTGTTAATGCTACTGATACCGCTGATAAACAGCAGTGTTTGGAAGACGGCACTGGTGATCGATCCAAACTAGTTTCATGAGGACATGAAACAGACAAATAGTTTGGTAATATTTCACATACTACTGCTACTAACTGAGTACCTAACAGATGGATTTGAAAAACAAAATCAAAGAGAGCTACAGACTGTATATAAAAGAAGGATGCACACTCCAATTTGAAAAGTAAAGCCAATGCGTAAGTCCTTTTAACGTCCATTCCTACTAATAGCCAGCAGGTGGCGATGCCTGTGAGTGGAAAAAGAAGTCTGATTTTATAGAACCTTGTGAGAAAATAAGTTATGACATTAGTAAAGACCTCCCTCATAACTGTGTGGTTGTAATTGCTAGTTTCAATTCTAGCAATTAAGAAAAAAAAGGGCAGGGAAGCATGCTTTAGGGAAGGATGGGTAAAATCTTCCCTCAGAGGGAGAGACTGATGGGCTTACAGTAAACTAAAACCAGAAGGTGGACAACTGAAGAGAAACATGACATATAGAATGCTACCCTGAGGTGTAATTGGTGAGTTTTTAGGTTCAGTACCGTAGTGTGGTGGACAGCTCTGCTACCTCACAGTATGAAGGTCCTGGGTTTGAATCCCCCATGTGGTTTGGGCCTTTCTGTGTGGAGTTTCCATGTTCTCTCTGGGTATTAAAATATGAATCTTGTCTCAAATTCATTAACATTCTCTTAGAAAAATTCTGTCAATCTGGTAGCCTAATCTGGTAGCCTATATATATACTATATATATATATATATATATATATTTCTCTTTTTTTAAATAGTCCATGGGGTAAAAAGTTATAACAGAAAACTGAAAAACCCATTTGTATAAAAATTCATGTTTATAGTCGTGTAAAACGCTAAATTCTTAAACTGTCATTGAAAAAGGATACTTACAGGGCCACTGCTACTAAACTCTAGCCAAACATGACAGTTATAACAATCACTAGCAGTTAATATAAATCCAGCTAATTATCAACACTGAGACTACCCGAACTGGTACAATTCTTCAAAATTTTTGAGTGACACTGTAATTTCTATTGGTACAAATTATAATACTACTGTATAAATTCTATTACTGTTAAATTACTGCAATACCAGTAGTGCTATGCAAGTATGTAGTAACTCTAAAATATGAGAATTCCATGTGCAGTTTGGTTTTAAATCTAATGTATATATATAATAGCTTAGTCACTGCTCTTACTTCATGGAACATGGAACTATTATGCTGACAGTAATACCCTTGATTATTTCAACCTTTACCTTATCCCGGTTTGCGAGTTAAATCTTCTGCAGCAAGTGGACCATAACTGGAAGAAATGGGCTGAGATCGTGCCAAGAAGCAGGGGGCGGGTGAGTGACGAGGGTGTTAATCACAATGGGAGATATGGGAAAGAGGAAAGAGTGGCAGATGGAGGAAGTGAAGAGAGGGAGCAGTTTCCAAATGCAGCGTGTCTATCAGACCATCATCCAACAAATATACTTTTCACGATGAACGAGGAGCCAATCTGAGAGCGTTTCACAGTTGAATCTCCTCAAAACTGGGAGATGCAGGCGGGAGGACGACCTTACAGCCTTTCTGCCTCTTTTTCTGTCTGTCTTCCCCTCTATCTGTCAACCAAAGGGTCAAACAAAAGCGGCAGTTAAAGTCCTCCCATTTTTGTTTTTGTTTGTGCTCCATTTTGTCTTCTTGTTTTCTGTCACTGTCTGACTCTTTCACTAATGACTGATGACTTGTAATCTTTTAGAATGTCTAGAGATTACTTCGAACAGCATTCAGAAAATCAATTGCTATTTATATATGACTTCCACAAGCTTCGTGGCTTATCTAACAAATACTGAGGCTGTCAGCCTGCACACATAGACTCAGATTTAGGAAGTCTGAGTAAAAAGACCTTTACACATGGAGCATGTGGCAAACAAATGATGAAAATTCTGATTTTTTTCACGCAAATGTGTCCTGTAATGTAGTTATGCAGTAAAGGCATTGGGATTTACCAAGAAATTCATCCTCATTTAACTTTTAAACACATTACAAAAAAAAGAAAGTCGATATCAAGCGATGATGAGTCGGTCCTGATGTTTCTAAACAATAAAAGGAAGTAATGGAGATTCCAGGATTATTCAGTTCTCATGAGATGATAGCAGCAGGGAGAATTTCACGGTTTGATCCACGAGTTGAAGCTGTATCACAGCCGCTTTTGTACATATGTCAGGATGTCAGTGGGGCAGTTTGAGCTCTTGTTGGCAGAGTTACGACTACTTTTGAGGAGCCAGAGAATTCATTTCAGAGAGCCGACTGACCCAGAGCAGCGTCTATCTGTTCAGTATGTCTGAGGTAAGACAGGATTATTTTACTATTTTTTTATTATTGTTTATTCAGTACTGATGCACATATTGAGCTATGAGTGGACAAGCGCCAAAATGCAGTGTTCTGATTGGTCAGTCAGTCCAAAATTATAATTTTTTTTTAGCACAAGGATATTCTTTACTTTATGTGTCTGGTGTGTAAAGGCCTTAGGAGCGCCGCCTCAGACCACACACCAAAAATATAATATAAATAGTGTCAAAAAATTCTAATATATCCTAATATTAATAGTTAATTAATTAATACAGTAATCATTTTCACACTTCCCAGAATAAAAACAGTGCAATCTTTTAGTTGTAGCAAACATGTTGCAGTTTAATTTGTTTTCTGTCAAACTCAACCCTTGTTTCTCCTTCTTTCTCCTAATATATATATATATATATATATATATATATATATATATATATATATATATATACACACACACACACACACATACATACATATATATATATATATATATATATATATATATATATTCGGCTGTACTAATATAAAGCAAATTAACCATCGAAAAAAGACTCTTGTACAAATTCTTCACATCATTTCTTTTCAGACCCACTAGAGTAGACCAGGGTTTTTTTTAAAGAAAACATTCTGTGCAAAGAAAAAAAAAAAAAAGACAGACAGAAAAAAGATTTGAACATGTTTCTGTTAGTCCTAGCAAGAGATCAAAAAGACCACAAGCACCATAAAAACACAAATTATCCCCTTAAAAAAAATAAACCTGCATGCACGGTTAATTAGTGCTAACTCCAGGCAGCGCTGCAGCCGCTTCGCCTCCCCAAAGTCTCTGACAGCCGACCGCCAACAGCCTCCCGCGCCCGAGCCGAGCATATCTGAATCCAATTAAAAGTTAGAGATCACGTTCGGCTTCAAATCGTAAATGATGTGCAAAACCATACCACTTCAAAGGCGGCTGGAACTGAAATCAAAGGCATAGGTGTGCGAAGTCCTCAGGTGAGCTTGCTGGAGCTAATGGCCAGAGTTTGTTTTTTGGAGTGTTTATGTATGAAGCTCACATACAAAAAAATACCCCCCCCCCGCACTCATTTTCAGGCACCAAATCAGGCAGACAGGTGGGGGGTGCTGGATTTTGGAGTTTTTACGTAAGAGCTTTCCTCAGGTTGGATTTTGTTTATCACAAACAGAGGCAGACAGACAGTCTGCAGTAAAGCATCACATGGTGAATTATGTTTCTCACATAGCTTCCTGCATCCACATTTCATATCATCATGACATCAATTCATCAGCACACCTCTCTCTGGATCCCACTGGCAGCATTTTTTACTTTTTCTGTCCTTTTCTTTTTTGCACTTTGCTGGTTTTGACCATTTTAAAGAAACTAAGAAGAGAATTTAACACAACACAATGCAGATGTAAAAGGGTTCAGTTCTCGTGATGATTCCACAAAGACTTTACAGCGAACCTGGCGATACCTTTAAAACTTTACAGTGAGTTTAGGTTGTTATTTAACTGTCCCGCTACATTGCAACTGTTCTGGTTCACTTTAACTGCTCTCATAAAGCCATTTTCTGGCCACAGCAAGCAGAGAAAAAGCTTTAAAAAGCCATTTTACACTACCTGCTCCCTATAAATCAAAGACAAACTCAGGGGAAGAGCAAGCCTTTTTTTCCCCAGTAGCTGGTAGGGACTAAAAACAGAGCTAAAAGAGACTGAATAGCAATCATTCATTCATCAGCCAGGCAAGAACATGATGCAACATCAAAGACTGTGTTGCTGTAATTGCTGGATGCCACTATTGACTAACAAGCTTAGCATATTAACCTAATATCTCTTATACTAATGCTGTACTCATGAACTGCCCAAAGTGGCCAAAAATGATAGCCATCGTTTCCTTCTTCCACATAAATCTCTATAGTTTTGCCATCTTTAAATATGCTTTAAAATTAAAATTAATTTTCATATATATGACAACAACTAAACACAGCACTGTCTAGATGCTAGGTGGTGGTGGTGGAACTGGGAGTATAGGAGACAGGCATTCATGTTTATTCATTCAGCCGTGAGCTGAAGACCTGCAAGGTGACTGGCTGTCACACACACAAATAAATGTATGCAGGTGCAGGAAAAGACAAACACTCACACATCTGGCCTGTCTATCACCTTGGATCAGGGAGATAGAGGGAGAGGTGTGTGTGTGTGCTTGAGTTGTGACAGAGAGTAAACAACAAAAGCTGCTTTTTCAGTCTACTGCTGGCACGGCTGCTACACGGTTTACAGCAGTTATTAGTTAAACCACTACTTACCAAAACATCTCTCTGTCTTTGTCTCCTGGTTTTCTCTGGTTTTCTCACACACATATGCATTAAACTGGCAGGTGAGTGTTTACTGCATCATGTGTGCATGAGGCACTTCTGAAACTACCATGGAAGCTGCGTTACACACTGCAGTATCTCTCACTTAATTTATACATTTGCAAGACTTCATGATTAATTGATTACTGGAAAAGTACTCATCAGATCAACTGCCAATGAAAATATTTGCTAATTTGCAGCTCTAATAATTGCACCATTTTTACTCCTTCTCCTGCTATCTTTCCCCCTGCTGTCATCTCCTCCTACTCTGCTGTCTTTCTTCCACCCATTTCCTCTCTGTAACAGGCTTTAGCACCACTGTATAGAGAGAGAGAGAGAGTGTGTGTGTGTGTGTGTGTGTGTGTGTGTGTGTGTGTGTGTGTGTGTGTGCGTGTGTGCACATATATGTGTGTGATCTTGTTAATATTTCACAGTACCCTTACAGGCATGTGTGAGTTTATTAATTATGGCTGAAATGTGAGTCAAAGACGCTCATGAATAATAGCAGCCTCTGCTGCCTGTCAGTCAAACTGCTGCAGCGGCCAACAGCTGGATCATTACACACAGGTAGCAGAGCCACACACTGTAGGTGTGTTACTATTACTGCAGCTTCAGCTCCTGAGATGTTACTGAAATGAAATGATTTGATTTTGTGTTACATGGCACTGTGCAAAAGTCTTGAGCCAGCTTGCATTTCCTTATAGTTTGCTTCCAAGGAGCCAGATTGTCTTGTGGTCTTGAGGAAGTTTTTCAGGATTTCTGAATCTTATTAAAGTTTTTTCTTTTGTGGCATTGCTGCTTTTCCACTCCTTTTTTGTAATTTAAACTCTTAACACTGACATTTGAATCACTTAAGCATAAAAACGGTACCTAACTCAAGGGATGAACACGTGTCATGTCTACCCATATGGAAAAGAAATAGTAAAAACATATATGATTTACTCATGAAAGTGGCCACTTTCTCATTACTTTCATATATATTTTTTAGTAAGTATACAAAACATACAAGTTTCATTATATAATTTTTCAAGGGATCTTATATGTGTTTTCACTCTTGTATGCTTTCCATACAAGTTTCATACAAGACAGATAAAAACTTTATAAGATTTATATATATATCTTTTCCATATGTCTATACATGACAGAAAAATTCATTTTGAATCTTATCTTCAGTCACTTTGTTACTAGCAGTCTGTCACAAAAATGCATACTTTGTTTCTACTACTTTTAAAATTTTCATGATGACAGGCATGAAATAGTATTTTTGCACTAAGAACATGATTTAACATGAACATGATTAAACAAGAATTATACTGGAAATCAGTGAGAACAGGTCTGATGGAGCAATGATTCCCATCGTGAAAACCATCATCGGTATGTATGGAGGAGATCAGAAGAGGGGTACAACAGCAAGTGTCTACAGCTACCTGTAAAACAAGGTGGAGGCTCTGCCATTCATTTCAGGTGTTTGAGATCTGGTCAAAAGTGATGGATTCATAAATTCTGGCGTTAATGGTCTCTGCGAGTAAACAAGAAATAGTCCTTTTCTCTCAGGGATAGACCTATTCAAAATTTGGATCAGAGATTCAGAGTTTAGGTTTACAACACAACATTGATTTCTTGAAGGGATCTAAACAATGTAGCAAAAACTCATGAGTGAAGCCAACAACAAATGGTGAGCATTTCGAGGCATCCTACAGTATTTTAAGTTTTCTTTAGTGCGTTAACTGCAAACAGTGGTGCAGTGAGTTGGCATGAAAAAGGTCTACTGACAACTTCTCTCTCTGTTTATCACTCTCTCTCACACACACACATACACACACACACCCACACATCATGTCAGGGTTAATGCTTTCTGAGAGGGTTTTAGAGTACTTAACTTAGCATATTGTCATCAGCTTGATCGGCACTTCTCCGGTGTGTCTCACCTGCTTCGAACTTTAAGTTGTGACGAGTGTTTCTTTTCCCTAAGAACACTTTTTACTTTTGTTACCACAAGTTCAAAAGGAAAGTTCCAGAAAGCTCATCACTGACATTTGATGTTACGTAACTTCCCCAAAAAATAATTAAAGTAAAGCAAAATCTAATACGACATGCTGCAATTTCGAGATAAAATATAAATCAAATTAATTTTCAAAAAAGGCACAGTTGTATACAAAACAATTAAACAAAATGTTATGGAAAACTTTGTATAACATACAAAATGTTACAACCACTATAAAAAATACATTTCTATGTGAAGAAATACTATTCCTCCTGTTGCTTCAGTTATTACAATTATTAATTATAATATTAATATTACTTGAATTACTGTTATTACCATTGCTGTTACTGCTAATAATAGTGCAAGCCTGAATATCTAAACACATATCATATCTCTTTAAAACTCATCTATGCATGCATTAACATGTATATTTAAGCACACATGCACAAACTAAATATAAGTGAAGAAGTGTGCTATCCACACACACCAGAGTACACGCTTCATTGCTGTACTGACAGAGCAGTTAATGCTCCGGGTATCTAAATCACACATTACATAGACCTGCTTGACTTAATTTGCCTTTGATCTTTTTTTTTTCTTCAAAAACACCAAATTACAAATTCTTGTTCTCTTGCGCTCTCTCCCTCTCCCTCCACGGCTGTCTCTCTTTCACTGGACAGAGCAAATGAAATTAATAAGGAGTACATCAGAGGCAGTGGCTGCGCTCTGGCTGTGGGCTTTCTCTGAATTGCTGCTGCCTCACCAGGAACACCAGATTTCTCCCACCGCCCACCCCGCCTCATGTTTTTCTTAATATATTTACACTAATTGAAAATCCACCATTCCTCGACAAACAATCTGAATTATTAATAAGAGTTTTATCGCTCTGTCTGTCAGCACACTGCGCTTAAGAATAAAATATTAGCTTTCATGTGTTTAAAGTTAGTTACATATTTTTCATGCTGATTTTAACAGGCAGGTAAAAGCAAGTTTGTATGTGAGAAGGTATGAAGAGTTTTTGCCTGGAAAGTTCACAGAAGATTGGTTCGGTACATTCAGTAAGTACAGAAGCATTTCACTATACTGATCGTAGCACATGTGTGTATGTATGTCTACATTGTTGTATGGTCTTTATCTTACAATATTAAGCACCTTGAGTCTTTCTGACTCCGTTTTAGTGTCTTAACGTCCCAGAATCATAAAGCTGAGTTTGAAATCTATTGATCCACATTACTTGGTACATTTTCTTTATCTAGAATTAATTGATCTTTCCTTAAAATAGCCAATTATGACTGGAGGTCATCTTCTTTTAGTGTCACAAACACCTGAGCACCTGATACAGCATTTGATTTAAGGGTGAGCACATTGTCAGCTGAACAGGGAAACTGTACAGCTGACAATAACAAAAACAAAAAGAACAAAATCAAGAGAGTAAAATCAGTTAATGGAAATCATAACCTCTTTCTTTGGCGCACAAGCCCCACAGACTGCTCTGATTACACATACATTCATTGCAGCAGTAACACCAAAAATACTGTCTTTTCTCCTTTGCACACAAAAGTTTGAATTCACACAGCTAATAGAGATTTTATGGTGTCTATTCAGTAAGCTGTACAACATGATATCCCACTGTTAACGATCAACCAAGAGGATTAAGTCATAAAAATAAACTAATTAACAGACCAAAGAATGCTTACTAAAAACATATCATGTGCCTGATGCATCAGCTCTCAGCTCAGCCGTCTTTAGGTACATTTAATATGGCGACTAGCAGCACAAAACCATAAAAGAGAGGAAAAGATGCTCCATCTCATTATGGGTTTTTTTTCCATTTCCATTTCCAAAAACCACAAACACAAAAAAGCACTTGAAATAAACTCTCCTCCTCTGAAGAAAGCGCAGCACATCAAGGTGAACAGCAGGCTGCTTTTTGTATGCTATGTTAGGTTAAATTTAACAACGGCAACACCATAGACTACTCTCATTTGTAAAACAAAAAAGGAGAACGTTTGTTTAATGTGGAATTATGCTAAACTACACTTCAGCTCAACAGGTCTGTTGCATGGATTCTGTTCTGTGGAATTTAAATTAGATTAGAGAGAAAGTGAATTCAGATCCTTTAAAAACTGCAAGAATTCAAATCTCCAAAAGCGCCTCAAATAACACTGATAGGTATGACTGATGATTTCTTTCTTAAAGTAACAGAGAGTGAATCTGTTTTGTGGGTGAAGGAAACAAATATCCTATGAGCCTTAGTTCCTTTGCCTCTCACTGTCTCAACATTAATACAACTGAAGTAACTATATACAGCAACAACAAAAAAGCTGTGAGGATACTCCCTCCTCTCCTTAAACAGTTTAAAAGACACCTATAGGCACTCTAATGGAGCAAAACAGCAGGTTTTCTTCATGTGCACTGTGTCTCTCTAGTGCTCCTTCTTTCTCTGGGGGAAACCTCGCTGCAGTAACAAGCCTGTGCGATGCTGAAATAGTGCCGCGGGCAACAGCGAGCAGCGGCTCAGCGCAGGCAGGTGAAGACAGGGTGAAGACAGGGTGAAAGTCAAATCTTTTCACTGTAAACAAAAGCCCCAATATAAGCGAAAGTAAATAGATGTAGTGTGAATAAGAATGCTGGGTTGTTTGCTCGAGATTTGAGCGATTCTTTGCGGGCGCCACAGGTGGGTAGCTGTCCAATGAGGTGAGGGATTTGCTGTTATGAAGACGGATAGATGAGGAGAGGAGGGAGTTCTTGTGAGAAAAAGAGATGGGGAGAAAGGAGCCGAGATGCTATTGAACGTTTGTCAAAAATCTTAAAAAAGATGTCATTTTCAGCAGTTTTTCTCAGAGTGCTTTGGGACAAAGCCACATCACGCGTTGCCTCTCCGGTACATCACATGTCAAAGATGAGCTACACGCTGAGGCCTGTGCGAGAGGACTGAGGGATTTGTGGAAATAAAGAGTGATGCTCGCTGACAGGCTCACATGTGTTTGAGAGTCTAAAGAGGCCAAATAAAGAGTTCAGATGTTTATCTGCATGCTGCTTTGTGGTGTTATCCTCCAGGTACAGTGTAAGCCCAGTGGTGACAATAACTGCTTTGTGAAAGTGAAGCTGCCAGTAATCAAAATGGATGGGTAGGTTAGATTGTGGTGCTGTGTAAATACTGCACTCCACTGCTACAGCAGATACAAACTGATATTCCACAGGAAAGGTAATAAAAACACTAGAACAGGGAAGCATATTATTATAAGATGCCTTGCATAGCTGTGATTCAAAGACAAGAGATTTAATGTGCAAAAGTCAGTCTTCAGTTCTTTATATTTTTCTTTTAAGGAGCCAGACTTTCTTGGAATTTGTTTTAAGTGGTCTTGAGCAACAGTCCTCCAGGCTTTCGGATCGTCTTTCATTTTCAGTCAAGCCCTTATACCTGATCATTTTTAGATGACCCTTTTTTTTTTTATTTAAGCTGTTTATGCATTAAAAAGTTACCCAAGTCAAGGGATTAACTAAAACATGCCAGCAATAACAAACTTTGACAGGCATAAAACAGTATTTTTGCTCCAACAAGGAGCTATTAGCCAAAAACCTGCCCAATCTCAGCATGGCCTGCAGAGGAGGACAAGTGGAGGACAAAAGAAGTGAAAGGTCTGAAATCCATCTACAGCAGATCAACAGTTTTGAAAAGTCATGACCTTAAGAAACAGAAAAAAACAATCCAGCAAAGACCAGACACATGACCTGAGAGCTGCATCTGGCCCTTCAGCTGATCCGTCTTCTGTTGGTCGGAACGTCATCGGAAGCGGTCTCAATGAAAAGGTCGCTGTCAAGAAGTCATTCTTAAGAGATACAGGGAGACAAGCCAGTGACATGCCAAATTACATAAGAACTGGACCAAAAATCAACGAAAATTGGTCTTGTAGGTCAAATTGTCATCAATATGTTTAGAGGAGGTACAACAGTGGGTGTCTGTGGCCATCTGTATAACACAGGGGTGTCAAACTCAAATACACAGTGGGCCAAAATTCAAAACTGGAACAAGGTCGCGGGCTAACATTAATATTTATTGAAAAAAAAAATCTTCCTCCAGATTTAAGAATGAATCTCTTCTTATGGACTCAAACAAGTTTTGCTGAAAAACTGAATATGGAACAAGCAAAGCTTAATACTAAACAATATATATATTAGCTGTATAATACCAGTAGGCCAGTTCTAATAATAATTTGGTATGGCTTCGCGGGCCAAATGTAATTAGGCTGCGGGCCAAATTTGGCCCGCGGGCCAGAGTTTGACACCTATGGTATAACATTTCGGGGTACATTTGAGCCAGTGGTGTTAGGATCCTATCAAATCTCTTGGAAACATAAATGAAGAAACATCAGATTTTAATCCATCGTGCAATATTGGAAAGCGTCTGATTGGTAGTGGCTTCAGGTTTTGGCACGACAATGATCCCAGACACACTTCCAGTGCAGTAATAAGAATGTTTAATGTGTAATGCCACCGTCATGGACTTGCCTGGCCAGAGCCTGGCCCTTAACATTATTTAAGCAGCGTGGGATCATCCTGACAGAGAATGGAAGAAAAGATACCCAACATCCAAAGAGGAGCTTTGAATAGTCTTTCAAGTCCTTGCAGACTATTAAAAAATTTACAACAACACTTGACTAGTTGAGACTAATTTGAAGAACAAAGGTGGTCAAACCAAATACTGAATTTTAACCTTTTTAGAATTTTACAAACTTTGTTTTATAGCAATATATGAAGAAATGAGAGGTTTGCAGAGCATTCTGGGTTGAAGACATTTATGCACTTCAGAGACTTCTTGAATGTAGCTTGTGATATTATTATTTCTGTATTTCTTCTACCAGTGCATCAGAAGTGCTGTTAAAAAAGAGGAACATTATATTTTGAGTGGATACAACCCACAGCACTGAGTCACATCATCTTATAATCCTCAGTTAAAGTAACACTGGCAAAGCTTGAAGCCTAAACTGAAGAAGATTTTTTTTTACCTCAAAGTTTCCCTCAACATCTGAAATCTGAGTTTCATCTTTAAAAAAGTACTAATAGGTCAAATAAGGCTGGTCTTGACTTGCATAAATACAAATATAGCAAGAATGGAAATTATTTTTAATAATCTTCCCAAAAAGAACTGATAATATGCAAAAAAAAAAAAAAAAAAGCTGCAACCTAGAGCCAAAGCTTCTAAATGTTTACTATCTCCGTTTGATTTCTTTAAGGTAAACAAGGTCTCAGGCAATATTAGCTAAAACTCATCCTGCTGATTCATTTCAAACAAACCTCATCAAGCATTCTGACTGTTGATTTCAGTGGCAATCAGACAGATGGGTCTCAAGATCAATGCTTTTGGACTACAAACATCACATCACGACTTCAAAAGATCTCTGCTCTTGCTCACTCGCTCTCTCTCTCTCTCTAACACACACACACACACACACACACCCCTTTCCCATGTCTAAATCTATACAATCCATTATTAACATGTTTCCTGCCAGACAAAGACACAGGTAGATGATAAAATATATT
Organism: Simochromis diagramma; assembly: GCF_900408965.1. Lineage (NCBI taxonomy): Eukaryota > Metazoa > Chordata > Actinopteri > Cichliformes > Cichlidae > Simochromis > Simochromis diagramma. The sequence goes on along the minus strand of NW_024387030.1, from coordinate 20,123,322 downwards.
AAAAATAAAAGACATAGAAGAAAGAGTTAAATTATTGAATTTGGGTTGCTCTCATTGAAATAAAAAAGACAGAGATGGAGAGGAGAAGAATCTATATTGTGTTCTCGGGGAAGTGAGGGAAAAATCGAAGGAGAAAGTAGGTTAGAAAAGAAAGGCAAGGTGAGAGAAAGAGTGGCATCAAAGAGAGGCAGTTGAACAAAGTCAGCGACACGCCAGGAGTTGACTCATGCGACGTGGGAGTGAAAAAAAAAACCCCCAACTAACATCAGAACACGTCACACAACTGCTCAGACACAGACTAGGAAACAAAGTGAACTTGTCGCAAGGAAGGAAGGAAGGAACGAATGAAGGAGAGAAGTTATGGAGAAAGAAAGCGATAAAAGAAGGAAGAAAGCTATACGAAAAGTAAGTGATGGAGGAGGGGATGAAGTTGAAGGAGGGGAGAAAGAAAGGAAGTGATGGAGGAGGAAACAAGAAAAGGCAAAAAGAGGTAGACAAAGGAAATACTAGAAGAAAAGGTTTAAAAAAAGATGTGTAAAAGAAACATCTGAAAAGAAAGTATGGAAAGAAAGTTTTGGGAATAATTAACAAAAAAAGGAGAAAAACACAAAAAGAGAAAATAAATGACCTAAGAGAGCAAAGAAAGGAGTGAAAAATTAAAACAAAAACTGAAAATATAAAACATTTAATTCTGAAAGTAACAGAAAAAAGATCGGAAGGGGAAATATAATTTATAATGTTTTGAAGCAGAAAGAAAAAAACGGAAAAACGGACAGAAAGAAGGAAAAATGAGGAGTACAGAAATAGGAAAATGGTACGGCACTGAACAAGGTCGACAACTGATAGGAAAGTGAAGTGGGAAAATAAGAAAATAACAGGAGGACAAGGAGAAGAAGAAAAACAGGGAGTCATAGAGGATGTGAGAGAGAACATGACCAAATGTGGAAGAAGGAAAAAAGGAGAGAAAGAAAAAACAGAAAAAGAAGTGTGGAAAAGACACAGGAGGAAGAATAAATGAACATACAACAGGAAAGCAGACACAGGAGAGAAGACTGAGAGAAGAAAAGGTCCAAGAGATAGAGGAAAGCAAGAATGTGAAGTGGCAGAAGATGAAGAATGGAGAGAAGGATTCAAGGAAGAGGGAGAATAAAATTTGGGGGGATAACACACAGGAGAGGAGGAGGCGAAGGAGGATTTATGTGTTTTTAGAGCTGTCATTTTGAAGGACAGAGCAGGGGCGGAGCAGCACACATGCAACAGCTTGAATCTCTCTATCTGAATCTGCCTGGTTCTGTCATACGGTCCCTTTCATTCATGCTCACCATGTATGTTTACGTTGTCTCTACTTTTTGCATTATTCTGTTCTCATCGTCACTGCAGTAGCTACGTTCTTCATGCCTCCCATACATTTCTTATGAATATTCTGCATAGGTGAGCCAGAACAGCATCGACTTAGCTCATCCCACTCGTGATCCATCACAACTAAAGCAACAAGTTTGACCTTGACTTTGAGCACAGTTTGGGTAAAGACCCATTAGGTCATCACTGTGATTAAATTTGATTCAATTCTAATCAGCAACAGGAAAATGAGTAGTGATCTTTTTGAATTCAAGTGGAAGGGGCAGACAATAGATGGCTCGCTGTGGCGTGAGCTCATCAGTCCTTCAACTAGATGACCAGTAGGTTTCTGTAGTCTTTATAAAACTAATGATTAAATGTCCTCAATCACTGATGTCTTTGACAGCTAGCTGCCATACTCTGGACTGTGGTGCCCTTCCTAATGGATGTTGTAAATCGGCAAGGTAAAGAGTGGAACAGATCTTGCAAAATCAGCCAGATGTAGATGATACTTTATATTGGTTGTGTATGAATAGTCTTGCATGTGATCACAGGATCCAATTGATGCATAACTCTATTCAGTGCAGCTATGTGGGCTGTAGACATTATTACAAAGAATACACTGCTGGTACCACAGTGTTACTTTTTCTCTTTGTTTTTGGACTGTTTCATCAATCCAATATTCAAACTGCTGAAGGTATGAATTAAAAACATCTCTACCTTCTACAATAGATTCCAACATGTTGCCTTGCTCACCTTTATCAAAGGAAAACAAACTACATCCAAAAAACTGAAACTGTTCACTAGTTACTGTTTACCATCTTCATGTTCCACCAGTACAAACTGCCAGAGGGCACACACTGCAGTAAATAACCTAAACATAACAGTGGTCTGTTATAGATTAATACAGTGAGGGGTTTGGGTTTTTTCAGTATTTAAAATCATACTTTTGGGATTTCAAAATCACCCGGTACAGCATAACAACAAAGAAAGCCAGGAGGAAACAAGAAACAGTGTACACTTGTCATTTTATAACTCACCCAGGTGAAACACAGTTGCTGGCTGGATTACATTCATAAGCAATGTGCTTCTGAATGAATACCGTGGCACATTTATGAATAGTAGGAGTCGACAGGAGGTGGTGAACACAGACGAGTATACCCAACAGGCAAGAGATGCATTTTATTAGGGAGATTGTTGCCATCGTATGTTGTTTTGGGTACTGTTGCTGTTATATTTCTTAGGATGACAGTCTCAGCCAAGCAGCTTCATGTGGCTTCATCCTGTCGATGGTTTACCGGACCAGAATTCAGCCAAACTACCTCTCTGTCCTTCCAGTTTCTCCTCTTTTTTATTGTCTCACAACACTGAAAACACATATTCTCTCTCCTCATTTACACAGTCTCTTTATATCTTTTGAATGCCATCTTCCTGGTGTGTGTGTGTGTGTGTGTGTGTGTGTGTGTGTGTGTGTGTGTGTGTGTGTGTGTGTGTGTGTGTGTGTGTGTTTCTAAGAGAGGAAAGTGAGAATGGCTGCAATGCACATACTCTCCTCAGTACACCTGTCTCTTTTAGTTTACAACCACTCTGCTTATTTCCACACCCAAACATGCACGCAGTTAAAACAAACACATGCAACAGCAGCACACGCACACAACCTCACAAGCTCAAGCAGAGGTGTGCACATTATACAAATACGCATTCCCACATGCACATAATTAAAGTGACTGCACCAAACAAACCTTGTGTGGTAGTGTCTTGCCACACATACACACAACCGCATGAATACAGCTGTAAGCAGAGAAGACAGGTGGAGTGTATATCAAGGGCCACCCAGCTCCTACACCATTTATCTCAATTTCACCTTCTAGACACACGCAAGCACGCGTGCATTTAAGATTAAAAAAGCACATACACACAAGCTCAGCAGACATATACACATTCATATACAAACTAATAGACAAGAACCAAAGTCAAATAGACACATTTTTTACTCCCCTTTCGTTCTCCTACTTCTAACAGTTTAGTAAAATCCTGATGTTGGGTTATGTATAAATAAAAACATCTCATTTTACAACTGCCTGAAACGCACAGAGTCGTTTAAATTTGTCATTTACTGTCAAGCCGAACTTTTGGTGTTTCTAGAAGCCCTACATGGTGTTAAGCCCATCCTATAATGAGCTATTAACTGCCGTCTCCTTTCAGCTCTCTGCCCGACTCCGACACAAATCCCCCCTTTATTCTCCAGTACTGTAATCCACCACTCGCACGCACACAATAATACACAGAACTCGAGACACAATGCACCAGGCCTCAGTTCACTTCCTGGTGTCAAATCCCCTTCTTCTCACTGCTCACTTACAAAGACGGTAGAAGAGGGAAGGGTGGAGAGGATGAACTATCGAAAAAGAATAATGCAGTTTTATGGCAGTACACAAACACACGAGGATAATCAGACTGAGCTTTGACATTCATACTCACATATATAGACAGCATTTGTGAATTTGCTGTTACAGCTTTTTAAGCAGTTTATATAAAAGCAGCAATTTGGGAACCACCAATTAGTGAAGTCCTGTCTTGAAGCCTTTATTTAACCACCTTGAACCATTACCATCTCAGAGCTTTAGTGGAGTGTGTGTCAAGTAAGACGAAACAGAGGACCACTGTATGCTCATATGGTAGTGATTGACAGTCCTTGTCAATACAACCTGAAGCATGGGCTGTTACACTCCTTTTTAACTCTAAGAGGGCTGTAACTTAAAAAAATCACTGTCATGCTATATTAAATAAGGCTTGAAATTAGTGATTTAGACCAGCGGTCCCCAACCCCCGGGCCTCGGACCGGTACCGGTCCGTGAGTCGTTTGGTACAGGGCCGCGAGAGTTGAGGCTCAGGTGTGAAATGTATGGTTTTCAGGGTTTTTATCGGTTTTCAGCGTTATTTTGTTATCGTTTTTATCGTTAACTCGGTTTTCCTGGGTCTTTTCACGTGTGTTATGAATAAATCTTCTTTTTTTCGGTACCGGTACTAGTTTTATTTTGTTGTATTTATCCGCGACACCTTAAAGTCCGGTCCGTGAAAATATTGTCGGGCATAAACCGGTCCGTGGCGCAAAAAAGGTTGGGGACCGCTGATTTAGACCATAATCCCATCAGGAAAGTGTTTACTGACGTCTTAGTTCACACAGGAGTGAAGCCTGTAATATTTGTTTTCTCCCTGACTTCTATACAATCAAATTTATTTGAGCAATGAAATGAGTCGGCCAACAAGATGCAAGTTATTAGAAAAAAATGCCAGTTTAAGACACTTCTGCACTGGCTTCAGTTGGCTTTTTAAAATTAACATTATCTGGTTAAAACAGAACCAGGAAAACCAGAAACGGCTACAATGTCATAAAAACAAAAACAAGTAGTTTGCATCGAAAATCAAAGGACTTAAAAAGGTGCAAATCATGACATTAATGAAACTGTTCTGTCTCTTCTGTGTTGACTTTAGGGTCATTTTATAGAACACTTTGTGCCCAGCCAGTTGCCTGAAAATGTTAAGGTCCATAGCTAATTGCTGTGAAATTGTAGCTTCATATATCATATACTTTTCAACACACACACACGTACACACACACACTCACATATATATATATTAGGGGTGCAACAATATTCGTATCGATATTGAACCGTTCGATACAGTGCTTTCGGTTCGGTACGCATATGTATCGAACAATACAAAATTTTTAATTTATTTGATCAACTTTCCTTCTGATGATGCTGTCTGTGTTGAGCGCTCAGTGGATCTGCACTCGACAGTGCAGCCTAGGCGGAGTAGTCGAACGCAGATTCACTAAGCGCAGGGCAAGCTAGCGAGACAGAAGTTAAGCTCTCCTTGCAACATGGCAAATTGAACCTCCCCCACCCACATTCAGATCTGGCGTTTGGAACTATTTTGGTTTTCATGTTACTTATGACCCTGAAGGTAAGAGTGTCATGGATTAAAGTAAAACAGTATGTTGGATGTGCCACGCAATGCTCAATTACATTGGTGGGAACTAGTGTGTTAGCGCAGTTAGCTCGTTAACGTGTTGGCCGTCCAGCCCCATGCACGGGGCGATCCGCGGTAGCTCGTTAACGGAGATTTGCCGTGTTGTGGCGTTTACGTCATTTTAACGAGATTAACGCTGACAGCACTAGTGGGAACACAACGAATATGACTGCATATTTACGCCGACATCATCCTAGTGCAAAGACGAGTGGAAGCAGACAAAAACAACAAGCACGCATGCTACAAACTTTACCCGAGTCATTTAGACAGCCGTTAGCACATGATTCTCCTCATGGGGACCTGATATGTTTAATATGCTGCTGAGAATATAGCCCAGAAGAAGCGTATAGTATAGCTTTTATTTTGGAAAGAGCCATTTCTCTGTAATAAACTCTCTTTTCCAAAGAGGAGCGATTTCTCGATCAGATAGATTTATTATTTTATCCCTTTGTTGTTTCAGCAACATTAAATTTAAAAACTGTACATTTGAGTTAAAATATATATTTATAATTTTAATAAATGACAAATTAAAAAGGCATGAACATTTTTTTGTATCGAAAAAATATCGAACCGTGACACCAAAGTATCGAACCGAACCGAACCATGAATTTTGTGTATCGTTGCACCCCTAATATATATATATATTAGGGGTGCAACGATATTCGTATCGATATTGAACCGTTCGATACAGTGCTTTCGGTTCGGTACGCATATGTATCGAACAATACAACATTTGTAATTTATTTTATCAATTTTCCTTCTGACGATGCTGTCTGTGTTGAGCGCTCAGTGAATCTGCGTTCAACTACTCCGCCTAGGCTGCACTGTCGAGCGCAGATCCACTGAGCGCTCAACACAGACAGCATCGTCAGAAGGAAGAGCGCAGGGCAAGCTAGCGAGACAGAAGTTAAGCTCTACTTGCAACATTCAGATCTGGCGTTTGGAATTATTTTGGTTTTCATGTGACGTATGACCCTGAAGGTAAGCGAGTCATGGACTAAAGTAAAACAGTATGTTGGATGTGCCATGCAATGCTCAATTACATTGGTGTGAACTAGTGTGTTAGCGCAGTTAGCTCGTTAACGTGTTTGCCGTCTAGCCCCATGCACGGAGCGATCGGTGGTAGCTCGTTAACGGAGATTTGCCGTGTTGTGGCGTTAAGGTCATTTCAACGAGATTAACCTGAAAGCACTAGTGGGAACACAACGAATATGACTGCACATTTACGCCGACATCATCCTAGTGCAAGAAGACAAAAAACAACAAGCATGCTACTAACTTTAGCCGAGTCATTTGGACAGCTGTTAGCACATGATTCTCCTTATGCTGCTGAGAATATAGCCCAGAAGAAGCGGATAGTATAGCTTTTATTTTGGAAAGAGCCATTTCTCTGTAATAAACTCTCTTTTACAAAGATGAGTGATTCCTCAATCAGATACAGGGCTTGCAATATCGCTAGCCCGACGTCCAGGAGCTAGCGATTTTTTCAGTCGGGCTACCAAAATCTATCTCTTCCCTGCCCGTCGGGCTATTGTAGGAAAAATATATGTCAATGCTTTTGCATTCTTTCAGAAATGTAGCTGGGTAATTATGTCATTGGCATCGGTGAGCCACTGTCAATATGTGACATATTGAAGTCGCGTTTGAATTTGCGCTTGTTTTTTTGCTTTCACTTTGCAATCGTGCGAACTGTGTATAGAGAGCGACAGCACTGATCTGTGAGTGATGATAATTTGTGCACCAATTCCTCTGACATCGTCTTATTAATCGTTAGCTTACTATGCAAACATGACAAGTGAAATCTCCCGCAGCTTAAACATGTGAGAGGTTGATCGCGCAGAGAATCGCTGAGCTTATGTGAGTGAGCGTGTAAAAGCATTTCAGTTCTGCTGAGCCAAATAAGACGGGTCAGGGTGAAGAAGTGACAGCCAAAGAAAAGCTTACCACAAAACGGAGAAGTTATGACAAATCAGACTATAAGGCAAAAAGAAAGTGCAGCTTTATGGTTTCATGGACAAAAGAATTTCTGTGGCTGCAATATGATGAGCTAAATAACCAGGGCTGCACATAAGTGGTCCGCAGGTGCGCATTCGCTGTCAAAATAAAAAACACGCACAAGGGTTAGGGTTAAATTTAAAAACTGTACTTTTGAGTTAAAATATATATTTATAATTTTAATAAATGACAAATTAAAAATGCATGAACATTTTTTTGTATCGAAAAAATATCGAACCGTGACACCAAAGTATCGAACCGAACCGAACCGTGAATTTTGTGTATCGTTGCACCCCTAATATTAGGGGTGCAACGATACACAAAATTCACAAAATTCACGATACACAAAATTCAAAATTCATGAAACCATAAAGCTGCACTTTCTTTTTGCCTTATAGTCTGATTTGTCATAACTTCTCCGTTTTGTGGTAAGCTTTTCTTTGGCTGTCACTTCTTCACCCTGACCTGTCTTATTTGGCTCAGCAGAACTGAAATGCTTTTACACGCTCACTCACATAAGCTCAGCGATTCTCTGCGCGATCATCCTCTCACATGTTTAAGCTTGCTGCGGGAGATTTCACTTGTCATGTTTGCATAGTAAGCTAACGATTAATAAGACGATGTCAGAGGAATTGGTGCACAAATTATCATCACTCACAGATCAGTGCTGTCGCTCTCTATACACAGTTCGCACGATTGCAAAGTGAAAGCAAAAAAACAAGCGCAAATTCAAACGCGACTTCAATATGTCACATATTGACAGTGGTTCACCGATGCCAATGACATAATTACCCAGCTACATTTCTGAAAGAATGCAAAAGCATTGACATATATTTTTCCTACAATAGCCCGACGGGCAGGGAAGAGATAGATTTTGGTAGCCCGACTGAAAAAATCGCTAGCTCCGGGACGTCGGGCTAGCGATATTGCAAGCCCTGTATCTGATTGAGGAATCACTCATCTTTGTAAAAGAGAGTTTATTACAGAGAAATGGCTCTTTCCAAAATAAAAGCTATACTATCCGCTTCTTCTGGGCTATATTCTCAGCAGCATAAGGAGAATCATGTGCTAACAGCTGTCTAAATGACTCAGCTAAAGTTAGCAGCATGCTTGTTGTTTTTGTCTGCTTCCACTTGTCTTTGCACTAGGATAATGTCAGCGTAAATGTGCAGTCATATTCGTTGTGTTCCCACGAGTGCTTTCAGGTTAATCTCGTTGAAATGACCTTAACGCCACAACACGGCAAATCTCCGTTAACGAGCTACCGCCGATCGCTCCGTGCATGGGGCTAGACGGCAAACACGTTAACGAGCTAACTGCGCTAACACACTAGTTCACACCAATGTAATTGAGCATTGCATGGCACATCCAACATACTGTTTTACTTTAGTCCATGACTCGCTTACCTTCAGGGTCATACGTCACATGAAAACCAAAATAATTCCAAACGCCAGATCTGAATGTTGCAAGTAGAGCTTAACTTCTGTCTCGCTAGCTTGCCCTGCGCTCTTCCTTCTGACGATGCTGTCTGTGTTGAGCGCTCAGTGGATCTGCGCTCGACAGTGCAGCCTAGGCGGAGTAGTCGAACGCAGATTCACTGAGCGCTCAACACAGACAGCATCGTCAGAAGGAAAATTGATAAAATAAATTACAAATGTTGTATTGTTCGATACATATGCGTACCGAACCGAAAGCACTGTATCGAACGGTTCAATATCGATACGAATATCGTTGCACCCCTAATATATATATATATATATATATATATACACATACATACACATATTTAAGTGGTCTGTTGACCCACTCCCAGTATGATTTTTGGCACTTTTGACATTTGAGGTAATGTTTGAGGTAATGTTTGAACACGGAAATCTCAACTATTAAAGATAAAGGCCTGAAAGTTTCACTGGTATTTCTTAACATCAAAATCAATCAGAATCTGTCATTTGGGTACAGAAAGCGCATCAGAAAATCTCTGGATTTTGGCTTTCAAGTCATCCTGCAAAGTTTCATATTTAAGCACACACTAATGAAAATTACAAAAGCCAAATTGTGACAATATCTCAGTGACATATAGTTGAATTTCACAATAATTCAAATAGAGCATGTGGAATACTTTATCATATGAACTTCTTAGACAGAAAAATTAAGAAAAGGCTATATTTTTTCAACTGTCATTGTTAATTAATCATATATAACAAATTGTGGAACAACAACAAAAACTTCAGTAGGTAGTCTATTTGTATCTGAAGAGAAGTTTTATTCTAGTGACCTATTCTACTACTATCCTACTGCCCTGGAGGTCTCTTAACCTGCATTATAAGACTTTCAGTAGGTTTTACAAATGGAAGGTAGAGTAGGTCTCAAAAAGGAAAAATAGTTACATATTTAACAAATTTCATTATTTTTGCAGTTATAATTTGCACGCTATCTGGAAATCCTAGAATTGTGTACTAATATTTTTTTTTGTCACTGAACTTATATTTGCTCAGTCCAGCATAAAAGGTTAAATAGCAGTTTTGTTTTTCTCAGAGTAGAGCCCAGAGGCGGAGCCAGACATTTGAAACACCCGGGGCTTAGCCCTAAAGGGTAGTATGCATGTGGGATTATTATTTTAGAAATGACTGAAAGACTGAAAGATTAATAGGCTCTGTTTTGAGTTTTGTTCAAAAAAGAATGACTTCATATAGGATAAAAATATATCACATATGCAGGACACCATAAACTAGTTTTTTAATTAAGCAGCAAGGCAGAACAAAGTCGGGCCTGTATCAAGACACAGGGACTAAACCCCAATTCAACCAGACCAAGAACTGATCCAGAATTAAAACAGGACTACAACAGTTCAAAATCAGGACTACTTGGGATTTAACCAAGACAGAACCACAATCAGAACTAGATGATAGTAGCACTAAAAATCATCATAGACCTGCACTACACTTATTTTTTTAATTCTATTTAGATTGAGAAAAGTTTATATAATTATTTAGCCTTGTTGTGCAAACAAGCCTGCATAACTTAATAAATATAGAATTTGAAAAATAACAAACCTAAAAAGAAACACTAGGTACTAGATACATGAGGACCTATGATACGGTGATACTTTTGGTAAACGACCATTTGACTAACATGTGTGTCTCACCTGCTCTTGTTCCATCTCTGTTCTGTCCTCATTCTCCATCTCCCTCTCTCTCCCTCTCTGTTCCTCTCTCTCCCTCTTTGTGCTGACAATCATCAAATACACAGTTGAAACCACATATTTATGTACTCTTCAGTTCAAAACACTTTTTTAATTGTAACATCAAATCAGACTAAATGTTTATTTTTTTAGATTGATAAATATAAAAAAACATATTTGTTAACTTTGAGAGTAAAGAGAGAAACTATCTGTATTTCTTAATTGCAAATGGCACCAAATTGTATTCAAAATTGAGCCACAGTTATGGAGCTCCACAGTTCTTTTCCTGGTGTTTTGGTTGACATCTCTGGATTTTCCCATGTCAAAGAAACAGGCTCTGTGTTTTGCCTTATATGCATCCACAGGTGTGCCACCAATTTACTCACATGGACTCTACTAACCTATCAGAAGCTTCTTCAGCCCAGAATGGAATTGTCTGGAGTTTTCTTATTAATTAACAATAAACTTAGTGTACATGTACTCCTAAATTTAATGAAAGTGATAAAAAATAGACAGCTCTGTCTCTCTTTATTCAGACATTTAGCTAATTCAAAATATATTTCAATATTTATCTAAAACAAAAGTTTACTCTAAATTGATGTTGTGCAGTAAAAATGTTTTATGTTTTCTCCATAAAGTGTAAATATCTGGTTACAAATGTGAATATCCTGCTGTGTACTGAAATCCCTCTTGTTTTGCATAGAAATATACTGAACAACATACAAAGCATAATATATAAAATAACATTTACCTGAGTTTTTTCTTTGAAAGAACCCTCTAATGTCCATTCTTATATTTCAGTACATAACTGAAACCGATTTAGTCGGGGAGGGTAAGAACTGAAAATATGAAATAAACACAGGTAAGCTAAGACTCTCTAAAAAAAAATAGCATTTGTTCAGCTTTTCATTTCGCCATTTGTTGATTCACTTGAAGAGCAAGTAACGTAATATTGGTCAAGTGATCAGTTTGATATCAATCTTTCGTGATGCACCGTCATATTTACATTATTTGTACGGTACGAATGATTTGCTTTGGTACCTGGTCAAACTTAAGCTCTCCTTAGTATGGCTGGCTCCGTTTCTCCAACAGCGCACTCAGAGGCAGCAGCTGCCCCGCCCCCTCGCTCAGTCGCTTAGTGCCTGAGCTCGGATCATACCAATATCAGGGGGGATTCACGCACAGTCGTAAATTCCCACAGTGTGCACTATGTGCTTCGAATATTGTGTGTACTTTTTGTTTTATACAGTTGTCAGCCAGGCATCTAACTTTGAAAAAATTACACTCCAAAAGACCCCGGGCTTCTGACAAAACAACCCGGGCTTAAGCCCAGTAAGCCACCCCCACGCTCCGCCCCTGGTAGAGCCGCTGATCCTCCACATCGAAAGGAGCCAGTTGAGGTGGTTCAGGCATCTGACAAGGATGCCTCCTGGGCGGCTCCTGGGTGAGGTGTTCTGGGCAGGGAGGGAGGCCTGGGCTGCTCTGCTCAGGCTCCTGCCCCGATGACCCGGCCCCGGATAAGCGGATGTGAATACGTGGATGGGTGGATGGTTTGTTTACTTTTTTGTGTTTTTTATGAGTGTGCGTTCAAATATAGATTTTCCTATTTATTGGTCCAACATTACAGATCCTGGTTTATTTTAATGGTAGGAAAGATCAGTGAAAATTTCAGGCATTTTTTATAGTTTTTGAGATATTCATGTTCAAAAATTGCTTCAAATGTCAAAGTGTAAAAAAAATGTTGGAACTAGACCATTTTTCAAAAACATATCTTGAAAACGTGTATTTTTTCAATATATGTAAAAAGTTTCACAGCAAACATCTTTGCCCAGACTTTGAACCATGAAACTTTCAGGCAAATTGGAGATGGTGGAGCAGAAGGCCCACATTTACTTTGGATGTTATGACGCTTTGTTCATTTTTTCTAGTTAGTTCAAAATAATATTTGATGGCATAGAAAATTCCTTGTTGCTGACCTGTGGGAAATAGATGTACAATTCCCAGAAAATGACTAAATGAAATGCAATTTTTGGATGCAGAACATTAACCCTGGGTGATACTTTGATACCTGGCTTTAGCAAATAAGTCATTTTGGGGTATCAGTTCAACTTTTCTCTAGAGGTAGCAGTTCTTTACAACAGTGATGCAACCAATGCCCAACCAGATGAAGCTGTTCAGTTTTTCCAAAACTGACAATATGTATGACTGTCTGCATGGAATTCATCAGGGTTATTCTTATGCAACATAATACGTCAGGTAAAATGAGGCCAGAGGATCCCTGATGCCAGAAATTGAGTTGGGTGCCAGCACAAGTGAATCAAAGCAAAAATGTCTTCCAAAGAACCAGTCACATCAGTGCTGGAAGTCGTTCCATTTTAAGGCCTATCCTGGAATGAAATTGAATGGAACAAGTTGAATTGGTGATCCTTACGTCTTTAACGTCTTAGAAAATCAGCTGCAAATTAAATGGCAATGCATGAAAACGAACGTACATCCCTTCCTTTTAATGCTACTGAGACAAATCTGTATATGAACCAACAACAATAAAACAACAGTAAAAAGGGTTTGGCAATCCATTCATACCACTCTTTGTTGATGACACACACACACGCACGCACACACACACACACACACACACACACACAGGGAAGTTATACTACTGGTTTTGCTACTGCTACTGCTACAAGGAGCACACACAAACGTTACCATGGTGAGGAGGTATGCTGCTGGCCGGCCAGGTGAAGGGTCTTGGGCCGGGCGGCGGAGCAGCTGCCTGCATTAGCTGGCCGCTCCCAGTAGGGGTCACTGCGAAACACACAAAAAAAACGTGAAGAGGTTCTTTAACGACAGCCACATGAAAAAAGGAGAAGAAGAAGAAGTGGGAGTAAAAACAAGACTTAAATGAAGAATAAGAGGGAGAAAACAGGAAAATCAAATGAACAAAGACAAAAACGTAGGAACAGAGCATAGGAACCAAAGAAAAGATAACCATACAAAGCACAGTGCAAATGTCATGGAAAATCAGAGAATTAGATGCAAAATATATTCTGCAGATAAGCAGTAGGTAAATGATAAATTGGCAGTTCATGTGAAAAAATAATGAAAGATTGGGCATTTCCAGCTCAGTGGACAACAAACTGTGGACCTCTCAGTCTCAAGTCTATATCAAAATAACACTCAAAAAAGAATCCAAATACTTTGTTTAATTACCCATAAACAGGCAGCTGCGATAGCTGCGGGAATATCTTTAACATAGAGGGTCCTGCGGATGTGATGTAATATGGCGATATCTGTGTGAACTGGGGGTAGCACACTCAGCATTATCAGGACCACAAATGCTATCAGCACCATTATGAAAAAGATTGCTATAAATGATATATGGTGCAAATATTAAATATACTATGTCAACTTATGTGATATTTCCCCCCAAAAAATTAGTTTAGTACTTAAAAGCACAATATTTACCTATGAAAGAATAGACATCTCAGAAAGCAATAAATGTAGGCTACACACTTATACATGTGGTACTGGCTAACAGGAAAACTAAATTTCCATAACAGATGTTTTCCATAACAAGTTAACGATAAGTTGGTAACTTTGCTGCAAAAATATTACCGTACTGGCATTGAATCACGGTGTGTGATGACTTACTACTCTGTTATTTAACCGCCACAAACAATCCAGCATCAGCACAGCAGAGTAAATTAATGTACTTTAGTAATACAGTGCGAGTTTATCTGCAAACTTTACTTCCCTTAACACGAGTCACTTTGGGGTTTTTGTAGCTTCTTCTTTCAGGCATTGGAAGAGCAACTCACTGAGTCAACAGATGCAGTCAGTCTGTTTTTACTTTGTTGCATGAACAACTGGAGGCAGACAAACTGTTTAATTCGTTTATTTACCCGTCTTTTTTATTCTTTTTTTTATCTCCTTCTGCTGCTACTTCTCCACTTTCCATGCATTTGAGCTTAGCTAGCTTAGCTAGCTCCACAGTGAAGCTGCGTTACTTCCTCGTCTTACACGTGTTTCATCAAGTTTGTTGCTGATCTGAATGCGTGACTGAAGTTTGAAAGTTTGACATGTGATCAAACTGCTTCCTGTGTGTCAGTGACATACTTTTTTAGGATCTACTTTAAAAAAGGCACAACACGTATTTCACTATAGAATGTGCAAAGATGGTCCAGTCATCCATTTTCTGCTGCTTATCTGGGACCAGTTTGCAGAGGCAGCAAGCACAGAGCCATAGACTTTCCTGTGTGTCATGACTAACCCTCCTCAATCTGCCTGTCAATCCCTCGCGGCTCTCACTTGTGAACAAGACCCACACATACTTAAACTATTCCACTTGGGCCACCAACTCACCTATTTTCTAAATAAAATCCCCCAAATCTAACTGCCACACAGGGCAATTACTTACAGTCTTTCTTACAGTGTTAACATCATGTACCCTCTACAAGAAGCCACACTAATTAAGGGGAGACAAAACTGTAAAGTTGGATGATAAAGGTTAAAAAAAAAAAAAAAAGTATGACAGCGAAAGGTTTTTAAATCACACTCAAGTGCAAACATTTACATTCAAGGGGGCTTTAAATATGCCACAAAACAACGTGGCAGCACATATTTAACACTATTTAACACTCTTTTGTTTGCTTAGAATATAATCGCTTATTTCAGATGTATTTCAAGATGTATCTCCCACCATGACTGGTCGCCTAAAACTTCCCGCCCTTGGAAACAGTCAAAAAAAAAAAAAAAATAACCTGCAGTTTGGTGGCAGATTTTATTTATTTATTTCTTTTCTTTTTGAAAAGCTAAATGTTGCCGATTGGGACTCAACGGGCAGGCAAAGTGACACCGGAGTCAAATACAAAATACAAAGCAGCCCCAAAGTGACTGTCTATAAACAGTGAATTATTTGAATTTTACACACCCACCAAAGACAGGCTGTCAAAACCCATGCCGGAATGGATTTTTCATACTGAGAAAGGGAGCGAGGGAGAGCCAAGGAGAATAAAAGAGAGAAGGAAAAAAAAAACAGGAGGCAGAAAGAGGGAGAGAGACTCTGGAAGACACAGGAAGGAGGAGGAGAGAGCGAGAGGGAGACGCAGTGAAGCGATGCTGGCTTGCAGGAGAACATTAGCTGCACTGTGTAGCGCACCATAAAACCATTGACATTGTCGGTCTTGCTTTGTGGACAAGTATTATTGTAAAACACAGTTTTCTGAGGCGAGCCGGCCGCTATTGTTCTTGTCAGAGGGTGAAGCGAGGGCACCGCCGGCATAACTTATTTCAGTTTAAAGCTACCGGAGAAGGCAGCGAGAGTTGGTTTTCAAATTAAACGACTGTGATGTAAGTCCAGAGATTGTATTACTTTTAGATTTGATCTCTCGATGCATGACTGGGAAACAGATCGCTTCTGTTGTGGGGGAAGGGGAAAAAACAAAACAATAAAAGATAAGAAGAGCGCTGTCATCTGCAAGAAGAAAAGCAGGTTTGTTCTGTCACTGAGGTCGGTGTACTTTGTTGATTATACAGCAGGCTTTAAGCAGGTTTCAAGAGACACAGAGTCTGACTCGGCACAGAGACTACTATGTTAAGTTCCAGTCCATGTAACGGGCACGAGAAGATTCTAGGAGTTTTGTGCAATGTGTTGTGTCATGACTCACATTATATATTAAAAACAACAGGAGTAAAATATGACATCTGCCTGCTCCAAATCTCTTAGGGTAAATGAAAAGCTGCTTTACTCAGTTGTCCTTGTGATTGCCTTTGCTTGATGGATATTCTTAAAACCTGTAAACATTTATCTCGGTGACACTGAGTCCATCAATTTCTTTGGAGTTTTCACTTGTCAAGGTCATTGACTCTGATCTCATCAATATCCTTATACAAGCAGGGAATCAAATGGTTCTTAATAATGTAAATGCATCACTGTAGTTCAATACAAGTGATGCTTGTATTGAACTACAAGTGATGGAGGTCTGGAATGCTGCAGAGCCTTTTAGCGTCTTTTAGCTCCTAATTTTGGTAAATATAGTCTTTTTTGCTTCCAGTCTTTTCATCAAACAGTCTCTAATAAACCTTCTTCATGTGCTCAACATCAGACTGCAGTTAAGCAGTTAAGGACGAATGACTGAAGAAAGAGAAAATGTAATTACATACCACAGCTAAGTGAAAAGTCACTGTTGACTTGCTGTAGACAAAGTATGTTTTATTTCACTTGCATGTCATTTTTGCACACTTTTGACTTACAAGGCTTTGAAAATATGTGTTTGTCTATATGGCCAATTTAAAAGGTGATAAGAGAGTAGCCAGCTAGAAGCATGTGTGACTTTTAATGCTAATAACGCTCAAGAATTTGTCCATCAATTCCATGAATAAGAATCAGAAAACATGTATCCTTAGTTTTGTGTTTTTGTTATCACTGTAGCACTTCCTGGTTTGGACCCAATCAGAAGACCAGAATGAAAAGCTTTTTTTTCCACAGATACTTTTATTCGAGATCCTACCTGCACAGTTTCAGTGAACAATATTGCTCAACTCAGAAAATCATAGTAAAAAAGTTGCACAATGTTTTCAGACTGAATGTAATCCCAGATAAAACAACAACTATACGTGACTGGTTTTCAGACCCACCAATAACAATTCAGTCTGGTACTGTAGCTACAAGTGAATGTAGAATAAGCTTACCCCTCCTGTTATATTATTTCATCAGCTGGTACAATCCAGAGAGTGTAGCCAATCATCAACAAATTGACATACATGTGCCAAAAAAATGAACTTTTTCTCTTATTTCTTCAACAAAAGTAACTATTAGTCCTTCTTTCTATTTCTTTCTTTCTTTTTTTCTTTCTTTCTTTTTTACATTTTGAAAGTTTTAGCAAGATTGTTAATTGTTTATAATATCTCTCACACCATACAATTCCCAGGCTGACCAAATGCTGACATTTTGTCCCAGACACTGGAATGTCAGAGATACACATGAGGTGTTGTTTGGCGTCAGCGCCACACCAGCTGCGGCAATATTAGACACCGAGTGACATATGGAGTAGCATATGGGCTGTCTCATGTTCGAAACTGTGACAAAGTCGAGATATTGAGAAAGGTTGGTTATTGACGGTATAAATCAGATCCCTCAGAAAACCAGATTTTGAATCCCATTACTTTTTTATTGTTTCACTTTCCCTCCACTGTAGTGAGGTTTACGTTGTGATAAGGAAAGGTTTGCATTAAAATAGAATAGTAGATTATCAAAAATGAGATTTCTACACGATATCAGCCATGGTTCGGGCTAACAACAACCGGGCTATGGTGCTTCTGTTAAGACAAAGGAAGAATTTACTACGCATGATGAAAATGATGCAAAAAAGGGGGGGAGGGGGATCCTTTCCATGTTTTTTATGTGAGATTAACCCTTTAAGACCTACCATAGAACCAAGTCCGCCAGAGCTTATATTATATTTTTACATGCTGTGGAGCCATTTTTTGGAGCATTTCAAGTTGCTATACATCAATACAACAATTATAGCCCAGATTTTAATAATATGTCTGCATTAAGTGCATAGTAATTACATAAATTGCAAAAAAGTGCAATAAACTACAAAAAAAATTAAAATCGTTTTTGTTTTTTTAACATATATTTCTAGTTAGAGAAATTTAAGAGGCTTATCCCTCAAAACTGTAAATACAAAAAAGTTGCACAAACTAGTTTCCCACCAAAGGAAATTTATTTTAAGTGTCTTCATAGTTTTATTTTTGAGATACACCAATTTTCATATACTGCAGGAAAAACGAAAAAATATATTATAGTGCAAATTTGCAAAATAACAGCATATGCATCAAAATAAAATATTTCCAGCAGTGCAATATGAGTCCTCAGCATCCCAGAAACGACACAGAAAGTCATGAAGTCAAACATAACTTTTAAAAACACCAGTAGAGGCTCATGAGGCCACGATGGTAAAAAACTACATTTCCGCAAAATGATGTCACTTCCGGTTTCGGGCAGGTCATGTCGGACATGCGATAGTTCACGCTGATGGACATAGGAAGTGTTACAAACAGCTGATCGGATCGGCAAAGCGTGTTTCTGGAATATTGTGTTTTTGTTGCTGCAAGTGCTTTTTATGCAGTTTTTGCAAAGCTATATGTGGAAGGAAACTGTGACCGAGGACAGGCTGATGGCATAATATGTAAGTACAACTCCTCCGGTTTCATATGCAAAAAAAATTATTGCGCTAGCTCACGTGGTTGCAGTGCTACCAGGATTTAAAAATAGTTACGCAAAATGGAGCGTGCCCACTCTGACCGGCTTTAAAGGGTTAAGGGACTCGGACTGTCTGCACTGTATGTGAGTTTTGAAGGGAAAAAAGAGTTTTGAGAAAATGCACTGACTTTATTTAACAGGTACAATCAGTGGAAATGAGGTGGAAATGAATTTGTGCATGATACTGCTGAGTGGGTGAAATTTACTGCATAATGTAATACTTCAAAGTCAAGAAAAATTGAACTTGGGAATTTTTATCAGAGTTTCAAGGAAACACTTCACTTTATGAATTATTTTATAAGCTTAAACTTTTTTTTTCTTAAATGTGTTAACAAGGACTTACCTAATGACTATTAATGAATGTTTCCCCTGTAATTAGTATACAAAATAGTGTAGGCCTTTTTGGTGGTACACCAAGACCCTTAAAAGAGGTGGTGCCAAATAAGTCAACACACAAACATGTCAAAGTCCTCAGGATCCTAACAGCACCTCAAAAAAGTCTCAGTCAGGTATTCTTTACATGAATACTCCTGCTTTTGCTCCTCCTTCAATATATAATATACAGTTAACGGATTCAGCTTCATCCCAAGAGTACCTGGGCTCCACCTTAGGGTATATTCACATTAGACTATGTGCCGGATGCACAGCCAATCACTATGTACCGCTGAATACAGTGCAGCTGGACTCGGGTATGGTGTGATTATCACCATGTTCACTATATATTGCCTTCATCACTGACAGCTGATTCCATAAAAATTGCTTTGTTAAGACATTAACAAATATGTGAGAGAGGACAGTGTGCCACCATTTCTAGTCCAGTATAGGAAGAACACTCATGATCGGCTCGGTACATTTGAGTTGGGTTAGGTGTTACAGGCAACATCTCGGGACATGCATAATCCTCGCTTTTCTATTTTTGCTGCTCACCTTCATTTTATATCCTTAAATCTTTCTTTCGTCTTTTCTTTTTTTTCATATCGTTGTATCTTTACTCCTCATTCAAACAATCAAGCCAATCCTTTGTTTCCCATTAGTCTCTATTACAACTCCTCCAATCTTACATATTTTACTGTCCACATCCCTCTTTCAATTCAGGAACAATTTTTTGCAGTCAAACTTCCATTTTTAAAGTCACATTTTAGCCCTTCTTCCTTCCATCTTTTTCTCCGGATATTCCTGTGCTACATTTTTTTCTTCTGACCCTCGTCCTTGTGCCCAACTAACCTGCTTTTACATGCACGTCTTTATGTCCATCTTAACACAGTGGCCTCTTTCTCACATCTTTAAAAATCTTATTCCAGTCTTTCTTTTTCTCTTTACTTAAATTGTTGCGTATCACTCCATCCTTCCCTTCTCTCTCACTTTTCTCTTTTTTTATCCATTCATTCCTGAATGTTGGCTTCAGGTTTCTTGCTGTCATTTTGGAAAGTAGACGGAGTAACCGTGCTGCATCAAACACGAGCAAAGAAAATCAACTATATGCGTACGCATTAAATAACCAGTACAACTTTAGGCACACACTAATGGCGCAGCACCTCACAGAGACGTGCACTTGCATTGTGTCACACACCAACATGCACAAGCAGAAATTCAATAACCTGAGTATAAACACATTTGCTGGCTCACGCACACCAGTGCATGCACGCACAAAGACAGACTCATGGGTAAATGCACACTGAGATGCACGTAAGCAAGTAAACAAACACACTCTCGCACACGCGAGGTGCAGACACACACTCCATCAGGCCAAAATGGCAGTGGTGGGAGGCAGTACAATGGGTATTGCTGGGCGCCGGCAGAGCTAAATTGCAGACAGCGAAGGGGAGATCTGGGCCATTTTTCAAGGCCGACTATATATTACAAATTGGCTACCAGGGCATTGTCTGCGAATGCACACACATACACACACACACTTGTGCGCGTACACACACGCAAGTGAAAAAAAATAATCCTGGCTTGTCCTATTGTAGCCCGCAGAGCCGCAGAAATCTGCCCTTTTCCCTCTTTTTCAACAATTTCCTCGGAATAAACCATGTGATTGAAAATGTGTCAGTTTAGCGAGCAGCGGCGTCACCACACACAAATACACATGAAATAAAAAATGTATAAAAATCACAGAGACACCACAGACACACACACTCCAGCTTCCTGCTTACACACTGTAACCTCTCTGTTTGGTACGAGAATGTTTAAACACTTCCAGGGCAGGGTCAAATCTGCCCCTTTTGGAATACACACACACACAAAGAGACCATAAACACACATATGACACACAATATCACGAACAGAAACACACTTTCTCCCTAGCTGGTTCGAATGTTTTGGTCCAGGTTTAGTCAGTCAGTCATGCTTCAGTACAGCAGTTAAGCTGAAGGAGGTTTGGACTCCTAAACTAAATCCCTTCCCACACTCAGTGTTTCAGGCTGAGTGTAAGATATGTGTGTTCTTCAAAGGAGAACTGTTGCACTCCAGCTGCCGGTGCTGGCTTTTTTCTGGGACTCTGCTAAAGTGCTCCATGATTTCAGTTGAAAAAAATTCTTCTGTGTGCGGTGCCTGTATGCACATACCCCGAGATGTGTCCTGACATGACAACATAAGTGATTCCACTCTCATTGATATAACAGAGGGGCATGATTTGAAAACAAAAGCTGTTTGAAATCCAATGTTTGGGACAGTCTGAAGCCTGCTGAGATTATTTGTACAAACTCGGATATCATTATTTGAAATTCTTCCCATGTTTGATCCACCACTGGAACAGTACGGGCGCAAATAAGGAGAACAGTAACAGCTCCCCTTCCACTGTTATCATTATAAAGATCTGTTTGAGCCACAGCTAGCTGTTCTGTGTGCCCCTGTAATGGCCTGTTTCTACTACTGTTTGGGTATAAAAACATAGATATATGTCAATTAAATATTTTTTTGTATTATTATTTTTAACCCTCCGTAACCTCCAAAGGTTAACGTTCATGTTTAGTAAGTGTAGGCTCTCAGTGCAAAGGTTACCTCAGCTGTCAAAATGCCAGGGGTGAAGCCTCTTGAGGAGGCAGTAAAAAGTGTTTAAAAGGGACCGTCACAGACTCAAATGGGCTGATGAGTCTGTGAAGCTCAATTCTGACCAGTGATGGTAATACTGAAGTTAGCTGCTGAGGATATCCTGAACTTCTTGGCAGGCACTGAGGTTTTTGCTGCTGTTAGCTGGTGTTACTGAAATGTTCTTTGCTGTGGATCTAATGTTGTCAAATTAATAAGGAAATTAGCAAATAAATTGCCATACAATGTGTAAATGATGTGTCAAACAATAAAGTTATCCTTTTGCAAGTGTTGTTGGAGCTTTAACCGATCCAGACTTTATGCTCTTCTCCATTCACCTTGGATGTAGAGAAGTTTTGCCAGAAACCTCTACTCTGTTTCACACATCTAAAAAATGATATTTGAGCTTGTAGTTTCTTTTCCCCTCAGATCTGCTGTTACCTGCATTGAGCTAACGTTTGTACTGGAGCTTCAAAAAGTGACAGCTTTGACTAACCATCCAAATTCTAGGAGGATAAAACGAATGATAAGTGCTATGATCAGATATAAGAAGTCGCTGACGTGCTCTCTGTTTATATGAAGGTTATTTTCTGCTCAGTTTATAGAGAGTGACACGTGTAGGCATACACGCACAGACGGTTAATCCATGTACGGACACATGAGGTGCTGACACAGTCTCAAATGATCCTTTGAGTGAGAAATGGCCTTTTTATAATGGCCTCGCTCTTAACCTTGAAAAATAATTTGTCCTCACAAAGATTCACATGCAAATATCACACATGCAGATGCACACGCTGGCACGCAGGTGCACAAACAGTGTGTAAATTGAACCCTCAGTGGCAGACTTGCACCTGCACTCCACCACAACAACACACATCTCTATCTGTTCTTCCTGACATGTCGGCCTCCCTCCACGGCGGAGAGCTGAACAGGTCTAAAGACTCACTCACACTTCTCGGTTCACCATATAACAAACAATACGTACAATACCGCTGACATAGTGTGTTTATGATCGGCAATAAAGAGTTGAAAAGTTTTTCCTCATGTATAAACCCACAAGAATTTTGTTAAATAGTTAAATGATTAGTGTCTTTCATGGGTTGATCTGCTTTATTCCCCATGGTATACTGGTACCAGCTACATTATTATTATTATTATTATTATTATTATTATTATTATTATACCAGCTTGCCTTTTTATTGTGAGGCATGCTCTGCTGCCAGTAGCACTCTCTGCCTTTTTTGACCACTTTTGCCATGTACATCTATATTAGTATACTAATATACTAAAGAAGTCTTTCACTCAAAGTTCACAAAGTTCCCAGTGGACTTGATTCATTTAAAGACCTTTGTGACACTGTTTAGTCAAACTGTGTTGTTTAGTATTAATTGCATCCTTCCAATAGCATCTGGAAGCTGACTCTAAACACACAGTGGTTCAGCCTTTTTTATACCTTCATCATACAGTTCTCTAACTTCAGACTGATTCCTTTAACAGCTTTTTACTTTCAAGGAGAATGAGTCTGGACATTACTTTTTTAATTGTTGACTCAGAGATTCTGCCTTTTTGTGCTTTAAGATCCCACCACCTCATTTTACACCTTCATGAGTCTCATGGGTTTCTTATCTCTCGGTTAGAATCGTCTCTGTTGGCTTTTATGAGACTTAATTCTCAGTCCAGTCGTCTTTTTTCCTTGTATATATACCCGGTGGTTTTATGTAAAAAAAACACAAAAAACATTGCATTGATATGCAGATGACTCACTGATTTATCTGCCAGTGAAACTTAAACCCTAAAGATGTTTGAAATGTTGAAATGAAACTGTCTAGTGGCACTTACACAGGCAGACCACATTGTTAATTAACCAAAGAAAGAACCTGACTTTGATGTTTGACGACACTTTCACATTAAGCACTGAAACATAATTGTTGGTGCTTTTTTCATTCACTCTGAATAATGCTAGCTCCTTACAAAGGTTAAGCCTTTGCTTTAATGATTGTTACAAGGTAATTAAGACATTAATCTGGGCTTAACTTTATCACTTATATATATATTAAAATCTTAAGAAAAAAATATAAATATAAATATATATTTCTGATTTCTTTTGTGCAACTTAACAAATTTAGTATCTTTAATGAATATTTAATATATTGACTCCCTTCAAAAATGTACCTGAGCTGTATTTAAACTCACTTCAGTTTTACGATCTAAAGCCAAAATCTCATTTTTGATTATAATGTTTTGGTATAACTGACTTTGAACATCAGTATCATGGGATCATAGTTTCAAAGTTGCACCAAACATTTGCACCCTGCATCATTTATCTGTTTTATAATATTTGACTCAACAAGACAACAGTCTCTCTTTTCTTTTTTTTTATCTCCATTTCAGTAACAGCTCATCTTTCTTCAATACTTTACACTTGAGTATCTGAAAGAAAAACATGCCTTAAATGCTGTTTTTTTGTTTTGTTTTGTTTTGTTTTGTTTTAGCAAATATATGCTCAAAGTATAAAGATACAATATATAAAAGATAAAGTCAGCAAAATATTCTTTATAGTTTGGGAAACGTTTTATCAACCACTAGGCCTAATTATGACTACATGACTAGAGTATAAAGTTCAGCATATTCAGAGCACTGTTGTTCATGACAGCAACATAATTATTCTTCCCCTGGAAATCCTTTAAAATATATTTGTCTGTTTTCTCATAAACCTACTACACCCAAGGCTTTTCAGCTCATCAGCAGGAGAATAAATGCAGATGAGTTTACACGCATGATCAGCAAATAACAAAAATAAATCCAGTGCATGCAACGCATGCGCTGCAGAGTAGTGCATGCAACCATAATGGATTCTGTCATTTGAAATGGATGAAGTTCCATTAGAGAGTGGCACAGTCGCAGGGCTAAGTGTGATGAAGGGCGAAGCTTCAGCATCTCTCTTTTTATTTTAACAATGACAGAAAAAGAGACATCCCGAGCCCTGTACACCTCAATGTTATTCCACCGACTGTTTGTGATTTTTTTCATAATTTCAATAGTGTTGTGCATTTCAGATGCAGACAGACCGAGCTGATGTAAAACAATGGAACAAAAAAAAACGTGCATTTCATCAGAGTCAAATTAATAAGATGAATAGATACAAACCATGAAAGGAGCTGCACAAATTTAAAAAGGTGGAGGAGGAAGGAAAAAAACTCCCCTTCATTAAAGAACATAGAGAAGGCGCTCTTATTTTTTCAAGAGTGGCTACTTCCACACTGTGATTGCAAATCAGTGGTAATTTCTTATTTGTATTTATTCACCTTTCCTGTCCTTTAACACATTCCGCTCCATCGCTGTCATGTCTTCAGCTTTCCCTCACCCACCCTCAAGCTGTTTGAAAGCAAAAAAGGTCTAAAGGTGTTGACGCACACACATACACAGCCACACACACACAAACTAACACACACCAAATAAAGATGACATGTTTATTAATCACCTCTTTAGCAGAGCTACTGCCCTGATTTACCACTGATTTCTTAGCTGTCAACACTGAGGACAGCCGCCTGACATTTACAGGTAGAACCACTCTGCAGCATGGCTCTCTCTCTCTCTCTCACACACACACACACACACACACACACACACACACACACACACACACACACACACACACAAACATAAAAGCAGAAGCTCAGGTTGCCCAGTACATGTACAAATTATGCACATACACTCAAGCGCAATAAATCTGTATATGAAAGCACAATGAACTATACTCTCTCCATCATAGTCTTCTCCATCACACTTTCATTTTTATCCCTCTCCTCTCTGCCACATTCCTTTTATCAACTAATACCCACACATAAAAAAAAATAAATAAATTCAAAACAGAAAACCCCATTTTTAAAAAATTACTCTGATTCCCGTTTGTGAACTTGACCTCACACACAATGACAAACCAGCCGTTGTCATGGCAGCATTAAATTATCTCCTCATCCCGGATGAGATAGACTTGTGCAGAACTGACCACCTGGAGATTGAGCAACACTATCTCTTGGGTCCATTTCTCACCCTGACTTCCTGTCATGTCAGGATTACATCAGCAACTATAATCTTACAAGATCAAAGTGGACGCCGATGCACCCGTCTGATTGAAAAGCCTCAGAGTGTGATGTAAAGGGGCCACCTTTGATCAACAACACATCAGGGAGAATTTCATCAATGCAAACTTGGATGAAAAGCGATGGACTTAAAGCTCAAAGTTATTAAATAACATAAAAGATAATATTTCAAATTAATTTTGACATAATTTATTACTGTTTGTGTTATTATTATTCAAATAAAGCAATATTGTCACCAATTATTCTTTGTATTCAATTGTATTTTATTTATATAGCGCCAAATCATAACATCGATAGCGTAAAAGCACTTTATATTGGACAATAATACAGAAGAGACCCCCAGCAATTAGACAGCCATCTACCATGACTGCTGGGGGTGAGGGGGGGAAGACAGGACAATAGATAGACTATGGAAGAGATCCAGAGATTAATAATAACTAATGATTATATGCTAAATGTTATAGGTTTATAGTTATAGTTGTTCATAAAGACATTTGACTGCGGAGAACAAATGATTTCTGTAAAAAGTTGAAATCTGTGATGCCTTCAGTTCAGATTCACCTCTGCTACAGACGGATGTCAGTTTCAGGTTCTGTCTCCTAGAAGGCCTCCCAGTTGAATCAAGTTAAAGCTGTGACATCAGCAAAGAATTTCTGACATTTCAGCCCTCCCATCTCTTTCTATCTGAAGGATGACAGAGGAAGTTTTTGGAAGGGAGCCGTGAGTTTGAGCTGCTCGAAGTCCGTTTGATGTTCGAAGCGTCTTGCCATGTGCTTAAACAGCCCCGTGAGTGGGCATGTCACCAGCAAGATAAGAGAAATCAAGCGCTCCTCATGTCTGGGCAAAAGGTTATTTTGACATTCAGGAGGAGAAGAGAGGAGTGTTGTTACACATCAGGTTTAAGCCAATAACCAAATGTAAATATACAAAAATCTGGTAGAATAAAAACTTTGTGCTTGACATATTTTACATGATTATTTGTAGGTTGCTGCTTACTTTTTATTTTTGTATTTTTTTTATTGTCATCGCCTAACTGTTTACATCACAGCGGTTTGAAGGTGCAAATTGTGTTTGTTCATTTCGACAATGGCCGTTTTGTAAGCTGCTTCGACAATTGTGATCATTCGATAAGACAGCTTGTTTGGAAGACTGACAGGAGGACAAGAAGGAGAAGACAGAGGGAGGGAAGGAGGGATGGAGGCAGGAGGCAGAAGAAAACCAGAGAATCTCTATTTTCTCTCACCTCTGTATCGCCAGACATCCCAGCAGGACACAGTAAACAAGAGAATGTGCGCGTGTATGAAGGAGAGACAGAAAGAGAGTTTCCAGCAGATTTCACCACAGTCATTCCGAGGTAAGACAGGATCAGCCTGAATCCCTGCTGATGACACAGACGCACACACACGAGCACACAAACTCTTGCCACATGTGCTGGCACTGATCAAAAAACACAAACAACATAGCAGTGTGCTGCAACGGTGTATGTCCAGAATGTATATTGTGTTTCGTATGATCTGTGCATTAATCAGTTCTCATTCCTAGCATTCGTTTAAAAGTCTGACTATGACATGCACCTTGCTGCACATTCCTCACAGGTATTTATCTCATTCTGACAATCCTGATTGGCTGCTGATCGCAACTACTGCATCAGGCAGAACCACCCATCCTTAAGAACCTGTGCTACTAGATATTATCATTGATATTGTTCATACATCTCTTCTCGCTTCAGAGCATATCCCAAACTTCATATAGGCTAGCTAGCATAACGGTCCATATTCAGGATTGTTAGATAACTTCTCTGTTGCCGGGTGCTAGCTGCCTTTTCCTCATCTCATCCTGAGCTTGTGTCTTCACCATTGACAGGTGCGTCATACCACTTAACCCTGTGGAAAAGTGTTTTATTGCTGAATTTTAGCATGGCATGGATCTGTGTTTCCCTGACACCAGAGGAAGCAGCGACTCCGCGGCTTAACTTCCTTTGTGCCACTAAAATATCCTAAAGTGAGACACCAGGCTCGCTCGTGTTGTCCCGGACTGGAACCTGCAAACACACATATGTGCATATGCACAACCACACACTGATCAAAAAACACAAACAAATAGAATAACTAGTATTTAGTATTCTATTTAGAAAAATGTTTCAACCATGTAACTAATAAGAAGATTAAATTCAGTTGGATTTTATTTATATACTAACAAATCACAACAGCTAAAGGAGCATTATAGTGTAAGGTAAAGACAATACAATAACCCTAAAAATCAGATGACCCCCTATGAATATGCACTTGGTGACACAGGGAAGGAAAAACTCCCTTTTAACAGGAAGAAACCTCAGAACCAGGCTTGGAGAGGGACAGCCATCTGCCATGACCGCTTAAGGTAAGTCGACAAAAGGCACTCTGTGGGAGACGCAGAGATTAAGAAGAAGAGTATCGCTTTTCCTGTTGTTATAAACAAACTGTATATTTATGACAGAGAACGAGGAAAACAATTTTTAACCTTTCAGTAGGGAGCACTGGGCTTGTAGCTGATGGCAGCACAGCAGGAAAGCCGGAAAGTGTTGCGACAGACTAACAGGAGTTTTCCTGGGCTTTTTTGTTCATGAGACGGCTGAGGGAGGGTCCTCTAAAATTCATTGAGCTTGATAGTGTCAATTGCTCCTTAATGTTAACTTCAAACAAAGAAAGCCAAACTGGGCCCGATGTCTCCGATGTGATCATCAAAAGTTTGTGTTTTAACTGAGAGTAAATCAGCCCAGAATATCCTCCCCCTCTGAAGTAATAATCTCTGGATAACATGACACGTACTCTAGGAAGGTTATTAGGCGAAGTACATAAGACTGCGAGAGTGAGAGAATGAGTGACAAAGAAACAGAGAGGCAGAAAGAAAGAGAGGAGTTTAGTGCTTGTCTGATCCAGTAAATCCAGCCGAGTCAGACGCAGATCACAGCATTGTCTGTCAACCTCAATCTCCCTCTCTCTCTCTTCTCTCTAGGCATTACTCTCTCTTTTCCCTTCTTTTGTTTCTCTATTAGTTTCTCTTTCACTTTTTCACTGGGCTCCAAATCTTTCCCTCTCTCCCTTCCTTTTTAAAAAAAAATTATTTCGCTCTGTGGCTCGATCGCTCATTCTCTTCCCCTCTGAGCTCCAAATCTCTCTCTCGTTCTCTCTGTCACACATCACTGTTCACTCAGATCCTCTGGCAACTCACAACACACTCCTCTAGCTCTCTCCCGCTCTGTCTCTCGGACACACACACACCACAGCACTCACCACGTCTCTGACACATAAACACTCTCACAAATACACAAACATAAGTCCTCCCCCACATGGACACACACTCCTCTCTCTCTTATTTTTCCCCCCAATACTCAGACATACACATGCATACACACTCGATGCTTGACTGACAGGCCTGCCCTCATGAAGCTCTTTGACATTCACAGTGTGTCAGTATGAAAACAGAGAAGATGAGGGGCTTCAGCTGGAGAATAGAGCTCCTTTTACCCCTCACACACTCGCACAAACACACACTCACACTAAGCTCTCCAATCTGCTGATGATACTGCACCGATCAGATTTGCATTTCAGCGGGCAGCATCACTTTACATTTGAAGAGGCTCGTCCACGCAGCGAAGCATCCGCTGCAAAACTGGACAAACAAATGCTGGCGACAAAGTGCGAATCACTGCCAAAGTTATTCGCAGGAAACTCAGCTTGATGTGCGAGCCTAACATTACCAGGTGAGGGGAAGCGACAGAGCCTTCATCAATTTTTATGCAGATCTTAAGCAAAGCAAACACGTTTTCTAGTGAGCCATTGGTTTTTGTTACACATCAGTGGAAGGGTTAATTGTATGGTTGAAGAATGGCTCTTTAAAAAAATGTTGAAGGAGGTCACTTGTGCTAAATGAACTAATTAAAGTTATTTCACAAATCATAATCTGGGATTTCTGGAAATAGAAGCATATCTGGATGTCAGGAGAGTCTGAAAGGTTTTGGGTACAGGCGTAGTAGGACATTTACATCCATACAAAATTATTGTATGTACTGAATTAACTCTTAGCAGCAAATGAATGTGTGTTGTTGATCAGCAAACATGCTGGTCATATTTATTTCCTTCCAGCTGCAATGTGACAGAACATATTTACAGCTAATGTTTTAAAAGATGCAGACACAGATATAAACCAATCTCTTTATCTCTCTCTTCACCTGATTATCTCTACATCATGGCGACTGTTAGCAGGAGGAACGTATTAGCTATCAAGTTAACATTTTGTCCTCAAAGCTGATGTGTTAGAAGCAGGAAAAATAGACAAACGTAAGAATTTGAAGTTTGATAAGAAGCAGATTTTAATGGGTAGATGGTTGGGTCAGAGCATTTCCAAACCAAGATGTTCCCGGTCCTCAGTGATCTGTATCTATCAAAAGTGGCCATCGTTGGAAAAATAGTTCAAGAATGATTTGAGGATCAAAACGAGTTTGAGGTTTTGACTTGCCCTCCAAATTCCCCAGAATTTAATCCGATCGAGCATCTTTGGGATGTGTTGGACTAACAAGTACAATCCATGGAGGCTCCACCTCATAACTTACAGGACTTAAAGGATCTGTTACTAACATCAGATACCACAGCACACTTTCATTCGTCTAGTGGAGTCCATGCCTTGACAGGTAAGGGCTGTTTTGGCGGAAAAAAGGGGGTCCCACACAATATTAGACAGCTGGTCATAAACCTAACCTAACCAAAAACCTAAACCTCTTTTCCAGTTACACACATGGGGCATTTGGAGCCTGTCCCAGCTGCTGCAGGGTGTGAGGTGTACACCGTTGGGAGGTCGCCAGTACATAACCCCATTCATGCTCGCATCCACACCAACGAGCAATTTAGAATCACAGATTAAAACCATGAAACGGTGAACACGGGCAGAACATGCAAATTCGCGGCACGGCCCTGCCACGTAAACAACTACGAGTGCGTTGCTTTAGGCTGTCACAGCGCCACAGCGACAGACTGCTGCTTACTTTAACCTTCCTGCAAGCCCATTTGAATACACTACAGAGACGTCTGGCTGATAAAATCATTTGGCTTAATGTGAAACCACCCAGTTCAGCGCTGCTCGTTTAAAACGCCGCTGATAAAAGAGGACAGATTTGTCTTTCCTTTTCTGTCCGTCTCCATTCATATCTGTGTTAATACAATTATATCTGGGAGTGTGGTGTGTGTAAAATGATGGATAGAGTATAGATAGATAGATGGATGCTCCTCGTTAATAATTCACCAAGGTGCCATTTGCAGTCACTATTCCCTGCACATTTCAGCCTATCAGGGAGATTTAGCCTAGACTCTGATTGGAGAAACAGAGGGAAAGACATCACCTGTTATGCAAATGCAACTGGATATTTTGTGGCATCATTGCCTGACTCTTTCCTCATTAATCTTTACACATTTTTTTTCTTCACAACTTGCCCGTCTTCAGTATTTGTTTGAATCTATATGATGAAGAGGGCAATAAGAGAGTTTTGAAATTATCTGCTTTCCCCACATCTTTTTCTATTTTCTCTGTTACTTGCGCTTTTTATCATCACCATCACCCTATCCTTCCTGCTTTCATAGCTCCGTCTCTTTCCCTCCCTCTGTATCCTCCTCATTCCGCGTCAAGGAGAAGTGAAAAACATTGTCTTCATCCAGACTTCAACTTGTAGAAAAAGAAAGTAAATCTTGGACTGAAGTTTAGGGGGCAAACATCGAGGAAGACGACATCTGAGTGCTGGATTGAAGTCCAAGTTGAAGGGCAAAACTAAAAACGTAGTTTAAAAGGCACAAAGTAAGTCGTGGTGTGTTATTTTGGGTGGAAGTGGGGGAGGGGCGGGTGACTTTCCTTTGTCAAGTTGACTTTTAAAACAATGATTTTCGAATAGAGATGTTTTAAAAGTGCACAAATCCACAGGGAGACACAGAGAGGGATCGGAAATCCCTTAAACAACTGCACACAGCAACTGATGGAAACTGCTGCGACTCCGATTGTTGTGATTTAAACAGGCGTTTTTTTTCCTATGTATGACTGTAAAGCATGACTACCTGCACATGCACAGAAGCCTGGCTCACTATCTAAGAAAAAAATGATAAATGCAACAAAACTGATGGATGGGACACATTTCCTTAAACCATGTTTTAAGAGGTCAGCCCACTGCCAGTTGAGAAAATGCAAACAGAAATTATGAAAACATCTCCACTAGTCTAGCAATCTAGATACAGGCTGGAGATGAAAAAATAGAACACACAACTAAATACTGAAATGGACGGGACACATTCACCACAGTCACCAACATACTTATAATTATTTCATAAGCATAAATATGTAATTTTTAGTAAAATAAACTAAAATATAATACCTTTAAGGGTTTATTTCAACTCAATCAACTCGCTTTGGGGAAAGCGATAAGGAAAATCTCCCCAGAAACAACTCTGAGGACATCTCTTACAATGGGGTATTAGAGCCACAGATGGTAGAAAAAAAATAATGGGCAGGGCTTGGGGGGGGGGAGTGTAAAACTATGAGAAAAAACTCAAAATTTTCAACATTAAAGTGGCAAACCTATGAGAAAAAAGTGGTAAATCCTTGAGATTAAAGTATCAAATTTATGAAGAAAATGGAGCTCAGTCTGTACGCCAAAGTATCACTGGGAAAGATACTAATCCCAAGTTGCAATCTAACATTCAGAGTGTAAATGTTAGATTGAAAACATAGAAAAACGTGCAGATGGGTGTGAATGGGAAAATTAAAAACTGAGAATATCATCACATGTTTTGAGCATTTTAAGCTCGATTTAAACTTTTTGAAGTTTAAATTCTCTGCAGCCTGTTGGAGCGGGGGGTCTGGGAGGAGAAGTTGGCCGTCCGATTGGGGTCTGGAATGTGGGACCTCCCTGCTGCTGCCGAGTCGGGGCAGTCTGCTTCTCTCCACCCCAGGGAAAAGGGTAACGCTACCTGGGTCTGGGTGCAGTTTGCCCCTCCAGGGGCAAGGGTACCTAGACCTGGGGTGTAGAGTACGCTTGGGGAGTGTGATTGTGTGTACAGTGTCTATTTATGTCCGTCTCCACGTTGGGTGAGTGTTGAGTAATTGCATATGAGAGCATGAGGGTGGGAATGGATGTTTGTATCTGTGTGTGCCTGTTTGTCTGTGTCCATATGTCAGGTCGAGTATCAGACGCCTCCTCTCTAAGGACATCTCAGGCCCTCCAAGGTATGGAAGCCTATCTCCCCCCACCACTCCCACTGCCATTGGCAGACACCCTCAGACATCGTTGCGTTGGTGGTTCTTTGTGTCCAGGGACAGGCTCACTCCTGGTGGCTGCTTATCGGGGCACAGCTGGCTGCCAGCGGAGCTCGTGGGC
The DNA here is from genome assembly GCF_900408965.1 of Simochromis diagramma. Taxonomy (NCBI): domain Eukaryota; kingdom Metazoa; phylum Chordata; class Actinopteri; order Cichliformes; family Cichlidae; genus Simochromis; species Simochromis diagramma. Next base: position 20,089,981 of record NW_024387030.1, on the reverse strand, counting down.
ACGTCACTGCAACCCCCCTGGCTTCTGCTCCGCAGCTGCTGAGTGACCCCTCATCTGGGGCTCTCCTCAGCTCTTTCTGGGATAGTGGCGCGGCTGCCCCTCTGTTGGTCTTCCTTCCTTCCTCTGAGGGTCTCTGGATGTCTGGAGCCTGGATCTCCTCCATACCTGCTTCATGCCCTGGAGGACGGGGCTGTGGCCCCCCCCCACACCCTCTAGCAGATCATTACATGAAGGAACCTTTTAAATACAAGCGTGCTCATGCTCAGAGGTGTACACACGGGGACTCACACACACAAACTACACCCTTTTTGGCTCCTACTTCAAAGCACACTGTGCGCTGTCGATCTTACGCGCTGCACAATAATGTTTAATATTTAGTATTTACTGTTATATTCCCATAGATCATCGTGATGTTGTTTATTATGTTGCTCTTTTTTTTTTTCTTCTGCTTGTTTTCTCTTTTTTCTTTCTCAACAGGTGATCCAGGTGATTGATATATGTATTTTTTGTCTACTTATTTTGTTGTTGTTGTTGTTTTGGGGTTTTTTGCCCTTTATCCCCGTCCCTCTTCCCCGCTGTTTTTCTTTCCCTCTTTCTTTCTCCCCTTTCTTTTCCCCAGTCAAGTCTGTCCCGTATCTAGCAAGTGAAAATAAAATAAAATAAACAATAAAAGGTGAATCAAATAGACCATCACGGCAAGGCTGGGATGGTCTATTTGGTAAAGTAAATGTGCATCTTTCTTCGCCTTTAGACAATAATTGTGATGGCAAAAGAGCCAAACTGGACAGGCAAAAAAAAAAAAGAACTTTTTGAAGTATTTGTTAAGATAAAAAAAAAAATCCAATATATTGGCAAACAATGTGTTTTTAATTAAAATCTGCTGGCTAGTTAAGAGCTAATAATGTACACGCTTTGTTCATTAGACTGCAGGCAGTTTACTGGGTGTGTAACAACACCAACAAAAGGTAAGCTGAGATAATGATACATGACAGACAGAGAAACGGGAAGAGAAGAAGAAAACAAAAGAAAAGAATTCCATCATGAGTCGGTTCAATTCTGCCTTGATGTGTATCTGTGTATTTAGCGTGTGCTTCAGAGACGCAGAGGCAATGCGCCCTGAGTCCCCATTACAAGGACAATATTTCTTGTCATATCTGATTTGCAGCACGGAAACGGAGCTTCTCCATTGCCATCTTAGTGTTTTAAATCACAGACAACAGGGAAGGTCAGGAATCAGAAATCCACAACGCACAGTTAGAAGTTAGTAACTGTAAAGCAAAACTGCTTTATTGTCCCTTTCTACTGGGAGCCATGATTTACAAATTTGACAGCATATTATACTGAAGATTTTTAGGACCATAAACTTATCAGGAATTTCCTAACGTCATAGAGAAAAAGAACCAAAGGCTGCTTTCCCATAGTTTTCTGGACAACTGAATGTCTTTTTGAAACCAGATGAGTCCCCCCCCCCCCCTTTTTTTTTGATGAACAGAAATAATGCAGGTTTAAGGCACATCTGCACTGGCCTCACTCTTGGCTTCACTTCTGATACAGAGCTCCAGTTCTCTTCTGAACCTTAAATCTGATCTTTTCACGTCAGCTTAGGAAGGCTCTGGGTTATATATATATATATATATATATATATATATATATATATATATACACATATACATACGTTGGTGTGTGTCTTTGAGTGTGTAAGTGTGTTCCTTCCAAAAAACAGACTATTTTCTGGTGAAAATAGAAGAAAAAAAACAATCTCACAGATCCCATCAGAGCTGAGAGCTTGCTCAGCAATTAGACACAAGCAAACACACAATCATGTGTGTTGACATGCACTGATCATGCTAAAATTGAATGACATGCATTATGAGGACTTGCTTTGTGCTCTCAAGAACGAGGAGAATCCAATCAACAAGACTTTCTAAGCAGCACAGATACACACTCGCACACAGTATATTGCATGGGTCGAATTCACTGTATGAAGGCTTTCCTCCGTGGATTATGCATGTATTTATGCATAGCTGGATTTGTGCATTTCAATTGAAGCTGTGTGTCCTCATGGTGTATATGTGTCTGACCAAATCATGTTATCTGATCCTGAAATCAACTTCCCTGCCGCAGAAATCGAGCGTGCAGCTAGGTTAGATGTGTCATTTTAAAATGGTGAAAGATGAAAAGTAGAAGGAAAGATATGAGAAGAAACTGAATAAAAAGAAGGAAAAGAAAGAGAAGGAACGACAAAGAATCAATGTTTCCTCCCAACTTCCTTCCAAACTTCCTCCTTCCCTTCTATTCTTCCTGTTTCCTTTCATCCGTTGCTATTTACTTCTCCTTCTCACATTTTCTTCTCTAATTGTTTTATCGCTCTTAGCCCTTCATGCCCCTCTCCTTACTAATCACCCTCTCACCTTCCTTTCTTTCCCCATTACCCTCTTCCCTCTTTCTTCTCTCATTTGCTTGTCCTCTTCCTCCTTCCTCCTGCCTTTTGCCTTTTGCACATCTTTGCACCACTCATTTCTTCCTCATCCCCCATCCTCTTCACTAATTACCTCGCCATCTCTTCTTCTCTTCTCCACGCTCGCCCTCCTCCCTCCTTGTTTTGCCTGTTACATTTTGTGTTGTTTTTTCCTTCTTTTCAGCTTCTCCTACAACTTCTTCTCTCCTCTCCCTCCTCTTCTTTTCTCCTCTAATCATCCTCTCATCCCCTCTCGTCCTTTCACTTCCATGGTAACGGACAGTCAATGAAAAAGGCATTCAGTAACCAAGGAGACTTAACACAGTCCGTGTGTGTGCGTGTGTGTGTGTGTGTGCGTGTGTGTGTGTGTGTGTGTGTGTGTGTGTGTGTGCGTGTGTGTGTGTGCGTGTGTGTGTGTGTGTGTGTGTGTGCATGTGTGTGTGTGTGCGTGTGTGTGCGTGTGTGTGTGTGTGTGTGTGTGTGTGTGTGTGTGTGTGTGTGTGTGTGTGCTGTCTCCATGGGAAAAGTGAATGGCTGGCAAGAGACAGGGGAGTGCTAATGGACACCAAGAATGAAAGAAAGGGAAAAAAGAGAGCAAGCAAGAGACTTCCTCCAAATCTGCCTTCTGATGTTAAATCCCAAAAGATGACATAAAAGTTATAAATTATTACCTATTCACTTCTGTTTTAATTACAGACTAACCTAAATCTGTATCTTAGCCGGGAAATCATCCTGAGATTTTGCCTCTCTTTGTCAGCACATTTAAAAAACGCACCAGAGGAGTGAGAGAGTGGCTATGCAGAGGGTGAGGTGGAGGTCCAAGGAGACCATCATCATTTAGTGAAACATGTTCTTGAATTGCTGCTGTAAAGACAAAGACCCTGAAGCTTTGACAGTAACAAGAAGCATATTTACCGTAAGTCTCTTTGAGTCACTGTGTGGATGCTTGTTGTAACCGAGTGAACGGCTCTTACGCTGACTGTTGAAATTCTGTGTTTAATGCATTTGTGCGCACTTCTTTTTCCAACTATTAAGACACAGCACCTAAAAGTTCCTGAATAGAAATCCAGTGACACCATATTGTCTGCTTTTTAAAAGTCTAAGAGAGAAACATGAGCCAATCGAGTCGGTGCACAAACACCTGCAGAGATTAGGTTCAGCAGAGTGTCCAATGTTTAGTGGCAGGCTTATCAAACATAGACTTTATTTGGGTGATTCACCCAAGTAAAGTCTGTGCTTGGGAAACACAGACTTCATTCAGTGATTTACCCAGGTTTATTTTTTTTATGGACCATACCAAATGGACCATCCCTATGAGGATGCCAGCATTAAAAGGAGTAATGACAAGGAGACGTGGTGGTGGAATGAGGGGTACAGAAAAGCATCCTAAGTTATTGAATCAGAAAGTACAGAGGATCAGTAAGAAGTGAGTGTTAGTATGTCTCATGTACTGGGCGCTGTCCTAATGCATGGCATTAGCTGATGGGAGCAGAACATAAAATCATCAAAGAGAACGTGAAAAGAACATGAAAACTCAGTCATTCAGACAACAAAAACTAAAGTGCCATTACTGTAATGATGTCAACGTGTGTAAGTATAACCCTGTACATACATCACAAATTTAGCTATATGTTAGCTTTTTTAAATGTCCTGAATTTCAGGTTACAAGTTTTTTAATGACATTAAAGTAATTTAGAGTAAAGTTAACCAAGAGGGAAAGGAGTAGCATAGACAGTAAGGAAACAACTCCAAACAGAAGAAGTCAAAGAGTAAAGAGAGGCAAACACAAAGAAATGAACAGAGCAAATAAGAAAAGAGCTAAAGTCATTTTTGACTCCATCCTGGAGTGTCTGGCTTCTGACCGCTGTCATCTGTCATGTTGGTATATGATTATGATCCAGCAGCTGAAGCTGACTGTGTACATGAGTGAATAACATACAAAGCAAGCTGAAATGGGAAATGGCATTTGGGGTAGGGGGCGGGGGAGAATCAGCTGTCTATGGCTATGTTTTTTTTTTTTCTTTGACTGTAAATAATTGTAGCAATGTGGCAACTGCATGTTCTGCAGATAAAAATTACAGTAAACAGCACAGCTGAACTTCAAAGTCCAATGCGGAGAGGGGGTGCAAAGAGGGAAATATAGGCCTAAGAGAAAAATGAAAGAGAAAGGTATGGAGCGAGAAAAAGACAGATAAAGAAAGAGAGAGAGAACATATTGCCACTGTGTCAATACAATATATATGCTAATCATGCCTTTAGTGTATGTGTGAATTTCATTACATACGAAGCACTAATACATTTGTGAAGAAAAACTGCATTGGAGTCTTAAAACCAATGACTGTCAAGGTCATTTACAGCAAAGCACGAGTCAGAAATGCATCAACAGGCGGGGAAAAAGGATAAAACTGTTGCTAAAAATAGAGTTGTGGCGCAAGACCAGATTCCATCTCCAAAGCCAATTATGACACATCACACAATTCAAAATGTGTTCTGCATTACTACTCAATGTTTTCTGAATATGTTCCTTTTTAGCGGGTGTATTTAGCAGCAAATTTGACTTCATATCCATCTCTATCTAAAGCTGACCTTTGACTTTTTCTCGTAAACACTGAGAGTGCTTCCAACATTATATTTCATTAATTTTACCTCAGAGCACAGAGATTTAAAAATTATAGACCATATGTAAGTAGTCCTGAAAAACTCGTAAAAATATTTAAATTTGATGCTATTTAGAATAATTTCCTTGTTACCCAGAAACAGATGATGCATACGTACGCAGACTCAAAAACAGGTGGTTATAGCATTGGTTAGCTACCAGTGTATAGCAAACATAAACAAATGCCTTCTAGCAAATGGTAACTGCATGCATAAAAGCTATGAAATCAGTGTGTTTATATCGAACTGTAGGACCACTGATGCCTTCTGCTTCCAGATAACAAGGAATTGACGGAGCTTCCCGGAGCTTCCCGATAATCTGACATAACTCGTAATTTGAGTTATTTCTCGAAAGTTAGATTTCTGGATAGCTATCATTTTCAATAAGTAGCTCACTCATTCACATCTGTTGCTAAAGACATTTAACCAGTTGTCAGCAGAGTTTTGACAGTTTTTTATTTTCAATTTAACTTTTGGTTTTTAAGTGTGATTTGTTTAGTTTCCAAAGTAGGTTTGCTCGCTTCAGTTTCAGTTTTTATTGTTTATACATTTTTATTGTTTATATTATTATTGTATGGATGGCTTATAGTCTTGTAGACATCCAGTGTCAATAAATGAATGCCTCATCAGCCAAGTTGTGATATTTTTTACAACAAGTACTACTACTAACAACTACTAAAACTTCTTCTATTTAAAAAAAAAAAGGTAAAAAACAACAACAACAACAACAACAACAACAAAAAAACCTAGTTACTTAGTTTCATTTTTAATTTAGTTAATTAAAGTGTGGTTTTTTTTTTTTTCTCATCTAGTTTTAGTTTTTAGTTTTAGGTAGGTACAACAATCTTGGTGGGCAGCTTTAACAAACTGTTTTGGACATGATAACGTTGAAATGCAAGCTACTCTTTCTTTCTTTTTGACAGTTTTGTTTACTGAACCATATTTTCTACCAAGTAAATATTTTTGTCTCACTTTGATTGTCAGGTATAAAAAAGAAATAGGTGATCAGCAGTGTGCTCTTCTTACTCCTATGCACTGTCAGCTGACCCACAGATTCCCTTTGCCACTTTCACAGAAGTCTGTGTCCTCACACACAGCAAGTTAGCACAGCCACAATATGGATATACAGCATAAACAGTCAGCTAATTCATATGTATGGGTTTCAATGAAGCTCTGTGCGTGTATTTGTGTGTGTGTGTGTGTGTGTGTGTGTGTGTGTGTGTCTGTGTGTGAACTGTCAGTGTCAGGGTTTCAGGGTTTTTCTCTGTATAAATGTGAGCAGAGAGACAGCTGCAGGCCATGAGATGTCAAGGTATGTGTGTATGTGTGTGCATTTCCATCAGCTTTCAGGAGAATTCAACAGCTCACTATATCACTGTCTACCTTCTACACGTCATCTCACTCCTTCGCTCTGCTTGTATTTTCCTTCCTTCCTTTTTATGTCTTATTATCACTTTCCAAATATGTAAGGAAAAAAAAAAGTCCCTCCCTTGTCATATTACTACCTGTAGTTTCTTGTAAGTCTTACTCATAAATATGATCTTTCAGCCATGTTCACAAGAACACAAGAGTGTCACTAATCTGTCACAGCACAGAATGGAATGCTGGATGTAAGAAAGTGTAACTATTAAAGTTACAAAGTAACAAAGTAAGTGAAATAACAAAGTGGCAATAATCATGAATGTGTTCTCACTCATACAAATATAATTTGTATATAAAAATGATTGTCACACACTGTCTTGTATGATTTTGGTCTTATCTTTACTCATACATCATACTTTTCAGTAAAGCTCAAACACTAAAGTGATATAAGTGTCAAACAACCATTTATAATAAGAAAAAGGTCACACACATAACATTTTTATCCAAATATATATTAATCTATAATTTCATTTTTGTCATTGTTTTTATATTTGTTGTTTTATTTCTAGCTGCATAAAAGATAACTGCACTTTATTTTCTTCTTCTCCTTCATTTCCCATGCTGGCTTTGCATTTTCCATTTTTGTTATAAAGATCTACTGAAATGAGGAGACACACAGACAAAAGTATCCCTCTAGAGTAGTCATATTGCTAAATGCATTAGAGATCTTCATTTGGGGATATTTGCTGCCAGATGTCATCATGCTGCACATTCATGCAAACGCTCTGATTTTAACTGTGATCATAAAAGCTGCAGGAAAACTCTAACTAAAAGTAATGTTGTATTACCCCATTCACACTCGCTGCCTGGCTGCTGACTGAAGAAGAAAAAATTTGGTGGGAAGAGAGGTTGATGCCAGGGGATGAGGGCAACCCAGCTGGGGAACTTGTGTAACTCTAAAGAAGGCTACCACAGCATGGCACAGGCAGAGTGCAACTGTCCCTACATAGAGATCCTTAACGATTCAAAAGCAAATATTGTATTAACAATTCAATGTAAAACTTTACTTTTTAATTCAGTCTCAGCTTACTTAGGCTAGGTTTTAGTCAAAATCTCGCTGCACCTTATTGCACATTTGGTCCTGTGCCTGATCCATTTGGTACCGAACACAAAGAAGTAGTGACTAGCTGGCTAAAAAAAGCAGTATTCAATTAGCTTTAACAGGTTTAATGATGAGAGTGTGTACTGGGTTTGTCTTCCTTGGATGCCAGTGTCAAGGAGGGCTCAGGAAGCTATGTAAAAGCTACTAACAGCAAAGTTTAGCTCTTTTAACACTACATCGAGATCATAACTGTGAGATTTTCACTGCATGGTTTTAGAAAAGTTCAATTATGTGATATGAAAGTGTTGATTAAACACTAAAATCATTGTGAAAAAGACGCATTTTCACATTAAGATGCATAATGTTTGCATGTCGGTGCATCAGTAGTTTTGCTCATTATTAAAATTTTGGGTGTGTCTGTGTGTGTCCACTGCTAGCAAGTGTGAGCGTCATACAGAAAATAAAACATTTACCACATGCAGGGCAATTATTCCTGCAAAGAATTCCTTCAGGGGCACGCACACACACACAGAGTTCAGTTTGAACTACACACGGAAACACACTGGCAAAAGAACAAAACTGACACCCATAAGGAAAGAAACAAATTCCCAGACAAACTGTAGATCGCGCGCATACACAATCACACACAGAGACAATAAATATGAATGCATACCAACACACACAAACTCTGAGAGCAATCACAACCAGACTGCTACACACACACACACTAACACACACACATAGCTATGCAGGAAGAGGCCAATGCGGCGGTGCGGCGAGGAAGCGTGGCCGATCGACATTAATATTTATGGGCTGCTTTGCAAAGAGAGAAACATTGATAAGCTGCAGTTTTGAATATTAACGCTGACTTTATTTTTTTTTTAAATGCATAAAAGCAAAACATACTGGTCAAATTAAAAAAAAGGGAGAGAGTGTGCAGAAGAGACACACCACATTGAGAGTGAAAGGAGGAGAGACAGAAAAAAGAAAGTTGGCTGAAGAATGAGGGGTTTGTTAAGGAGTCGTTTATATAATGGTTTGGATGAGTTACAAAGTCTTATAAAGGGCTAGTTCAACATTTTGGGAAATTCTGCTACTTGTTTTTTTGTCTGAGAGTGAGATTGGAATGTCACTAAAGGTATGATTAGCCAAGCTTTGTATAAATAGTGGAGCCAAGAGGATACAGGTTGTCTGTCTGACGTTGTGGTAGCTGGCTAAGCAAGGTATTCCAGGCCATCCTTTTTCCAGATGGTTCCTGGGAGATCCTGAAGCAATCCTATGACAGATGAGATATTGTTCCTGTGTGTTCTAGGTGCACCCCAGTTTGAGCATGTGTGGAAAAAATCCAAAGGCAAGGGCCAGGGAGGCATTCCAACCAAATGCCAGAATCCCTTCAACCGGTTCTTTTTGATGTCAAGAAGCCATGACTCCTGTCCAAGCTGCATCGAGCATCACACATTTTGATGGTCTGCATGAAATCAAAGGAAAAATTATGTGAAATTGACATACAGATCAATTCTGGGGGTGAATGATGCAATGATCAAATTTCACTTCCACATGACAGTATGGTACAATGCCGTCATTAGCGCCGAGGTTGCACCAATGTAGGTCTACCTATCGGCCCACCTTTCCATCACTTGTGAATAAAATCCCAAGATACTGTTAGTGGGAGAACTCTACAACTTTTTAATGAAACACCACGGCCTCAGATTTGGAAATGCACTCATTCTGACCGTTTCACTGCAAACTGCTCCAATGAAGCCAAAGAGACCATGTCAACTGTAAAAAAAAATGGTATTCTGAGGATCTACTTCACACCATAGTTCATTTGTTGAGAACTGCTTACAGCAGATCAGCAAAGATTATTATAACAGTGTTCTGTTTTCCACGTCTAATACTATGTAAGGGTCTAAACTAGCGTGACGTCAATTTCATCCTCAAAAGTAGAGATGGACCGATCCGATATTACGTATCGGTATCGGTCCGATACTGACCTAAATTACTGGATCGGATATCGGAGAAAAATAAAAAATGTAATCCGATCCATTAATATCACGACAGCACTCACAAAACTTCACACCCGTAACTCACCTCAGAACGTTAGCACGTTGGAGCAAGTATAGCAGCACGTATGAGCGGCTGTGGCATGCGGGACCTGTCGGTGGTCTGGATAGCATGTGGAGCTTCGCTAGCAACCCGGCATTTCATCTCCGACAAAGTTATCCCGAGAGAAGTAAAGCAAGTGTGTAAGTCCATCTCTGAATGTTTGTAAAGCATTCCTGCGTTAAGCTTAACAAGCGACTGCCTCTTCTTGCTGCTACTTCAATCATGAAACCGATCAATGATCAGCTGATCGGCTTTTCTGTCGCGAGTCCGTCTCTGTTGTTTGTTTTTGGCCCACTTTGCACCAGAAAGAGGAAACCAGCGGCTGAACAACAGCAGCATGTTTAAGCTTGATCAGCTGTTGTTAGAATTTATTTAATATTACTTTCTACTCGAGGATCTTTTTCTATGTAGCTGACAGCTGGTAACTGTGCAGGGGCGGATCTAGCAAAGTTTAGCCAGGGGGGCCGATAGGGCATTAACAGGGAAAAGGGGGCACAAAGACATACTTTTCTTTCTTATTCTCATTTAAAATGTCTAGCTTTTAATAAATAATTATCTGACACCCAAAGTTTTAATTTGATGTAAAATGAATAGAAGTCAATTACTGTATATAGTGACTATTAAGTCTAATATATATACCCTAGTAAGCTATAGTACTTTTTCCTTTGGGAAGGTACCATCTGTGCAGTCTGCAATTCTGTTGAAGAAAGATGTTGAATCTATTTAATATTTCTTGAAAAATAATTGATTTCTGTGCATTTTTTTTCACACTGCATCAATTTAAAGTTGATTACGTCGATTAAGCATCATGAGGTGGAGCGTGAGGGGTGGTTCCCTATTTTTTATTTATTTATTTTTGTTGTTGCTGAGAGTTGGAATCCTATTAGTTAGGTTGCTTAATATTTACGCTAAGTACTCTTTAAAATACCAGAATAGGGAGGATGGTGTAGGTTTAAGTTTATTAGATTGATCAGTATTGCTGAACTATGAAACATTTTTTTTTGCATACAGGTATAACAGAATAGCTTTAGTGTAGTTGTTGTTTTAAACTTGAGTATGAACTTATACAAAATGCAGCAAGATATTTAAAAAAAACAGTTTTGTTGATTAAAAAACACTATATCGGATTCATATCGGTATCGGCAGATATCCAAATTTATGATATCGGTATCGGTATCGGACATAAAAAAGTGGTATCGTGCCATCTCTACTCAAAAGTGATCATCCAATCAACCCACAGGGAGCCTCAAGCAAGTGGACGCCTAGTGCCAGTCCCAAGCCAGGATAACTGGGAAGGGTTGTGTTCAATGAGAAGTTGGGACAGGATTTGGGTGGTAAGAATTACCAGATGACTGGGAAAGTACAGAATCAGTATTGAGGGAGATGGGTAAAAATTGTTTGGTGTATCCTTTGGACAGAGGAAAGAAGAAAAAAAGACTTGGTGGTGAAATGAGGAAGTACAGGAAAGTATTCAAATGAAGTGGTAGATAGGAGTACTTGGAGTCTATATACAGCAACAATAGAGGTGGCACAGGTGGCACACACAAACTCAATTCAAATATAGTAAAGTGATAAATAGGTTTAAATGTAATCATTACCCTGCTCACAATATTCATTTCCCATGAAAAAAAGAACATAGTATTTGCATCTTACTGAGAATGTCAACTTTTAAATATAAAGTGAGAAAAGAAAGTTTCCCTTGTTTTTTTCTTGTTTTAATTAATGCAAATGTTAAGCGTTTTTAAAATGAGATTTTAAAAATAGCATGTTTCTGCTAACATTTCAGTATTTGCATTTTACAGGTGCAGAAATGACCTCTACAGCTGTTCTATAACTATCCAGAAGTGCTTACATAGAGTAAAATCACTATATAATTCTCACATAGGAGGCAGTCAGTGAATGGACAAACGTGTTCATAGTTTGCAAACAAAAACACAACCTCTTAGCAAGACGGGTATAAAGATCTGCAACAGTGAAAGTCACTACACCTCTCTCTCTGTCAGCCATTAGAGCATTACACATATTACACTGTTCCCTGTACAACCAAACAAATCAATCTTTCTGTAACACTAACACACACACACACACACAGACACAATGTCCTAAGTGCAGGATCAAGACGTTCTCTCTTGGCTGAGTGCCTGGATGGGACGAAGGAAAGAGGTAGCCACACATACACGCACGCACACACACACACACACACACACAAATTACTCTGTGACCTTGTCTGAATGCTGAACACTAAATACTGGTAGAAATCATGAGAGAGAAAGAGGAGAGGGAGATGACACTGTGGGAGAGAGATGGACAGAGGTCAAAGAGAGAAGAAATCAGAGGTGAAGAGCAAGGAAGGGACAGAAGGACAACTAAAAAAGGATTGGTAGGAAAATGTGTTTACAAGAAATGAAGGGAAGAAGGATGTTTAAAGGCTGAGTCGGCTGGAGAACAGGACAAATAAACAGCAGAAGTAGTTTGGCGGTGGGAGAGGGGAGAGAAAGACTGAAGAAATGGAGAATGAGATTTCAGGGATAAATGATGAAAGTCAACTTAAAACAAAAGCAGAAAATGGAAGCAGGAAACAAACAGAGTACACAGACAAACAAGAGTGAAAAGAGTGAAGACATAGTGGAAGGAAGAATAAAAAATAAATGAAAATGAAATATGGAAAAAGAAAGAGAGAGAGAAAGAGAAACAGTATAATGGTCAGGGGAAAATAACAAGAGCATGAGGGTTCCTAGAGTGGCCACTTGACTCCAAAATCTAGTCAATCCCCCGAGACTCCTGGGTTAAACTGCCCAGCTCTTTTGGATTAAAGGTTATGCTTATGACATGTTTACTCTATAAAAAATCATTTTAACCTCTATAGACAGGAGAAAAAAGAACGATAGGAATGTAAGGAAAATGTCAGGACAAAAAGGAATGGTATGAAAAGGAATGTTGGGCAAAAGACATGAGATATCAAGAGAATTCTTGACATGAGAAATCAAGAAAACTAATAAACAGAGAGAGCAGAGGTACAGGAGGAATCAAGGAGAGGGAAAAGAAGCGAGGAGAAAAAATAATACAAGCTTCTGTGCAGCAAAGTAAAACTATAATCATAAAATAAACGATTTAATGAACTTGGAAAAACAAATAAAGGAAGACAATAAATCCAACTCCACATATATTTACTTATTGAAAACAAGAATATGTTTTTTATACTGTATTTCAGAAATGGAGACTGGTACAGAGTACTTTCTTTTTAGTTATATCTCCTTCTTCTATTTCTTTGTCTTTTTCGCCTTCTTCCTTTTATTGGTTGCCACAGAGGATAATTTACCTCCATGCCTCCCTGACGTCCTCCTTCACTTCATCTATGAATCTTCTCTGAGGTCTTCCTCTTTTCCTCCTGTCTGGCAGCTCATCATCATCATCATCATCATATCTATCTATCTATCTATCTATCTATATATCTATATATATATATATATATATATATATATAACTTTGTCACAAAAATACTCATCCTGAGCTGTCCCTCTGATATGCTCATTTCTAATCTTGTCCCTCGTGGTCACTCCCAACAGAAATCTCAGGATCTTCATCTCGGCCTTCTTGTCTTTTTGTCGGTGCCATTGTTGCCAAACCGCAGACCGCAGGTCTCACTGCTGTCTTGTAAGCCTTTCCTTTCATTCTTGTTGCTAACCTTCTGTCACAAATTTGAAGTCTTTATTAGATTTTTCAGCTCATATTCACACCTGAGTATTTTTCTGCATAACCTAAAACCATCAGAAGCGAATCATATGCTCACAGCATCTCCCGGCCTCTTTAACCACCATTCTCCTCCTGCACACCCCCACCCCACCCACCCACCCTCCCTCTCTTCGATCAGGCGATTTACAGCGCTCACTTGTTGGGAGACGCCGGCTGTTGTGTGGTGAACAAGTCGCTCCTCTATCAGCGGCCCCCGTTGTCCAGAGCGCTGCGCTGATTTTCATTAGCGATAGCGACTCGCACAAATCAAAAAGTCGAGGCGCTCGGGGTGCCGCGCCACGCTCCTTTAATTTCCTGTTGTTGGGACACTGAAGGATTGTAGGGCAGCTGTGGGAAACAGGAAGCACGATAAAGCCAGCGTGTGGCCGAGGAGAGCATGTGCGGTGTGTGAGCGATTGTGCGCTCAGATGGTTTTGTTGTGTGACTGTTTATGTGTACAATGATGAAGTTGTGTGTGTCTGTGTGTGTGTGTGTGTGAGAGAGAGAGAGAGAGACAGTGATCAGGTGACATTAGAGGTCACGCTGAGTCTTCCATTTCCAGAAGCTCTTTCCCCCGTGTGCTTCATAAGAAGCCCATGATGGATCTCTGACCCTCCGCTATATGGTGCCTTTACCGCTGCAGTAACCCGGCCAACCAGGTTTCCAAGCTGCTCACCACAGTATGTTCCCATGGCAACTATGCTACGCCTGACAAGTAGATGGTGGTGGTAGACCGAGGGGCGGAGGTCTGGGAATTATCACCAGACATCTCTGAAACAGCAGATTAATGTATTAATAATGGGAAACTATATCGATCTCCACAGAGAAAATCTCCTTCTTTTAGCCTCGCAGATTTTAATTAAAAGCCAGCGGAGCATTATTGCGCTTGTGCAATATTTCTTTTTACAGTATAGTTCAAAACCTTTAATTATAGAAACATTTTCAAGACCTGCGTTGAAACTTTGGCCTTTAGTAACACACATGTCATATGCAGACACACGTGTAATTGTCGAACGCATGCAAAGAGACTTTCGCATGAGCACGCGCTCAAACAGGAGTCGGTGAACTCAACTGACATGACATGAGTGTTTTTTACCAGACTTGGCAAGCAGTGTGTGTGTGTGTGTGTGTGTGTGTGCATTTATGCGAGTGCACCACCTCATCATCCCATTATCTAACACACAGCTGCAGTTTTAGACAACATTTCACCCCGTTTCCCTTTCATTCTCTCAGAGCGTCTCCCTCCCTTCTGTTTGCATACTCTCCCTCCCTTCATCTGACTCTCTCCCATTCTCTGTCTCCACCTTCTCTTGGTGTACCTTTCACAACTGGCACAAACACAGTGGTAAATAAAAGAAAGATAAAAAAAAAACCCACACTTGTCTTTCTGTAATGTTTTTAAATTTAACAGGCAATTTGAGGGGCAGAGCTGCTGACCAACAGACTGCAGCGACAGGATGTCAGTGGATCTGACTTGTCATTAAGACTAACCCTGAAAAGGCTCAACTGCAGACAGACAGAAGTTCTGTCGTGTATTTATTACATACTTGTGCCATTGTACAAGTATGTAATAAATACACTGGGTGTTTTTATAACCGGTTTATATTTCTCTATTTTTAAAGTTATTCATTTATTCTTAAATCATTTTCCTTATTTCAGACCCTGCACTCTGCCAAACCTCAGCCATGTGTAAACCACAGACCAACTTCCAGAGCTGAAAAATGAAGGCAGAGGTTGTAGATGCTGTTCCTCTAGGTGATACCAAAAAACAATGACCCACACACCTATCATGTCCAAATGTCCAGCTTTAGAGCTTAAAAAAAGGATAATTAAAACCTGGTACAAAACTGTTTTTAGCCACTATAGATAGTTTTCCCCTGTTTTAACAATGCTGAATGACATTTTTAAAAATTCAAACAATTTCAGTTTGATGCTTTATGTTGGGAGGCAAAGACCCTACAAAAATACAGGGAAAACCCCAGGAATCAGATGATCCCTATGGGCAAGCACCCGGTGACAGTGGGGAGGAAAAACTTCCCTTTAACAGGAAGAAAACTCTGGCAGAACCAGGCTCAGTGAGGGGCAGAGCAATTAATTATAGACTATCTCAGCAGTGCCTCCCAACAAACTGGAAGTCCATAAGGTCCATATAATGAGGGTTCTGGTGAAAAACCCATTCTTCATATACAGTTTACACTCAGCTTTGCCCCCCAGGAAAAAAAAAAAGAGAACTGGTACCTCTGTATTTGGTACCGCACTTGACAAATTTGTTGATATCATTATCCAGATTACAACCACATGCCAGCAGCAGTTGTAAATAAGGCCAGATGTTAGGACTCTCAACTGAAATGTTTTGCTGGGGAACTTCGTCTCATTCTTGCAGGCCTTACTGACAAGTTAACATTATTAACTTGTGGAATTGGTGTACACAGTGTTCATAAACCATACATCTACACAAACACAAAGAAAACAATGGCTCCATCAAGAGCAACAAATTTAAAATCATTTATAATTTCAGTCTGAACTTATGGGTGAAAAAGCTGAACCATGACAGGAATGTGCATACACTTGATGCAGAAAAGGCAGATGCAGCCGTGCAGGAGGCAGTTGTATCAGCATTTTAAATGCATTATACACACATGAACAGTGAAAGGTACACTCGTACAGAAAATATACATGAAAACATATTGGAAGCTGTGCAAATACATACACAGAACAAGGCCAGATGTGGTGAAGTGTGAGTGTGTGTGTGCCGGGCAAAATTCAAGCTGTAATGGGCCATGCTAATGAAGCTAGCATCAGGACTAGCATGCCAAATCTGCTACCAGACAGCGCCATTTGACTCCTCTAACTGGATTATGTAAATCTGATGCTCATCACAGCTCAGGGAGGCGGGTAACACATAATTTATACCAGAGAAGAAGAAAAAGAAGAAGGAGCGCAAGTGGGGAGTGAATACAAGCAAGCACTCAGAAAAAAGGTATGGTGACAGAGGAACACACAGCTTCACATTCAGCTGTACACTTGTGTGATCTGAACATAGTTAGCAACAAAACTCTGTACTTCCTGACAAATATCCCAATGCAGAACCTAAACTGGAAAGTAGAAAACAGAAAAAGTAAGGAGAGAAGGTGTACAACAAATTTAGACAGGAAGCTGGAGAAACAGAAAAATAATAAGTGCTTGATGAAGAAAACAGAGGAGGGATAGAGGGAAAAATTCAGGAAAGTGTGAGATTCCCACTATCCTTTCCATTCTTTTTCTTCCCCAGATTAGTTTTCTTGTCTCTATTCTTCTCGTTTATCTACCTTAACCCATCTTACCTGTGTTTCATCTCATTATTCTCTCACCTAGCCTTTTTCCCTTCTTCTTTTGAAATCCTTCTTCTTACTTTCTGTCTTCTTTCTATCATCCTGCCATCCCTTCCTTTTTCTATATCATTCTGTCCTTCCTTTCCAGTCCTGTTTGCTGGCTTTTACTTGTTTTACATAAGATACAATGAATTAGTGACACCTACTCAAGAGTGTCTCTTTTCTCATTTTCCACTTTTTACTTGCTAAGATATCCATTCTGTTCCCAGATCTTAGGAAGAAAGTTTCTGCTTGCCATTTCATGAATCTTCTGCCATCTTTTGATTTTTTTTCTTTGCGCCACTGTCCACGTTTCAGTCCCTTCTGTTTTTCCTCTTATTTCCTTGTTTGCTCAGTGCTTTCCCTTCCTCTTCCCTTGCAATCTTATCCTCTTTCCTTGTTCACTTTTCTCTTTTTGGACACTTTTATGTCCTTTCTGTGTATTTTCCCTTCACTGTCCCCATTGCGCTTCTCTCCTCCCCAAGTCCCTCTGTTTTTGTTCTCCCGCCTCTCTCCATCGTGTAACTCTAACACACTCGTCAAAGTTTGCTGTAATTTATAACAAAACACTTCAAAGTGAGTACAAAAGATGACATGGAGCTGAATGGGGGGGCCGGGAATGGGGGGGGCAAAGGTTTATGTTTGTGTGTGGCACTGGTGAAGGAAACGAGGGGAGGTAAAGGAGGAGGAGGAGGCGAGGAGGAGGAGGAAGTTATGCTGGGAGGCAGAGTAGTAAATTGTTCCATTTTTGCAGGTAATCTAAATGCTAACTAGAGGCAACTTATCACCAGAATGGATTTCCGACCATCTGTTCAAATAACAGGGGATTTGTCCGATGGCAAGCACAAGAATGGGATGATGGCGGGAAGATTAGGCGATGGTGACGGCAACGCCATGTGCCTCGTCTCTACAGTCGCGGCTTCAGAGAAAAAAAACTGAAAGAAGAAAAGAGAGAGGGGGGAAAAAATGTATTTTGTGCAAACAAGAACAGATGACGCCCTTACAATTACACCTGTCAGGAGCTCTGCAAAGCAATCGATCTCTGAGGCAGCCGAGCGATGCTCTCTCTCTCTCTCTTTCTACTTCATAGCGAAATGATTTTCTCTCTTTTTTCCTCCTTCACCCTCCCTCTATTTCTAACGCTCTTTCTCTATTTTTCCTTTCATTCTTATGCTCTCTCCATCGTGAGCTCTTCTTAAACAATTTGCAGGGAAAAATGCTTTTTTGATAGATGACAAGACGACATTTGACTTTTCACTCACTGTTGCGAGGGAAGGAAACAAGGGAAGAGGAGAGTGAGGAAAGGAGGAAAGGAGACACATAAAGGCCAGAGGAACGAAGGAGCTAGGAGGGACTGAGTAGAGAAAAGAGTAGAGTGGTAGGAAGTAAGGACACGGGGATAAAAGAAAAAGTGACACAAGATGGAGCAGCGTGGAGCAGTTAAGGAAGGAGAAGAGAAAGAAGGAGGAACAAACTGGAATAAACAGAAGACAGATGGGGAGAATGCAAATAAAGATATAATAGGTACCAAAAAGACAAAAGCATGAAGACATGAGGAAGAAATAAAGGAAAAAGAAGGAAAATAAATACATAGAAGATAACTTGATAACTTGGGGAGTGAGAAGAGGAAATTGGAAAAGAGAAGAAAGGGGATGGAGTGAAGGTTGATAAAAAAAACTGAGATGAGGAGAGAGGAAAGGAAGGACAGAATAAAGAGATAAAAAATTAGTGAAAGGGACTGGCATCAAACAGTAAAAGGAGGATAAAGTGAAAGAAGGTAGAGGATTCTAGAAAAGAGGATTAAGGTGAGAAAGACAAGGGAGTGAGGGATGAGGTGAGACGGAGAGAGAGTTGACAATAAATGACACAGAGCAGGAGCAAAAGAGGGTGAGAGAGGTCTCCAACAGCAAAAGGAAAGAGAGGAGAAGGGACAAAGATGTTGAGGAAAAGTGAGAGGGAGGAAGAGTAATTAATGGAGAGAGACAATTAATGAAAGGGAGAGAGGGAGAGAGGGATGCAGGGGAAGAATAGCGGGGTGACAGAGCGTGCAGTTTACTGGCCCAGGAAGTGTTCTCAGGCTGCAGGCCAATCGGCTTGGCTCAATCCCCCGTGTCACTAACAGCCCATTGGCCGATGAAAGCCGTCCTTTATTCGCTATTTCAATCGACGCCTCACACCATCAAAGAAGAGCCGTTTATCTTTCCCTTCCATCGCCCACACACACAACTTCCCCCTCTTTCTCTCTCTCAGACCCTTGATCCGTCTCTCCTCCTCTCTTTTTCTGCAGCTACATTCACAATTTGTCTCTCCGTCTCCAAAAATGCCTTTGGACGATAAAAGAGAACAAATAAAAACCTCCAGGTTCAGCAAATGTGGAGACAAACCAAATCTAATTCTGCTTTTTTCCTCCCTACACACAAAACTGCAGCTGCAGACTAGTATTTCCGTCCTCGACCGGTGCTCCGTTCCCAAAGGCCCAGAGAGTTGCAGAGCTTTAACTTTGTTATTCCTCTTAAGCACAAAGGTAAATGCAACCTTAACAGGAGGTTAGTAATGAAATCCTTTTCTTGACATTAAGAGTGGACCGGAAACCCACATTCCACCTTAACTGGAGCTTTGCTGCACCTCAAACACTTATCTCCATGTTACCAAAATACTGCAAGGTCCTACTGCAACCCAGGTCTGAAATCCATCTTCTAAAAGAATTTACTTGCCTTTATTTTTTACTCTACCTGAAAGTAAGTAAGTGAAAGCCCAGAAGTCTGCATTTACTTTACCAAAAGACTCAAACACACCTTGGAAAACAGCAGCATTACCTTTGTTACCAGAAGGTCAAATACCACCACCATAACGTTTAGCAGGTCGGTAACAGAAACTTTGCTTGAATATTTATGAACAATTTTAACGTCATTCCACTTTAATAAGAAGTTAACAGCAAATGTCTTGGTGGAGGTTTCAAACCAAAGAGAGAAAGCCACGATAGAGCAGCCCATGCCAGATTCCTACAAGCTGCTTGATGCTGTTAGCTGAAATTTAAAATTTAAAAAAGCTTGACTCCTGTCTCCCAGTATTAGTAAGTATTAATAAAGGATTTGGTTAGAAACCAACATTTCATTTTGGCATATAAACTTCTTCAGGACAGATTTACTGACATAAAACTGGGTTTTGGCTTAAAAAAAGTGCTGTCAGTATTCACAAAGAGAGCATAGTGACAGGATTGTGTATAAGATGTGGGAACTCAGAGATCTTTTTGTGACTAACCCTGCTACATGTGTATTTCTGTTAGTTCCTTTATGAACGTGCAAAATAGAGTGTTTTAATCAAGCACAGCAACTGATATAACAAACATTTACGACAGGCAGTGTACCCCTAACTGAGCCGATATTTAACGCCAAAAAAAGCAAGTCATTTTTTTTTTTTACTTGAAATTAACTGACTGTGTTTACAACAGGACAACTTTTGTAAATGACCCATAAAACTAACCAGACCTATGAGTGCTATTTGGGGATATGCGCTCACATGCTATTTTACTCCGTTCAGTAAATCTGGCCTTCTGCCTCTTCTTTGTCTAACTGTCTTTACAGCATGTTAACCAAAAGGCTGATATCCTGATGATCTTTTTTCCAAATCCACATCGAATTCACACAGGCAAACT
Organism: Simochromis diagramma; assembly: GCF_900408965.1. Classification (NCBI taxonomy): domain Eukaryota; kingdom Metazoa; phylum Chordata; class Actinopteri; order Cichliformes; family Cichlidae; genus Simochromis; species Simochromis diagramma. The sequence goes on along the minus strand of NW_024387030.1, from coordinate 20,069,561 downwards.
GGGAATACACTTATTAAAATGTGACTTAAACCAGTAGCAGAAAAAGTTCCCAGTTAAACTATATTAGAAGTAATATCCATCCATCCATCTTCTTCCGCTAATCCGGGGCTGGGTTGCAGGGGCAGCAGCCTAAGCAGAGGAGCCCAGACCTCCCTCTCCCCAGCCACCTCCTCCAGATTGTCCGGGGGAACACCAAGGAGTTCCCAGACCAGCTGAAAGATATAATCTCTCCAGCGTGTCCTGGGTCTGCCCCGGAACACCTCACCCAGGAGGCGCCCAGGAAGCATCCTTGCCAGATGCCCAAGCCACCTCAACTGGCTCCTTTCGACATGGAGGAGCAAAGGCTCCACTCTGAGCCCCGCCTGGATGGAACAACATGAATAACAAATTTTCAGCAAATTCTTCTTTAAAAATTTAAAACTAACTAAAGAGATGTTTCATTACACAACCACTGTACCATATGGACCATTCCTCATTCAATTCACCCAAGTTAGAAAGTACTTTTCTAAATAACTACCCTGTCTCGTCCTACCTGCCAACATCACAGTGGCAAGTTGTTAGCAAAATCTTTTTTCAAGCTAAATACAAAGAAACATGACGATCCTTAAGTACTTTATAATATTTCAACTAATTTAGCCTATTATTAGTACTGCATTTCCTTAAAGTGGCCTGGAGTGGTGCAGTGAACTATTTTTTGTGTACCTGTGTAGTTGTTATTTTTTCCCCTCTCATTCTTCTTTCTAATGCATGTCATTACTCACTGCAGACGGGAAGACATACGGTCTCCATATTCACCAGTTTACCCACAACACTGAGCCGCTTTACGACTTCCAGCTTAAACCCATGAATCACCAAACTCCGAGCTCAACTCCCATTCTTCCTCTCATTTACCGTCCCAGAATTTTTCTGAAGGTTTAAATCGCAGTGAACGCCATGAGACTCAAAACTTTAAAATATATAGAAAAATCAACAAGCACTCAAACTAAAGTTGGATTAGTTTTGATCTGTAGATGACCTCTCACCTCTCCCATTTTGCTTCAGTTTTATATGCTCATAAAACATTAATTCCACACCGAATTCGGGCATTATGGATGGCAATGTACTAAGGATGTGGAAGGAAAGCGAACAAGAAAACCAGAAGTGAAGCAGCTTTGTGTGTGTGTGTGTGTGTGTGTGTGTGTGTGTGTGTGTGTGTGTGTGTGTGTGTGTGTGTGTGTGTGTGTGTGTGTGTGTGTGTGTGTGTGTGTGGCAGTTTCTTAATCTAATGCCATGCAGAGGAAATAGAGCAGAGCTGGACATCCTTGACACACACTGACTCAATACCAAGACCTAACACTTTATCATCTGCAGTACCTGGACATGCCGTCTGTGACTCTGAGAGGATGTGTGCGCATATATGTGTGTGTGGCCCTGGGCGCTGTGAGGATGGGCAGTAGTTATTAACCTGCTGCCCAATTTCTGTCACGGCTGCTTTGTGGCTGCAAGCAGAGATGTTGAGTGTGTGTGTGTGTGTGTGTCTACTATGGAGGGACTCTTCCTTAGTGAAGTTATTACCAGAGTCCGACTCTTAGAAATGACTGAATGAATGTCACTAAAGGGAATGATTGAGTTAGTGTGATTAAGCTTTGGTGCAAACTGATGTGGTAACACTGTGTGACTTAACAAGGTATACGGCCAAATATATCAACAGAGCAATGAGTGTTTTTATTTATATGAAAGGGATAAAGGAAAGTTATAAAAAATGATTGCCAGTCAGGGACCTGGTCAGTTAATTATACATATACACACACTTAGTCTGTTTGCATTGTGGCTGCTTATGTTCAACTTCAGGAAATGTTTGCTTATGTTTGGTTTTGCTTGATGTCTGAATATGAAGCTCAGGCATCTCTCTGCATGTTGTTCCCTGTTTAACCTTTCTCTGTTTGCTTTGTATGCCAGTGTTTGGCTTTGTGCAGTTCTATGAGCTTTGAGTGGTTTTTGAGTGTTGCACCTATGACCAAACTCAGGTTGAGACAGTCTTGTCTCAGTAATCCCATACAAACATACTCAGCAGAGTTGTTACACATCTACTAGTACCGAAGAAAAACTATCATCTTAACACATTACCTTTACAGCCTCTGTGCTTAAGTAACAGACTTTCACTCGTTTTTCCTGATAGATCTTTCAAATTTTCTTCAACCCCAGTTCCAAAAAACTTGCAATACTCTTTAAAATAAAATATAAACAGAACTAAAAATAGGTCTGTGAAGGTTCTCAGTCATCCAGGTCATCGTAGTCAAAGGAGCTTGCAAAGAAAAGCGTCTGGACTTCTTTAAGTTACTTGAAGACATTTCACCTCTCATCCGAGAAGCTTCTTCAGTTCTAAGGTCAAATGGTGGAGAGTCCCAGATTTAAACCTAGTGGGAGTTTCCCCCCACAGAGGGACAAAGGACCCCCTGATGATCCTCTAATCGCCTGAGCCAAGGTGTGAAACTGGGTGTGGGTCCCAATCAGCCAGGCTTTCGGGTGAGTTCATTGTGAAACCTGGCCCCACCTTATCATGCGAATTCCTGAGGTCAGATGGCCCAGGATGTGAGTGGGTGTTAAGGCGTCTGGGGAGGGAACTCAAAACTGGATTATAGATGGCAGACAGTTGGTGTCGTAAACCATCGTCTCTGTTCAAAGATGGTCGCTCACAGTGGACATAGATGCCTTCTTTCACTCCTCTTTCAAACCATCTGTCTTCTCTGTCCAAAATGTGAACATTGGCATCCTCGAAAGAGTGACCTTTGTCCTTAAGATGCAGATGGACTGCTGAGTCTTGTCCTGTAGAGGCGGCTCTTCTGTGTTGTGCCATGCACTTGTGAAGTGGTCTTAACACAGACTTAACAATGTGGTGTATGCTGTACAGTGCAGCGAGGAATGCCCAGACCTCTACATTGGAGAGACCAAACAGCCACTTCACAAGTGCATGGCACAACATAGAAGAGCCACCTCTACAGGACAAGACTCAGCAGTCCATCTGCATCTTAAGGACAAAGGTCACTCTTTCGAGGATGCCAATGTTCACATTTTGGACAGAGAAGACAGATGGTTTGAAAGAGGAGTGAAAGAGGCCATCTATGTCCACTGTGAGCGACCATCTTTGAACAGAGACGGTGGTTTACGACACCAACTGTCTGCCATCTATAATCCAGTTTTGAGTTCCCTCCCCAGACGCCTTAACGCCCACTCACATCCTGGGCCATCTGACCTCAGGAATTCGCATGATAAGGTGGGGCCAGGTTTCACAATGAGCTCACCCGAAAGCCTGGCTGATTGGGACCCACACCCAGTTTCACACCTTGGCTCAGGCGATTAGAGGATCATCAGGGGGTCCTTTGTCCCTCTGTGGGGGGAAACTCCCACTAGGTTTAAATCTGGGACTCCCCACCATTTGACCTTAGAACTGAAGAAGCTTCTCGAATGAGAGGTGAAACGTCTTCAAGCAACTTAAAGAAGTCCAGACGCTTTTCTTTGAAAGCTCCTTTGAAAGTAAAAATATATAAAGTAAAAGAAAAAACTGGATGAATATCTTGCAACCAATTAGATTAACTGACAACAGGTCAGTAACATGACTGGGCAGAGGTTCATCTAATCTGGAGAAATCTCTGTGCACAGGAGGGCAAATGTGAGTAAGATGTGGGTCAAAGCTCCTTCAAAATGGACTGAGGCGAAGTGTAAAGACAAATCCAATTTTGAAATTACTTTTGGAAAACATAGAGATGGAACAGAAGAGGACCTGTTATCAGCACTCAGTTGAATAGCCTATATTTCTCATGGCTTGGAGGCGCATTAGCACCTATGGAAATGGCAGATTGCACACCACATGCACCGTCGACGTGAAAGGTACATACTGGTTTTAGAGCTCATGTGCTCTCATCAAGACATCTTTTGAGGGAAAGCATTGCATATTTCTGTTAGGAAACATTAAACAGCATACGCCATCTATTACAAAAGCATTGCTTTCTTAAAGTCCCGCTGCCGAATCAGCCTGCCTTCAGTCTGGATGTTTTATCAACTGAAATCATCGGGCACGTCATGAAAAGAAAAATATGACACAAAAGGTAAACATGTACTGTCCCATACGCTTGTTTTTTTAATAAAAATATGTTTATCACAGCAACTTTTTTAGGAATTGAGGTATATATATCAGATATCCAATAAATTTATTAGAAGCCCTGAATCACAAATTGGCTTAACCTGCAAAGTTAGAGATCTGTTGGTTTAGAGTCACATTCGTGAGATGATCTAATGTTACAACCCATCCCTGGTTGTCAGTATATGACTGTGTGAAAATGAAAGAAAGTAATAGTGTATATTTCATTGAGTGACAGAATAGCTTGTCACCCATTGCCCACTAACTAGTGGGGAGTACAGAGGGTCAGCTCAGTGGCTCTTCTAATGGACTGACCATAAATCATACTTTTTGAACTCATTTAGGTTCTGCAAAGTACTTTAAAACCTTTATCTCATTCACACACTCTAACAAACACATACATACACAAGTGCTGGCCTGCAATTAGGAAAATTGTATGATGATGACAAATTAGGAACTTGTATGATGTCTTGCTTATTCTAAGTGATTCTGACCAATCAAAAGCTAATAAAAATTTTTGTATAACTGGTAAAAACCAACACAGTAGAGCAGGGCGATATGGCCAAAAATATTTATCACGATATATATTTGAAAATTTGCGATAACGATATAACCGACGATATAATTGATGCAAGACAAAATACAACTCCACAACATTACTAGCGCAAAAAGACAACCTTCCATTTATTTTCACTTAAACAAGAAGCTGTTTTTTATGTACATTAAAGCTTTATAAAAATGTAACAGTGCAAATGCAAATTCCTTGCTGAAAGTTTAACCAAAAGGCATTTCCAGTAGAAATGGGCTGACATATCCTGAGCATAACCATGTATAATATCCACTGAAGTTAAAAAGAGGTGCTTTGCAACATTAAACTGCAGTGTGCAGTACGTATTTTTCGGACCATAAGGTGCACAGGATTATAAGGCACATTAAGCGAAACAAAGCAGTCAGATAAATCAAACTTTATTAAACTCATTCTTCTTGCTTCCTCCACTTCTGTACCATTGATTCATTAATGAATGAATTCTGCTCTATTCCCATGTTGCTGCAGTATATTAATGACTAACCTTGTATTGTGGATGGATTATCTCAGTTGTTCTCCTGACTGAAGTTTGGTCCGTTTACAGCACCCTGCCATGCGATTGCATTTGTCTCTAACTATCAGGAACTTTAACGTTAACTTTTATAAGTGGAAAAGTGTTAGTGTTCCTCCTCCAGCTTCACTGTTTATGTTATGCTAACATAGCTGTGTCGCTAGCGATCACGTAGCACATCATTATATACCAGCTAGCCCAACTTCAGTAACCCTACAAACGTCACTGCTGTTTAGTTTCCTGTCTTCATTTATGTTGGAAGTGATAGCAGAGCTGTACATTTGAATTTTTCCAGAAATCTCTCAGTCAGAACATGCTACATCATGCTTAGGTAACTAGCGAAACTAGCGAGGTAACTTCCGCTAGCTTCCTGCTAACTTCTAACTCCGTTAAATGTAATAAATTTTGTTTTCATGGATGCCTGGAAGTTAAACTTCATAGTTTCACCTGGTTAAGCAGCAATGCTGATCGTTTTATTAAAGATGAAAGAATTGAGACAGTTTTTAACTCTCAGTGATGCTGCAGTGTTCGTTTGACCTGAAGTATACGGAGTTTAGGACCCAGATTTAGGAGCATCTTAGTCCGACAAATACGACAATAACGACGGCCGCTTGCATGTTCTGCAAAAAAATGTGCTTTGTCGTGTATCTGACGGACAAACACCAAACCAGTTCCACATCACTGAAGTTGCACCATTTTTACAAACCAATTCTGGTTCATCTGTTTCACTCAACAATTGGCCATGTGCGTATGAAAACAAAGGCACTGCTTATGCGCATTTTACTCATATTCTATCGCGATAATTCATTTTCCTATCGTTGCCTAACATTATACCGGTATTACCGTGAACGGTATAATATGGCCCAGCCCTACAACACAGCAATATGGGACTGTATTTAAATAAAAATAATTTTTAAAAAAATTAATTAAATGAATATCTGTCTGTGGGGGCAAAACAACACAAGAGGCATCTACAATATGAGAGTACACATATCAGTATCCATGAATGACTTCAAGCTTCCCCCGTCCTTGAAAAAGTACCATTATTAGTTGTGATTTGCTACTATCAATCATTCTGAAACAAAGACTGTCACCTTTTTTTCACATGGACAGAGATGAAACTCATTGATTCAAATGCAGATCTCAGACAGAGCAAAAAAACGTCAAGTCACAATCATAAAGATTTAATCCCCGGTGCTTTCGTAAATGTAGTCTCACAAACAGAGCTGTTGTATCGGTGTGGTTTTCGGCAAAATGCGTGTGCGTCAGTGTCTGTGCGTCGTGAATTCTCCCATAACCATTACATGCCACAATGGAGCAGAAAGGCTGCTGGTTTATCTTCTGATCAATGCTGCGAGCTGTCAAGCCACAAACACACACCCTCGTGTACTTACACCCCCTCTAGTTCACCCCGTGCTCACTCACTAATGCTCTCTCTTAAACATACACACACGCACACATTTACTCAGACCCCTGCAGTGAAAATGTAGTTATGCTGATTGCATTTGTGTGCGTTTTTTCCCCCTCAACAGACTGTCAGCCTGTCAGGCTGAAATGCTCTGACAGGCTCGGCTGGAGGAAACTCTGCGGCATCATGGAGACCAGCGAGAGATTAAACTGCATAACAAATGTCCATTTACACTCCAAAGCCTCCAGTTAACATACACTTCATCTCAACTCATGTTCAATGCCCAAGACCTCGAAGGTTTCAGCGCTCATTAAAATCTGAATTATGATGGCTTTGCATTTTTGTGCTTGTATTGTCAGGAATCTCTTGACCTTTGGACTCTTTCTACTGCGATAGTAGTGATGGAGCTGTAGTAAAAGCTAGATTGCTAATATTAGAGGTGCTGTGAGAGAAAAAACCAAGCAAACCCTAAAATTATCCAGTCTCTGATTGTTTCAAATAATCTCAGAAAAGTCACTGTTAAGTATTTCAAGTATGTCAAGTTTTGCCAAAGGATGTCTCTTGTCAAGTGTTACTACTCTGAGGGAAATTCAAGTATAAAGTCAAATCAGAAAAATCACGTTTTAAAAGTATTGTCAGAGTGTCAACTTTTTGAGAGCGTGTCAGTTGTCAAGGTTTGTCAAAGCAACTCATCAAATGATTTTTGCAGTCTCGAGGGCAATTTGGGTTTGAAAAGCCAGACTTAGTCAAACCAAAGGAAACGTCAGGTAAGCCACATCTGAAGTCATGTCTTTAAAAGAACGTCACGACTAAGTCAGTCAAGAAAACCCTTTTGTCCATTTTCTGAATATGTAAATTAGACTCCAAGTCACCTCTTATGTCAGCTGAGTGTTTCGTACACAAACCTAACCCTTTTTAATTATTCTAATCAGTTTCTTTCAGTCCAATATTTTATCATGTAAAATGCAAAAATCTAGGGATGTTTTTGCCTCCAAGTATTAAATTGGATCAGTTTCTTGGGGAATCAAACTCGCTTCACCAGCACTCAACCCAAAGTACAGCTCATAGTCCTTTTTTGAAGAACGAAATATTGATTTTAGTTCTGTATTCTGTTACACTTTCTACTTAAATAGATGATAATTAGAATACAGTTACTTTGTTGAAATAAATGGATTACAAAGCGGTCTTTTCCTGTTTCATATGTTAGGCTATGAAACTACCCGGAGCCAGCATAACAGAGGCAGCAGTGCACGGGCAGGAATGCATTTCTTACTTGCAAATTCTAACACCACTTCACATTTAAAGAAGACAGGGATGGGTGAAATCTGACAGTGCAATGCAACTTTTGTTTTCCAACAACCAAGCTGCTCTCAGCATCGAAAGACTCCAACCTAAAAAAACATCTTGGTGTAAGTTCTTTATTTGAAAACTAACATTAGCTTACTGCAACTACCTTGTTTTAGTTGTAGATACCTGGGTTATGTGCCACTTCAGTATCTTCGATGTACTATTGCTGTGTGATTTATTACTATTGGTGAAGGCTGCATTACAACCTGCTAGCTGCAAATAATCATGTGCAGTTCTGATAGCAGACAGAAAGAAAACATATTACTGATACAGAAAGTTTTCTATACGAGATCACTGCAAACAGTAAAGCCTTATGTGATGTCCACCCCACTGTTACTCATTTTATATTAAGATTTAAAAATCTAGTTGGTATTGCTCTCAGAACTGCACAGGATTATTTGCAGCTAACAGGTTGTTAATGCTATCCATCAAGTCTACAGTCTGCAGTCTACGAACTAACCCCAGCTAACGCCAGCTAACAATGTTAGCTCGGTGGCAGGTAGCCTTCAGTAATAGTAATAAATCACACAACAATAGTACATTCATGTAGTTGCAAAAAGCATGACAATATATCAAGTAATCCAAAGTATTCAGAATTAAGTTGCTCACATTGACTAACTTAATGAAAGATGTAACAAACTACATTTTGCTTTTCCATAAATGTGCTCACAGAAATCTGGCTAAAGATTTCTCAGTTGGATACTGACGTTCAGTAAAATTGCACTGAGCAATGGAACGAGGAAAATGTCAGTCAAGTTAAAAAAAGAAAAAATATGTTAACAAATATTTTGCTAATTTGGTGGGAGCACACTCGACATCAGGATGAGAGATGTCATCCTGACATCTGCCACGAGAGACTTCAAACTACACACTTCATTCTCTGACTCTACTTCTCTTTTAAAGTATTTAGTCATGCACAAGTCAGTCCAGAGTGCGTTTTAAGCAGTTAATCTACAGTGCTGTACATACACTTACTGGATATGCAGAGATGGAATCTCACACACTTACGTCATGCTTCTAGTGCTGCTGTACATTCACCAGGTGTGGCTTTGCCTTGCAGCGGTGGGGAATGCAGGCAAAACTCAGCATTCCTCTGAGATCTCCTGCCTCGATCTGTCGCTTTTTAAAAATGGAAGGAGAGGGTCAAAATCCCCACAGTATCACACTTTGTTGAACGAGAAAAATAAGATCCGATTTTGTTCAGTTAACCTGGATGTATTTAACTGATCCAACCCCAAACAGTGTCCTTAATATAAAGAACAAGATTCCTTCTGCATTTCCAACATGTAAATCAACATTTCACAGTTTATAGGAACAGAAAACCTGCCAGACCTGTATACATCAGCAGTGTGCTTCAGTATTTGGATGAGTGAGGATGATGATTCTTGGTTTACATGAGATATCTTAGGTTGCAGTGCAATTAGACTCATGACATGTGACTAGTACAAAGGCTCTCCATCAGAAACCCTTTAATGTTAAATCATAATTCTTTGTTTACAGTGTTGGGAAGGTTACTTTTAAAATGTATTCCATTACAGAATACAGAATACATGCCCCAAAATGTATTCTGTAACGTATTCCGTTACGTTACTCAATGACAGTAACGTATTCTGAATACTTTGGATTACTTAATATATTATCATGCTTTTTACAACAACGTGAATGTACTATTGCTGTGTGATTTATTACTATTACTGAAGGTCCGCGACTCCGAACTGTAGTAAAGGGACCTCTGACTAATATGGCGGGGTCCCTGTTGGCTCGTAGCCGAAAATAGCTTTACTTTGTTGTGTGGGTGAACTTTTCTTGACAGAGAGAGGCGTTGAAAGGCTGCTCCAACGGAACTTATTGTTTTCGGAGGAAAACACAAACACGGTGTACAGTCGAGTCTTAATAGCTTACTTACAACTGGGCTCGTCAGGCACTCTTCTTGGCTGAAGTGGTTATTATTATATTTACATGCTTCCAGCTCCCGTTTTTGCTCGATGACAACTCGTACCTTTCCACTCCCCTTTTCTCCCTCCTCGCGCTCACAGACACATAACGTGTATGGCAGTCCATTCTCCCTGCAACACGGACTACACTGTCCATGATGCTACATTCTTTAGAGCTATGCTTGTAGCATTCTGCCTGTTAGCTTAGCACAACAACAACAACAACGAAAAGGCACTCTCTCACCCAGGAAACACTACAGTCGCAGAGAGAGAGAGAGCGTCGCCCTGTAACCATGGCAACCGTAACGCTGCCACCTGGAACAACAGAACGTAGCTGTCAAACAAAACCCAAACAGTCCTGACCCGCGACAAAATGAAACAGGAAAGTACCGCAGTGTAATCCATTTATTTCAACAAAGTAACTGTATTCTGAATACCACCTTTTTAAACGGTAACTGTAACGGAATACAGTTACTCATATTTTGTATTTTAAATACGTAACGGCGGTACATGTATTCCGTTACTCCCCAACACTGTTTGTTTAAGGACCAAAAACTTTAGATCTCTTCTGTTTTCTCCTTAACTTATTTCAAGTTTTGATCAGATCTTTCAGTTTATTTAAAATCACTTTTCCAAAAGGTGGCTTGCCTGCTACAGGTTGTGAATGAACTGTGGAGAGTTCATATATCTCTGTGTCTTCCTCATGAGTGGGGGACAAGTGGAGGAAACAAATTGGTGCAGCATTGGCAGCGACCATTGTGGTGGGAGAGAGCTGAGAATGAAGGTGAAGCCATTGATTTACTGGTCTATCTTCGTTCCTACCCTCAAATTAGCTTCCTCCAAAGGGTGCCTATGCTCACTTTTCGAGATACGGCGAGGAGCTCGGTCATTTGGTTGGGGCTCAGAGTAGAGCTGCTGCTTCAGCTCAAAAGGCCAATTGAGGTTTGGGCATCTGGCTAAAAGGCCTCCTCAACACCTCCTAAGCGTGGTATTTCAGGCATGTCCAGTAAGGTTCCCAAGATACACTACAAAGATTAGGACTTTCAGCTGGTTTGGGTCTGACAGAAAATAAAATGTCAGAATAGCTAGGGCTGGTGGCTGGGGGGGGGGAGGCTTGTTTCTCTCCTATTTAGATTGGTTAAGTGACTAAGAAAATGATGACGATGGAAAGAAAATCAGAAATTTGATATATTGAGACACTTGAGAGTACATTTTATAGGCTTTTCTAATTAACATTTTTTATTTGGGTGTGCCTTATGGTCAAGCAACTCCAATTGCACGACTGATATTCAAATGAAGTTTTTTTGCTTTAGTAGCAGTGACTCTAGCTGTTGTCAGCGGGCTAGTATCAAGGCTTGTATGGTAATTTTCAAGATGATTCCCAGCCCTGCTCACTGGTGCCGCTGCTGTAACAGCACCGAGGGTCTGAATCTGTTTAATGTCTAAACAAGCAGCAGTCAGCTCGAGGTCAGACAAGTGAGCCGAGGAGACCGAGAGAAGCTGTAAAATGCTGTAAAAATAAATGCTTCAAACCAGACATAAACAAACTGTCAGCTGTAATAAAGAGAAGAGCCGCTCAGCTGCTGGAAGCTGCCGCAGCTCAAACACATACAGATGGAAAGAGAGCGAGGCGTTTTATCTGCTGAGCGTGTTGAGATTTAGGACATTTATGTTTAACTTAACAGGTACTTGGAGGGATGTTTTTATTGATAAACCGAGACGAATACCTCAATCCTTGACTTGTGGAGATGTGTTTTTTGAGCCATCATGATATCAGTTAAGAAAAGAAAAGCAGTTTGATTTTGGACATCATGTGTCAAGTTACGCCACAAATGTCAGAAATCAAATTGCTTTTCTTAACTCGGACATAGTAACAAAACATTAGTCAGGCCTGTGCAGCATTTTAGGCAGAACTTTGCAAAACACAAAATAAGAGACAAACACCTACCACCAGCAATCACAAACTCAATTCTATACCAGGTTTCAGTAAAGTTAAAAAGGGCCTGCAGACAAAGAAATAAGCGTGTAATACAAATTCCAATGAAATAAACAAGACAAAGGCCAGACATAAATTGAAGGCAAGGTTATACAAACAGAACTAGAATGAAATAAAAATAATAATAATAATTGAAAAGCGTAAAAACAATTTACTTAAATTAAAAAAAAAAAAGTCAAATCATGTTTCCCGACACAACAAGGTGTCGGTTTAATGAGGCAACACAACACGCATTTAATTGAAGAGGTTTCATTTAATAAGTGCTAGCTGCGGGAAAGTAATATGATGCTTAAACATGCACAAATGCATATAGAGGAACTACACAAAGCATAAAGATCATGCCTAAACACATTCAGACATCTGTCTGAACACACATTCAGCTAAACTGTTTTGACAAAATGCTGCTAATAGAACGGAAAGGAGCACCGTCCCTCTTCTTCCTCCCACCAAAAACAAATTAATTTTTTCTCTGCTCACTGATTAAAAATGTACATACCACATGCAGCTCAGAGTCGTGTGCAACAGGAGCCCAATATGCAAATCTCACCCTTTTTAAGACTTATCTACATATCAAATATTCTCCAGGCTTCAACTCTCCAATATTGTACGCTGACCGAAGGCGTGTATGTGTGTGTGTATACATAGCTTCAGATGGAGTGTGTGTGTTTGTGTGTGTGGGTGGGTGGGTGTGTTGGTGTGTGATTCTCAGTCAGCTGCAGACAGCAGTGTGTCTGAGCTCTCATGTTTATCAAAGAGAAGCAGTTATATCTAAGAGCCCTGGATGGCCTTGTGCTGCCAAAGCCAATCACAGTTACATGCGATTATTTGTGTGCGTGTGTGTGTGTGTGCATGTGTGTTTGTATGAGGGGAAACAAGCTTATTATTGCACTGAGAGGTGAGGTGGCATAAGTAAAATTAGGGGCAACATGCTCAAAGTGTGTATGACTATTTCTGCAAGCATGTCATACAAATGATGAAGGCACAGTATGATTGTGATAGTGTTCTGTTTCTGTTAAAGAGTTCAATGTTGGATGAATATATTATTAGTAAGTACTTGATTTGTGGTGACTTCCAGTAGCAACATGTTGATGTACATATGGGAACAAGTTAATATTCCAGTAAACAATATTAGGGAGCTAGGAGAGGAACAAGTCAGCAACTTGTTATCAAAGTGAGAAAGTCCACCACTGACCACAGTTATATTACTACAACATTTACCTAAGGAGGAGGTTGGGGTGTGTGGATGGCTCAGCATATCAGTGGCTGAGTACTCTTTGTTTCCTGTTTCAAACCAATGAATTGTTTCAATAAACAATGACTGTGTGTATTTTTGACACCAAACTTTAACTAACCTTAATCAGGGGGGTCATGTTTACCATAGACAGCATAAAAAAAAGGACATAGCATAGTGGATGAGTCAAACTATGGCCACACCCAGGTGTGCAGGTGGTTCAGTTGATTTTAACCATGATCGCTTCCTAAACTGGACTTCCACAGGATCTGTGCCTAAACCTAACCGAACATTTGCCATTGTTACTTCTCTGTCATAGAAAAGTTGGTTCAGACGTCTTTTGCTCAGTTGTTACACTTACATAAATTTTGAGGTTGACAGCACAATTCCCTCCTTGTGTGTGTGGGACAGATATTAAACCTCATTTTGCTTCCAATCCTTGAATCTCTGCTGCCATTGCTGTGTGTAAAGAAGTTTGTAGCAGGTTTAAAGGTGCTGTATTAGTGAACCATTTACCATGTGCAGACCATTTGTTTGTTTTTCAGCACTTTATTTGAGATGGATCCGCCTCCATCTGTTACCTCCTAAGGTTCTCATCTATATGGTAATTTAGGGTTGGAGATCTGTCTTTGATCGAAATTTGCAGGAATGTGATTAGCTGGAAACCTGAAACGAGATATTCCTATCTCTACCCCTGAATTCCATGCAACTAATCAACACCTCTCCTGATGTAGTTTTATTGTTTTGAATATATTTACATCAATATTACTGTAAAGCAAAATGTCTAAATGTCTTGAGTATAGCTAATGTGACTCTTAAAACTTGTCAGGCATTGAGTCAAAACCATTAGGGTTCATCCTATGAGGGCCACGAACCTCTGTCGAAATTTTAATAACTCAGTCCATAGCTTGTTCATATTTGATATTTTTGATTCTGATCAAAAGAGTTGGACCAACAGAGGTACTGACATTAGAGTCATGCTGCTAATGGAGCTAAACGGTAGGTATCTGCAAAGAATGAAACTGTTTTCCATTGTACGGACACACCTGTTCCTAACCACCCGGCATCAGCCTCCATCTGAGCCAACTTTCCTATTAGGCACTCATCCAAAAGAGAACAAGTGCATAGTTACACCAGATCACGTGTTTTGGTAAATATCCCCTCACATCTCATCATCACTGTGCACTGTTTGCTGAGTAGAAGCCAATTAAACAGATGAGTTGTGAACACAAATGAAATATCTTTACCACATAAAACTATCACAGAGGATGATCAATCATGTCTGAGTCTGCGTGTTTCTTAATTAAAAACGAAGGAACTCAAATGGAGCCTTGTGAGACAATTCCTCAGCTGCCATCATTCACTCATCCAAAAAAACGGCTTTTGAAGCAAACCAGCTTGCTCAAATTCCATTAGTCTGTTTTGTGTTTAAAAAAATTGAGAAAAGAGGGAATCAAACTGTTAAACAATGCTCTCCTTGAGTAGCACAATTTCAATCACCTCCCCTTGCCCCTCATTCAGCTGGGCTAGCGTAGCTGGCTAATTAGTTCTGGTGAAAGGCTTCTAATTAAATTGGCCTAATGTGGAGGCCCAGGCTGTGAGAGAGAGGGGCAGCTGAAAAATATCACTCATAAAAATGTGTGAACACAAAAAGACTAAATGCATTTGAAACTTTGAAACATGCATTTTTAGAAGACAAAGCAAAGAAAGAAGCGGGGACTGCATTTTATGGATCAAAGTTTCTTTTTGAACTTATTGGTTTATTTCTCTTTCCTTTTGTATGTATTCCTTTTCAGACAACCTTTTTATTATTCCAGAGGCAATTTAACTGTAACCAACATTTATAATCAAAGCCATACTTACGTTCATAGATACGTGTAGCCAGCATTGCTGTAAGATATTTTTGCATATGTGTTATCAACAAAGTTCTGATAACATATCCATAAAACTCAAGACGGATTCAGATTTAGCCATCTCACATTTAAGAGCATTTTCTCATTCAAATCTCGTCTTTTCTCACCGTGGCTTTTGAAATCTATGCATGGATCTATGAAGTCCCATTACGTCTCAGAACTCTTTGATTGCACCTTGTACAATTTTCAAAAAACAACCCAAGACAATGCAACATTTTAAAAACAGCAAAGGGAGGTCACAGACTGGACAAAAAGATAGACGACGCATGTGCACAGTACACTCTACAAAACTGGTAGCAAAGCATCTTGGAAATGGCAACTGCCGTCTTGCATTTATGATGTTTGCAGCTAAATCTAAATTGTGTCAAGGTTTTGATTCCCGCCTAGATGGAACAGAGATCAAATGAGCACATGGAGGAAACAATTAGCAGTGTAATGATGTGAAACTGAGACCAATCCCACAGCACAAATGTCCACAGTCCTATGCTGGGCTTCTATCCTCCCAGTTAACAACCCATTCTGCTCACGTTGATAGGATATGTGACAGTCACGACAGAAAATTAAAGAACACATTAAAACATTATAAATTATTACCGTCAACTGTAATGCAACAAGAAGCTATTTTCCAATCACCATTAGAAGACAAAAATAAAGAACAAACTGCCAACTATTAGGAGTCAGTCAGGTAAGACAGGAGAAATAGCAATTGTGAAAAAATACTCCAATTAGCCATGACTTCATGTTGCTCAAGCTAATGTTTGGACAGTTACATCCACCAAACCTGACGTCACATTCACAGGTTGCACTCTGGTGTTGTTTTGGCTGGTCAGTTTTTGTTACATACCTTTGTACTAGTGATATTAATAATTACTAGTTTGTCAAACAGCTATTTTATCAACTAATTTTCAACATATATTGGCTGTGCTCCTATATTAGACATAGGACAGTGTCTCAGCACTTTTAAAATAACGTTCATATTCTGCTTGCATGTAAGGCACTGACGATTTCTCAGATATTTTGGCATCAGTTTTATTATGATTCGTTGGTGTAATAGAAAGTTTAATTCTTGTGCACTTGTTTTGTTTTAATTTAATTTTTTTAAATTGAAAGCTTATTTGCAGAAATGGCTGTAAAATATATCTCCTTTAGTTTCTGTGTTATCCTTTCTCTATTTTAAAGGGAAAATATTAGACAAATAGCACAATAAGTAAATTGGTAAATGAAACTTGCAGTAGAAACCAAAACACGACGCAACAAAGACAGGCTGTTACAGGCTTTTTCCTGCAGGCTCGCCTGCTACCACTTCAAAGATAGATCAGCCTTTTTCTTATTGTAATTTTGTAATCACAGCTCTCTGTACAGAAAAAGTGTGACATGGTTAGGTTACTGATTCTGTGGTATCTTACCATAATCTTTGGTAAGGCCACTTTATTTGCCTCTTCCTGTAGTAGGCTTATTGCACCGCAGATTATGTCATACATAGTTTGTCCCACAACATGTGGTACGGATTTAGTAGTGGCCACATTTTCTGCGACAGTGGATCTGAATGAATAACATTTGACCTCTTTTTCAACTGAAAGAAATTAAATATGGTCAAACACTAAACTGTAAGACAGCCGAGGCATAAACTACATTATTATGTAACATAAGCTTCAGAGTGTGCACAAATAATAAATACCTTCTTAAAATAACATTACAGTAACACTTTTTACTCAGCTATGAATTTCTTCATTCTCAGTACACAACAACAACACACTCACATATACGCGTATGTAAGGAAATGCTACCAATTTAGACTTATCGACAACAACCCACAAAGACTTCTAACCTCAGACAATGATAAGTTTTAATCTGATGATGAATAAAGACTGCTGTCCTCACACAATAATGAAAACATGCTCAAACACACACATGCAGAGGAAAACTGAGTCATTACTCAGACTGCCCAAAATATTCACACAAACACGCTTGATGAAATCCTTCCTAAAACCTAAGAACTCTCACACAGAAATGTTTTTATGTTCCTAAATATTAACAAATCACACAGGCGAACAGAGAGCTTGTTTCTGTCATTCCCACAAGAAAATAGCAAAAACAACAACACTCTTTCTTCACCGTTCCTACAACACAGCCAACATCCTACCCTGCTCGCTCATGCACACACACATACACATTTACATGATGTACCCATAATGCTGCTCTTCCTTTTTAAATGCTTTAAGTGTCTCTCTCCCTGTCTTCTATCTGCTAATAGGAACCAATTAGTCTCCATTGTCCACTCTCCCAATAAAAGAGCATTATGGGAATTCCCCCTACTTAACACCTTTCCTTTCTAAACAGGCACCCAATTAGACGCCTAAAGGACAAAGCTACAGAGGACAAGTGGGGGCCTTAGGAGGCGGGGACAAAGGGACAGTGGGGTGAGATGTGTCTGTGTGCGTGCGGTGATGTTGAATGACTCTCTCAGTTCAGTCCACATTTTTGAAGCTGTCAAAGAAAAGCTGAATAAAACACTGTTGAATGCACAATTTAAAAAGGTAACGCTGATGTTATTTTAAGGCTTTATTTTAGCAAACAAGTTGCCTAAAGACACCAAAACCAGCTAATAAGTGATATATCTTCACTGATATGGGTTATGATGCTTACTGGAGTATATTCTGACTCAGTCCAGTGAGTCAGCTGAGCTCTGTATGGTGGAGGCCAGGCTAAAATAAGTTGGCACTGCTTTGGTTTCATGTTAATCAAACATGTTGTGTGTAAAGTGTGAAGGAAGGCGGGAATAACATGACATTGCAGCCTGGCAAATGTCACCAATGTGTCTCTCGGTTTTCATAATTTAACAAAAAGCTTGCGTTTTGCACTGGGTGGTACAGTCACCTGCTGTAAACACGCCGTGGGCCATTTGCCAGAAAGATCTAAGGAAAGAAGCCATGACAGGCAGATCATGATGATGAGGGATCGTGTTTAAAACATGTAGGAGAAACTTGCTTTCCCCACATTTACATTTATTGGACAACACAAGCCATGAAAACAAGAGCTAGGAATGATGGGGGAAATAGCCAAAATAAAACAGCCAAATGAATCTCTCTACAGAGAGGAAAACGTGCTCCTGTGTGCAGCATTCTCTGCAGCACCTTTTCTACTCAAAACAATAATGAAAAGACTGTTAAGAGAGATTACTGCAGGACGCACATGTTTCTCACCAAGCTACAAGTATACACACACACACACAGAACAGCCTGGTGACGTTTTTTCCCATGACAGCATGGGAATTCCTCTGCTCAGGAGTCACTGCTCAGTGTGAGATGCAGAGAGAGAAAGTGTGTGTATGTGTAAAACCAGTCAGGGGGGCTGGCCCTGAAGTGGCCCGCTCTCTGGAGAGACGCTGTCTGCTTTGTTCCTTTAAACTACACAGAGAGACAGAGAGAGGTTAGCTTGGGTGAATGTGCTCGTACTGTCTCTTTTCACTCTCTGCACTAACAGACCTACTGTATTCATTCGCTCTCTGCTGAGCTACTATGTTATAGCAGTGGGAAGCGATTATTCATCCATTTATGCTTCTGGCAGTAATGCCAGTCACTTTCTCACAGAAGACGTTCAATCGGGGTCACGGCTTAATGCCCAGATAAGCATGAAACTCATCTTGTTGAATCATCGCTACAAAGTAAAACCAATTGTGTTGCGAAAGTTACGGTTTTTAAAAACAGCGTTTTGGGTTAATATGAGGACTCTATTGTGTCAAAGTACAAACCTGAAGATGTGCTAGTCTAGCTGTGCTTGAAGTTAGGAAACAGAAGGAAACACCTGGCTTACAAAATCCTGCATAACACATTACCTTGACCTTCAGACATCACAGGTCTATGAGACAAGCACACTTGCCCCTGCACTGCAGTGGGCGTGTTCAGAGTGGGGAGCAAACAAATAGGTTAGCAGAATTCAGAGAGTACAAAGGGGGTTTTGCTCAAGTGTTACTTGCTGATTTCAAAGGTTTTTGGATTTATAGTTGATGGGAGAAGTTCCGTAATACACAAAATCATGTCAAAGAATATAAAAAGTCAAACTTTTTAGGAGCTGGTTTCTTTGGTGATTGACAGAAATGGGGAGAACCTATCACAGCTCTAAGGGGGGTAAAAAGCGGTTTGCACCCTAGACAGATCGCCAGTTGGTCACAGGGCCAGGATTGCTTGTTTGCTTTTTAAATAACATGTGATTAGTTATTTCCTGGATCAAAACACCACAAAAACACACCATATTCTGCAGTCGAGTGTAGTGCATTAGCGCCCAGTTCTCTAGCTTTTAGACCTCTAAAGATGATAAGATGATGGTCTATGTTTAGGCTGATGTTACAACTTTAGTGTAACTTTAAATTAGCAGAGGTTTGGGTCAGTACTTGACAAATTAACAAGTGGATAATATGATTACAGGATCATTATACAGTAATAATTACTGCATTCATTGCAGCTATACTGCACAACTACAACATTAAAGCCTCTCTAATATATTTCTGACAAAACAGCTCTAGCGGGTCAGGGCTTGGAATCATAACCTCTCAAGTGTACTGAATCTTATGCACATAATTCTTGTGGTCCAGTCGATTGTGCATATTATAAAAGAGCCAAGATTGGGCTCATATTTCTCCAGCTTTCAATAGGCACCTTATTGAGACCCAGAGTTGCATTTTAGTCTTTATCGACTGGCCCTAATACAACTGAGTTTGTACACTGGACTTCACCACAGTCAATGCTGCTGGTTCCCAGATTTTAAATGAATTAGTTATATTGTTTAAAGCTTTTTAAAATACACACTGGCAAAAAAGTCATACAACCCTAAAGAAGTGCTTATTTTAAACTAAACCATGTTCCTCAAACCTGAACAAATTGTTTTTATGCCTACATGTTTGCCTACAGATTTAATTTAAATTTGGCACAAACAAAAAACGTCCAGCTTCACTCTTCTTAGTTAAAAGCAAAATTTGTGGAATGGAAGCAGCTATATTGAGATCCTCACCAGAACCATATCAGCTTATTTTTGGCAGATTGGCAGCCACTTACTCATCTGATTTCATCCCAGTTGCATTTTTAATCTTTTTTTCTTGCAAACAAAAAGTACACAGGAACAAAAATATAACCACGCGGTATTCTAGCTGGTGGTAAATTACACTTTAGTCCAGCTATTTTTCCTCTTTAAAGCGTGTCTGCTCAGAGCTTATCCAGCAGCTCTTTCTCCTCGCCACTGTACTTCCACAGCAGGAGCCATTATTCATCATTTACAGTAAAAAGTAAGTGGGCCTATTAATAACACATAGACTGGTTTATACTCTTCTGGGCTGCTTTATAAACTGGGTGACAGAGAGGAGATGCATGCGTAGCTCTGTGGTGCTGTGCCCACCAGTGGCACATGCATACACAAACACAACACATGCACACACACTGTCTCTTCTCAGCCAGGCCCTCCAGAGGAAATGCCAGAGGCACAAGGAGATGGAAAGTCAGCCACTTCAGCTCATCCACTCAGTTCATTTGTACCAGTCACTTCCAATTCAGACTCTCCACTTTGTCCAACACGTTTCGATTTCATTGGTCTGGTTTGTTCTGTGTGCATTTTTGCTTTCAATTAAATAGCAGACAATAGAAAAATGATAATAAGAGAAACAAAGAAATGTGGATGATGCGTTTCTGACTGAACCCAAAGCAGGGATTTCCTATGAACCCTTTGGGGAACTCAGTTCTTCGACTGCCATTCCACTGGATAAACTAATGACTAAATGCTAGTACATGCTTTGGGAATGTGGCTTTGCTCTTTGAATCTTGGTCATTTGATGGGTGTAAAAGTGTTTTTTATCAGCATTTGCAACCACCATTTAAACCTCCCTCTACCAATAAGGTTAAATCAGTTTTTCTCATTGTATTTGAACACAAAGGAAAGAGAGAGTACATGTATTGATTGGCTAGGCAGAGAGATCAAGCTGAAAAGGATGTGCAGCAAGTAAGAACTGGAAATGTACTAGCAAGTGAAGAAAGTGCATTGAGCAGATGAAAGGAGTACTTTAAGGAGCTCGTGAATGAAGACATAAGATTAGTAAGGAAGAAATGAAGGCAGCTATGAACAGGATAAAGAGTGGAAAGTTAGTTACCTGTGAAGATGTCTAGGAGAGAGGGGGTGGTGGTATTTTAATTGAATTGTTTAGCAAAATCTAGGAGAATAGGTGGATACCTGAGGAATAGAGAAGTGCACTGGTACTGAACAGTGATGTGCAAATCTGTACTATATACAGAGGGATAAAGTTTATGAGCCACACCATGACCCTGTGGTAAAGAGTTGTTGAATCTAGGCTGAGCAGAGGTGATGATCAGTGAGCAACACTGATGAGAAAGAGCACTATAGATGTTTTCTTTGAGTGTTAAATCAGATCAGAAGGAGCTGCACCGTCTTTGTTGATCTAGAGGAAGCGTATCATAGGATGCCAAAAGTGGCAGAGAGGTGTAGGGACATGTATGAAGTCAGCGAGACAGTAGTGAGGTGTGAAGTAGGAGTGACAAATAGGGTTCAAGATGGGGGCAAAATCATCTCTGAGCCCCTTTTTACCTAGAATGCTGATAGGCTGACAAATGAGCTCAGGCAGGATTTTTCATGGACTTGATGTTTGTAGACGACATTGTGATCTGTAGTGAGAGTAGGCAGCAAGTGGAAGAGACACAGGAGAGGTGGAGGTATGCACCAGAGAGAAGACAGCAAAACAGAATACATTTGTGTGAAGGAGAAGGACACAGGTGGAAAGATGAACATGCAAGGAGTCTAGGTAGTGAAGGCAGATTAATTTAAATACCTGGGGTCAACCATCCAAGGACTGGATAATGCACAAGAAAGGTGAAGAAGAGCGCAGGCAGGGTGGAGACGAATGTTGGGGCGATTTATGACAGAAGGATAGCAGCAAGAGTGGAAAAAAAGGTTTACAGGATGGTTGTTTGACCATGATGTGTGTTGGCAATGACAAAAAGGCAGGAGGTGGAGATGAAGATGTTTAGATGCGGTTTGGAGACAAAGTTAGAGTGGCAAGGCTGAGACAGTCTGAGCATGTGCAGTCGAGGGGTATCCAGTATCAACTGTCACCTGAGTGCCACCGGGCCCTTTATGGTCAGAGGGCCCGGTGGCGCCAGTGTCCGGCAGCCTCGCCTCTGTCAGTGCGCCCCAGGGCAGCTGTGGCTACAACGTACAGTAGCTTGCCATTGCCAGTGTGTGAATGTGTGTGTGAATGGGTGAATGACTGAATGTAGTGTAAAGCGCTTTGGGGTCCTTAGGGACTGAGTAAAGCGCTATACAAATGCAGGCCAATTAGATAAACAAAGCCAGAAAAACATTAACTACGTTTTAGACACTACCAACTGGCATTTAGTCCTATAGCATATAAAGTGATAAAATGTGTTCCCTTTAAATCATTACTTTTAAGAAAACCGCACCTGTTTCTGCAGTTAGTGTCACAGCTGTACACTAGTTACTGACTTTAACCTTAACCAGTAGCAGAGTTCATTTCTGTAGTCTGACCAGCGAGTGTGACAGTAGTGAGAGCCCATCATTATATCCAGCCAGCAGCACTCAGAGAGATTTACTGTGACTGAGAGGACGAGCGAGGTAGAGCTAGACAGAGAAAAAAAAGAAGGAGAGAAAGAGAGCGAGTATGGATTAAGGCCTCCCAGGGGAATTCCCACTCATTTTCTCTGTGGAGCGAAGCAGAGATGGAGGGAGGGTTAGTTTCTTATCTCTTCATTTGACACCAGAGAGCCTCTCTCGTTTTTTTCCATCTATCTACCTTGTTCTACCACTCATCTCTCTCCCTCCATCTCACATTCAGTAATCTCTCCTTCTCCTCACTTCTTTTACAGACAGTTTATCTCTCCATTTTCTCTCCTCTCAATCCAGCCATCCTCCCATTTCTTTGAAACCCCACTTTGTTTCTCTTTCACTCTCCGCCCTTTACCATTTCATTTGACTACGGTGGTTGTGACTTAAATAAACTTTTGGCACTTTGGCTTTACTCAAACTTTGATGTTGTTTACCTCGCATAATATTTTACTTATCTCACATGTCAATTCGCTAACATTCTTTAAAAAAAAAGGAAATGGCTTCAAAGAGGAGGAATGAGGAAATAAAGACTTAAATGCATGGAGAAAAGAAACAGCATGACTGTTTTCTGCAGAAAGAAATAGAAGAGGGGGATGACAGAGGAATGAGAGAGTGAGAGGACGAGTGTTATTTAAATGTAAATAAACAGGAGTTGTCTTTATCGGAGGAAATTTGGAGGAAGCTCTTATCTGCTGCTCGAGGCCTGTTTTTCTGCTGCTGCCGCTCTGCCTGCTGGCTATTACACCTTCCAACAGAGGGCACACACTCATAACACACACACACACGTGCACACACAGGCAAGTTTACAGGTGTACATACAGAGCTGGGGAAATGCTTATCGGCTGAACGAGAGGCAGACCCATTAAAATCATAGAGAGGGGAAAACAGCGCGCATGTGCCGATACGCCACAGGACCACTGTAAAGTAAATAAAATAAATGATAATCTTGTTCCAGTGCCAGACTCTGGTCCTGGCATTCATATTCATGCCGCTTTGATGTGTGCCACCCACCTAAGCATTGCTAGAGACTAAGCACAATCCCCCGTGGCAGGACAACTGAACCCTTCCACACTGCAAAAACTGCGGGTTGGCTCTAGAAACATGACAAAGAGCCCACGGGGGTTGTCCCTGACTCAGAATTCCACAGATTCCAATAAGCTCTTGCATCTGGTGAAAGTGAAACAAGCTAAGTCCACAGTGGACTCCCATAGGTCCTTCATCCATCCCCCAGTGGGTCAAAACAGTTTTGACTGGATGGATAGTTGGCACACAATTGTTGGCAGATAACTTTATTGTGGTGATTTCCGAGTGTATGAGTTCTTCATGTATAAAAAGACGGCTATAGCTTCTATAAATCTAGTAGTGTGAAAGTGTCATGAGCCCGCATTCATTCAGCCAGTAAGGATGGCTCCTCTGGTTACAAAAAGAAGCCTGCTTGTATAGAAATCTATGATAAAATGACCCCCCATTGATCTATAACTTTTACTTTACTTACAGGTTACAGTGTCAGTATAGTTTCAAGCCTTACTGAATACACCATAAAGTCGACATTGTAAATGATGGTGAAGCTTTAGGGTTGGCCTGTATTATGAAAGACAAAGTGTTCCCATATTTTCAGTTTCTTATCACATCAAGTTTCAAAACACCAAGTAAACATGCTCAGCTGAAGCATCAACATGCCGCTTCACTAATCAGAGCGATTTAAATTTGCCTGTGAACATCTTTTATATACAGTCTCTCTTTTTAACAGCAAACATGAGGAAGATCACACCATCCAGATAGTGAATATTACCAGATACTTGGAGACACACACACACACAGAGAAATGGAACCAGGCCTGCTTATATGACCTAAACACAGCAAGACAAACACAATTAAGTGTGCAAAAGAGTGGAAAAATATATATGAGAGTCCATAACAACATTAAATGGCACACATACACAACTTAAGACATCTATAGGGATACATCAATGAGCAAGCAAGCACATATACACACAAACACACACACACTGACTTATGTTCATGGATGCTCATATAATACAGGACAAATGCAGTCAAACAAAACAAACACAGTGACAGGGTGTGTGTATGTATGTGAGTGTTTGTGTGTGCTGTGTTGCCAGGGGCGACGGCTACTATCAGAGCTAAGACGATTACCACACGTCATTTGTCATCTGGATGGTGGCAACATATAGCTCTACATTTAATTTACCGCAGCGCCATCAGACGCTGGGGGGTGGAGTGTGTGTGTAGGTGTGTGTGTGAGTGTGTGTGTGTGTGTGTGTTCCATTCACCCATATATACAAAGCCCTGAAGGAAGAGAGAGAGAGAGAGAAAAGAAAAAGAAAGGGAGAGAGTAATTGAAAGAGAATGAGAATGGGGGGAACAGGAGTGTGTGTGTGCGTGTGTGTGTGTGTGTGTGTGTGTGTGTGTGTGTGTGTGTAGGGGAAAGAACATTCATTGCCTGAACACACAATGTGACAGATGCCAACACGCACAATAAGACAATAAAGTTTATTTCCCTTCTCTCCATATACTATATCTTTGTCATTTTTCTCCCTAAGATGCTCATTATTTTGAGTTGCAACATTTTGTTTTTAATTTAATCTACCTTAAATTTACATTTTTAGATAATTTCCCCAAACGTATTCTTCAAACATACACTTTTAAGTTTATTAAAATTGCTTTTTGATGATCTACCATTGACAAAAGGGACTCTGCAATTGATTATTTAAGTCATTTTAATTTTGTACTTCTTCACTAGCACTTTTTTTTCAGCTTTTGCTTTTTCCACAGTAAAGAAGCAGGGAAGAGACTGTGGGGGAAGATACACAACAAAGGGCTTTTGGTCAGAGTTGAATCCAGGCTGCCGCATTTAACCTTGCGGCATATTGGCGCTTTCTCAACCTGTGAGCTAAACTGGTGGCTCTACTTCTTATTTCTTTATTTAAAATTTGAATTTATTATTTTTTTTTATAATCTTTTATTTCAATTTAGCTTTTTTGTTCTGAGTTTTCAACACATGAAGTTCACTCAAATACAGTTCAAATGACTCCATATGTAGGATTTTTGGTTTTTTGTGACAAAAAGTAAGCTCTTTTATCATTCCAAAACACTAAATGAAAACACATTTTAGGTTGCATTTTGGGGGTAATGTGACACAAAACTTTGACATTTCTCCTTCCCGCTTATTTCAAAATCAAAGTGACTTGATGCAGGTCATGGGAGATGAGAGCGATTTTTAGTAAAAGACCAGAATCAGTGTGATACTGAAGCCCACATGCATCACTCCATTCTTCAGCCTGCACAGTGAGCAGCACAGTGAGCAGCAGTATTGATCGCAGGCACCAGAAGCTGTTTCAATAAGTTATTAAGAATCAAAAATTGACAAGAGGAGCTGATCAAATATCTCAGACTCTCTCTCTCTTCCTGCAGAACTACCCTATTGTCTCTCTTCCTCTCGCTCTCTGTTAAATTCTTTCTTTCACATCTTAAATTCCTTTTTAGTTTTTCGCTTGCTTTCTCTCCTTCTCTTTCATTCAGTGTTGTGCATCAAATAAGGTCTAATCTATGAGCGATGCATGTGTTTGTATTGGTGTGTGTCCCTTGTGTTACACGGACATGGAGCTGCAGACCATAACTACAAAGAGCTGTAAATGGACTGATTCTTATACAGTACTTTTCTAGTCTCCCAGAGTTCTCTAAGCGCTCTACACAACATGCCACATTCAACCAATCACACCCATTCACACAAGCACTGTTTTTTAAGTTTTTTATTGCTTCCTAACTACCATTCATACTCCGATGAACACATCGGAGAGCAATTTGGGGTTAGTATCTTGCCTAAGGATACTTGGCATGGAGGAACCAGGGACCGAACTGCCAACCTTCTGATCAGTAGATGACCTGGTCTACCTCCTGAGCTACAGCTGTTAATGCAAGCCTTTACACTAAACTTATATCTCTACCATGACATGACAAGACAGCACATCATACAAGCTTGGTATCATGGATGAAGAGAAATTAAGACAGCGAGAAAGAATAGAGGAAAAAGAGTCTTTCTGGAAAGTTCCTGTAAGTGAAAACCATGCATAAGTTGCATCAACATAAAACAAATTCAATTAAAAAAAAACATTACAGAAAGAGTAGCTTTTGAGATGATCAAGCTTAAAAAACACTATCCTGGATCCCACGCTTCCCATAATGCAACTCAACAGCACCATTTGCTGCTTTCTAACAGAGCTCCTCCAAGTGCCACAGAAGAGGTTATATAACAAGCTTAGGAACTCGTCTTGATGTGTGAAATCCAACGAAGACTGCTTTAAAGAGCGAACCATTCAAAGTATTTGAAACTAGTTAGCAGCACAATACTGACATCACATCACAGTTTAATACAGACTATAACTGTAATAGTCACACACAATGTCTGCTACTAAAAGTTTATTTAAAAGCTATTGCTAGTCGCTTGTTCATTCTTCTTCAAAGCCAACAAAAGTATTCAACTTTTTAATGAATTTGGGGATTGATTACAGGGGATTGAAGCTTTTTGGGGGGGGAGGTTTCAGTATAATGTCAGAGGCTGCTGCACCTGCCTCATTACGGTCTATATACTCAATTCTCAGTTTTCCTGCTAATCCAAAGACTCCATTAAGTGCATTTGTAACTCATCCAATGCATTCATAATTGTCTTGCAACACAGGAAACTGCATCCTGACGGCAGCCAAAAAACCAATCTGACAGCACAAAAACAGTCACTCGAAATAGAAGTCAGCTAAACTGATAGCAAGGTGAGCTGGTGACAGTGTGCTCAACTGGTAAGTGTTGATGTTTTTACTGCTGTTAGCTGCTGTTCATCAGTGTCAGCGACACTTTCTTCAAATTGGATGTGACTTCGTTGGACTCCAACATTTAGTGAATAAACTCATACAATGTTAAAATGTAATCATATTGTTTATTACAGGGATTTTGGGAAGTTTCAGCATGGCACGGTCAGCTAACAGACACTGCTGAAGAATTTCTTTAAAGTACAAACGCCATTATCACAAAAAACTAAAAGCTGTAGTTTCACTCTCATACAAACTATTTTAAAACTAATTTATTTTTGGGCAAGACGCTGAACTCTTAGTTGCATCCAGTTGCATCCACCCAAGTATGTGTGTAAATGTTAGACAAGGCACTTAGGTATAGAAAGAAGTGCTCGTATGAATAAGAGTGTGATTGGGTGAATGAGGTTTGCAGTAAAAAGCACTTTGAGTGCTCAGAGTAGAAAAGCATAAGTACTGGTCCATTCACCATTGTTACTGCTGGATTTAATTAGATTTTCTAAGGAAGTCAATGGAATCCAGATCTGCTTATCAAACCCCAGACTTAGATGTACAGTTTACTCCTTTTGCTCATTTAAGACCACTTTAAGTGAAAACGAGCAAACAATAGAAATAGAAGTGGATGTAAAGGGGATGAGAGGCAAAGATAGAGAGTGAACAGCTCATCTTCTCCCGTCTCTATCTCTCCAACAATCTCAACAATCTATCACGCGAGACAACTGGCTATATACAGTGTGTGTATCCAGATTATGACTCAGAGACTGGCTGTACTGAGTGATTCCATCCACAATGGCACTAAACACCATTCATCATCACAGCGAAGGCACCAAGAGAGATGGAGTGTAGAGCAAGCGAGGGAAGAAGAACAGAGAGAGGAGAGGGAAGAGGCGAAGAGGCACGGGAGATGGCAGAGGGAAAAAGTGAAAATTAACCAAGGAGGCCGACACTTCCGCGGAGTCAAAGAGAGAGACGACCCAGGGGAAAAGAACCAAGACGATATGAGGAGGAGGAGGAGGTGGAGGAGGGAGGAGAAAACCAGTGAACCCCCCCCTCATTTCCAAACCTCCTAATGAGCATCTCAACTTAACAAACTCATCGCTGTGTTTCAATTCCAGCCTCTTTAACTCTGCAGGCTCTTCTTCCTCCTCCTCCTCCTCCTCCTCCTCAGCAGCAGCAAGAGAAAGCCTTGATATGGTAAACAGGAGAAGGCCTGGCACTTCTCACCGCCTCCTTTGAAGTCATGTGAGGAGCGGATTATGTAGCGGAGCGCCTAAGTCGAGATCCGCCTTAACCCTCTTACATCTTATTTTGTGATTTGAGTTCATTTGATAGTTTTATATCATTTTAAAGAGAAGGATCATTCTTGTTAAGGCGAATAATGCTGAGGAAAGAGGAGGAGGAGAGCAATGGGAAACATGGGATTTGAATGAAGAAGCAAAGTAAGCCCACTGAGGAGATGCAAACAGAGAGAAAAAAAAGGAAAAAGAAATAAAAATTAAGAAAGTAAAAAAGAAAAGAAAAGAAGAAGAGCAAGAAGAAAATATGGGAAACTCAAAATATAAATAAGAGAGGATTAAGTACAATCAGCTTTTACCAAGAAAAGCAGTGAAACACACTAATCCACATTTGCTGCATTTTGCAGCAAAGGGTGAATTTACTGCATACATAACTCTGTATGCAGTTAAATACCCCTGACTGTGGATACCCCCGACTGAATTTGCATGCACTCATGTAACAAGTCTTACAATGTGTAATGTTTGAACTTGAGAACTGCTTGCCCCATTAGCGCACTGGCACTCGAGTTAGCACATGTGCTGATCTGTCAGGGTTTTCATTGAGTTTGTGTTGTTTTTGGCACAGGTTAACAGCATGTGACTGCAAAATATAAAATATGAGGGAAATTCCTACACTTCTAAATATTTGGAAGGTCACAATGTAACACAGTAAAAACACAAGTTGCAACTCTCTGAAAAGCCCAGCATAAATCAGATGTTACTGTTAATGTTTATAACCAGGCTTTTCCCATTAAACATAACTGAAAGTCTTATAAGAGCCTGGTTATTAAATAACATACATAGGCATTGGCTGATGGTGACACTTTAGTGGAGTGATATTGGGGTGACACTTCACCAGTCATGAGTACAGTATGAAGAAGGGGACCGAATTCCCATTTTTCTACAAAACAAAAAAACACACAAAAAAACCTACTGACAGCTTTTAATTCAGTGTGACAGCCATATTGGTATTGCAAAGCCATGCAGCTCAGTGCATGTTTATCAAGGCAAAGGTTCTGTCCACATTTAAAAGTATTGCTTAATTTTAAAAAATTGTCAAGTGGTTTGGTTTTTCTCCTGCATCACTGGACTGAAGTTAACTTAACGGCCAGCTGTGGCAAGGCTAGTGTTCTCCTTGATATGTCCATTATCAGCTAAAAGTCAGCTAGTCTCAAAAATAGTAGCTAAAGTATTATTATATATTCTTGCACAATAGGAGAAAGAAAACTGACACAATAAATCTAAAAATGTTAATTAGCAATCAAACACTAAAGCTGTAATATAACCCTCCAAGATGGCAATCCATCACTGAGCCTGCTTCTGCCAGAGGTTTCTTCCTGTTAGAAAGGGTTTTTTCCTTTCCATTGTCACCAAGTGCTTGCTGATAGGAGGTCGTCTGATGGGGTCATCTCTGTATTATTGGAGGGTCTTTACCTTACACTATAAAGAACTTTGAGGCAGCTGTTGTTGTGATCTATATATAATCATTTCAATTCATTTTCGTGTAAATAAAAACGAACTGAATTGATGACAGAGGTAAAGGAGCAAGGACGAAGGTAACGTGGAAAAAATGTGGAAAAAGTAGGAGTATAAGGAATAGTGATAAGCAGTGAGAGTTTAGAGACTGATAGAAGGAAATCCAACGTAATACAAATATATTTTGTTTCCAATTGAAAGTGAGTGGTGAGCAAAAGTGGGCTTTACTGCAAACACACATATGCACACGCACACACACACACACACACACACACACACACACACACGCACACACGCACGCTGTCATTTCATCCATGTCTTGCCAAGAAGCAGATGCTGGGCTCATCTGGTGAGTGCCATGGTACCTGTCCAAATATTGACACACACACACACACTTAACCCCCTCTGTGTTTGAGCTGGCACTGTATCACAGCTGCCTGAAAAATATTTCTGACTTTTTTCAGGAAGAATCATTTATGAACATGAAAAGAAAAGTGAAATTGAAGTTGAGAGATTAAATTCATTTCTTATCCTTTGTTTTACAGATCCTAAAATGACTTAGTATACCAAGCCACTTCTATATTAAAATCACTATTTTAATGTTAATTGTTCAAAAACACTCTTGTTTAACTGACATCTTTTAGATAATCGTGTTTTGTCTGTGTGTGTTGTAGTGCTGCGGGGGTGGGGGATTTGTCCGTCACTAACTTCACACTCCACGGCTCAGGCAGCCTCTGGCCTCGGAACCATATGCAGACAAACACTGGATGCACTACGCACTCTAAGTTAGCAGAAAGCACTGTGGAGCTCTGACGTCGACTGCTGCAGTCTTTCCAGCAGATGGTTTCTATCGCAGAGCTTTGATTGGCTTGTTAAAACATTGCCTGTCCAAAAAACTGTGACATTGTGACAAACTATGTTGAAACATTTTAGATCACGTATGCCATTTTTTTAAATGACATAAGTTCTTTAAGTGATTGGCACTTCCCTGTGAATTCATATTTTAGATCGTTACCAAACATTTGCCTGTGCTATGCTCTGCTAATTTAGAGTTAAGACTGTAGCTAAAGCTTGTCAATGTGGAGTGCTGAATTTATTCCAAAACTTTGGTTTATATTCCAGAAATAAGTCTGAAATGCTGAATAGAAAATGAATACTCACCACATGCCTGAACTGCAACACAGGATTTGAAGTATTTTAAACCCTCGAGCATAACATGCCCCAGACCTGGTTATATAATAGATACACTTCTATGAAACCATTGCCAACTAACCAATAGGTTTTCTACAAAATTGGCATTCACCAGTCAGCTTTACTGGAAAACCTCATGGACCTTTGTGCATAGATAGTAAGAAGGTCTATAGAAAGTATCTAGTTTTGGTGTTTTTCCAATGAGCACTGATAATTCAACTCAATTTTATTTTGTTTATATAACGTCAAATCACAATAGATGCCTGAAGTCACTTTATATTGTAAGATAAAGACCCTACAATAACAGAGAAAACCCCAACAATCAGACAACCCCCTACAAGCAAGCACTTGGCCACAGTGGGAATTTTGTAATAGCCTGTTATTGTTATAGTTATATAGTTCTTCTGCTGCAAGTAGACTCATCCACGTTTGTGACTGGTTATATGCTGCCAACGTCCTCATAGTTGGATCATTTAGTCTGATAGATAAGAAAAAATATATTCTGGGTATGTTTAACTTCCTAGTACAGGTCCCTGATTAGATAAAGAAGGAATAAAGAAAAACATAAGTCACAAAAGGACACTAAAGGTAGCGAGTAGGATAGCGCAACCAGGTGGGGGAAAAAATAAGGGGGGAGAAGCATTTCTATCAAAAGATTAAATAGAAGAGACAAAGAGCCACGGAGCAAGAAGTGAAGAGACAGTGTGGAAGATCAAGCTGGAAATAAAACAGAAAGGGTGAGTGAACAAGAAACTGTTGACGAGCTGAAGAAACAGAAAGAAAAACTGATAGAAGAAGGCGAGAGAGTGGGGAGCAGGCGAAAAGAACAAGAGACCGTGGACAAAGTTAAAGGGAAAGAGTGAGGAAGAAGAGGAGCAGAGGAAG
This sequence comes from Simochromis diagramma, assembly GCF_900408965.1. NCBI lineage: Eukaryota > Metazoa > Chordata > Actinopteri > Cichliformes > Cichlidae > Simochromis > Simochromis diagramma. Next base: position 20,037,249 of record NW_024387030.1, on the reverse strand, counting down.
AAGAGCGGCGTGTATTTAAATGCAAGCCGGTGTTAATGAGTTTGGTCACAGTGTGGAACAGTCTTTTTAAAGCTGCTATCATTCTCATTAATGTAGTGAATGAGCCGCTGATAGCTGTCATGGACCTCACACTTCAATTAACAACAACATACACACCTATAGGGATGTGCGTGCACGTGGAGTACATGAACACACACACATACACACACACAAATAAGACGTGCAGGAGTTGTGTATACAGGTATTTATATGTGTTAGTGTAAGCACAACTTTTAGCATTTGCATGGATATGTATGTGCATGCATATGCGAAAGAGTGCAAGGTGGAGAAGTGCAGTTTGATTTATGGGAGAAAAAAAACAACTTTCTGCAATTTACAATTTCAGCATTTCTGTTTTCTAACGAGCGTCCGCTAAGCTGTGAGATAGAAATGCAAATTCACCTTGACAGGCTGAGAAGCCACGCTGAAAAATTAATGGAATTTCCCTTTAATTTGGCCAAACAGGGAAACAATATGCTGCCAGTAAACACACACACACACACACACGAAATGAGAGAGTAAAAAAAAGTGTGATCGCAACTGACAGGCCTAGATTTACTAACTGTATAGCCAATCTCTCAGTTGTTTAACATATGTGTTACATTTTTTGTCTTTCACGTCGTGCCCTTACATTATGCTGTTTCTTTGTTTTTGTTTTTTAATAAGAGCATCTAAGCCTTTTAGTCCCTTCAGAACACACATTTTTAACACCTTAAAAAGGCTTAATTACATTATTATACATTATTTGGGTGTAAGTAATTTGACTTCAGTTAGACAGCTTACATTTCACTACAGCAGCAGAATGTAGTTCGAGTTTAGCGTCTTGGCTCTGATCTCATTACTCAAATATGATACAAGGAGAAACTGAGAGTGCTATGTTAACGTCTTCCATGAAACTGAGGTGGCTGTTGGGGTGGTGGAGGGATTCAAACAGCAAGCAGCAATGAAGTGCAGCCGTAGAACTGAAATGTGGCAGTGCATTGGCAGGCTGTAGGGAGCTCTGGACAATGTAACATACAAAACTGTCCACTGCACCCTATTCAAGCCCACTTGTCAGCCAATCAGAATTTGCCAAATGCACAGTTATGTACTATATTCTGGTGGGTTTATGGAGGTTTATGGAAGCTCATGTGAGTAGGTTGAAAACCCCTCTCTGCAGGCTCTCCGTAGCTAATTCCCTGTGCAAATAGACACAACTGTTTTATCGTTAAAAACAAGCATCGGAGGGACAGATGGGAAATTTTGCAGCCTGAACATACACCACCAAACTGGAAGGATAAGGAATGTGAGGCATAATGACAGAATGTCAAGCTGGCTCTCTGACCTAGCTCAAAGGCTTTGCTGCAGTACTGCAAACTAAGGTCACGTGCTGCACAGTGACCTTAAAATGTACCAATGTGCAGCATCCCCTCTTCTTTTAACAATGGTGTAAATTTCTGGTAAGCAAGGAGACCAGTTGCTGGACTTCAGGGAGAGGAATGTTGTCTCATTCTTGTCTGACAGAAGATTCTAGCTGAAGTTATAATTTTTGTTTCAAAGCTGGTTCAGCAGTCAGCAGGATGTTACAACCATGCTGCTGTAACAGATGCAGTATGCAGTTTAGCATGATCTTGCAGAAATATTCAGTATCTTCCTCTAAAAGGACGCTGTCTGGATGTGAACATACTCTGAATTAAAACATCTATATATTTCTTTCAGCACTGATGGTGCCTTTTCAGATGTGCAAGTCGGCAATTCCATAGGCACTAATGCAACCCCATGCAGTCAGAGATGCAGACTTTTGAACTGACTGTTCAGAGGTTCCAAAGGATGCAACGTCCATTTTTTCCCCAAAAAATTTGTACATTTCATCTGAATGGAAGTGTTACACTTTGTCTTAGTCCAGGAGGAGCTTTGCGGCTTGTTTGGATCATGTTCACATATGGCTTCTTTTTTGCACGATAGAGCTTTTCCTGGCATTTGTGAAGGCATTCCTGAGCTCATGTATTGATTTCCATGACAGAATCATGCCTGTTTCTAGTGCAGTGTCTGCTGCTCGGGCCAGAATATCACAGATATCCAGTGATTTTCAGCCTTGTCCCTTGCACACCAAGATTTCTCCAGATTCCTGAAATCTTTTGATAATATTATGTAATCTGAGGTATTTGAAACCTGCAATTTTACTTATTCTAAAACTTCCACAATTTTTATATACCAAGATGCTATTTTTATACCCAGTCATGTTGCTGATCTGCTCCCAATTTATCTAATTAGCTTAAAAGTGTTCCTCCAGATGTTTCTTCTTAGTACCACTTGCTTTCTCAGCCTTTGATGTTCACTCTCAATTTTTTCTAGACGTTTTGCTGTCATCAAATTCAAAATGAGCTAATTTATTTCTTAAAATGTTACATTTTCTCAGTTTAAACATTTGTTATGTTTCAATGTTATATTCTGAATAAAATATAGGTTTATGAGATTTGCAAATAATGGCATTTTCTTTTAAGTAACTTTAAATATTGAAGCTGAAAACTACCACCAACAGTTGTTGTAGAAAATAGTGTAAGTGCGTTTGTTCAGATAGACTGGTGATAAATAAAGGGCCAGCAGCTGAAAGTTAATCCAGCCATGGGTGTTAGGAACTATTTTGAGGCATTGATTATCCATTTTTTGTTGCCATGTTTGGGGTGACAGGATAGTTCATGAAGAATAAATGTGAAAACCATATGCAAAATAAACTGTATTAAGTGCAAACCCTGTATGAATGCAGATTCTGTGTGTGTTTGCAATGACATCTGTTTCTTAGTCTTGTAGTTTATATAACATTTGTTCTGCTGTGAAATGATGCCTTTGTTTCTTCTCTTCTTTCTCAGATGCCCCATCTTCTCATCCACTGATAAACAGTGTACAGAAATTCATTACCATTTTTTCCCATGTGTGTGTGTGTGTGTGTGTGTGTGTGTGTGTGTGTGTGTGTGTGTGTGTGTGTGTGTGTGTGTGTGTGTCCAGGACAATTAAGTATGGCTTCACAGTGATTGATACTAGCTTGGCTTTCAATTTGTTCCACTACAGAGCTCAGAGTGTCACCTCCCAACCTCCACCCACCACACTGACCTCACTCACTCACACGCACAGACACACATAAACACACACACACATATATATACACACACACAGAGAGAAAGAAAGTAACATGCACACGCATACTTTTGTACCATTAATACCACTTTCAAGGGAACCTTTCCAAACCTTGTGTTTGGATTTAAGCTATGATTTAAGCTTTGTGCTGGAATAATTGGTCATTTTTTTTCAATCATTTGTTGGTTCAAAAGAGGCTTCTAATAATCCCCGAGATGATCCAGTAGTCTTGGAAGAAAAAGATTGTAAACCCAGCAGTGACGATGATACTGTACATAAGCTCAAAGAGGAGGCACAGAGCCAAAGACAAATTTACATTTTTTTTTATTCCTCTCATGAAAGGTTGCTACAGTGTTGGATCGTGAATCCTAATCTTGCATGTGAAGCACTTTTTAAAAACAGAAAATGAAAACATCAGCTGGAAATTAGAGAGCCTCTGTTTGAGCTCAAAAACAGTTAATACTTTATTCATGAGATGAGTTTGGATCATTGGATGCTGTATGCAGGAATACCAAAATGCAGACCAGAATGCCCGTTAAATGTGAGGGATATCTTCTCTTTAGGGAAGGATCTTTCAAGTTTCAGCAAACAACCTGAACTTAGATGGTCAGTTACTAGCCAAACAAAAGAAGCAGCTTGTTTATTGAAGCGTCAGTGTTTCTCAAGAGAAACTACATTTTTACACAAAAATTCCAGTTGGTCACTTAGCTGTATCTAATTAGCATACTTTTCCACTTAATTGTTTTTATACAGACAAATGTTGTGACCTAATATAATTTGTCCTACCAGCTTATATTCCTTTACTGTTATTCATCCTAATTACCCAGTGCTAACGGTAGTCATTTCCCTGCCCTAGCTTCCTGTCCAAACATTCAATTCAATTTTAATTTTTACATTTTAACCTCAGGGTGTTTTATATTTTAAGGTAAAGACTATACAATCATACAGAGAAAAGCCCAAAACTCATATGACCCCCCATAAATAACCACTTGACAACAGTGGGGAGGAAAAACTCCCTTTTAACAGGAAGAAACCTGCAGCAGAACCGGGGTCGGGGAGGTGCAGCCATCTGTCGTAACTGGTTGGGGTTCAGGAGAGAGAGACAGGACAAAACACTATAATGATTGATTATAAATTCAGAGTGCTGTCTAAACACAGAGGTGAGTGAAGAAGAAACACTTATCATGCATCAAGTGAAAGGAGTCAGGGTCACCTGATCCACCCTAACTATGCCGTTTTAGCTTATTAGCTTAAGTCCGATAGCTTAAGCTAATCTTTAAAGTAGAGAGGGTGTCTGTTTCCAGAATCCAAAGTGGGAGCTGGTTGCATGGTAGAACGGCCTGATAACTGAAAGCTCTGTCTCCCATTCTATTTTTGAAAACTCCAGGAACCATAAACCTGCAGTCTGAGAGTGGAGTACTATGCTAGGATAATAAGGCACTATGAGATCTATAAAATAAGATTTGGTCTGATTATTCAAGACCTTGAATGTAAGAAGAATGATTTTAAATTTATCCTGAATTTAATTGGGAACCAATGAAGAGAGGTCAGTATGGGTGAAATAGTCTCTCTATATGCACTACATACGGTCACATCCAAATCAAAACATGATTTTTATAGCTAAAATGCCAAACGTTGAGATGGTGCTTCACAATCTATCGTTCATACAGACTCTATGGTTCCTTGTTCCTGAAGCTGTATAATCTCAAGTCTATAAATCAGCTTAGCAGCTAAAATAGTGGCAAGTGCCAATTAGCATGATCTATCACATGAAATTATCAGCATCTTAGCTACCTGCAGTTTGGTATTAAATTCTGAATTGATACAAACAAACCTCATTAAAACCCTAATCACAGCTCCCTTGAGAGAACACTTTGACTTTCAAAGCCACCGAAGTTCAAATGTCAGAGCTGCAGGACAAACAAAGTAATGAAGGATAAGCTACAGAGTTTGAATAATTTCAAACTTTATTGGAATTCACATTGTGACAACAAGAAGGTGTCGGATGTCTAAAATAAGGTCACAGAGACACAATAAGGATTCACAGTGCCGCCTCTGGCCTCTGCGCACACACAACTGCAACGTGTGAGTGTGCGTTAATCTGCATCGATATGTTTACGTATGAGTGTGGCTCCATTTGCATGTGAATGCCTGCATGTGTGTGCAGCACATAATGGCTGAAATCATTTAATGGCAATGGCTGAAGGTGTGTTTGGGGTGCGTGTGTGCGCGCGTGTGTGTGCATGTGTGTGTGCGTGTGTGTGTGTGTGTGGCGAGAGGGCAGGAGTCAAGTGGGTGAATAAGTACAGACATCAATAACCGGAGGACATGTGCATGAAATTACACACAGCAGATCCATCATGGAGGAGCAGCAACAACAACAACAACAAGGCAGAGGAGGCAGCAGCACTGACCAGCCTGAAGGTGACAGAGACACTTGTGTCGGCAAGTTTGTCAGTTCAATACCAACTCCAGGCCACACAAAGCTGCCACAGAGAAGGAAGACGCGTGTGCTACTCTAAAATTTCATAAGGTTATATATAAGAATATTCTTTTAAAGAAAGTGGCATATATTGATAAGAAATGGAACGGGATCTTCATGTTGTTTTAAAGCACAAACCTCTAACCTACCATACGGACTAACTTACAATACATGTAGATAAAAATGTGCTTTAAAGGAAGACTACAGTTTGTACATTAATAACGGCTTTAACGCTATTCATCCAACAACCGTTTAAGCGGACTAATCTTAAACCCCTGCGAAGCAATATTTCAGCATGTGTGTGTGTATGTGTGTGTCTGGCAGCTCTTTGAAGAGCGCTCGTCTCTGATCAGCATGAGGTCGAGTCTTCTCCCAAATGTCACCATGTAATGCTCAGCTGGTCGCCATTCACACATCCAGACACCAGAGCGAGAGACAGAAAGGTTAAGATTAAGAGAGAGAGAAAGAGAGAGAGTGTGGGCTTGTCATTTCACTTTGCATCGCTCATAGAGAGAGAAGAGAGGGGAAGACGGGATGGGAGAAAAAATGACTGATTAATGTCAAATCTGTGATAATTGGTAGACATATTTTATGTGCATAAGATAATTAATACACAAAAAATACAACTTGTATTAAAAATAAAACAAACAAACAAATAAAAAAACTGGATTAAATTTAATAAAACATGAATGGCTGGCATTGTAAAGATGCTCAAGAAGTGAAAAGCCTCCATTTCCATAAATGCTGCAGCTCACTCATGTGAGCTGGTTTATTTAACTGCTCGAGAATGAGCTTGTAACCACAATATTAACAGCATCAACAGTGCTGATCAACTCACAAAGAGAATGCAATACAGGCATTACAGGATAACTCCCCTGACTTCCACACTGTGTGGCTATGAGCTCTAAGCCCATCGGCTTCCCACTAAAAAAGCTCCATCATTTTCAAAAATGTCAGGTTAGCATCTAACACATACACATACAAAGTGGAATCGTTAAGGAATAGTTTCTGCAGGAGATTAATCCACAAATAGTGAGTTATTTCCAGCCGCAGTGGAACATGTGTGAATCTATATTCTGTTATTTCCTTCCCTTCTTTTTCAAAACCATCTGTCTGACTGAGGTGTCCCCTTGTTGTCATCTTCCCCTTCCTCTCCTCCTCTCCATTTGTAGCAGAGAATAATCAATACTTATTTCACCCCCAGGTCTCCTTCCAGCCTATAGGGGCAAAACAGGTGACCGCATGAGGGGCAAGGAGGAGACGAGAAGAGGTAATGAGAGCAGAGGGGAAGAGATGAAGCAGACAGAGGGGAGGGGTAAGGATTTCATTTATTTGCTTATGTACTGTTTTTGTTTTCGAAAGGAGAAATATAAATGTAATATAATGTGGACGTGAGAGCACTGCGGCGAATCATCAGACACAGAGAGCGAGAGAAAGAGTGTAACAACAAGAGCAGCAGATCATTGCCATGCTGCAACACCTGTCCTGGCAACTGGACACACATACACACACACACACGCACACACACACACGCACACATACGCCAATTAATTTCCAAATAATTCCTCTTGGGGTTGAAGCAACAATGAGAACAGCTGGTTAATCTACATGTTACAGCACCTGGTTTAACTGCTGGATACACACGTGCAGCGAGAGAGAGGTTACAGTTTATATTGATAGTCATAAAAATCTCATTTACAGCTTTATGCTGTTTATTTATTGTCTTAACAATGTTACTATATGCCTTTAAATTTTTGTTTTACAAGAAAATGTAAAATTCTTTGAAAGATGATTCTCTCCGACTCTGAACATTGGTACTGTCACCCTTTATCGTACCCCAGAGCTACCAGTTCCTTATAAAATCTTTCAGTTTACGGTTTACCTTATAGCTGTTGTTGCTATAGCAACACAATAATGATATTTATATTTCCATGTCGCTTTCTAAAATAGGCACGAATCAAAACCTGTACATACCTATGTGCATTTAAACATATATACATAGGTAATAGAGTTAACTACTGCTGTTATTTACAAGGCTACACTGTGATGCCTAAATATCAGGTATGTTAGGTAACATCAGCATTTCTTCTATCCTATTGAAATACAATGTAACAAATGATAAGAGTTATTAAAACTTTTATCATGTAACAAATATTGTTCATTTCAACAAAACCATGGGGATAAATATTTATCAAGGCCAATTTTTAGGCCCAATAATTAAAGGTATTATTGTAAGATTAGAAGTGTGATAAAATGCTTTATCAGATTTATTAAATTAGAACAAATGAATAATGTTCAAAATGGACAGTGTCTATACTATGCTATGTCCTGTAGCACAGAAAAGATCCTAAAAATCTCTCCAGAAGCAGATTTATCACTTTGACCTCTTGTGTTTAATAAAAAGCTCCTGACATTCAGTAAAGTTGTCTCTGTTAGCACGTTCAGTGAACTACACATTTGGTGAGGCAGTAATGTTTATATTTTATTTGTATATCTTTCATATTTCTGTCAAAAAAAATGAGAAAGTTTCAGAATTTATGGCAGCGCTTCTTTTGAAAGGTAACCAAATGATCCCTGCATTGATGTTCTCCATCTTCACCCTGGCAGAGAAAAGGATTCCAGTAAACTGGTGACTGAAACATCATCTGTGTGAGTTGCTGGTATGATCTAATGCCACTTTGTCAGATGTCTCCTTTCTATCACCATTATGCACACCTGTGGCATTGGTACCCTTATACTCCAGGTGTCAGAACATAGAGAAAGTTTGTTTGTTTGTCCAAAGTCCACTTTACTTGGCTGGAGGGCTGATGACGGCATACATTTCAGGTTTGGCAGCATTGGTTCTTTTTCTCTTGCCAATTTGTTTTTCGCTTGATTATTGCTTTCACTCACTGGTTAGATTTAGGGACTGAAAATAACTTAGTTAACACCACCATAACACCATGCTGCACAACAGTAACCCAGTTGGGACTGACAGATACTTCTCAATAATGCAATAACCTGCTGTGTCAGGGAACAGATGCCCTAAAAATCCATGTGCATCGATGAACTAAGCCTACAGCTTTGAGAAAATGGCACTAACTGACATCCTAGGGATGAGAATGAGCTGGGATAGATGGGTTTCTCTGCGATGTCACTGCAGAAATGCACATACCACTGGAAGGCAGAAAGCAGCGTTTTTTTATGGCACATCTAGTAGAGCAAGGCTTCGTAGCAAAAGCAGGTGTTGTGCACCAACAGCAAAAAACATTTATACAAATATTCTGAAGAAAGATTGCAAATCCTCGCTTCAAAAGGGGTAGACTGGAACCTGTGAGTGTGTATAGCTGTGATGGTCTTGGGCATATCAAAATTCAGTTTAAGTTTAATTACAGTTTTAGGCAGGCACTGAATCACTATCTGTGACCTAACAAGCCATCATAGGTGTCTTGTGTAGCGCTGTATGTTTAAATTACAAATTTAAAAATACTTCACAAGTTTTGTAATACATCTGATGAGGCCACTGACCTAAACACTCGCACATGTTCAAGCAAGAAACTATGGAGGAGGCAGAGGAGTAAAAAACAGGTAAAGGTAGAAAGTAAGAGAGAACAGGGAAAGAACGAGGCAGAACATGAAAAGTGGCCATGATGGAAGCCTGCGTGGGTCTGAGGAAGAAGAGAAGACAAGTGGTAAAAACTGAGGGGGCGGGGGGGGCCTAACAAAAACAGCAAAGCTGAAGAGAATGTGGAAGGGCACAGAGGAGGGAAATAATACCAAAGTGGGAAAGAGTAATAAAGCAAAGAGATAGTGTGGGAGCGGGAGAGAGAGAGTGTGTGTGCGTTTAACCAATCTAAGGTGTAGTATAATTGAAGTGTGTGTTTTCAAGGACAGGTAGATATTGGTCCTGAGGTGGGAAGCTGCCGACTCAGCAGGTCTGAGTTGATTACATCCTCTTTCTACATGAGGAGAGGAGAGGAGTAAGACACAGGAATGGAAAAGGTGAGATGAGAATAAGAGAAAGGAGGAGGAGGGGGAAAAAGGTGAGGGGGAGGGAAGTGACTGCTGGTTTTTACAACACAGAAGCAAAGTTACACTGTTGCAATGTCCCAGCAGTTATGGTTCTATACCAAGTGTGCCGCAAATTATTGATATTTCCATCCAATGCAAACATATTCACAGGGTTATAATGGCATCATTTTTAAAGTGGAATTCCAAACTGCAAAGCCACGAATCGTCACAGTGCAACCAGCACTATGAAGTGACTATTATGTAAAATAATAACATAGTATTGTTTAATTTTTTGATCACCGTTTCATCAGTGATCACAGATTCAGAGGTAATGGCTTTACAGATTATCTGGATTATCTGTCCTGGTCAAATTACAGGATGCTGCTACCTGGATCTGTGGTCTGACTGTAAAACTGTTTCATTTTTCCTAACTTTCTGAAACAGTCAGTGTAACAACCAGATTCCCACTTGATGTAACAATCAGCCAACATTGTCCTCTTTTGTGCAAGACGGAGCCCCTATTCAGACAGGATATATTTCCCTAGGGGTATGTGGGGTAATTTTAATATTACATGCACTGGTCAGTAATTTAAATCCAGCCCAGAGTGTATACAGGTTTTTTTTTAAAAATCCATCACCAGTAATAATTATAGCTCGAATTACCTGCAGGTTTGGACCCCACTCGCTGGAGGTCATCACGTAAATCTGGAGTTTTGGGAGTTTTCCGCGTTTTCTTTTCCTCTCTCACATTTTATCATTTCAGTGTGAACTTTGACTGTTGTGCAAAAACAGAGGTTTTAAAAAAATGTTTTGCTATTGTGTTATAACCAGCAACATGTTGGCTTGGCTGAGAATTAGAATGACAACACAGAAATCAAAACTGAGTGTACAAACACCTGCCAACTGATTACTTACCAAAGAGTTTTCAAACAATTTCTGCATTATATTTCTTTCTTTAATCGATTTACCGTTCTATGAGGTTGTCCTGATGAACGATAGATGAATATATTCTGATCTATTTCAGCATGTATTCCCATGTGAAACAACAAGTTTATCATGTAAATGTTTATGTAAATCAGTACAACATCAGACTTATATTATACAAAGTATTACATTATACATTCATAATACTATAATACCGGGACAAAAGAGGACAGGAACAAGCCAAAAATGCAAGTCACAATACTCGAAGGAGCTGCAAGACAAACAACAAGTGAAACACAAAAAGCTTTCACAAATTGCATATAGGATGGACCGTTGCTGGTATACAACTGGCAGAAAAAAAAAACTGCATTAGTTTATGTAAAATCAGGAAATAACTAACAACATGTTTGTGCTGCTTTCCGGTCCCTTATAAAACTGTTTCAGCCGTGTGCAACATCATTTACATTTTCATACATTTCCCCATCTGGGACAAAACCAGAGTCTGTGTCAGAGTGGCGTGCAGGAAATTTACACATTGTTATTTGGTAACGACGTACAAACTGCTGCTGCCGCTGCCGAGGCTCAATTGTTGGCCAGAGACATTTTCGATGCATTTTCTTCCCAAAGACAAATGTAAATTCAGTTTGAAAAGGAAAGCAATTTTCACTCACACACACATCAGCAGACTGTTTTTGCTTCCTTCTCTGATAACCGTGTTTACATGCATGTCTGGACAAAACCAATCTGTTGAAATCACAGAGGGAACCACGAGCAAAACTCCATGTTTGAAACAAAACGTAAAGCATCAGGACTGTTTTGTTTTTTTCTAGCCCAAGCTGTTTCCTAACAACGTGTCAAGATCTGGCCCAAGCTTGAATACTCACAGCTATACAAAAAGCACCAAACCACCGACTTGCTGCCAAAGCCTCAGACCAGCCCCCCACTCTCTCTCCCTGCCTCTGTGTCTCTCTCTCGCTCATCAGAACGGGCTAATGGGACATTTTATTGTGTTATTTTGCTCCCGGGGAGGAAGGAGAGAGGAAAGGGGGAGGGAAAAGGGCCTGTTTTGGACACAAAGCCAACTTTGTGCTTTGTGGTTTTTCTGTTGTTTCTGAAAGTTCGCCAACACTATCGCCGCCACAGCCTCCTTTTCTCTCGGCTTTGCTTTCTCTCACCCTGGTTTTCCTTCTGCTCTCAGTCTGTCCTCCTTCTTTTTCCTCACTTTGTGAGCAAAAACAGATTCTGCCCTTAGACAAAGTCAGGTGTCTGCCTGAAACGATGTCAGATCTTACAGCAAACAACTGTTGTTCTAAGTAAGGCTTTCAAATTCGACTTAGTTAAAAATAAAGATTTACCATTAGTGAGAGGCAAAAGCTTGTCAGTCTTACAAACTTAATCCCCTTTGAAATAAGAAATTTGTTTCGTTAATAATTTCTGCAATGCTGACATTTCACTTGATCCCTGAAAATGTTCTTGAATGGTTCAAACACTGGATATTAGTGAGCGTAAAACTCCTTTAAAACCACAGTTAACCTCTCAATTCCTGGGCTGCGATTTTTCTTGATACTGTGATATTTCTTGAAGTGAAATTAAAACAAAAAGAAAGAAAAAAATAATAATTTTACCAGAGACCCGATCACTTGGTCAGGGCAACGTCATGAACAAAAGCTAAACTCCATTATTCTGATGTGCTTCTAGTTCACTTGTTACATGAACTGTCTGCAAAAACAACTTTCACCAGGCTAGCATGTATTAACAACTCATGAACAGCTGCACGCGGGTGTCACGCTGTGGGACGACAGAAAAGACACTTCAGAGTCAGAGTTATTACAAATGAGCAATATATGCACGCTTTGTGAACAGTTACTGTTTTTGAAGCGTTACCTCAGAAGCTAAGGAAACTTTAGCTTCCAGTTTTATTTTGGATCATTTTCTGAAACAGTTGAAACTCATATAAGTCACATATAATCAGCATTCATGAAACAGACCTTTACTAACATGAATAACCCAGATATGTCCAAGTTTTCGGTGCTTTTGTAGTGATTAGGTTTTCCCTGACACGACTATGGTCCTTAGAAACAGGAGGGTGCGTTTAATTCAGTTTTCGTTGTTACTTGTGTGTTTTTTGAAGGCACACTTCAAAAAACAGAACTAGAATTTGATTCTTAACCTGAGAGGAATCTTGTAGTTAGTCGAACAAGAAAATTTGAGTTGTCTAAACTTTTGTCCAAATCTGTAAATGTTAGTAAAGCCAACTGAAAAAAATTCAAGTGAATCACAATAAAAGCTTCTGAATCACGTTCACCTGAATTTCTTACATTTTCTCAGCTTGTTGTTTTTCACAGTGTTCACGGGTTTACAATATAATCACTTAAGATTTTTTCTATTCCAGTAAAACTGAAAAATCACATTTTCTTTTTAAGCGTGTTTTTTTTTAAGTAGAGTGAGTCATTGTTAAAAAATGATTTAAAAAAGGAAAGATAAAACATGTGAAAACAACAAAGCATGTGGAAGGCATAAGTGGAGCATTTTTATCTGAAGATTCAACAGTTGCTCCTACTGTTGCAAACAATATCATCATTGTCTCTGCAGAACCACTAAGTATGAAAGTATGCCCAATTCTGAGTCTCAGATTTTTTACAAAAAGTAGTGAAAAAGTCTCATTTCATGCTCCTTTTTAAACTACTTTATTAGTTGACCTCCTAAAATATTCACTTGATATATATTAAAAACAAAAATGACAAAGATTAGGTTTCTTTTTTTTTCATTTTAATAGATAAATGACTTAAAAATATGTGATTATCAAAATAGCTCATTACTTTTATGTTACTCATTTATAAATCACTGAACTAATCATTAAAACACAATAACACATTGCACCAACATGTGCTAACAGAAAATTTCAACTAACTTAGCTTCTTTAAAGATCAAACATCCTCACATTCACCTAAAAGGTCAAAAGTGAAAAAAGTCAGCTGTAAAAGCTTCTGTTTGCTACACTCCATGTTGCATGTTCTGCCTAGCCATCGTCTGAAGTCTTCTAATAAAGCTGATTAAGTAGAAACTGAATACAGTTTCTAATAAGAATTATTTTGAAATGCTGCCAAGTTGTCAATAACATTTCCATTTTCTTTATCTGTAGGATTCAACCTTTCGTAAAAATGAAGTCAGCTTTATAAAAAAAAAAATCTATGAATAACACACACACACTTGCAGGTCTGGCTTTGGGCAATCAGGCAGGTGTCCCCACCCGCCTGCCTCCTTTAGGGCAGCTAACCAAGCTCTCCTGCAGGGCTTTAAGAGGCTCTTATCCAGCCTGCGGATGAGTTTGATTCATCCCAACAGTTGTCCGCTGGTGAGAGCCAATCAGGTCGATGAGTGAGTCTGCCATCACTCATATCCCACTCTCTCTGCCATCTCGCACTGTCTCTACACCATTTCTCACTTCCTGGTCTCTTCCCTTCTTCTTATTTTTGTATTTTTTTCTTTTCATCCTTATTTTTTTAATTATTTCCATCTTCCACAAAATCTTTACTCCACCTTCCATATCTAAGTATTTCTAAACCATCTCCGTGGACCATGTGCACCAGACTTATCTTTTTTGCACAAAGCTAAAACTATTTCATTAATAAATTCTCTGATAAAAATCTCATTATTACATTGGGATTACTACGTTTAATAATCAGTCCAATTATCAAAGCCACAATGGGGTATAAATCTAAATGAAACATTACAGGTCGCAGAAGGACAAAAACACAATTACACTGAAAATATATCAATAAATGTCTTGTTCACATAGCCTAGAGTGCCTTGTGAAGAGGTGTCATGCCTGTTTTTGGTAAGCTTTACAGACCAGTTGGAAATCATTGCTGAGTAGTAAATCTGTGCCAACAATACTGCTATGGGTTTGGTTAGGTGTGCATATATCTATCTATCTATCTATCTATCTATCTATCTATCTATCTATCTATCTATCTATATATATATATATATATATATATATATATATATATATATAGATAGATATAGATATAGATATAGATATTCCTTATATAAGGAAAAAAGAAAGAAAAGGATTGGACATCTTGAAGAATAATCTGGGTTTGTGCATGTTGCCAAAATTATGGGGACGTTTGATACCATGCTTAGGTTAAAAGGATGTGCTTTGGGTTTGACAAGTTGTCATAGGCACACTGACTCTTGTTCAGCTATCACCCAGTCACCATTTCTTTCACTAAAGCCGAACACCATTAGCATCCTTATCCAACACACGGGGATACCCTTTTAATGTCATTTTCCCAAGTTCATGACAACCCACAGAGGTTCTTATTCTGAGGTCTAGAGGTGATGCAATCTCAAGACCTTAACCCTCAAACCAAGATTTCTAGGCCTTTATTTTTTTTACTATTTATTTTACTTTTATTTTAACTGTACATTTACAGCCCCTGTTTGGTTAGAGTTGGGCACTTTCAACTGCATAAGTAAGTTACATTTGGTTGCCACAAATACACATCGTTGTTACCATGGCGTCTAGTTCAGATGCTGGACTCGAATTTCACTTACAACTACGTACAAGTACTGTTTCCTGGAGAGTCAGCGTCTGAAAAACTGGAACTGAGAACAGGTTGTAAGTTTAGAGTACAGTCATGCTGAGCTTCTTTAACGAAGCAAAAATGCTTTTGATTGTTTAGAAATTTAAATCTCTCTGCTGTACTAACGTCTGATGCTATTTAGGCCCATCCATTGGCACCAACCTCCTCCTTACTTATGCTTGGGCTTCAACACGAGCATGAGTACATGAAACAAGAATTCACTGAAATATCTGATGCTATCATGTCTCGTTCAGGTTACAGTCTTCCCTACAAAATTTTCTTTTTCAATTTTTACCTTTTTTAGTCTATTTTTTCCTAACCTTGCTCCCAAAACCATAAATATATCATTTTCCCCTCCTTACTGATTTTAATGTCCACCTCTTTTCTGCTTTTCTTCTCTCCCCATGACTTTCTCTCCCTCACCGTTGCTTCTGTTCTCCTCTCCATCATCTTTCCATCATCTTCCTCTCCAGAGCCACTGTAGTGTACTGATAGTGGGAGCACTTGTGCAGTCGGCTATGAAGTCTGTCCTCCTCCTTCTCCTCATACGTCTATCCTCACTTCCTTCCTCCTGATCCCTCTCTCTCTCTACCTGAAAATTAATTTGGTCTCCTCGAGATGCCTATCGGCGCTGAAATGCCCCCAGAAATAGATCCACAAACAGCGGCTCAGCCAAAACTCTGCTACCTGACAGCTTTTAGCAGGAATACTACTGGATGGATGGGTGGGGGGAGGGGAGCAGATGGAGAGATGAACGGAGGGACGGATAGATGGATGTAGACAGGGAGTAAATGGTAGGACCATGGGGCGTTAGTGGGAGGAATGGATTGATGACGACAGAAATTAATAGATGGATTACCTACAAATTTCTACACTTTATTGCCTAAACAAACCATCCGTTTTTAGATTGATTTCCTTCCTTCTAGGCAATCATTTCTTTCTGTTCATTTCTATGAAAATCAGCTCTCGGAGGCTCGAAAACCTGCTGCGGAGAGACATAATTCATCACAATAAAAGATTTAATCACCATTTTTCCATCCATGTTGGGGCATCATCACATGGTGCAGTAACACAGAAGCAGATTCAAAGACCCCTTTGGGTACCTTCAAAGACACATCTGAGACTTGAGAGTTGGGGGCCAAACAATAAGTTAATCCATGACAACTAAAAAGAAAAAACTAGAGTTGTAAAAGTCCAGCTGTCAGTCAGAAGCACCTCAATATCACATCTTCCACCAGGAAAGTTTCCTTAGTAAGTATCTTTAATGGTAGCTGGGTAACGTTGCAGACAACCTGACAAAGGGAAAGACTTTTATTTTTATATTTATTACCTGCTTGCCCACTTGGAGTAGACATGGCCAGTTGGTGCCTTACAGTGGTGACAAATTGGAGGGTACGCTACATTTACTGAGATCCTTGCCTACATGCTCTGATGTTAAAATATCAAGTAATATCATGTGATGTTGACCCTCGTATGAAGATGGAGACTTGCATAATAATAGGTATGAGAAGTAGTGCAAACTCTGAAATAGCCAGTGATGGACAAAGTCTCCTCGATGCTAGCACCGCTGCAGCAACATTTGGCTTTCTTGCCCAAAACAGACACAAGCAGGTGGTGATAAACTCATGAAATCCAGCAGTTAGCGTCAGAACAAAGTTTTAATCAGGATGCCCGGCAGGTAAATCTGACTAGGTTTTCAACAAGCAGAAAGCTGTGATGTCGTTTTTCTTCTTCTTCTTTGGAGAAGAGGATTTAAAAAAATCCAGCCTCGTGGAAGAAATCACAAACTTTAACCTCACTAAATAGTTAGACCTTTGTACAGTCTCAATGTGTTTTACAAAAGGTTTTTTGTCTTTCTCTCATTACGACTCAAGAGGATCAGGAGGCTTTTTTTTATATGAAACTGATCTCCATCACTAATCTACAAAATAACTGGGCTGTTATTGCAATTTTCTTTTTGGTTTTTAAATAAGAAAAAAAATTCAGTTGTTGTGGAAACCATTTCACTAATTCGCTTGTCTCATTTGAGCTTCTGAGTTTCTCATCTCCTCGGGTCACAAAGGGAAGCACAAACTCCCGGTGCATGTGTGCAGCAGAGTTTCAACCTCAGCATGTGAGGAGAAAACCTGAGGTATGAAACAAGTCTTACTCTCAGCAACAAGACAATAAGACAGCAACAACTTTGTTCCATCAAGCTGGAGCTTCCTGCCTCTTCATGTCGAGAGAAATTAAAGGATAAAAGCTCTCGGTAACAGAATCAGGGAAAATGAAGCTTGGACAGCAGTGCGGTGCAATTTCAGCTCTATACATTTGACGTCTGACCCTTCCGCCTGGTTTCTGCTCTTTAACGGCACACATATGCAAATAACCTGCTGTTAATCTGCAGTTCAGCACTGACCTTATACCCCTGACTTTAGGTCGCTCAATCCAGTGTATTATGCTCACCTGCATCTGGTGTTAACTGTAAGAGTTCCTTCTTGTGTTGTTCACTCTGGATAAGAGCATCAGCTAAATGGTTTTCGTGCTTACACTCCTCAGGCTTTCAGGAGAAAATGAAACTACAATTTAAAGGTCTGTATACCAACTTCAGGGCATCTTCAGTCATGCTGCAGTTCAGATGTAGATGAGGAGTGAAACACTTTGATTCAGTACGGCTCAGCAACACCGTCACAGCAGCTGTGCGATGGTGCTTTTGCTCCTGTGCTGCTCAGGTTTGTCTGGGCTCGTTCTGCAAAGACGCCACCAAACAAGAATTTTGTCAGTTTTGCGATCACTCACTATGGAGGCTGAGAATTTGCTCAAACAAACTGTGCAGTGGCCGAGACAAAAGCTGTCACTGTTTTGCATGAAACCGTGCTATAATCTGACTATCTTCCAGGGAAGCAAACAGGATATACAACCTCTAGATAGTTGTTACACTGAATCTTAGGGCATTTATGTCTGTTTATAGCAATTTAAACACAACGGTCCTCAAGCACCTACGTCCAGTAACACACAAGGCCACATTCCTTAAATGAAAAGGCTCAAATGATAACAAGAGAATTCCTTCGCTTCACGTTTCAGCTGCTCATCAGTCTGCCACAAACGCAGTGGATGCTGTCATGTGGATGAACGAACGCTCCACTAAAATAAATCTGACTCAAATCAGGGAGCTGTGTCTGGCTGCATCAAAGCACTGACTTTCAGCAGGCAATCCAAAACGTGTGAAAGACAAAAAGATATAGATTTAAAAACTTTCCTTAAGATTTGGTAAACATTCAAACCCTCACTAACATTTCTCTGAGTGTGCATTTTTATTTTCGTCGGCTGCAGTTTTGTCAGAACAGGTGGTGCTGATGGTGAAAGAAGAAAACCAGCGACGCACCGACGCAGGAAAGGGCCGGTCAAGGAGCGGACAACCTCTGCAAGCTGGAACAAAGTGATCTGCTTTGCAACGAAAGACATTACTGTTGAGTTTACAAAGAAAAATTATAACAATAACAATAATAAAACACCAACTGCTTTTCATCACCCTCTATTCACATTCACCTGCCACATCCTTTCAAACTGAAAACAACAAACAGACCATAAAAACAGAGAGAGAGAGAAATTGCACAAAAGCTTCTAGTAAACACATGCTCTTGTCCTGTTGGGGTGATCATACTTCTAGCTCTGGTTTCTTGTTAACACAGACAGTACTGCAACATACAACACCGCATTCCCTGTTCATCCCTGTGATACACTGATTCACTGCCACAAAGGCTTCTGAAATTAAAACACAACAGAACTGAGCAGACGCGTAGGTTACATTTAATTGCTTGCCATCCCAAATCCAACAGGTATAAAAAAGGGGAAAAAAATGTAGATTTCCATAGAGAACATGACACCACCACGCATCACACACTGAATAAAATACAAGGAGTAAGCATGTAATTACTGGCCATCCTTGAAGCAGCGGTTACATAGAAGCTATAGCAGATACACCAACAAGAACTGTGTTCCTCTGTAAAAGATCAGCTTTGACATTTGAAAGCATGGTGGATATAATAATATTAACAGCAGATTAAAGAAGACATACACACAAATTTAAACATGTCAACAAAAATTCAACCTTAAAAATCAGAGCAGGTGAATCGCCTTTGAGGTCATGTACAGGTGTGCTTTGTGTGACTTGAACAGGTGAGTCCATGTACATCTCTCCACATTAAAGATCACTGGCAATTCTTCAGTGACACACGCGCGCGCGCACTAGTGTTGGAGTAGTAGAATTGGCCACAAACGCACACACATGCACGTTCGGTTGCACATGTTTTCCACGACACAACGCACACACCTTCCTTGCTCGGAGCATCAACACACTGCATGGCTTCCTAACATGCACGTGCACCTTTAGGCATAGAAACACACACACAAATACACACACACGAGTCAGAGCAAAGACAGTCATCTGTTTCCCTGAGAGTCAGCCAACCGACCTGTTACCCAGCAGCCACACGCCTCTTCGTCTGACACACACACACACACACAGAGGCGCGCACGCGGGCACGCACAACTCGACTCTCCTCTGGAAAGGGTAACAGCGTTCCTCCTGACACCTCCAGCCTCAGAATAAAACGCAAAGCGACACGGAACAGCCAGCCGGGCTGCCGGTCTGCGTGCAGCTGTAAACATGCATTGAAGGAGAAGTGTGTGAGGGAACAAAAATCCAAGCCCCGTTACCGTTCTCTCCGCGTCGGGTCCTGCTGGATGCTCGGCTTGGTGGGCGCCATCTTCCTACAACAATTATTTGATTTCTTACTTTCTCTCTTTTCTTTTCTTTTTTTCCCCTCTTCTCAGATTTTTGTGGACGCGGAGCGGCGGCGGTGCGCTGCGCCCTGACAGCAATGCGTCATGGTCGGTGTGTTAAGACAAAGCCATGTCCGTGTGTGTATGTGTGTGTGTGTATCTGTGTGTGAGTGAGTGAGAGAACGTGTGACTGTGTGTATGTGTGGTGTCAGCAGCCGTGCGCGATTGCGCGTGCGTCTAATGCTTGTCTCGCTCTCTCTCCCCGCCGCCGCTCAGGAGCGTGGAAACAACGGGTGGTGGAGGCGAAGGCAGGGACGGGGCTGCAGCAGCAGCAGCAGAGGCATGCCGAGCGGAGTGAGGGGGGAACCCGGGGTGGATGCCTCTCAGATCACCGCCGTCTCTCCCCTCCTCGTCCTTCTGTCTCTCTCCACGCACGCACAGCTTCGGCTTTTTTGGCACTACAGAGGAATTTCCCGCTTGCGCTCCGGAGGAAGAAAGGAAGGAAGGAAGGAAAAAACAGAGGCAAACAGAGGCGTCAATTCTTTACATTCTCGCCGCCACTGCAGCGCCTGTATCCCCGTCAAAATCCCCGCGGCGGAGCGTCTCTCGCCGGTCAGAGTGTGTGTGGCTTTCGGAGCATTTTCCCTCCTCTGGCTGCTGACAGGAAAAAAGGACAGCACACATCTCCGGTATTTTCTCCAGCCCCGGCGCAACAACGCCACTCTGTTGCAGTTGGAGTCTCTCTGTGCGTGTGTGTGTGTGTGTGTGTGTGTGTGTGTGTGTGTGTGTGTGTGTGTGTGTGTGTGTGTGTGTGTGTGCGTGCGTGCGTGCGTGTGTTTATTTATTTATTTTTTTCATTTCCTCCTGTATACAGGTTGCCCTGTGGGTTAATTATCAAAAAATGTTTTACCACCTAAATAAATTTTTAAAAATGTAATAAAAAAAGAAGAAAAGAGAAAAGCACGAGACGTTGAGTGGAAAGAATGATGGGTGATTTACTTGGATTGTTTCCCTGTAAATCAGATCTGCACACCTCCACCCTCCACCCCCTTCACCTGGCTTCCTTCACTGTCAGTAATAAACACATCACGGCAAATGTCTCACTTCAAATTCCCAACTCAGCTTGTTGTTTTCGTTTGTTTTTGATATAAAAATAAATCAGCAGTTTCCTGGTCATCTGACGAGTCTCTGTCATGAATTTGATACTGAGTTTGCGAGCCTCTAAATTGAAACAAAGTCCCCTTCTCCATCTTCTTCGACTAAATAAATCAAATAACTTGCTCGGTTTTTTTTTTCTTTTTCTATTTTTCGTATTTCAGGTCACTGAAATATATTTGCCTCCAGGCTTTGATGTTTGCGCGTCAGCAAATGGCTCATTATCGTCCAACAGAAACTACCTTTTACTTCTTCTTTCCCCTTTTTCATTCATTCATTTAAATTCCACCGTTTTCAGTGTATAATTCATTGTAACCTAATCGCTGTGCTGTGTGATTAACCCCCTGGCTGCAGCCCTAGAAGCTGAAAAAGCCTCCCTCTCTATACCAATGACCTGTCAAGGTCAAAGGCATGCTGGGTATTCTCCACACAAACACGGGGTTACAGGCGGCGCAGTGGCAGAAAATAAAGACTGAAGATGGGGGAACCGTGACCTCCAGCCGGCGATCGTCGGGAGCTGTGAGCCGTTAGTGCCCATGTGCACTAACGGATTCTTAGAAGACCTGAACGTGTGCGGGCTTCATTTTCACCACTTTTAAGAGCCGCTGCTGTGATTTACGGTAAAAAAAAAAAAAAATGTAGTTGCAGTTTCGTATCAGAGCTCAGGTCTCAATAACCAGAGGTTGATTTTTTTTGTTACTTCGTCTCTGGCTCCCAGTTTATCCAGATGTGATTTAAAAAGCTGCTTCAAAGTAACATTTTCTTTTGATCACGCCAAAACCGGAAAGGTCACAGATCTGACCCTCATCAGTACACCTTCACAGAGCCCTAAAGTGAGCTTACTTCGTTCAAACAGCATAATATTGATAAAGATAGAAATATAGAGATATTTTAGAATAAACATATTTATTCTATGGGTGTTGGTTTCGTGTAGATTGAGGGTCTAGTTTTACTCTAGCTGTGTGGCCACTTTGCGCCAGACCAGGTCCCGAGCGTTCGCTCTTTTCTTTGAGGTTTGGCTGCTCCTTCTCTCCCCGTCTCAGCCCTGCTTACTGAGAGCTGTCAAACGGAGGCGACGTGGATAATGGAGCGTAATGTATAAACATATTAGCTCCCAGCTGTTGGTGGAGGGAAACATTATGTATGGAGAGAGGGAAGAGGGGCAGCTCGGTGAAAAGACACTGCGTCTGAAGAAAAACTGAGCCTCTGCGGCCGTTACAGATCTACACACACAAACACTCAAACTGGGCCCCATGTGCCAAATTGGCCCTTCCCAAACTGAGGTCTTAGGGGCCTCAAAGGTCCTTGAGGAGTTCAAACAGGCCCCCAGCTGCCGATGACGACACAGTTAAATTACAGCAGGTTTTATGTCAGTGGAAATGATGCGAGAACGTGCCACGCCACTACTCTAATCCCTTCAACTGTGGACACAAACAGTCCACTGCCCAAAATCCTCCCTTATGGGGGTCTGAGGTCTATGTGCGCCCAGACGCTTTGCTTTAAATAACAATACAGCCCTTATTCGCCTTGTATTTGTTGCTTTAGAGGGCTGAGACACTCTCAGTGCACTCGGAGAGGCCCCTGCAGTGATTTATGTCCTGTTTGCTCCCCACAGCTTTTAGACTTTACACACACATACGCACACAGAGCTATGCCCCATAATGTGGAGAGATTGTCCGGTAATAAGGCAAGAGTGTGCGTGTGTTGGGGTGTGTTTCTGCCCCCTGTGGCTCCAGATGATTAGAAAAAACAACCCTACTGAGTGGCCGGACAGGGAAGCAATCATTTAGATTCAGAGTAGAGGGGGGAAATAAGGGAGGGGGGGATAGGGGGCTATGACTGAAGTGAATTGTCACAAGAGAGCAGGTTGGATTCATGACCAGCTGGAAAACATTCAGCACATTTTTGTTTTTCCTGATATAATCCAATATGTTTTCGCTGTTATTAGCAGGACATCATCCCCAGTTTTCCATTGAATTACCTCGACTTTATTCCAGAAGTCGTGTTTAATACTTGAACCTCATTCCTGAAGATATTTTTTCACTAAATCTCTGCAACCTCATTCCTCCGTTTCTTCCACTGCTGCTCCATCCTTTCTGTCTTTGCTGAGTGCACATGTTTTTATACTTTTCTTCACAAATTTGCTTTGAAACACAAAAAATAATCCCAAAACAAACTGTGGATATTGACCTTAATCCTCTTACGTGGCATTAAAGTCACAATATTCCTCTTTTGCTTGTGGATTTGATGGAATAATTGAAAAGGAACGGCAACTAACTGAGAAAATATTTATCCCAACGTATTCACTCAAAGAATAAAAAAAAATCCTCTCCATCTAGTTTTACACATTTCAAATGAGTTTCGTGTATTCTGGGGTTATAGGTGATTTTCACAGGTTTGATTTAAAATCTCAACTGACGATGAAGTTTTGCTTCATGATACCTTAAAAAACGACTTCAAAAATACTAAACCAAAAAGTGTCCACTGAGTTAGAGATGCCCAACTGTGCCTGAACATAAAACATCCCACGAAGGGGGAAATGATTGATTTCAATAGATGTTAGTAGGTTTAAATACTTTTATCGCAGTCAAATCAATTATAGGAGCACTAAGGAGTTTCGATGTGTTACTTTTCCAAGATTTCTTTTCAACTCCCTTCCCATCCTACGCTGATTCCGCTACAGGTCGTTAATGCTGTAGATTTCCCACATACCTTTGTTGGTAGGCGGTGATTCCCTGCACGCTCTGCGGGGTCCCGTTCGTGGCTCCGGGTACCGGCACGGGCACCCGACCCACCGGGGGTCCGGTCACCATCCCCCCTCCGCCGCCTCCTCCTCCAGCTCCGGTTCCTCCGGCCGCCGAAGCCGTCACCTGGACGCTGAAATCCGGGAAGATCCTGATCATGGTCCCCGTCGTCTCCGATGCGCTCCCGCTTCTCTACTTTAACAACCTCCTCCGGCGCTTTCTCCCAACACAGACCAGTCACCGAATACTGGGATCAATGGGATCAATGGATGTATTGATTCAGCAATTAAAGATAAACAACAAGTTTCTTTTTGTTGATTTGTCTTCTTCTTCTTTTTCCTCCTCTCTTTCTAACCTTTGAAAATAACTCTCAAGAAAATCCGGATCACGGTGCGTAAAACAGTCACAATTCAGTGAATCATTAGATAGCTGAGAAGAGTGAGTGTATAAAGCGCAAAGACAAAATATAATAAACCTTTTCCTTAATTGTTTCCTCTTCTTTCTCCTCCTCTCGGCTTTATCCTTGAGAAATAACCCGTGTGCTGCTCCGGATCATGGTCCCGGAGTGCGCGCAGTCTGCCTCTTCTCTTTCCACCTGCTCAGCAATCAGCGGGATCGGTGGATGTAAGAGGTGATTATTTCACCGACTGGAGACCGGCGGACAGCCGTGTTTGTGCTGCTGTCTGCCGGTGCAGGAGCTCCGGACTCTCCTCTCTCTCACGCGGGCACCGCCGCCGGCATCCCGTCCCCCGGCTCTCCTCCGCCGGGTGTGTGCCGGTTGGTCTTGTGAGTGTTGTGGGAAGAGCAGACCTGGAGTGGAGCAGTCAGTCTGTCAGCCAGTGAGCGCGCGGCTCTCAGCAGCACGAGCTCTGCAATGACATTGGTGTAATACAGTGATACAGCAGCGGCGGCGGCGGAGGCAGCGCCAAAGTATGTGTCGGTATGTCGGCGAGAGCCTGCGTGTGTGTGCGCGCGCGTTTGCACTTGTGTGTGTTGTCCTCTGCGCCCCACTCACACACGCACATACAGAGAGAGAGAGAGAGAGGAGAGGGAGAGAGAGAGAGGGAGAGGGAGAGAGGGCTGTTTGTTCAGCAGGACGGCATTTCCCCTGGCTTTATTGTGTAGAGTAACTGAGAATCAGTTTCCTAGACTTTTATTTTAAGTCGGTTTGATTTGGAGCATTTTGTTTATTCCAACAGTCTTTCGGAGCATTTTTTAATGTGTTCAAACGTATAAAAGTAAAAAGGTCTTTAAAGTAAAACAGAACCGTTTTAAAGATTGTTATTGCCTTTGAAAAGTTAAAAAAAACACGTCTTTAAAGAAAAAAAGACAAGCTTCACCGTGCGTAACGCCAAAAACTCCCCACTTCACTCAACAAAATAATTTAAAGCACCACATTTGAACTGAGGATACAAAAGTGGATACAAGATGTATCCAGACTTCAGGACGTTCACTTTTCCCCGTGCTGTGTGTGTGTATCAGCTTACTCTGGGAATTGAGACGAAATAGTGCGGGTTTCTGTGCCCAAAAAGACGCAAGAGCTGCGAAGCCCGAAGAGTCTCTTTAAGTGCAAATAAAGGAGCTGTGCTTGAGCGAAGTGTTTTGTCATCATCAGGTGTCTGTGCGAAAGTGCGTTGAGTATTTTCTCTCCAATCTGTTTTCTGAACAGACAAACCAGCTCGACTGTCCTCTCCCCATTCACTGAAGCGCCGTGTGTGATCAGACTTTCGAATAAAGTCGAATTCAGCAGCGCTCCTCCTCAGACTGTCTCCTCCCCTTTCTCTCACTCACACCGGCTCTCCGCCCTCACTCTGTCTCTCTCCTGCTCACTCACACAAACTCGATGCTACAAGTAAAAGTTCCCCAATCAAGTAAAAATATTTATTGTACAGTAATTATAATTATTTTTTTTAGCTCACTATAGTCTCGGGTAGGTTCATGTGCAATGAAACAGAATGCTTTATTTTTTCATTCAATTTTTGTACAGCCACCATTGGGTGAGAGGCGGGGTGCATGGTGGAGAATTCTCACAAAAATACGGTAGAAAAGACGAAATGCTGCTCAAATGTTAAAGTTTACAACTAAATGTATAATTACTTTCCAGCCTTGGCTCATTCAGGCTACTGTAGCATTTTCAGTCCTTGTGTTATACTCCATTCAGATATGAAGGTCATGGGAGTCTGAAAGCCCAGAAAAACAAAGCCAAAACCTGCAGTTCTTCACCACTGGCCACTAGAGACTGGCTCTAAAAGGAAGTCAGTCCATAGACTTTCAATTTAAGAAGTTCAATTTTAAAAATAATTAAAAAATAATAATACTAATAATAATGATAAAAAAAACATTTCGACCTTCATAACAAATATGTGCATTTTGTATTGCTCTTTATTCTGAATAACTTTAACACTTAAAATAGGGCGTTCCCACACAGCCAGTGAGCTGCTGCCAGTATCTGTCTGCTAGGTCAATGTGGCTAAGTCACTGAATTGGACTACTTGTCTATGTTTTTGGTGTTGGTGCCTTTTCGAGCGTTGTTATTTTAGTTACTTGACAAAAAACAGAATCTGCTGGTACCAAGCACAATCGTAGTAGTAATAGTTTAAATGGACACAGGAGAGGTAGAAAAGGTGTAAAACCTGTGAAAATACAGGTGAAAGTCTAACAATGAAGCCTTACTTCACATTCCCAAAGCATTCCAGTGGGCCAGATTGGAGTCTTTAGTGGGCCAATTCTGGCTTCAGGCCTTATGTTTGGCACCCCTTATCAAGCAGATGTGCCTGGCTTTGCTTTTGTACAATTTGTGAGTATAGGGTTGTAAACGGCTTTGCAAGCTTTAGCTGATAACTTAAGAGTTATTAGCTAAAGCAGATTATTTCTAGCACTAAAAAAAAAAGCTCCAAAAAAACATTAAAAAAAACCCCAAAACACAGCACTGGGTAAAATGCTAACAATGAGCTTTTAGCATGCATACTCCAAAATCAGTGGATAATGTCACAGTTGACAAAGTTTATTTCATAACTATTTAGACAAAGATACAATGTTTGCAATTTTGCCTCTGTGCATCACATTAAAGATTCAAGATACGCAGACTTTCATCTTCAAGTAAGGGGGACAAAAGAGGACAACAAAAGTATTTCTGTCTCTCTCTCCTCACCCTGAGCGTCAGATGGACACCCCTCCTTGTCGTTATGCCAGAGGGTTCTTCCTGTTAAAGAGGAGTTTTTCCTCTCCACTGTAGCCAAGCGCTTGCGCATAGGGGGAGTCATCTACTTGTTGGGGTGCCTTGAGATGATGATTGTTGTGATTTGGAACTATATTGATAAAATCATTGAATTGAATGAATACATTAACTGCAATTTTTCTATACAGTTCTCAATTTTCAGAGGCTCATTTTAATTAAATGTATCAATAAAATATTGATGTTTATAGATATTATTTACATGTGCCTGAACTGTAGGCACATCAGCATACAGAACTATATAATTTTGTTCGGATGTATAGTAGCATGTTTTTGTGTTTTCAGACTCCCAAATTCGATCAAGAGAATTGGAGCCACATCATTAATCACTTTTCTGAAGTGCTCAGTTAAAGTCAGACTCATTTAAATGATGCTGTCATGATAGCGTTTTATATTTTTGCAGCCAGTTTTTACATGGTATACATTATATTAGATACCTGTAACGCAATATCAAAGAATAGCAGTGAGCGATGTGCTATCTTTATGTATATATCTGTAGATGCCTAGTGTATTATAAAGTGATGCTTAAGGGACCATACCAAACGTCAGTATTTGATAACTTAGAAATGACAATGGCCATATTCAATTTGACTATACTTTCCCTGAATGCTAGTAGCACAGAGGGAACAGCATGGTTCATGTAAGGGTGCTACTGTAATTCTTTTAAGGTTAAATGTCATTAGATGTAATTCTTTTTCAAAATATATCTGCATGTATCAGCTTATACACAATCACAATAGTTAATCTGATGATCTTCTAGACTGGTTAAAACACTGAAATTAACCATCTTATTTCTTTACTTCCTTCTGCATTGGTCAAGTTTGCAGCGGTTGCTTTTATTTTTGGCTCCACCTTCTGAGGATTAACTCGCAGCTTTGCCTCTGAGACACGTTTGCAGAACTAAAACTATAATTTGCATTGTGACATTTTCAGCAAAGGCATCGAACCCCCAACTCTGGCGATTTTACTGCTCTCCTCTTTCTCTTTATTGAGCCATGCAGGACACATTTTCAATATTTCATCCTCCTCTAGACTCGCTGAAACCCCACCAGGACCCCTGCAGGGACTCCGAACCTCACTTTGAGAGCCTCTAATAACCCGCAGTTCTCGTCTGTCCTCCGAAACAAAGCATTGCACTAATAAAATGTCCCAATTGAGCTGATTAAATACCAATAAAAACACACAGCTCGCCTCTCCGCCAGCCTGAAGTCTAAATTGGATCGCAGCTCTAACCAGCAGCTCCTAATGAAAACCACCACTGCAGCCCCTGCCTCGCTCCCCCACAATACAGTTTACCTCTCTCTCTTTCTCTCTGTGTGTAATGAAATCAAATGAATTGAACTGGAGGTTTCAGGGGAGACATGCTGGACCCCCTTATAGAATTAGGACTGAACAGCGCGCGCGTGTGTGTGTGTGTATTATACAGAGATGTGTGTCGCTGCAGTTTCTTTATATGACCAGATGACCATCAACTCATGATGATGATGATGTGTGCGCGCGCAAACATTTGCCTCAGTATGCGTGCATTTGATATTCACGTGTGTGTGCATGTGAATTTGTGTGTGCGTGTTTGCATAGCAGGCTGCATGGTGCATTAGTGAGCTGTGACCACCTAAAGTACAGCAGACAGAATCAGGACAGTCAACCTGCTGTTATCCCCCAGGACAACATGCAAACAT
The DNA here is from genome assembly GCF_900408965.1 of Simochromis diagramma. Taxonomy (NCBI): domain Eukaryota; kingdom Metazoa; phylum Chordata; class Actinopteri; order Cichliformes; family Cichlidae; genus Simochromis; species Simochromis diagramma. Next base: position 20,008,531 of record NW_024387030.1, on the reverse strand, counting down.
AACACATGCACACATTCACACAGAAACACACATTCATGAGCTCTGGCAGCAAAATAACAAATACTCACCTGTCACAGATACCTTCTTCTCTCATGGTGCATACAAGTGCAATTCAATCAGGGTATCAAACTTCAATGGAAATATGTCAAAAACTGGCGGATAATAAATGCTGACAGACAGTATTTGGTCAGATTTTTAGATTTGTTCTTCAGTTTTTGGTCAGACAATCCGAGTCCAGCTTTGTCAGATTTACAAGTTTATCTTCACAGTTTAGAAAGGATTTAGCCAGTCTCTAAAGACAAACTTAAATAACACATGAAGACCTTACTTAGATACAGACAATCAAAATCTCCATGTAGAAGTAAAGGATTATATTATATTTACTATATGCTAAAATTTCCTCTTTTCTGGAAACATAAAGACACATTTTGCGCTGCCACCAAATGTTACTCAGCAAACATTTTGATAATGAATGAAAGTTTAGGTCATGATTAAAATTTGTGCATCCAACGTTTGGTGGTTGTCCTTGACTTATTTTGTTTTCTAACAAAAGTATGATCAGTATTTTCTGGTTTGTACGAGGGGGTCTTGCCTAGCTGTCACCCCTCTGCTCTTCCTGTATGAAAATGTATGGTGTATTGGAGTGTATTTCTTCTCTCCTAACTGATACGTGATAGAAAACTGAACAGACAACTAAGCTGCTTATGTCACATGACTCAGGTTAGATGCTGATATGGTTGTTATCATTAACTTGTAGTTATAAAGTGGAACGCAAACCGACCCACATCACTCTACTTGCACATATCCTCCCCAACCAGCTATAAAACAAAAAAATCAAGAGGATCTCTGATATTTTATCTGCATTTTTTCTTCATTTTTATAATTAGCAAAACATTAACATTTTGCTGCCAAGGTTTCTCCAACAGACCAACTCCAAACGCAGGACACAGTTACAAAGTTAAACTGTTTAAATGAACAGAATCTTAAAAAAGAACATCACATGTAAGTTCGACAGCTGGAACCTTGATCACTGTTTACAGGTAAGTCTTTAAGTAAGTTCACAGGCTGCAGGCTGTGCTCAGGTAAGTGTCTTTAGGCAGGTTAACAAACAGGAATCTGAGCATCTTTCCCCCGGAGCCGATTAATCTGGGAACAAAGTTCACCTGAGTTGCTTTGGGTAAGTAACAGAAATCAGAGCTTCTCCTCTCTTTCTCCGGGGCACAGCTCCAGTCCTCAGAGCTTTAGAGTTGGTGAACAAAGATGGCTGGGAGGAGTGAGAGTGGGTCAGGCAGCTTTGCACGTAAATATTTCTCATTTTTATTCCTACGAGGAAGGAGGAGAGAGCAAGCAGGTCAGTTAAAGCAGCATTGCAAGCTGTCTGCATTAAACTCACACAGGTATTGGACAACAGTCCAGCAAAGAGCAGCGGTGGAAGGCGGGTTTATGTACTGGACTAACTGAAGATGAGGGACAAATGTGTTCACTGGACTTCCTGAGACTACGCCCACTACTGTGAAAGGCTGGTGACATCCACACTTACATTCACACAGATAGAGCCACGTGATATCAATTCCCTGAAGACACTCTGAACTGAGCCTATTACATATATATGTCTATGTCTCCACTAGTTTGTCATTTTGAATCAGAATAAAATAATATAAATTAATAATAAATGGTTATTACAAGTGGTTTAAGTGTTTTATTTTATGTAATTTTATTAGTGTTTTTTATTGACTGTAGAGTGTAGAGCCCACATCTGAATAAAAAGATGAAAAAAACTACTGGGATTAAAAGAGTCAAGTCATGGACATGAATATTATTTTAGACTGAAGCGCTTTAAGATTCCAAAACTGCAGTTCCTCCAACGGCCTCTTGAGGCTGACTCCAAAGGAGAGTTACTCTGCATACTACAAAAATGTCCAAAAAGTTGGGTTTTTTTATCTTAATGGTGACATTTTGGTCCCCGTTTCACACAATTACGGGAAAACAGAATTTAATTCATCATTATGCCCGAAGACACCCCCACATCAAGTTTAGTATTGCCTATCCAGATTCAGCCAGTTTCACTTTCTCACACACTCAGGATCACCATCAGCAGTCATCAGTTTTTCTGACTCGCTGTAAAACACAACAAAAGTCAATAATTCCCCTTCATGTCTCTCTAAATCCATTTTGGAGGCAGCCTGTCATCTCTGCAGACACGCGTGCCTTTCTATTAAGCCAACCATCAGTCCGTTAAAGATCACACGTCTCTGGATCCTCATTTGATTTTTTTTTTTCATCATTGGTGAAAGACAGCAGATGACAAAGAAATCATACTTTTCTGTCCTGAAGATCCGTTTGCTGACAAGAACTCGTACACTGTGTTTTCAATGAGTGATGATTGATGTACACAGAGCCTGCTTACGAAAGATGACGAGTGTCACCAAATATTATTTCTACATTTTAAACCTATGACACTTCTGCTCAATAAATGTGATTTCCTTCCTTTCCCAGAAAGATCATGAACTCAGTTTTCTCCTTAACAACACTTTCCCTTTATTTTAGGAGCTGTAAAGAATTTTGGCCCACTGTTTTTCAATGTTGCCTCAGTTCATTGAGGTTTGCAGCTATGCATTGTTGCACAGCTTTCATGACGTCCCACAAGCTTTAGTTGTCAACGGATGACGGATGGCCTCACATTTGACTCTACAATACTTACAGGAGATCATGGTCATCTTAATCACTGCAAAATAAGCCCAAATCTTTACCTCTCCAACTCCGACAGTTTGTACGAGGTGTTTGTATATATATTAACAAATAATACCGCAAATTCTGACTTTACAGAATTTGATTACGTGTAAATTTTCCACATAATTTTGTGAAAGTATGATGCAAAATGTTACATTTACAGGAAAAATTAAATTTACTGGATTTGTATACATTCAGTTTATAACAATCATATTTTACTGATTAATTATTTGAATAAATAACATCCCCTGTACATAAACTCAACACTTTTTTTTAATTCTACACAACAAGTTGCATTTTAATCAAAATTCTAAAAGTTTCTGTTTTGATTTAATCATAATTCTCTAACTGTTGACTGTTTGGAAACAGGCGACATTGTGGGAGGATGTCCTGTCATAAATCCTAAAGCAAACACTGGAACCAGTTTTAATTTTGACAGCAAAACTTGATTTCGTTTTAGCCAACCTTCTGACTAAAATGTCATTTAGTTTTAGTCATAAAATTCTCTTGTAACTGGTTTCTTCCTTTTAAAGGGGAGTTTTTCCTTCCTACTGTCACCAAGTGCTCGCTCATGGGAGCTTGTCTGATTGTTGGGGTTTTCTCTGTTTTATTTTAGGATCTTTTCCTTACAAAATGAAGCGCCTTTATACAATTGTTGTTGTGATTTCAAGCTATAGATAGGGTGCTGTTTTTTCGTAAACATTCTATTGACTGAGGGCTGTCTTATGAACATCCACTAGCTCAATTGCAGCTAATTTTGGTAAAGTGGCATTAACAGGAAATGAGAAGGCTCTCCAGTCTTACTGGTTTTTAGCTAACAAGAAACAACATTTGACTGGGCAGGAGACAATGCACTGAGTAATGAGGTAAATATTAATTTTCATAAACTTTCGTTTTTACCCCAAAAGCCTCCAACCTTTTATATGGGTAATAATCTGTAGCTCCATTGAGTTATTATGTGCTCATCAACATTTTCCTACTTTTACATATTGTTTAATGTAAAGAACTCTATAGTGTTGAGTTTATTTATGTTTAGAGGATATTAATATCATTGTCTGAGAAGTTTGGTTTTACTGACCACAAACTGCTGCGTGTAGCAACTTAATCGGTGCAAATGCAAAGCTTTAACAATGTTAATTCTTTTTCTCTTTATGACTTCATCATTTCATCAACCTTCATACAGTCAGTGGTATACAGTGATGCCGACAGGTAGCCCAGCCAGCCAATCAGACAGACAGCGTCCAACGACAGCCGCCCACACTGCCGGCTGAAAATGACAGCTAAATCTCTCTCCCCTGTAATCAAACTAATAATGTTACCCTCTTAATATTTCCTCTCTCCCCACATTGATGGATGGGGTCAGGCTGCGATTCCCTCGGCTGAGGTCTGAGGTCAAACCGAAGCCTCGGCTCTCTGCTCTGCCACTGTAATGGGGGCTGAAATATTAGTCCTAAACGCCTGCGGATGCCCTGATGCTGAAGCACAGATGATGAATTAACTGCTCTGAGGAATTACAGATGGAGCATTTTGAAGACACACACACACACAGTTTTCACACACTCATCTACACATCTCCACATGCAAATGATTGATAATATACATCACTGACATTAACTTTATCTCTTCTTTTTTGTCCTTACCCTCAGACACATACACACACTTAGACACGCACACACACTTTCTTATGTATGCTAATGATTGATCAAGGTCTCTGGCTGACGCTGGCATCATCATTGCTTTTATTTATTCTACGGTTCTGAGCGGCTCTTGGCCTCTCGCCATCGCGTATCAAATTGTTTTTTAAATGCATTTTGACGACTGATGTGAAAATGCAATCAGGCTAAAACTCCATGAATCCATATTAGGAACACTCACACAGACATGTACAAATGCACACACACACACACACACAGTTACAACCATCAGGTTCTCATAAGGCTTTAATGAAGCCGTACTCGGCTGTCAGATGATGGTCACTCCCCCAAAACTTTTTATTGTTTTTAGAGTCTCAGTGACATGGCTGTTATTATTCTTCCACCCCGCATGCATCAGGCTCAATTTCTACTTCCAGCTGGGAAAATAAAATTATAGGAAACAGCCCTTTTAAGAGGGTTTTGATTGTTGTTATCGTCAAATACCATGAAAGACAAAACAAATGTAGGTATCTATTAAATGCTAAGTATTGTGTGTATGCAGAGTCTGATGTATTCCAGGCATCGTTTCCACAGAGCTCCTCTGTTTTCCAAAACCTATGACAAACATTAATAAGGCACACTGCTTCAATGGTTAACATGTTCGTTAATTACAATAAACACAAAAAAGTACAACAAGCTGTACTTTATTGTGGAAAAAAATACACATACACAATCCTGCTGCCACAAATGATAATAGTCAAAAGCAGAAAAGTATTTTGATCTTTTACCTTTTGTTTGCTAGAAAAATATTAAACACACGCAAGTTGTCAGTTTCTGCTCCTTGGATCTGATTTGCAATTAAATACATTTGTTTATTCAAAAAGGACCATGCATATTGATTAACATGAGGTAAATATGCCAGATTTAGTCATAACTGGCTACAACTGGTTTCTCGCTGACAGAAAACAGATTTGGGTGACGGCAGTCTTTGACCAATGAACAAAGGGAAAGGCCAAGGAGCTCAGTGAAGATAGATAGAAGTTTTATGGTCAAATGAGACAAAAGTTTTAGCTACCGTTAATGCTACAATTCTGTTAGCTGCAACTTGCTATTCCACCTTGGAAAAAGCAGTGTTGCCAACTTAGCGAATTTGTCGCTATATTTAGCGACTTTTTTTCTAAACAGCAACTAGCGACAAATCTCACGACTTTTGCCAGTGTTATTGGTGACTTATGAAGACTTTTTGATGTGAAAGCACTTATCGCTCTTACTCTCAACTAGCAGCTGGTGCTGCCGTGTGACTGCAGACTCGCACGTGCCAAAGCGCTCAGAGGTGGCGGATAGTCCTCACGAAACAGTCGCCCCAAGCTGCAGTCAGAGCAGGAGATGCTGACCCCTACACATCCAAACTGCAAATGAATCACACATGAGCGAAGCCGCTGCTCCCGTCCTGACTGTAATGCAGTCAGTTCTTCTTTTACTCTTAGTTATTGAGGATCAGGTTTAAAACTACTTAAAAACACACACACACGCACACAAAAAGTAACTCTGCCAGAGTTCCTATATCGGGTCACTTTTGCTGGTAGCAAGCCCAGATAAAGGAGGTGGGTTGGAATTGTGACATTAAAAAAAACAACAATTGCTAAAAGAAATTTAATTTGTAGTTCTAAATATATTCTAAATGCATTTAGGGTGGTTTTTACTCACTTTAAGTCTCTTCCACAATGTTATTTCTCTCTCCTACAAAGCAGGTTACAATTACATAAGCATGACCAATTATGCAAATTAGGCGGTGGCATCATTTAGCTACAGCCAGACCCAACTTATGATCCCCAAGACTTTTGGGAAAATACTCATTACATCTAGCGTAAAAGTAACACAGCATTTCAGAAAAAGAACATCGTACCAACATCAGCAGCTTGGACACAGAATAATGTTCTTTGAGAATCATCTGGAGATGTTTTAATGTACAATAAAACATCCTTTTATGACATCATTTCCCAATAAGATTTTTTTTTTTTGATGTTGTAAGTGATTATCTAGTTTTAAAAATGTGTGGCGTTTAAAGTGAATTTTGTGAATCTCCTGGCTTGTATTATATAATCTTGTTGAACCTCAGTAGCATGGGCGCATACACTTCTGTGGCTTGACCTGAGTACTTTAGCTTTGGATTCCAACTTTCACAGAGAAGGAAAACAGAGCGTTTAAGAGTGCATTCACAACACCAACAGCATTTTTTATGCTGTTGGGTTACTAGTTTGTTTTATGTGCTGCTGGACAATAGCCAGGTATACCTGATACTAATGTCACAACTGGGCCCAGAGGCATGGTTAACGGACTGGTTCTTATATAGTGCTTTTCTACTCTACCTGAGCACTTAATTGACACGCACTTTTTTTCTATGTTCTTCCTATTTAAGTGCTTTCTATCTAACAGCTAGCATTCACACAGATTTATACTCCAATGGACGCATCAGAGAGCAACTTCAGGCTAGTATCTTGCCCAAGGATATTTGGCACACAGTCTGGAGCAGACGATGATCAAACCATCAACCTTCCAATTATTAGGTGACCTGCTCAACCACCTGAGCTACAGCCACTCCTGGTCATGACAAAAAGAATAAAACTCAGGATGAAACAAGCTATACCAATTAAATATAACATTTATTTTAACAGGCAACACAGCAAACATCAACCAACAAATAGCTTTTAGGAGTCAGCAGAGTGAGCATGTCAGTGGTTAGGTGACAGTATGATATTGGGATATGATGAACAGCACAAATTATAATGAATATAGTGGACAAAGGAAGTTTTGTGAGATCTACTGCAGAAACACACAGATATAGTATCAAGTAATTGCTCCATGTATCTAACTTATCTTTCTAAAATTTATTATAGCATGCTATATTGAGTGGTGCATTTGAGGAAATTAAGGAGTTTTATGCGGCTCAAGCAAAGGAATTACTTGATTTTTTATTTTTATTTTTACTGACTAACCACTGAGGTTTGTGTTATCTTTTATCTATGTAATTGAAATTAATGGAAATATGGAAATATCTAGGAAAATATATGGTCATATTACTGTAAATGTAGTTTGAAATCTTTTCCAAGCTGCCACAAAGTAAATTATAATTTTATAATAACTTAGTGGAAACATACATGAAATTTTTTTATGTATGTCATTGTTCTGAAGCTTTTTACTTGAAAACAAATATCTCTTACAATCAGACCAGTGGAGACAATGTGTTTCAGTCCACAAATCCAACTCTGTCAAGTGCATATGAGAAATCCCTGCGCCTCCCTCCTGCCTGCAGCCAAAGTGAAGTTTCCGCGTTCATCTGCAGCACGTCGAATCGTCGATGGATCACTCTGATTGTAGAGAACAAACCCTTGATGACTTTAGCGTATTATATACAGCCCGTAATGTGGGATCAGCTTATAAGCGAACCTGTTTCCAATCTATCCTTCCATTTTCTCCTCTCGTCCCCAGACTAAAGTACATTATGCTGTAGTTGATGATGAAGGGATGGCTCTGCTCATTAGGGAGAAGAGGAGAGGGAAATGAAGAAGGGATTGCGGAGGCTTTCCGCAGCACTACAAGAAGATCATTACAGCATGGAGAGAGACTCAAGAAGGCGCTTTTCTCAATGTGTGTGTATCTGAACACAAATGTATCATTTTCATTCAACACCAATGCAAATGGCTTAAAACACCTACACACTCCCGCAGCATTCTAATAATACAAATAGTTTCAAATGTAACTTTTATTCTCAGTGTTTCTCATACAGTGATTGCATCCCATGGGGAAGTGCTGAAGGCACAAATGTTTTACTCACCTGTCAGAATCACAGACTGCACAGTCTATGGTCAGAATACACAAGGACCAGACCGTCTGTGTATTGATTCATTAAAACTTAATGCACAACTGTGAGTATTTCAAATTTTTGAGCTTTTTGCAAGGGAACACATACTCCATGAGCTTTTATAAGATCCTAAAAAGAAACTTTGACATTGCGAAATGTTAATGAAAACATTTATTTTCCCACTTATTGTAGTTAAAAGGGTATTAAGAGACAAAAATTAAATAAAACCTTAAATTTAATGATAAAATATGGATAATAACCTGCATTCCATTACAGTGTATGCACCATAAAACAGTCATGTACCACTGTGCAGATATCATTAGAGCATTTTCTGAAAAACACAACTTCTTGTGTTTTTGACTATGAAGGGTATTTAGTTTAATAGAATAGAACAGAATAGAATTCAACGTTATTTTCATTGCACATGTCATAAGTACAAGGCAACAAAATGCAGTTTGCCTTGTTAACCTTAAAATGTTCCCTGTTCTAAAAGAGTTAAAGATATTTAAAAGATTATTATATACTAAAAGGTACAGTCAGTACATTTTTTTCAGGTTATTTAATAAAAAAAAAAAGAATTATTCTTATAAGGATATATAAAATACTGTGTAATTACATCTTCCTGCAAACTGATCATTTCTTACAAACTTATAATAAATCTATTAAAAATCCATGGGAAGGACATCTCCTTTTTGACTAAATGCGTTTAACATATACAGGTAGAGACTGGCAACAAAGGTACTATGGCAGACAGGCAGAGGAAAAGAGAAGTCATATGCGATCACTTGCCACAAAGGAACATTTAAATTTGAACCTCTTCAGACTCATGATAAGGTTCATACCTGTGTTTTATTGTCAGAAAGCAGTCCCCTTCATCTCAAAAGAAGCAAAAACACAAAGGAAAGTGGCAATGCTAATAGTACCTTAATAAAAATGCTAAAAATCACACGTTCACTCTCATAAGCAATTTGATTACATTGTCTTGAAAGTTTATTTGCAAAAAATCCTACATTTCCTCCACTTTAAAAATAGTTTCACCCGTTGGCTAACAGCAGCTAATAGAGGCTAACAGCAGCTAACACAGGCTACCATTGGCCAAATTGGCAGCACTTACAGAAAAGCTCGGCATATCCTCACCAACTCATTTCACTCATCAGCCACCAGTGATCTTCACTGACTCACCAAATCCTTACGCAAAATTTTACAGGCTTTTTTACAGCTTGAACACAAACAGTTTCACTGCTACTATGCTGTGTTGCGTTTTTTGCAACCAGATGTAACCTTTTATGGATGAATGTCTGGAGTGCTAACTTACATATACTAGTAATACTAGTAAGTTTAGTTACCAAGCTACATCATGAACTGTATACATGGAATACAAAGACACACGTAACAGCTAATTCATGCAGATTAAGTAACAGACTACAGAAACACTAGAATTTCACTTACCAAAATCTAAAGCACTAAACTCTTGGATGGTCTGCACCACACTGCGAGTCATAACACCAAAGCGTCTGAGGTAGTTCCTGCTACAGTTGGTGTCTCAAGGAGCAGAGTTTGCTATGATGACACACAAAAATGGGTTCACATCACTGCTTCCTCGTGGAAGAGGGAGCGGGGGTGCCAGAAGGAGAGGAGGGAAAACTCTGTCCCTGCTGCGACGTGGGACCGCTGGGTGAACTGAGTGGAACAATGATAATCTCCAAAATCTTATAAAACGCCTGTGCTGGCGTGAGCTGGCCGCTCGTGCGCTCGAAGTAGTCCTCGCGGTGCCCTCTTGAGCACTTTCCTCGTCTGAGTGGAGGAAACAGAGGAGTGGCCTGAAGGGTAGTGATGAACGGCAGCATGGAGGCCCTCCAAGTCCCATCCTAGGAATCCCACCAACGCTGTTGCTAATCCATTTCTCTGCAAATTTGAATTTCAACTTGTGTGCCGAGACAATTGAAAGAAAAACTCTGTTTACAACACGGATACTGCTTATTTGATACAACGTGAAAATGACTTTTTGCAGGCCGTCTCCAAAGCTTTTAGTATAGGCCACTATTAAAATCTTACTAGGTGTAATAGTTTAATAATAAGCTGAGCATCTGTCTCCATGAGTAGCAGCTTTTGTCATGGGAAAGCCTATTTTGTCCTTTTTTTAGAGTGCTTACTGTTGCTAGCTTCTAACCATCATCAGTGCTAGATTGTAAAAAAAAAAAACTGGGTTGACAGCCAGGATCAATTCCTCCTCAGCCATTGTTTATATGTGCTGTGGATGTCATTAGTCACTCTTCCTCTAGATTATGGTAGCAGAGAAGTGACTTGGGCGAGTGCGTCGGTGTTCCAAGTGTAGGACTATTTTCAACTCAGGAGAAGTGCCAGGAGAAGGGAGAAGCTTTGTGCTGGACTGTGAGGACTTTGAAACGAAGTCGGCCTAGTCCTCGGCTTCCTGTAAGAATGCGCGGAACCAAAATAACCTAATATTTGACGCTATTTTGCAGGTAGCTATATCAAACCAGATACAATAGAATTCACATAAGCTTCACAGAGGAGTCCAATGATATCCAGTATAGCTTTAATCGTGTCATGCAGACAGCCATTTATTGTAGCTAGTGTAAACTTAAAGGACGACCCCCCTCATGCCTGCTGAGTAGAGGAGAAGCACATCCATTCAAGCTGTGGACAGTGAAAGTTTTGACATTTAAAGCCTTTAACTAATCAGTCCATCTGTGTTTTATCCCCTTTTCTCTGACTTCACAGTAAGAGGGGAGATAATTTGAGCGCTCTGTCTGTTTGATGTACGGTAATCACATGTGATCTTTTCGACAGGGAGCCGGTCATCTCGTTAATTTGACCATCGGTGCACGGTCGGTCCCCTCCCCACCCTCCCCCCAATCAGGCTGCTGCCTGAAGAGTAATTGCAGAGCCACCATGCTTCGATGCGCTCGACCTTTACGACCTTAAAAGCCATTTCCATTTTTCTGACCACAGAAAAAAAGAACATATCTTGTTAATTGCAAAAAGGCAAATATTCTCCCGCCTCTGCTCTCCCCTCTCCTTCCACCGTTTTTGATTTCCCTTTGAAAGCAAAACGCTGAAAACCATTTCCATTTTCATTCATCAATGCTTATCAGTCATCTGAAGGCCCCTTCAGCCACAATCAACATCACAGCTCCAACCGAGAGGGACGCAACAATGAGAAACTATCAACAATCGCAAGAAGCAATTTGCTTTAATGTGGAGTGTGTTTTGTTGCAGCTAACTGCTATTTTTTTAATCCACTGACAGCTCTCCTCTGATACTCTCTGAAAGACAGAGGGAAGTGTCAGAGCACAGCATTACAACACTGTTAAATACACAGTGCAGACTGCTGGCTGGGGAGGAGGAAAGACACTAATCAGTTAAATCAAATACTACCAGTTGACTGTTGAACCAAGCTGTTCCAGGAGACCCATGTTATATTAACTAAACAGATAACAAATAAAGAAACTGAAGAGATGCCATATAAAAATGATTTTAAAATTGAAACAGCTTGATTAATAAAGAATTACACACAAAAGAATACGGGGCCTGCGCTGGGTAATAATGCATTTGTAATGACATTATTTTGTTTAATGCGTTGATTGTGAACTTTGCATTACGCCTCCTTGGTAAACTGTAGTGTCTTGCTCTCTACTCTTACATTTGTTGAATTTGTGACATGATGATTAAAAGTAATTAAAGTAATATAAGAAGTAAGAAGTAATCCTGGCAAGCAGGGGCATCACCGGGGGGGGGGGGGGCCTCAGTGACCTCCCCTGGCAAGACTGTCAGGTAATAATTTTAATAAACATGATGGACTGTTTTGAATAAATGTGATGCCAAAAGATTTTGTTTTGTTTTGTACCAGTAAATAGTTTGTTTTGTTACACATGAAGGTGTCTGTGTGGTGTTTGAAATTTTGAAAGTCTTATTTCCAGTGAAAGAACTACTGACCAAAGTGACTGATGGTACTTGTTATATTCTCTCCCCATCCGGTCGCAGCAGATGGCCGCCCCTCCCTCTCTGAGCCTGGTTCTGCTGGAGGTTTCTTCCTGTTAAAAGGGAGTTTTTCCTTCTCACTGTTGCCGAAGTGCTTGCTCATAGGGGGTCGTATGATTGTTGGGTTTTTCCTCTGCATGTATTCTTGTGCGGCCTACCTTACAAGTATAAAGCACCTTGAGGTGACTGTTGTTGTGATTTAGCACTGTATAAATAAAATTGAATGGAAGTGAATATTTGATTGCAAAAAAGCTGGTGCCAATCTGTGGACAGATCACTGGTGCACCTCAGGGCCAACATAGAGACAGGCAACAGTTCACACTCTTACATGATCTAATACTTATTTGTCTTTCCTGAACAAATTTGCTCTTAAAGTTAACTCCAGTCAGTTAGTCAATCAGTTAAAACAGATTATTATGGATTTCAAAATCTTGTTTGGTTTTCATACATGCCTATTTTCAGTGATATCAACTTTAAAGCAGGAATTAACTAGGTATGTAATTCATGGTTAAAAAGCTGCTCCAAAATGATGGCGTCTAGCTGATGTACTAGATATTAGTTGACCCTCTGCTAGACACTATTTAAAGCGTCATTAGTAAAACTTTGATATTTGATTCTTTTGTCCATGAGGACATATATGATATAATGAACTGCATCCCTGGGGGTGAAATCATATTTACAGCTTCATTTTTCAAATCACACCTCATCCTATGGTGCTAACCAGATGTCACACAACAGCAGCCTATTTCGTTGGATTGAAAGGGTAGAGGGACAATTGATGAACACTATGGCAGCCCTGAGGCTTGCACAAATAAGGTCACACGAAAACAGGAATATAATTTACATGTAGATAAAGAATACATGTACTTTTTTTGACTACATTTGAACATTTCCATCTAGTGATACTGCATTGTAGGAGAGGTCCACTATGGGGGAGGACCCAACCGTCAGTGGGATTATCAGGTCAAGAAAACAATGTTGCTGGCTCAACCTTCTTAGTATTCTTTTTGTTGAATACTATATATTCAACAACAATATTTTGTTGAATATATGGTAATTTCAATTTACTTTTCACAACTTTTAAATAACTGATTGAAAACAAAATATTCGATGACTTTTTCCAATGGCAGTCACCTATGAATCCTATCAAATTGTTCGGACACATCACTTATAAGATCACATGCTTTTACTGTTATATTACTTTGAATTCGGTTCAATTCAGTTATACTCACCAAATCACAGCAACAATCGCCGCAAAGAAAGTTTCTGTGGTCTGAACTGCTGTTTGAACCCAGTTTAAATGAACACATTGTTTGGATTCCTCCATCAGATGACATTCACTCCCGCATTCACACCTATGGGCAACTTGGATTAACTAATTAACCTATCCCCACTAACTGCATGTCTTTGGACGGCGGGAGGAAGCCATGCAAGCACGGGGAGAACATGCAAACTCCACACAGAAAGACCCCGGCCTGATGGTGGAATTGAACTCAGGAACTTCTTGCTGTGTGGCAACAGTGCTAACCACCGTGCCACCGTGCTGCATTAATTTTCTGAAATTATTACTTTTTTAATGTTGGAGGTTTTTTATGTTTGGCTGCAGTAACACAGCAATTTCCCAAAGTTTGTGATAAAGTGTTTCTTATCTTATGTAGAGGCAATTTTTTGGTTGTAGATTCATGTGAAATGAAAAGCTAGAAAGCCAGAGCAGCATTTCGCAGTATTTACCTCAGTGACATTTCTTGTAGTTGTTGTTCCGCCCTGACTGGAATGTTCACATGAATTCATAACATAAAGTTTACAGATTGTAATAAGTTGTACTTTTGCCTTTGCGTAATTAATACTGAGTTACATACAGCACAAATGCACCAGTGTGTGCTTAACAAGAGTAAACTGTTGCTTAATAGTAGAAAGACAAGCTAACATATTTCGAGTCACCATTACCTTTTCCAAAGGAAACATTGCTTTGCAAGAGTTGTTCTCTAATATAATTTCAGGTAATATTGCCACAGGTTGATACCACAGCAATAGTCATTTTCAGCCTCAGAAAATATTTTCTGAACGCTAATTGGTTTATAGGAATCTGAGTATGGCACATTTGTGTGTGATGTGTTCTGAATGGAAAAGAGAATTTTTATTGCCAAACCAACAACATTAAGTCAAGTTCAGATTTAAATGATGTTATCAAGGAGACTCTCTGCAATCAGGGACATATTGATTTGCAGTATGAGTAAGAGATTCATACAGTATGCCTTTATATTCAGCATACAAAAACATCCCATTTATTCCTCTGCCCATCCTCCCCATTATCCAGCCATCCTCTCTGTGTTATCAGTAGCATTTCCTGGTTCCACAATCTGACCTCCTTCTGATGAAGTAAACATTGTTTAATGTTCAAGTAATATTGCCAAAGTGAGTGTTTATCATCATATCCAATCACATTCTTCAGCTTTCAATTGTGCCTCATCTCCTCTGCAGTTAAAACTTTGCATCTGTGTGTACAGGGTGAAGGTAAGCAGCTAAGCTTGCGGCAGCAGGAAAACAGGTCTTATTAAGGGCACAAATATATATCTTTGGAAGATGAAAAAAATGTTAATGATGCATTTCAGATGATTGAGGGCCTGACACACTGCTTTTGTCATAGGAAAATATCAGAACTCCAGTTCTGATTTCAGTGTAGAAGAACTGTGTACCAAACAACAACTGCAAACCAGCCCAGTGTGGGCAGGTAATCTTAAGAATTACTTGCTGTGGGTGCCCCCAGCCTCTCGGCCTGGGGCTCGGTCACTCAGGCACGGCTGGCTGCCGGCGGAGCTCACGGGCGCGTCACTACAACTCCCCCTGGCTTCTGCTCCGCGGCTGCTGAGTGAGCCCTCATCTGGGACTCTCCTCAGCTCTTACTGGGACAGTGGCGCGGCTGCCCCTCTGTTGGTCTTCCTTGGTCTCTTGTGTTCTGGGGGCCTCTGGATGTCTGGAGTTTTGATCTCCTCCATACCTGCTTCATGCCCTGGAGGACGGGGCTGCGGCCCCCCCACACCCTCTAGCAGATCATTACATGAAGGAACCTTTTGAAAAAACAAGCGCGTCCATGCTCACAGGTGTACACACGGGTGATCACACCCACAAACTACACCCTTTTTGGCTCCTACCTCAAAGCACGCTGTGTTATGTTGATCTTATGTGCTGCACAATAATGTTTAATATTTAGTATTTACTGTCATATTCCCATATATCATTGTGATGTTGTTTATTCTATTACTCTTGTTCTCTTCTGCTTGTTTTCTTTTTTCTTTCTCAGCAGGTGATCCAGGTGATTGATATATGCATTTTTTCTTTTTTTTTTCCTGCTCATTCTGTTGGTTTTTGTCTTTTGCCCTTCTCCCCCGTCCCTCTTCTCAGCTGTTTCTCTTTCCCTCTTTCTTTCTCCCCTTCTTTCCCCCAGTAAAGTCTGTCCCGTATTCAGTAAGTGAAAATAAAATAAACAATAAAAGGTGAATCAAATGGACCATTATGGCAAGGCTGGGATGGTCAATTTGGTAAAGTAAATCCGTTGGGCATCTTTCTTTGCCTTTAGACAACAATTCTGATGGCAAAAGAGCCAAACGGGACAGGCAAAAAAAAAAGAAAAAAGAAAAAAAAGAATTACTTGCTGTGACTTGAATCAATCTTAAATTTGTCTATCTGCGAACAGCTGACAGTGTTAAATTCGTCTCAAAATCCCAAGTGGGCATGCAATGTGATCAAGTATCAGGTTATCGGTGCACCTGAATGGGTGTGATTGGTGCACACACATTTAAGGTTTGGTGAGTGAGTGCGGGAGATGTTGCATGTAGTTTTAGACATTTGTACACACAGAAAGGTTTTCGAAAAAGAAAATGACCAGATTTGTGACGCTGAATTTAATAAATTGTATATAAATGATCAGTATTTATTCAGATTTGGATGTAAAGAAGACATGAAGTAGAACTGGAGGTGGCACAGCTGAAGAAAGGAGATTTTTCATTGGGAGGGACCAGAATGGAAAGGCTTAGAAATAAGTAGATCAGAGGGACAGTTCAGGTTTAGTTGTCAACAGACAATGTTAGAGAGGCAAGGCTGAGATGGTTTGGACATGTGCAGAGGACGGATGAATGTTGAATATGGAGCTGCTGCTCAGGAGGAAAAGAGGAAGACCTCAGAGAAGGATGCTAACAATAGAGTGAGATGGAGATGCTGTGGTGACCCCTAAAAGGAATAAGACAAGAAAACAATCCACAGCTGGTGACACTAGCAGAGCACATTTGCTTGCAGTCTCATAGGGTTAGGGTCTATTGGGCTATCCCATGTGTTGAAAGTAGTAGTAAATGGTAGACAACAGCGTGTCAGAATGTAATGAAGAAAGAAATGGGAAGTTATTATGTAATAATTGGAAAATATGCATCATAAATGCCCCACTCATCCAACCAACTTCACATCTTCAAGGTTGTTTTCCCAACTCTCTCTAGAATGAGCTTTTTTGAACTTTTGATGCTTTTCTGAAGCACTTACATCAAATCACATGATCACCAGTAACTTGTCTCCCCTGTGTATTAGGTCCAGCATGATTTCTGCTCTAATCAAAATGAGAGATAAAAAAACAACAAAATAAACAAAGCACAACACAAAATCACAGAATTGTTTTCCAATAAATTAAGTTTATTTCAGTTGGCTTTAGTTAGCAGGAACCATGCACTCAAGCTCTTTATGGCAGTACTACTAATAAAGATATTTCACATCACAGACCACATAAAGAGAAAAACAAAGACTCCAAGCATTCCCCCCTCTTGCATTTTACATCAAGGTTTACACCTTTACATATATACACAAGCTCAACATGAACCTTGCTGTTTTTTCTTTTCTTTTTTTTAAACATTTTTTTCTTGCATGTTGCATGTTTTCTACCTGGGAAAGCAGTGTATTTATTTGAAAAAAAAAAAAGGTAGGAGAAGTAACAGTGGAGCAAGGCACACAATTATACTTTAAAGATTTCAAATCCTATATTGTCCTACACACACTTGTCTCGGCACCAATCCCAAACTCTAGCGTCACTGCTAATCGTCATCTCAGGAGTCGCCCAGAAGGTAAAAAAAAAGAAAGAAAGAAAATGATACATGATACAATATTTGTGTAAATACATACAGCAGTATTAATACAACACACATCCCATCAACAGTGATCAAACTGTAATTTCTACACAACACCACTTCAGCTCTCACCAACTTTGGTCGTGTTGCATAGATAGAATACCGTTTTGTTTTAATGTTGGGTTATTTGTTCCTTTTGTTTTTGGACACCTGGTTTAGTTCAGTTTGCAAATGCTGTTCTACAGGGGAAAGGTTTTATTCCACATGTAATTCAATGGACTTCTTCACCACCATGTAGCTACTCTCAAATAGCTAATAAGGTGGTAAACAGCTATCACTGAATAGATGAATGCCAGCAGAGAATTTTGTCTTTTTTCATATTTGGTTTGACTATCAAGCAGCACTTTGAAAGGTTATACTGGTTCTGAAAGAGACAGGCTCAACCTCAAACTGAAAGATCTATCGAGGATTCACTATAGTATCGTCACAAATTTACCCTACAAGACACAGTTAGGGTATGTTCAATGAGTCTGCAAAGCAGGACAGTTCTCAAAGAACTTGAAAATTCTGTCCAAATTAGGCAGTACTTATCATACACCTGCCTTTGGACAGGTATATACTTTAGACTTGACTTGGGGAACCTGGAGAAAATGAGTCGCAGCATTTAACTGCAAAAGCAGACAACCTCCCTCCCCAAAAAGACAGTGTTTGAGAACTATGACATAATCAGCTAGCTGGAATTAAAACAAGAACAACTCCTCTATGTCTTTTCCTAAGTTTCACCAAGAACTAACTGGTCAGTACATCAAATGAGGAGTAAGCACTTCATATTCAGTGAAATTGTCATAAGTGTAACAGTTTCAGGCATTTGACCAAAGTAATAATACTGTCCATTTCAGTACTTGTGGAGACACGTCTTAAGATTTAGCAGTGTTAGATAAAGACAGATCCGAATGACCTCTACAAACGGATGAGAAGGATTCAACTGTGTCCGATTCCTTCAGTCTGTGTTCTAGGTAGTAAATAGCGATGTTCCTGGGGACTATTGAAAATTATTTATACTAGAAGACCTGTCTGATTTTTCTGATACAAACATGTATTTTAGAGCCATTTAAACAGTTAACCGCAGTTCTTTAACAGACTGTATTGAAAATGTTGCTGAAATTTGTGCAAAACAAGCACCCAGTCTGGTTCATTTGCCAAGTGCAGCTAACCTTAACAATGCTAGCCTAAGTAGCGCTAGCACTAAAGACTACAGCTGGGACCAAGAGCTTTATTTTCTGTTAGCATAACATCCACAGAGAACCAGTAGAACACAGAATGTGGTTACGTATTGCTCTGTTTGATGGTTATATGCCAGTTTACACTGACACAGCTAGCATACAACTGCTCAGAGAGCAGGGTGCTGCTGTCTTTTGGGACTGTAGCCCCAGTTGGTGGATCTGGTTGATCTTAGAACTAACAGTTTACTTTTATACTTAAATTTCAACAACGACTTCAAATGACTGGCATTTCTTAAGCTGACCAGCAAAGGTAACATTTAATATTTAATTAGTCACACACATCCTTAGTAATTGCTTTGTTTAGTCGAAATACACTTTTGTGTTTTTCTATGCAGTATACGACGACTTTGTGTGCTCTTTGTACCTTAATCATAAGAGTTTAACAAAACAGATTAATGCCAGCAGAGCTGTTTTAGTGAGGTTAATATTTGTAATATTTTTTAACATACCCTTAATTTTTTTTTCTCTTATCATCACTCCAAATCTTTTTTCCTGATATCTTAAATAAATTTAGTTTAATTTATTTGATTATAGGACCATGGCTTAGCGATCCACTAACTTACACCACAACTCAATTTTAGTGCTGTTTCTACTACAATGACGGGCTTCTACCACAACCACTGAGAGCAGACCTAATGAAACTGACCATGTGACAGTAGCAGATTATGAAAACTTACACAATCTAGCAAGTGTTATTTTTAGGAAGTTACATGCTGAAACACTGGGCTATGTAACTGTAAGCAGTGTGCTGTAAGAAAAGAGTGTTTACAACTGCAGTGTGAAAACACCAACTTAGATACAGTAAGAAGCAGACTTGGTAAAGATATGATGTACAGTGTCACAACCAATACTGAGGTAGCTCCAGAATATTATAGAACCAGAGGCTTTTGATGAGTGATGTGAGACAACAGAAACAGAAAATGAAAAATATGAAAAAATCAGAGCTCCAGTTTGTTTGACTTCAGGTCAATTGAATTTAGGTCTTTTGCTTAGAAATTAAAAAAGTGAAGCAAAAAAATCAATTAGGCAGTTATATAAAAGTCAGATGTTTCCCTCAGCCCCCTTGTTTTTAGTCTTTATGCCCCTTATTGGTCAAATAAAGTTTCCATAGCCATACCTGCCAAAGAAACAAACCCATCGCCCAGTTGACAGAGCTGCCATAGATCAGCGGTCCCCAACCCCGGGGCCTCGGACCGGTACCGGGCCGCAAGAGTTGAGGCTCAGGTGTGAAATGTATGGTTTTCAGGGTTTTTATCGGTTTTCAGCGTTATTTTGTTATCGTTTTTATGGTTAACTCGGTTTTCCTGGGTCTTTTCACGTGTGTTATGAGTAAATCTTCTTTTTTTCGGTACCGGTACTAGTTTTATTTTGTTGTATTTATCCGCGACACCTTAAAGGCCAGTCCATGAAAATATTGTCGGGCATAAACCAGTCCGTGGCGCAAAAAAGGTTGGGGACCGCTGCCATAGATGTCCAGAAAACGCCTGACAGGATGCAGGTTTCACTGAGCTGTTGTTTCGTTTTATTCACTCAACCTCGGGTTTTGTTCATGTTAGATGATTTCTGTTTGGAAACAGTGATAATTTTCTCTTCTTTTGTCATAACTGACGAGTAGCAAATAATTTTCAGGAACAGAAAATGTGCAGCTGTCCAGAACCTCTGACAGAAGACTTGAATGACTTGTAGTTGAATTTATTATTAATGTTTCTGTGGAGTGCTCTACACAGTGACACACTGATTTATGCTCATCACCACATCATGGTTGTTTTTCTGCTGCTATTCTTATAGCGTTGATTCTCAAACTCCAAAAAATCTGATTGGCCTTTGACATCTTTTTTGTTTTATATATCATTTCAACTTTTTTTAAATATCTAACCTTTTCCATTTTATGTTGAGTCAGTTAGATTAATTGCATGAATTTAGTAGTAATAATTGAACCAGATTACCTCTGTGTATTAATGTAACATGTTTTCTTTGTGGAAAAACCGGCCTCCAGGAAATAAAACAAACTAGCCCCAAGAAAAGAAATTCAAAAAAGTACAGTAAATTCCACCTGATTTCTGAACAACTCACATTAGTTACATTTACTGCTTATTGAAAGTTTAAAAGCTCAGGTAGCACTGTTAAATTGCTTTAAATAGTCAAAACAAGCTACAAAACGTAGCAAAATGAAAATGAGGCTGATTTTGCATTGCCGGCATATAAACAGTAAAGCTAGTCTGTGTTGTTCAGTGTATTTTCCTCTTTAGCCCAGTGTTATGTAACGGACACGACATGAAATTATATGAGTCATGGCCCATATATAATATCTCTCTGCCCTTAGTCACCTTGAAACAGTTTGCAAACTGTTGCTGGACATAATTCTGCTACAGTACTTTCTTTATAACTCTTAACATCTTTCTCCTAATGATCGTATTTTCATATTCTATATACTGTGCCCAGATTAACTCATAAATATGCTCAGCCAAACCCCAAAGCTGCAGCATAATCACAAGCTCAACCCTGAAATAAGACTCAAAGACTCCGACTAAGAATCAGTTGACAATCAATTTGAAGGTCACCCTGAAATGATTAAATGAGTCAGTCTTGAATTACAACAGTGAGAACTGAGAGATGATAAATGTGAAAGCTCCAGGAACAGAGAGGGGCCATCCAGAGTGATGAGGCTAAGAAGTAAGATCACTTCACCGATGAAGAAGACGAAAGGCGCTCGCTTACTGCTGGATCCTGGAGGTTCCTGCTCCCAACACGGCTGGTCTCTGGATGAATGGATGGACAGAAAGAGTAGGTTTGTTAGAGCAAAGCTGATGAAAACATAACATATTAGTCACTCCCTTTAAGCAGTTTATAGTGTTTATACCGTTCATGCTGCCCGACACTGCCAATCAATTTGGCTGATCGAGGTCATCTTTTTGGGCACGTCAAGAAAGCTTTGAGAGGAAGCATCAACTTCTGCTTCATCACTGCTTTGGTTTCCTTGACTTTGCCACTAGTTGAGACAATCAACTTGGATCTCAAACAAACTGTGTGCCACCGTTCAGCTACGGTGCGCATTGAGCTGGAGTTTTTTTTCACCACACCAAGACTCTTTCCATTTGCCTGATTTGACACACTTTGCCAATTTTGTGAACATGAACACAAGTTGGAAGCCAGAGCAAGACTTGTACTGAAAGATCTCAAAATAACATCTATGGTATTGCTGAAAGCAGTCCAAATGACCCCCTTTTTAAAAGCAAGATTATCCTGACCAGGACATCTTGAACTTTCGATTTTACTTTGTCAGCATACAGGAATCTGGTGAGGTTGTTACAATTAAAAAAAATCTAATGAATAAAACAAAACCAAACAAAGCCTGTACTCAGTCTGACATACACAGTCCAGCCAACAAAATATGACTGTAGTTAATGTAGATTAATCCACCGTGGAAAAAAAGTTCAATAAATGCCTTTTTTCATATTACCAAAAGATTACTCAAGATGAATTCAGCCAGCTGAGACACAAGTGTTACTGTGCATTTTAAAGCTGTAATATGCATTCGAAATGAAACCTTTAGAATCTACGCTCTTTCTGAAGATATGCTTTTCCACATCAGATCATTTTTCCCTCTTATTTGCTTTTTGTTGTGAATCTATTAAATGCTGAATATATTACATTTTTTCAGTTGTTCTTTTACAGCATGAATCGTATTGAATAATTTGATGTTTTATACATTCAGCAGCGCTCTCTATTCATTCCATGTACATAAGGTGTGTATCGATATTCAGCTTCGTCCAGTCTTCTTTGTGATGAAACTTTCCAAACATGAGTAAGCGATGAAGCCTGAACACACTTTCAAACACACACGCACACACACACACACACACACACCCTCTCGCTCCTGTGTGTTTTGCTGCAGACCTTCTGCTGTCTGGGTCACAGAGCACATCATGAGTCGCATTCAGGATTGCTTTAATTGCACCTGTGTCTGTGTGTGCAGTGTGTGTGTGTGTGCGTGCGTGTGCATGTGAACAGGTGGGCTAGACTGGGCCACGCCATGGGGGTCAGGACCAGCTGTACACATCGCTGGTATGATGTGTGTATGTAAGTGTTTGTGTGTCCTTTTGTCATGGTGTTACATGCAGTGTGTGTGCTCACTAAGCTTGATTTTGCTCTTTCATTTTGTTGTGTATGTGGGTTTGCCCTCTTGATAAGTCTGTGCATGCACATTTGTGTGTGCGCGTGTGTGCATGTGTGTACAACATGTCTGTCTAACCTGCAGCTGTTGGGCTGTCAGAGCTTCTACCTGGACTCTTATGCCCTGCCCTCAGGGGTGTGTGCATGTGCATGTTTGTGTGTTTAGAGTATGGGGGCAGTAGGGTTTGCTTAGCCCTGGAGGCACCCATAGGGCGGCCACATCTCTTTCTCTCTTACACACACAGGTGCACACACACACACACACACAGTCACAGATATACACACGCTCCAACACACACACACACACACAGATTGTGTCAGTGATGGCTTTTGTTCTTGTTCTGCAGCTTTCTGGTTTGATTTGATTTTAAAAAGAAAGAGTAAGATGAAAGCAAAATAAATTCACTGTTTGTGTGGACCCAGCATAATGCACAACAGCCACAGTTAGTTTATAAAATTTATAGTTATTAACAAGACATTACGACACATGTGAGGTGACTATTACAGTATTTCAATTTGCATCATTTATGTGAAAGCCATTAAAACTCCCATCATTAGGGTTACAGCCTGAACCTGAATTCACAAAACACAAACGAATGAGCTCTAACTGAGATGAGTAATGTGGAGACAACTTGGTCATTCAAGTTGTCTCCACATTTGAGAAGATATTTTGACAAATAATCACATAATATAAACCAAGAAAAACACTTTTTGGTTTTGCACATGTAAATTCTATTTCATTTGTGGCATGTGCTGACGTTGCAGACATCGTCTGGCTGCAAAGTCAGCATCATGGACACGGGAATGCTCTTTTTTTAATGTGTAGCGAGTTAACTCAGGATAAGTGGAAGAAAGCCATTAGGGGTTAAAGTTAAGTCACACATGAGGTGAGATGTTTGTCTTCTTCTGATTCTTCCAGTTAAGAAACTCTTTTTGCGTTAATTTCATTTTATTCTGATAAATAAAGAGATAGCAGGAAATAATTCTGGTGTTGGTTCATCTTTCATTTTATATCTATCCAGTACGATTCAATGACTATATGTCATAACAAGACAACGGTTATTCAGTGTTTGCTGGGTAATAACACATAACTTTAAGCCCTTATACAATTGGAAATGGCAATGGCAATTTTATTTATATAGCACATTTCATTATAATTTAAATCAGGTATACAAAAATTCACCATACAAGACATTATCATAACAGCCTTTGTTTTGGCTTCTGCCTTTCTGTGATTGACTCTGTAGGCAGTGACAGCAATACATAATACAGAGTAGAGCACTGCCAAATCCAATAATCACACAATATCCCTAGTCTAAATGTGTCCAGTGATGGATAGATAAATGATGGTGAAAATGCTGTAACACCATATGTGACTTCTTTTCCCGTGTCTTAACCTACCCTGATGGTACCCGTCCTGTAGGTGGGCTGTCTCACTGAGGCTTGGCTCCGCCCCTGGGCTGTCCTGGCACTTAACTGAGAGCTCCCCTAATAGAGAAAAAGAGAAACAGAGCGTTGTGGAAAAATTAGGAACATTGAAACAAATACCTAAATCAAATTAAAGAACAAAGTAGATAAAGAGAGGAAGAAAAGATGGGAAAAATTGTTCAGTCATTTTTGTTTCATTGTTTCAACAGTGAGAAAGAGACGGTAGGGAGTTGCGATGTATGGCTAAAAAGTGAGTAAAGGAGAGAGACAAACGAGAAGGGAGAGAAGAATAAATCAAAACAGCATTATCAGCCTGAAATGTTGTTTGTCTTTGTTTCCTAATCGGCTTGCACTTTCTTTGAGCCCAAACTGATGAAAAGTTACAAATTAAAACAATGAGCATCAGGCCGAAAACAATTCTCTCCCCCACTTCACTACGCTCTCTTAATTGGTTCGCAACTAATCGCTTTGTAATACTTGGGTAGCTATTATCCCTCCACATACTTATAACAATACCAGGAAGTCATGTACACAAACACAGATACACATATGCATACAGTTCCGCTTACATAAGCTAGCAGAGGCGCATCTACCCCCACTTTTGCTTTTTCTTTCCTTCATCTGTTTGCTGCTATTTTAATAAATTAAAAACTAATGAGAACGTTAAACCAGGACAAAACGGCTGCTGCAGGTCTGGTGATTCTGTTAACAACTGAGAAAAATAAATATTCAAAAACACAAAAGGAAAGCTACAATCAAATAGTTTTATAATCAACAAAATCTTAAGAAAGCAAAAGTTAAATAATGAAAAATACTGAGAATAAATCTCACAAACTAATAATTATATCCATGAAAAACTAATATAAATCATTTTAATGTAATATTTCTGACAAAAAATGAAAAATTCCTTAGTTTTTGTTCTTCTTTTAGTACCTTTTTCATAGTAGTTGGCCTGCTGTGCTACATCTCTTTTAGATATTTGTGCATTTGATTTGGTAAAGGTCACAGTACTGCCAGATTTGCATGTTGAATTCCCACTGTAATTGCCCAAAGCCCTACTTCACTTTCATTTCAGCTGTTAATTAAGTCACATTTCCATAATAAAAAGAAGTAAGTTGGCTAATTACTATAGGGATCTGACACAAACAAGTAAACGCCTCTGTCTCTGATCTCCTAAAGGGTGATTTTCCAGCCATTATTGTCAGGAAAGCTGTAAAAGACAAAACTTAAACTCATTGTTACAGGGATTTAAACTTAATGCTAACAAAGCATGCCAAATGTTTGGAAGAATGTTGATACTCGGTTAAATATGGTGGTGCTGGAAGCTAGAAGCAATATGGACTATTGGGAAGGTTAGCTGTTAATTTGTTTGCTACCAGTTTCAGACAGTATAAAAGCTTAACATAGCTACTGCTATTAAGACTTGAGTTGAGTCTTTCTACCATTGCCAGATTAGTTGCCAAAACTAAACCAGACTAAACTAAAATAACGGATGTAATGAGAAGGATGGGGCCTGACTGTGAATCTGCACGCTCATTTTCTAATGACTACTGATTAACCAGTCAGTGAGAGATAATCCTCTTTTTTGACACACTGTATGACTAAGACTTATTTTTTTACTCAGCATGATGTACCATGGGAGAATGCATGAATTCAGAAAGCAAGCATTCACAGAGAGCATGTCAGAAAGCTGTTTTCCTTCCTTCGTCCTACTTCCATACTTCTATTTATCAGAAGTCTTCTTGCAACCACAACCATCTCCATCTGGCAGCCTTCAAAAAAATTCTTTTTAGGCATTTCCACATTAGATTCATTTTAAAACCAAAAGCAATGCCAGTGTTTTATTCTGTCTTGCTCCCAGTCAGCTCACCTACAAGTTAAAAAGCTAGCTAAATGGAATTCATGCTAAAGACATATACACTCGAGGTTTCCTTGGGTTCAATACTGTGACACACTGTGATACAATCTCTTTCCGAACTCATCACGTGCGGAAGCCTGGTTATAGCCTCTTGGTGTCATAGTTTAATGCACTGATTAACTTCAAGCATCATTTTTTACTATACAAAATTAATTTAGTCACAGTGTGTATTTTCCCCTAAACCACAACCTTTTCCAGTTCTAAACAAGTAGCACTGATGCCTAAACCTAAAGAGTGCGTAAAAGCAAGACCAAAAAGGCAGTGAAGTGAAAAACCCAAACCTAGGAAACCGTGATCTTTTGCTTAACAGATTTGCAACTTACACCAACTGTCCTGCCTCGTTAGAAGAACAAGCTGTAATGGAAGTTTTTTTCTCAAACAGGACCAGTACTGGGTGTGTGTATGGTGCACCAGTATACTGGGTGTTTACTGGTGCCTCAAGGCACCAGTAGTGGTGACTATGTGCAGGATACAGAAACGATTGCATGAAAACCAACTACAAACTAGTTTAAAAATGAAACAAACTCTTCAGCTGGCTGTTGTTCTTTTAAAAAGCGACAACGCTGATAAAGAGGGGAACTAGCAAGGTTGCAGAGATGGTAAAAAAAATTGCGTACTCATTTGCATAAAGAAATAGAAGACTTAAAAAGAGCACAAACAGGCTAATTCAGCGATGAAATGAATTGAATGATCACTGCGGGAAAGGAAAGCTCTTAGCTGATGAATCCTAATGAAATCTGACTGATAGTAATTATGCTGATGTTGTTCTGTGGACCTTAACCTTTTAACTAAAAAACTGAGAAGTCTGCAAATCCCCCTTCCATTAACACCAGAGGGAAGAGAGAAGGATGAAGCAGAGGAGCAGAGAGGATAAGAAGAAGCGCTAAGAGCAGAAGGCATAGAGGAGGGGAAGACAGGAAAGATATTTGCAGGAGGAAAGGAAGAACAAATGAAGAGAGAAAGGAGAACAGGGGATGGAGGACAGGTGAGAAGGTGAGGAAGATGGCGAGAAAAGGATAACTGGGAGAGAGGGAACATGGAAGAAGAAAACACAAGAGAATGGGGGAGGATAACATAGGTGGAAATGAAGTGCACTGGAGAGGAGATGAGCATTGGATGAGAAATAACAAATAGAAATAGAGTACAGAAAGATTAAGTGAAAAAAACTAAAAGAAAGGTGTGGAAAGAAGTGTAGCAAAAAAGAAAGCAGGAAAAAAAAAGGAAAAGAATGCAAATACGAGTGTGTAGTGAAGAAAAGTAAGAGGAAGGATAAGGAGGATAAAGGGAAAAGGGAGGAGGAGAGGGCAGGTCACACATATCAACACCTGGCATGTCTGTCCAGCCTCAGAAATGGAAATGAAAGAAACACATACTGGCCTCATTACATTCATGCCCATTGAGGGGCTTGGACTAATACTTGGAGTAGAGAGGTAAAGTCAAGTATCAAGGCCCCGTATAATGTCCTGAGATAGCACATCAGGCTAATACATGGAGCACTAACCTGCTTCGCTGTCGCAGTCTTTACTTCCTGCTGCGAGCTCCTCCGTCCTCTCCTCCCCTTCTCCTCTGACTTCACCCACTGAGTATCCACCTCCCCTTGCCTCTCCCCCTCTCCCCTATCTGCTTCTCTCATCGCCAAGCAGTTAATTTTGGGATTAATACGCGTGGCGGTGGTGGCTGGCTCTTTTGAGGGATTTGTAGCGGAGCTGCAGACACTTATCTTGGTCATTACGGCGCCCATATTGGATTCAAGCGTTTTAGTATCTGCCAAACATTCGGCTGCGGAGGAGTCTATCGGGGCGACACGCGCCCGGGGATTAAGATAAGGAGGCCCCTCATTACGACTTCTCTCCTCCTGCGGCGTGCTGACACTCGCAGCGGCCGCGACTTCTCCTCCAGCAACATCACAGAGGAGGTACGGGTGCTCACCTCGTTTCTCTTCCTCTGTGCCGGAGGACACAGGAAGAGGAAGAGGAGAGGAAAGGTAGTCTTTTGGTTTGGAGCCAGGCCCCTGGAGGGAGGTGGCGTCGCTTGTTGAGGGTGGGGAGGTGGAACATGAGCTGTAACAAGGCTCCAGGAAAGTAGAGGAAGAGCTCTGTGTGTCCTCTGCTGGACTTGTTCTTTGGAAATATAGTTGATCCTGGTTTTTCGCCAGTACTGTCTGCTTAGAGACAGACAGGTAACCCAGACTGTCATCTGCTGGAGAATTGGGCCCGTCGTCGGACGTAGACTGAAAATTGTTGTTTAAGCAAGACAGCGAAGGTACGGTGTCATTCATTTCATAGCCAAATGACAGGGGGGACTCAAAATTCTCCTTCAGAAAGAAGTGCCATGGTTTCTTGGTGAGAACCATGCTGTAGCAGAGAGGCGGGCCTAGATAAACCTCCTCTGTACAGGCTTCAAACAGAGTCACCTTTTCCCTGATGTCAGGGCTGGGGGGCAGAGACAGAGAGGGGTTAGTTTGCTCTTCATGGGTACCATCAGCGGCACAGTAAGTTTCACTGTCAGCAGACTTTAGATCAAGAGCGCAGACTTTGTTTTTGGTTCCGAGGCCAGGAGACGCTGAAATTTGCTGTCTGGTGCTTGTGAACAGCTCAGGGCTCGGGCTGTGGAGGCCTTGCGTTGGCGTGACGTATGACGGGATGCTGTAGGGTGCTGGGGTGGAGCTCTTGTCCTCTGTGCACTGACTGACCTCGCCGCAGTCGCTGTCATGGGAAGAGAGAGACAGGTAGGAGTAGAAGTCTCCCTTCTTAAGGTGGAGGGGCCTGTGGGAGTGTTCGAGCACCTGAAGGGAGAGGAAGGAGAAGTTTTTGTGTTGCCTTTTGTTGTCTGCTCGTAAGGTTTGGAATTAAGGATAAAATGTGCTTCACTTATAGTAGAGCTCTGTCAGCTGACTGTATGAGTTCCTTTTGTTTAAATGATGCTGACTTGGTTTAAAATTTTATTTGATTGTGGGCAAAAATGATAACAAATAGAATCAACTGCTAAATATTCATTTAGATTCTGAACACGAAGGATAGAAATAAGAATAACCTTTAGCGCTTTTATCAATAGCATCTTATTTGTTTTGAAATGACTTTTTTGTAATGTTATTTTGTATTATTTCTAATTTAAGATACCTACCATAATTACTAAACCATCAAATCTTGATTTACATATTCATATTTTACACTCAGGCACTTTTTGCATGGGGGGAAGTAAAACTTTTCTGCCTGATTTCTTTTTTCCTTTCAGAAATAACATGAAGACTGAAAACTGATTAGCTTTTAGATTACTTCACTTGCAAAAGATACCAAAGAAATTAGTCATTAAATCTGAAAAGTTATGATCTGTGATGCGATTTATTGAATTAGTCCAATTCAGTGAACCAATCGACTGAGATAACTTTTGATACTTTTGGATTAATTTGTCCAACAAATATACAGAATATACAAAGTCAAACAGGACCTCGGATGCTCCAGCTCAGAAATAATTTGATTCGTTTAGTGTTAAAGTTTTCAGCCACACCAAATAATTTTTGAGTTCTGTTTGAAATCGTTTTTATTTTCATGTTGCAGTGCAATATGTGCATATGCCTATCATTAATACTCTACCTTGTCTCTGATCTGTGCTAATGATGCAGAACCTTGGTCTGGAATGGACCCATTGATCTCAGTCTGGCTCGGTTCCTCAGTCTGGTTCTCTTTGCTTTTCAGGGCTAGTGAGGTCATGTCAATAATCTCCATCACAAAATCATGCACGTTCTCCTTCTTGCTTTCTTCTACACAGCGTGGATGGAGGGAAGAGGGGCAGGGAAGGTGCTTGCAGCAGGAGGAGTGAGAGTTGTGCCCTTTTTTGGGGAGCAGGGACGAATCTTTGTCTCTGACTTCCCTCCTCGTCTCCTCTGTCACAAAAGATGAGAATCTGAACTTTTCCTGAATGGTGATGGCCTTCCTTCTGCTGGCTACCGACCTGCTGTTGTGCAAAGCATCATGGGATTTGCAGTCCTCCACTGGGGAGAGGGATGGAGGAGAAGGGAGGGAGGAGCTGTGGCAGGGCAACTCTCCCCGAAGCTGTCCCACCAAAGAGGAAGCACGCTTGGATGGGAAAGGGAGCAGCTCACAGCATGGGGACTCCTTTGTCTCGCTTGATTCTGTTATCACTACCAAGTTGCTAATATCTTGAACCAGCTCTCCTGTTTTGGCAAACACGTACGAATCCCTTAGAGACTCTCCGTTCTTGGTGAACATGCTGGACTCCTCTCGGAGGAGCTCATCATCTTCATCCCTCCCTTTTAGACAGCTCTGGTCCACATTTCCATTCTCCACATCATCCACAAACTGGCTAATGTAGCTTCTTGTCACGTTCCTCCTATTCTCCTCCTCCATTCCCCTCTTGCCTGTTTTTACTTTATTGTTGCCACCATCACTGTTGGCATCTAATAATTTTGCAGCTGAGCGGTTTAGAAAACACTCCTTAATCTGAGGGGACAGGTTGGCTCCACACTGAAGTTCATCATGGAGGGCTGTTTCTGTTTTAGAGAAAGAGGAAGTGGAGGCACGAGGAGATCGGATCCAATTTTGGAGCTCTCTTTTCATGTACTCAAGCCCCAGCACATAAGAGCCCTCCATTTCTTCTTCATCATCATCCTCAACATCCTCGTGACCTGAGGATGCGCCACTCAGCCGCTCTCCTTCTTCGTCCTCTTCGTCCCGAACGCCGAGCTCCTCCTCTGTGAGGGTGAGCGTGGAGGAAGACAGGAGGTCGCTGTCATCCTCATCTTCATCCGTGCAGGCTGATGTGCAAGAGACGTTCACAACCATGCTCAAACTAGTTGCGTCGGCTTCATCCAGGCCTTGTGCTCCTCTGCTCCTACCGTGGCGCTTCCTAGAAGAGTTTGCGTTGGGTGCCACTGTGGGATCCAGCAAGAGGTGCCTCTGATTTCTGAGCATGACAAAATCTTCAGAGCCTAGCGATGAGTCCTCAGTGCTACTCAGCTCTGTTAGGGATGCTGTTGCTGAACTCTCGTTGATCAGCGATGGAGGTCCTTTCCACAAAGAGCATGAAATCCCAGATAGTGGGGCGTGTCGACCACCCAGAGAGGGGGAGGCAGGGAGGGGGCTCCTCTGCGGGGAGCTGCCCCGAAGCGTCATGTCAGAAACACTCCGGGTCATTTTTGCCCCAAGAGGACTCTGGATGTTCTCCAGACGTTTCAAGAGATCAAGGGTTCTTCGGCTCAGCTCTCCAGGGGACGGTTCCCCTTGCACAGTTTCAGTGTTGTTTTCTTTTCTTTGTTGGCCTCCATCATATCCACTTCTCTGCTCCTTCTCCAGCTCTCCGAGACTGGCAAGGCTACCTCCAGTTCCTTCATCAATACTGCGAAATGGGACCAGGCCAGTCTCCAGAGAGGCGCTACGATGCAGTGGGTCTTTGGAGGGGAATAACTCCACACCTGGAGCCAGAAGGGACTCTAGAGAGGAGCCCTGAGATAAAACTGGACTTGATGCCCGGCGGCTGAGGACAGGAGGAGTTTCCAAACCATGGTACTGTTGAGTGGTGAAGTCAGTGAGATCACTGTGGGACAAGAAAGACTTTGAGAAGTCAACAGCAAGTCCCCCCACTTCAAAATCTGAGTCAGAATCCGCAGGTGTCAGGATGCCACGTCCGTTAATTAGGATTTCAACAGCCTCTCCACCTCCCCTCCTGTGTCTCCTCTTCTTCTCCTCCTCTCTGTTTCTTTTGGTTTCGCCCCTCCTCCACCTCTTCTCCTGCTCACTTTCCTCCTCCTCTTCTTTACCCACACCTTTTTCCTCTCCTGGGATTTCAAAGTTGGCTATTGTTGTCTCTGTGTCTCCTGTGTCACTAACAATCCCGCTTTCGCACTCAGACCGACGACTGTTTGAGGACTGGCCGCTTCCTCTTCCACCCTCACTCTCTCCATCTCGGCATCTTCTTGACATCAAACCTCCCAGGAGGTCTGGGAGGGATTCGATGGAAGAGAAGGAGGAATCCTTACTCAAGCTCTTCTGCAGCACTTGCTGTTTCCTTTTTCCTGACTTGGTTTTTTGCAATAAGGATGAAGTGTGAGGAAACTGAGGCTGTCTGTATAATTCAATATTGTGGAGGCTATATACTTGGTAGACATTATTGTTGTTAGGGGGTGAGGTTTGGGAGGTCATATTGTGCTGAACCTCCACTGATGATCCACCTCTAGTATTCGACATAATCTCAGTACACTCAGTAGCAGGGACAGGTGTTCTACTCGTGTCAGGGGGGTTTTCATTGGGCAGAACAGCTTCAGGAGGCAGATTTGGTTCTGTGGGGAGGTTGTGTGTAAGGTCAGGTTCTGGTATAGCTTGTGGCTCTGCTTCTGTGATTGTCATATCTGTTTCATCCCATTCCCATGAATCATCCTGCACTGGTGCTACTGGACCAGCTGACACTGGGCTGATTTGGTGAAGGTCCACCAAACCTGGTTCCAAAAAGTTCCCAGGAACCTGCAGACAAAATGAAAGGAAACACAAGACAACATTTGTAACTGGTCAGTGAGGTTTTAGAGAAATTCACTCAGATGCAGAAATCAAGAAGCTGTGTTATGTTTCTTAATAAAGTTCGCAATCAGACACAACATACAACATGATGGAGAAAGGAAAACAAACAAGTAACTTAGTCCAAAGACAACAACCAAAAAGCCAGGCAAATAAGGAAAATAAGAAACACGTGTACTCAATTAAACCCCCAAACAATGGAGGGGAAATATTTCAAATTATAGAATTTTATTCATGCCAAATATATCATTGCATCAGTGTTTTCACAGCTCAAATACAGGAAGGCAACAAATCCATTTTGAACTTCTGAAAACTCATCCTGCCCTTAACGCTCAATTTCAGACAACTCTTTGCTCTGTGTGATGACACAGAGAAGGGTACCCCGAATACGGGCATCTCAAGCACACAGCTTTGGCTGTGAGCACAGCAGCCGCACTCACCTGCTGTTCAAAGCTTATTTACAAGGTGCAACCAATCAGAAGAAATGTGGCTTAAAAGGAAGGATTAAAATGTGATGTTTTATACATTTACTCCCTTACATGGACATTTTATCTACTTGGCATGCATAAATATTAGATAAAAATGTAATTTTAAAGGTAGAATCTCCTAGTTTCTGAAAATACGCATAGCTAAAATACCATAAGTGGTTCTCCAGTGACCTTGTTGGTGTTAAAAGGTTAAATAAATCTTAACACATAAAAATGAATAAAAGACTGTTTCATTAATCGTTTGAGTGTTCGCTGTTAACAGTAAACAAATGCTGTGAACTCCATCTTCAGAATGTTGGGTTTTTTGCAATTACTGAGTCCTAAATCCATGAACTTGGCGCAAATGTCATTTAACCTGTGGAGCACTCGCCCCGATTACATGTTGTTTGAATAACACCTAGGAAATTTCAAAGAGAGCTTAAAGACATACAGTGTTGCTTTCCTTTAAGAAAAGGGGTTCTCAGTTATGATTCAAAGCACATAAATGTTTTAAGTTGTGCTATCAAACACGATGGGAATATAAGTCGTGTCATTTTGGATGTTGTATCTTGTTTTGGCACAAAACTCTTTAAAAAGACGCGTCGCTAATCCCGCGTCCCTCCTGAGAACGCCGTCTCGACTCAGGCCTCTGCTTGAAAGAGACACACTGACACTCTGACAGAACATGTTCTGTGATCATTTTAAAAAAAAGAGTGAAATCAGCCCACCCCAAAGCAATTGCTCATAAATCTCAACACAAATTATTCCACTCTGGAACAAAGCGATGAATTATTCAAAAACGACTTCTGAGAGAAAGAGCACCAGGCTGAAAACCCCAAAGTAAATACGTAATCAAAAGCCTTCAGAAAGCTCGGCTGTCTAAAAATATGCTTAGACACAGGAATTCTTCTCTTCCACAGACATAATTATACAAATTGCTCCGCGTCTCGTTAACAAGAGAGGGGGGTAATTCGTATTAGCCATTCATAGCCTATTAATCTAATAAACTAGTTGGCTCTGCGTGCGTGTGCGAGTGAGTGTGTGTGGATATGTCTCTGTATAATGAATTTCTATTAGATTTGTGTTTATTCCCCTTGTGCTGATAAGGGAGATGGGGGTAATGACTGAACTGGGTTTTGCCACTGTAGACGCATTCAAAAACACATTCAGCGCTGAGAGGAAAGGCTATCAATCAGCCTAATCCAATCAAATCGGGGATTTGATGACCCACGAAAACCGTGTACATAATTTATATCTGTAATTCATCTCATTTCTACAATTTTACAACAGTTTATAGC
Source organism: Simochromis diagramma (assembly GCF_900408965.1). Classification (NCBI taxonomy): domain Eukaryota; kingdom Metazoa; phylum Chordata; class Actinopteri; order Cichliformes; family Cichlidae; genus Simochromis; species Simochromis diagramma. The sequence continues at coordinate 19,974,104 of NW_024387030.1, read as the reverse complement.
TGGATTGTGGGTATTTATATGACCACAGACAGAGGAGCATGGGGACTATCGGCGTCCAGCACTCACAGTATCCTTAAAAACATATTTCTTAAAGCAGGAAATGACTGTAAAGTGTTGCTGGGAACCTGGCAGAGTGAGAGATTGCAAACCAAGCATCAATAACCAGTCAAACTTTGGTAGTTATTTACACAAATACTTGCACAACATGCCAAGGTTGTCCTCATTAATCGCTCCTATTTCTCATGACTTGTATTTTCAGCTCAGTTCAGATTTAGTTTCAACATTTAGTTTTTGGCTACTTGTCTGTTTTAATACTATATGTGTGCTGTTTCTCAGGAGCAAAATGTAAGTTCAGAAACTGTATTACAATAAAAACACCGTCCCATCTACAACAAAGCCAAGACACCAAATTGCCAGAGGCTAAAACTGAAGACATTTTCTGTACATTTCTATTTTATTTTTATTAATTTTGGAAGTAAAAAAAAAAAGTAAGTTCTGTTTGTTATTATTTATTCAAAAAGATTTTAATTTTATGCTACATATGTGTGTCAGACTGAATCTTTTCACAAATTTACCCAATCAAAATGTATTTATTTGCTCATCTTTCTTCTTATATTAGTATTTGTCAAGCTGTATTTGAATTATTCACAGGAAATATTCTCCTCTTATATTCATCAAGGTCATTTTAGCTTTAAAAACGAAAAGGGTAAAGCAAATAAAAATAACACTGGATAATGTCCAAAATGAAATGACATGAAACATATTCAGAGGTGAAAACAAACCCAATGAAATGGATGCAAATACATCCAGGCAACACTAAGCTTAAGCCTAAAGAAATCAATATACTACCACACCACAAAACTTTGAAGCTGTATAATCACATAAATTAAGATGTGCTTGTATTCAGTCTAAAGGCCAAATATGACAAACATCATACCGACCATTATTTTTTTCTACCTGTACGAATAAAAAATAAGACTTGAAATTATGACATCAATAAAATAAATAAAATAAAAACTAGTTAATACAAACTGGCCAGTTTTTCAGCATTCCTTCCTGTGATTATATTTACATGAACACGATCAAACTGTTTACTGATGTAATTGTTGCCAGTGTTCAATATGTGTGTGTGTTGTGTTTTTCGGGGTGAAAACAGCAAACTTTTTCCCATTAGCTCTAGTTTGACTGCTCCCATTTGTTAGCATAGCATCTGCTGGAAGGCCCAAGGAGAGTAGAGCTATCTAGGAGTGTCTGGGTGATTATTCATGTGCCTGCGCTCCTCCTGGAGCTGCTGCTGCTGCTTGAGTCTCTGCTGGCTCTCTGCTGTACCGGTTGTCAAAGCACTCAGGGAGCCCAGCGTCACCGGTCTGATTCAAAATGAATAGAAGCGCACAGATAAATCACCTCTCCATGCAGAGTGGAGGAGCTGACAGGCTGCTTTGAATGTAATTGCAAACAGTGAGTGAAAACCTCCATATGTTGCTCATAACTCTGCTCGAAAATATTTCATAATTGTGAGAAAACTGTGCGGAAATATAATTTCCATATATCACATTAGATGCACAGGTATACTTTGTGAAATCTCATCCCCAAAACACCCTGCAGCTTTAATTTAGACTCATTTACATTAAATCAGAGATAAAACAGCATCTTTCATGTGCTTTCTGAGCGGCAGTACACACACATCTACTCATGGAACATGCAGAGAAGAAAATATGACTCATACTTCAACAACAAAAACCCTGTTAGAACAAAATCACATGTTCTGAGGGAAGAGGCATAAAATACAGACCCACCTCCAAAGAAAAATGACAACAGTGGTAATTTCTGAAGAGGGTTAAAGGTTACGAGGTGTTTATCGAGGCCAAGGGTTCCAATGTCTTTGAGGTTCTTTACAAAGGGGAGGAAATCTTCCAAGAATGTCTCAAAATCCAAATCACATGGTTTTAACTAATCTTAGCAAAGTGGTTTTAGATGACACCAAATGGGTCAAACGTATCTTCATGCTAGCCAATTATGTTTGGCTAAAAAGCAGTGAGAAAAGCATTTTTTGACTACAGACTGATCTGACGTGTTACAATCATATCAGACTTGTGTTGGTTATGTCTCTTGGCTTGTTTTGCCATCATGCGAGTAACCACATGTACAATGTCCAACCTTTTCCAAACAGTGGCGATGCCTTCACTTATGGTAAACTAAATGCTGGAGAAGCTCGATGGGAGAAGTTTGCCTTCTAACATGTGGCTGTTGTAGTATTATACGCAAGTGTTTTGCAGGTGACAGTTACATTAGTCTGTTTCATAGTCTTTTATACTGCCTCACAAGAGCTGCTAGCAACTGTGAAAGCATGTTGTTTTTGCATTTCCGCTTGCTTGCAATGTGTTGCTTGCGCTCTCAACATTTCTGCCCGTGCGCGCTCAACTCTTTCTGTACACTGTTATGTTTGTGCCACAAAACCAGCCAATCACAGACTTGGATGCAAAAAAATCTGATTGGCTGTTCTGGTCTCCAATCAGCTCGAAATGACGAAATGCAATATCCCAGAATGCATTTCGTCCAAAGCTCAAACGAGGCAGTGGCAGAGGAACGCAGAGTGGCGGAGTTTGAAATATTACTCTTAATGGGTCACAAAAAGCGTGCCACTGCCTCGTTTGAGTTTTGGACGAAATGCATTCTGGGATATTGCATTTCGTCATTTCGAGCTGATTGGAGACCAGAACAGCCAATCAGATTTTTTTGCATCCAAGTCTGTGATTGGCTGGTTTTGTGGCACAAACATAACAGTGTACAGAAAGAGTTGAGCGCGCATGGCCAGAAATGTTGAGAGCGCAAGCAACACATTGCGAGCAAGCGGAAATGCAAATACTGAGCGAGAGGGGCTGCTGTTGTGTGTGTGTGGATAATAGCAAACACTGAAATACATTTTTTGCACGCAGCAATGAATTTTGTTCACTCAAATTTAGCTTTTCTTCGCTCAAAATAAATTTCTCCTCAAAATGCAACACTTGCAACTGCATTTTTTTTTTTACGTGCGCTCAATTTTTTTTTTACGTGCGCTCAAAATAGTGGCACAAAAATAACGCCATAGTAATCCACTCATCACCAAGCTTGATTGCCAAGAAATTCACCTTGTATTTTCATTTCACAGTCCTCAAAGAATGAACTCTAATCTCCCCAAGCTTTCCCCTAGCATCCACTAACACTCTGTTATACAACTTGTATTTTCTGTTGTGCTAAGACAGAGAAACACTGATGATTTTCATTTCTTCTGGAATGTTATAAAGGTTTTATCACTGAGGCTACAGTTAAGTTAAAGAAGAATAAAAAGTAAGATGAGATTGTGCACTATAAACCTAAAAAACAGCTAGAAAAAAGTATAATACAGAAATATGTGCGAAAAGATGATTACTAAAACAGAAATAGTGACTTTTCTCAGGAAGTAACGACTCTTTTGATGTTTTCTTTGATAAATAACATGGTTGGTTGTAAAGCACTAACATCAATTAATAGCTTTAGTAATAAAAATACACCGGGAGTTTTCAGTTTACTTCAGCTGTTAAAAGAAACTCTACCACCAAACACAAGTTTCTCTTTGTCATTTGTGTGTTGGTACAATAACTTGCACAAGCTGATCTCCTATCTCAGTCATTACACTGTACTTAAAATCTGAGCCACGCATTCCTGCAGTCATTTGCAGGCAGGCGAGCGGACTCATTTACACAAACCCTCTCTCAAAAATCCACACAGGGATGCGTGCACACGGAAACCAGAAGCGGACAGTCATTTTATCATGGGGCAGAAGTGTTCATTTATAAACTATACCACCCACATATATGCTTCTCTGGTTCATTCTCGGGTTTCCTCCCCTTCCCTTTTTTTTGCTTCTCTCTTTCTCTTTATTCCTCTCTCATCTCCACTAGAAGTGAAATTACTCTCCAGCCAGCAGCGAGGTCAGAGTGTCTGGCCTCCGTTATTTGTCTTCTCCTCCTCTACAATATGTGTGTGTGTGTCCTTTGTGTGTGAATTTACAAAAGTGAGACAGGGAGAGAGAGAGAAAGGGAGAGTGTGACCTCCAGCAGCACATGTAAAGCCGAATTAGACAGATTCTCCATATTTTCTTTGCAAGTGATACAAAGTAAGAGTGCGCTCAACTCTGACTCTTCAACACGATTAGAGAGTGTGGTCTTAATACAAACACAATACTGCGGCTCACTGATGAGTATGAAAGGGCAAAATAAATACAATTCAACTAGAAGCTTTTATCCATGCAACACGAGAAAAAGCATCGACAAATAACACATATTACAACATGTAACTGACAACAGTCAAAGGAAAATTGTATACAATGCATAAACTATCTATTAGATAAATTATAAGATCGTTAAAAGTGACAAGAAAAATATATGTTCTATAGATTGAAATAGACATGATGGTTCTGCAAGAGATTTTGTTTTGAATTCCACAGTATCCCCACAGATCAGAGTGCTGCACTGGGTACAGTTTAAACATGGGAAATTCCCACGTGGTAAGGTAAAGTCAGCTCCAATCAATACATCTCTCAGATTTTTGGCATATTTATCATCAAAGGTCAGAATATCTTTGAAAGAGTGACCTTATTAAATGGTCACTGGTGTTTAAAGAGGCATATTTTTATTTCTGTAGAAAGAAAGTATCACATTTTTAGACTGATTTTATGGAATGGTATTTATTTATTTATTCTTTGTTTGTTTTTATACCACACTTAGTAAATGATGAATAAGAAAATTTTAGGAAAGAGTTAAATGATTTGAAAATTCCATCCATTTGATTGTGCTTATCCTTTTCAGGGTCGCTGGGGCCTATCCCGGCTGTCTTACAGCAAGAGGCAGGGTACACGCTGGACAGGTCAAAAGTGTGTCGCAGGTCTAAGACATAAACAACCATTCACACCCAGTGTTTTAATTAACCTAACCCCACTAACTGCATGTCTTTGGACATTAGGAGGAAGCTGGAGTACCCACGAAAACACCGCGAAAGACCCCGGCCTGATGGTGGAATTGAACTCAGGACCTTCATGCTGTGAGGCAACAGTGCTAACCACTGTGCCATTAAAACGGCAGGTCTAGTGCTATACCTTTATAGTATCCACATGGAAGTTTGTTTGTTGTTGTTCAGTTCAGTTTGGTTAAATTTTGTTTATATATGTTTGTGCCAAATCACAACCTTACAATTACACAGAGAAAACCCCAACAACCACAGCACTCCCTATGAGCAAGCTTGGTGACAGTGAGAAGGAAAAACTCCCTGTTCTGCAGGAGGAAGAAACCTCCAGGCATACCTGGCTGGTTGTGAGGATTCAGTTGATATGAAGACAGAAAAACGTCCATAAAGAACCAAATGGTTGTTTTCTAGCTTTTTAATGTTTTTTAATTGGTCATTTTAACATGGAAGTCTAAAGAGTGCCCTTCCTGCTTGGCCCCAGAAGGTTTCACTTAGTTTGTGCTTAAATTCTAAACCAAAGGTGTGACACGGTGTGGTCTCTCTGTCCTCCTACACACTCCTGACCTCCTCTCCTTTTCCCCTCCCCTCCTTTACTTTCACCTTCCTTCTCTTCCTATTTTTTCTGAGCTGTTAGCACATGAATATCTGTCAGTTATTTTCCCCACTGTACGTTCCCTTCACATTGGCACGACACTTTGTGTTTCTGCTTGCAAGCACTAGTCTAACACAATAGTGCTTGAAGCTTAACAGCTTTTTATGCTTACGTAAGTGTGACTGTGCATGTGTCTCCCTGCCAAACCCTTCACCTTGTATCCAAATGCCCCCCTCCTTCTGCCTCTATATTCATCACTATTAGAGATCCATAACGCTTCCATTCTGCTGTAGCTCCCTGCCTTCAGCTGAAGAAAGCACTCAGCTTTTTGATCTGCCCAAGCAGCTCAGCTGTGGACGGCTCCCTCATGAATGAATTTTCGCTGAACACCAATGGCACAAGCTGCTTCCTCAGACAAGATGCCCATGTGCTGAGCTGTCATACTGCAGCGTTAAACCATCGCTGTGATAAGTGAGCACTTGAAACATGGAACCTGAAACGCATCATCAGCTACAGATTTCTTTTTGCCGATGTGCCGTCATGGTGCCAGACATGCGTGGTTTTCTAATATGCAAACTGTCAAAGTGTTAAAATCTCATTTGTTTCTTTTGTTTGTCGAGCAGGTGTCAGATGAAACATTGCTTCCATGACACTGATCACACTGGAAAACTAACAGATTAACTTTTATCAACTGGAAGCTTCAGGAAGGCTTCGCTGATATAGAATGGACTTGGCACATAAAGGTTCAGCATAGGCAGACTTTTAAAATGCAGGATATCCACAGAGACTTTTGCCTCTCATAGTGGCTCGGCTTCAGGGTGGGGATAGTTTTGTTCAATACAGACCATTGTTACATCCTGTAGACTAGAGGGGATTTCAAAAAGTAACTTAACATGTTAAAAAAAGTCAACAAAGTCTTCGTTGCCTGTGCTCCACTTCTTCACTCCAGTTTCATGAAATTTGGTGGGGTAGTTTCTGGGATAACATATATCCACCACCTATATTCCTAATGATTTAGTAATCCTCTGACCTTTCCTCTAGTCAGGCTCTGATGAGACTTAACTTTCCTTGTTAAGACATTAATTAGTAAAAAACACAAAAATAATGCTATTTTCCGAGTATAATTACAAGGCCTGAGAATATACCCTCTGCAGACAACATGGGCATCTTTAGATCTTAAGAAACCTTTTACTAATGATATACTGACAACCCATAGAGAACATTATGTATAATCTGTTATATAAGTTTAATAATTCACAACAAGTTTCCTGGGCATAAAAAAAGTTTTAAAAATTCTAAGATTTTGAAAACAACTTTAAGCTGAGTTAGTAGCCAGAAAAACTACCACGTTCATTAAACTTTGTCCCAAATCTTCAGTTTTGTTTGACTACAGTGAAAGAAAAAACTAAATTTTCAAGCAAAATGATTTCTTACTTAGATTCAATTAGATTTTATTTATAAGTTCCTAATCACATCAGCAGTTGCCTCAAGGTGTTTTACAATAATACAGAGAAAACCCCGACCTGTAAGCAAACACTTGGCGACAGTGGGACAGAAAAAGTACCTTTTAACAGGAAGATACGTTTGGCAGAACCAAGCTCAGGGAGGGGCAGCCATCTCGCTGCAACCGGTTGCGAGTGAGGTGAATTTCAAATGTACAGTGCAAGAGAGCATGTTGAAGCTGTAAGCCAAGATGTGGACTGAGCGCTTTTCTACTCTCCCGGAGTACTCAAAGCACTCTGTACAACATCACCTAATCACACCCATTCACGCAAGCACATTCAGTGCTTCCTAGAGCATCGGAGAGCAACTTGGGGTTAGTATCTTGTCCAAGATTATTTGACATGCAGACTGGAGGAGCCACGGATCGAACCACTAACCCCAAATTGCTCTCCGATGCATCCATCGGAGTATGAATGTGTGTGAATGTATGAATGTAGTTAGGAAGCACTCAAAGTTTAGAAGAAAGTGTTTGTGTGATTGGGTCAATGTTGCATTTTGTATAGAGCGCTTTGAGTACTCTGAGAGAGTAGAAAAGCGCTATATAGAATGAGTCCATTTACCATTTAGATGACCTGCTCTACACCATGTTACCCGGAAGCTGAAGCCCTCAGCTACAAATGCTACAGCTAAGCTACCGGTATTACATCCAGTCGTGAATGCACAGATTGCTGAGTGTTTTCAGCCTGGCTTCACAAATGATGAAATCCCTGTGTTATTAGCTGAATCACATGGTGTTACTATCAGCAAACATACTTTAATTTGTTGGGATCCGTTTTTGAGTGCGCGGTCCTGCGCCATATGCTTCCGGGTAACAAGAAAGCGACCTCATTCACGTATATTTTTGATTGGCAGAGCTAACTCGAAATTTTGAGAAAAGTAACTCGAAATTTCGAGTTATATTTCTCGAAATTTCGAGATAATAACTCGAAATTTCGAGAAAATAACTCGAAATTTCGAGTTATGGATACTAGCTTTTTTTTTTTTTTTAGTGGCGGAAACGGGCTTCCATAACCTCCTGAGCTACAACCACCCCAAAAAAGAATGTTCATAAAGAACGGTCCAAATACTCTCCAGCTGCTTGGCTTCATGCCTTCCTTATTTACAGACCAGTACATTAAACTAAATAAGGAACAAGAAGTTGTGAGCTATAAGAGAAACTTCATTTGACTGCCTACTCGAAATACCCAGAAGTGAGCTGTTACTGTCGCATGTGCATCAGGCACATGCGACAGTAACAGCTCACCATCAATGTGAGTTACTGTAACATAACTGAAATATGTGTCAATTCAAATAATCTTGTGTTTTGGTTATGTACATTTCAAATTATCTTAAGTAGAACAAGAGAAATAAAAGACTGAAGAAAGAAAATGAGAAAATTCAGAAAAATTGAGTTTTGTTCCAATTTAATAGCAGTGAGTTATCAGTATAGCAAAAAAAAAAAAAAACATGGCTCGAACCTTGAGGGAAATCCACCAGTCAAAGAAGAAAAAACAGATGTTTGCCAGAATTGTCACAGAGTATGAAATTAAAAGAAAAAGGTTAAGATAATCTATATTTTTTTCAAAACTAGCGCGGGATCTGTGAAAGCCATCAGAAATTGTGACTTATTTTTAAAAGTTGATCACAAACTCCAGTCCAGGCACTGAAATCCTCCTTAGTGCGTCTTTCATTTTACTTCTACACAGAGCCTTAGAGAAAATGTTGTTATCTAACCACAGCCAAACTGTTAGACACCTTAATAACATTCATTTTGTTCCACAGTTTTGCCTGGGGGGGTTGGAGTGTGCGTATGTTTGACACGGGAGGAGGAGGAGTGTGTGCGTGTGCATGTGTGTGTGTGTGTGTGCGTGCGTGTGTGCGTGTGTTTGTGTTTGTGTGTGTGTGCATGTGGGGAGGGGGGGTTACCTGAGGAAAAAATAAAAACAGCTTTGTTCAGGAGTTGATGCTTATTTCACAAAATATTATGACACTGTCTCGGGTTATAAAAATTATTCCATAACCAAAACACCGCGGCTTCAATCGCGGCACCATCTGTCTTTCACGGCACATTTTAGCATCAAATCAAACGCTGACATGCTCACTGAGTGTAACAGCGCGTCAGCTGACTGCCTGCAGTGTAGAATGAAGGATGTAAAGTGTAAATGTCAGAGCGCTCTAACCTGCTGCTCTCCCAGCTCTCTCTTCAGTCTGTTCTGCCACTGCAGCGCCTGCATCACGATCGCTTCCCACCTTCTCTCTAGGTTGATAGACAGCAGCTGCAGGGCCTCTCTGTGCTGCTCCGCATCAGGGCCCACCTCAGCCATGGGGCCCGACTGTTTTAGAGTGGGGATTAGATCGATTTATTGTAAGAATTGACAACAGAATTTATTCTTCTCAGGGTTTCAAAAGTCTAAAAATTATAAATATAAAATTTAACATTTCTAAAGTATATTTTGTGAGTTATATATAACTTGTGTCTTTTGCTGGTGAGGTGAATCCACAGTTCTTTTACATTGGCAGCCAACTTTCCATCATCTACGTTGTGTTTTCCTTTACCCACCTGGCTCTGTTGTAGCAGCTTCTGGCACAGTTTCAGAACAGAGGAGACCCCGCGCCGTCGGGCTTGAATGTCCGAACACAGGGGCTGGATGGCAACATGGAAGAGAAAGACGAGGAGAGTGAGGTCAGAAAAGCAGCTCATTTGCACAACAACAAGAAATGCTGAGCGTCAGCTCATTAGTTCAAACTTCTTGTAGAGGCTGGAAAATCATATTGTGGTTTGTTTCACGTTACCTAAGCTCCCCATTTCCTTTAAAAAAAATTTAAATTCCAACTTCAAACCTTAAATTGGTTTGGTTTTTGGATACAAAAAAGTCCCATACCAAAAATATTCAATTTTTTTCCTGCTACTTTTTTAGATTTCAAAAAATCTGAGTTGCTCTGACAACCCCTAAAGATTCCTGCCAAAAGAAAAAGACAAATCATATGCGTCCTCTTTCATGCAACACTATGCTCTCTTAATTATTTATTTATTTAAATAAATATATTTAAATAAATATATATTTATTTACATTTTTTTGTTAGTACTTCTTACTTTACTGTAACATGTTTATGGTTAAAAGTATGTCAAGAAGCACGTAAAGTACAATTTATGTGCTTCAACGAGGCTCGACTCAATTTGCAATGACAGTTTTCATGTACTGCGCAGGATAATTAGCTGTACTTTTCTGGTTTAAATGATCATAAACTGTTGGTTTCTTTTACAGACTTACTGTCATTGCCCCTGATCCCTCCATCTTTCTTGTACAATGTTACCAATGTCCCGAATTTTCATTAATACTAACACAGGGAGAAATTATGGGCACGATTATGAAAATAACACCCTAAACATTAAATAAACCAGAATTATTCATTTCTCTAACAATAAAAGATCAAGAAAGAAGACCTACATTCGCTGCACTTCACTGTAGTTAAATTCTGGTCATTCATCACAGTTTATTAGCATAAAGTCAAATTCAGCACACAGATCCTTGATCAGCAGCAACAGTGCATAAAATAAATGACAACAGCCAATATTCCCCCTCTCTGCTTCCCTCCCGGCTTCTGTCTAATAAATGCAAAAAAAGAGGAAAAAAAAGAAACAAGGATTGGCAGTGCCTATTATAAATCACTATATGCTGATGAGTTTCCACACTCAAAGGTCAGTGTGTGTGTGTGTTTGCATGTTTCAGTGTTTACTCGTGCAGGCTTGTGCATAAAGTTTGTGTAGCAGTGGGTGTATGTGCAAACATATGCATATATTTCTGTGTGTGAGACAGCGAATAGAGGGGACAGCCTTACTCCTCTGCGGCAGGGACCAAGCACGTCCAAGCCCCAAACTATTTATGCTAATCCTGCCTGCTCGCTGAAAAGCACTTCCTTTACATTTTCTTTACATTTTTCCAATAAATATTAAACACTATTACAATGAAATGGGATCCTCTCTCTCCCTCTAACTCTCTCTCGCTCTCTCTTTCTTGCGTGCGCACACATTCACACTTTGCCTCGTTCTCACACACACTCAACACTTCTTCTCCCGTCTTTCATCTCCTCTTTCCCGCTCTCTTCAGTTTAGCATATTTGTGGCTTGCCTGGTTGTCTAAACAGAAGATGGGGATGCAGAATACAGCAGACAGGATCAAGAGGACAAGCCAAGTGTGTGTTCGCGTGTGTGTCTGTGGGGTGGCAGATAAATTTATTCCAAACAGGAGGTGTGTATTACATTGAGGGAGGAGGCTCTAAACAATGAAACGACTGAGTGATACTCGTTCCGCGCCAAATAAGTGCAGCGGACAGCACGGAGGAAGCACAGGAAGACGTATTAAACTAGATTGGGGCTGGAACAACACTTTGAAAACCAAATATGCTGATTGAGAAATGTTTTCAAAATGAGCTTTTTAGCATGTGAGAAACTTCTCTATATCACTCGTTGGGCAGTGAAGACCAGTCCATCCGTTTGCTTCGGTGGTGATGCGAGATCTTTCTGCTCCACAGAAAACCAGCTGTGTGCTTCCTGATGGATTACAACAGGTGTACAACTTATTGCCATCCACAAACAAATTTAACAGGCTAACAGACCCATTTTTGAGCTGTCTACTCAACCGTGTCTTGCAAACTCATTTGCTTCAATACTTAATCAATACAGTCATGTACAAAGACTGTGTAATGATTCACTGTATATCCCAATGTAACTGTGCCCTAAGGTTTAGTAATAGACTTTAAATCTAGTTTCTTTTATTAGGCTTCTGATAAGTGTCTAGTGCACAGCAGAACCATGGATAAACCATTATAGTACAGACCAGGGGTTTTCAACTAGGGAAACAAATGTCTCATGAGGGTACTGCTACAGAAGAATAGCGCTATGGGAAAAGTGTGAATTCATTATTAAATTTAAAAAATTGATATTAAATACAACTGACGGCTGACATATCAGGCCAAGAGTAAGACTCAGTAAAGACAAACATAACTGATTAAAAGTTGAAATACAGCTGCTAGCTAAAATTCAGAACAGGAAATTGTAAATAGTTTTTGTAAAAGCACCATTTCAAATCACAGTGGGCCTTCTGCTTTGTCATCTCATATCTGACTAAAACTTTCACATTCCAGATGAAAAACTAAATATGTAGAATACTTTTTAACATTAAATTCGACTATACTATTTTGATTCAACTTTCATGCTGGGTTGAGCAAATATGTTAAGTTGTAACCCAAAACCAAAAATATTAGTGGACTGTCTAATCTGAATAGAAGCAAATTCTGGAGAATTATAATGAAAAGAAAATTACTTAGTTAAATCTATGCAAATATTTTGTTTTCGAGAACCACATTGTAACCATGCACATTGTCCTGGAGGTCTTAAACATGGAACAATGTAGCATTTTTATATATAATGCCCCCCATAATGTTTGGGGAAACACTTTGTTCCCCCTCTGCTTCTTAATGTAAAATTCTAAATAAAAAAAAATCAGACATGATTAAATTACAAAAGACTTTAAAATTCATTTGCATGCATTTCAGTTGCACAATGTAGAAATTAGAACACTTTTTATACCTTGTCCCACCCTTCAGGGCACCACTTCAGCATTTCTTGAGTTTTCAATGCCTTTTAGTATTATTTAAACTTAACCTGAATTATCAGTCTGGAAATAGTAGATAGAGTACATCTCGAAAATGGGAAACTGGTGGGTGTTTAGCAGAAAATGCTCTAAAAACGTGATAATCTGAGATTAAAAGACCTGTTTAACAATAGATAGCATAGTATAGATAAACTGTTAGCTAACAGTTGCTAAGTATAAAGAAATGAATAGCTGCTAAAGTGTGTATTAATTGAGATAACTAAAAATCTGTTTGAAAACATTTGGGGGACGTTGGTGTAGTTACCAACAGAGCACTGATGCCGTCTCCAACAGTGTTAGCTGCTTGGTTCTATAATACTTTAAGAATATTTGCCTTGTTAATTAAATGATGAAGAGCCTTGTAGGCAGGACTAATGTGAGTGCGATCTGCTTTTGTTAAACACAACAATATAATGATCCAGAAACTAAGAAGAAAAAACTAACAAAAATAAGCCCTTTCCTCCCAGCATGACATGAAATTAAGTAAAAAGATTCAAGTCTCAAGAAAGACGTGACTTCATGTAGAAGAAAACTATATGTGGGTACCAGGAAAAATAGACACAACTTCACTGTTTGTCAGTGCAAGTGCAACAAACTTCTCTTTGAGAGAATTTATGGTAAAGGGAGTTTACTCTTTTTGTCTATATTAAAAACACCTTTAAAAACACATTAACATGGATATGAGCGGTATACCAACAGTTGCATTACTTGTGAAAGTCACAAGTGTTATGCTTGCAGATTGGTAAGCTTTACAGAGCAAAACTCTGTTCTTTGTGAATTCATTTCCATACAGAAAGGAAAAAAAGAGGGATTCCTAAGTTTCTATTGTTTCTGCACTGCTGGTTTTTATGCACTGATCCCCCCCTCTCTCACTCTCTTTTTCTCTGGACCGGTCTAGCCTGGCTGGGTCCGTATTGACTCAGAGGGCTCTACAGACACAGTTGGACAAATATTTGCTAAAAAGCTTTTCTTCAAAAATACATGGGAAGCCATAGAGTGGCTGCGGAGAAAGAGATGGAGAATGTAGAGGGGAGGTTGAGATGGACAGAAAAGCCAAAAGCAAGTGTGAGATAGGTCGACAAAGAGGTGAAGGCAAAAACGAGGGAAATGTGCAAAAGCGTGAAGACTGAGAGAAAAGACTAGTGAGACTAGTGAGGGAATAGAAAAGACAAAACAAAGGTAATCGTAAACAAAGGCAGGAAATTTGCTCTTTTGGGAAATGATGACTTTATGATGATACCCCTCAGCCTTTTAGTAAACATGCCTATGGTATCAATTTCAAAAACTTTGCCTTTTTCTCAAGTTATCACATTCACAAGATTTTCAGAAAACTTACGCTGACCTTGAGGTCGAGGTCACTGAGATTCGAGCTCGTCTACGATTTTGGTAGATGCACCTGTGGTATCAATTTAAAAATCCTACATCGCCACCTTAAGTTTTCGCATTCACATGATTTTAAGAAAACCTGATCGTGGACCTATGACCTTTAGGTCAAGGTCAGTGAGATCTGAACTCATCCAAGATTTTTAGCAGATGAACCTACGGCACTAATTTGAAAATCCTACGCGACTTCCTTCTTCAGTGATTGCAGTCACAAGACTTTCAGAAAACTTGACCTCTGACCTCAGTCTTGTGGTTGAAGTCATTGAGATTATAGTAGATACGCCTATGATATCAAGTTAAAGCTCCTACATTGCTTCGGTCTCCTGTTGTGCCATTTGCAAAAAACTTTGTGATTCTGTTGATCTGCTTTTCCATAACTGTCACAAGTTAGACCAGGAAATCAGTGTTGAGTGTGTCCAGTTGTTGCCCTTTTTTTTGCCTCGTTTTTTTTAATGGGACTTTTAATGACGATTTGTGGCCAAGTGTGAAGCTGCTAGGATGTGAGTCAGCACTAATAATTGTTCACATGCTGGCCTCAGAAAGGTAAACTAGTTTACCTAAACTGGTGATAAAGCTTTAAAATTTCAAAACACACTATATTATATTCAAAACATACGCCTTTTAATCAGTTTAAGTTGAAGGACATAGATCAAGGGTGTCAAATATAAGGCCCTGGGGGCAGAATTGGCCCGGCAATTCTGTAAAATGTAAAATTGCCCAAAGAAATCTCTTCCAGTTGAGTTATTTGTCCTATACAAGAATATATACTGGAGTTTGTTTAACATACACCAAACATGTCCGGTGTGAAAGCATTTTAAGTATCAGGAAATCTTACTTGTGGGTGAGCATAAGATGAAGTGTGTCAACACCAGTGCTGGCACTGTATGAGACTGTTATGGTTCAAATGGAGCAAAAGAGACACTCTTGATTTAATGAGTACTTCACCAACACAAGACCTAATTAGAAATGAGAAAACAGAGATTTAGAAAATAAGTGGACAAAATTAGCATCCTTGGCGAGGCTTCTGGCTCGTCCAGGTTGCCAAAGAGAAGAATTCATGAGGTTTCAGAGGAACCTCTAAGTCCTTCGTGTTGAACAGGTTGTGGTCCTTCAGCATCTGATCGGGAATTGTCCATTTCACAGCCTTCTCGAGCGTCAGACCAAGAGAAGCTGTTAATGGCTTGTGTAGATCTCTCCAGATTGTCATATTCAAAGCTAACCAGCAGAAGAGACACTCAAAAGACAAATGATTTCACTATCTCCTCATTTGCTTTCTCTCTGTCTCTCTCTCCCTCCCTTCATGTATCTCTGTCACTCAACATTTTCTTTCAGGAAGAGTGACCGGCTCACGATAAACAAAAGGAAAAGGATCTGCTCTCCTCTTTCTATAATTCCCCCTTCACCCTCTTCCTCTCTCACTCCTTGGCTTTCTCAAGCTTGATCTCTCACTCTCCCCTACTCCATCCTGCTCTATCTCTCTCATTCTTTAAATCTCCTTCTCCTAAAAACAAAATCCTCTTAACTCTCCGCCACCTCCTCATCTCCACAATCTAATTACCAAGACCTGCCGTGAGGAGAGGGATGCAGGGAGGTGTGAGAGAGGGAGAAAAAGCAAAAGACAGAGAGAGGAGAGTGGAGGTTGTTACTGTGGTTGCTATGTCAGTGTTTCACGAGTGGAAAGCACTTTGAAACAGAGGTGAGACAGAGACATAAGAATAGAAGTGGGTAAGATGTGTCATTTTCTGAATATAGTGTCTTTAAAAAGCCATCATTCTTGGATTAAAATAAACAGGATTCATTAGTGTTGGGGCTTTTCCACCAAATCCTTTTCTGCGATTTCACAAATGAAGGTTACACCAAAAAATCTCTTCAAAACAATAAGAAACAGAACTGAACCTATATAAAACAATACATACACTATCTATCGGAAAACCTGTTTTGAATACTAGACAGTAAATCTAATGACATGTTTAACAGTGTCTTTCAATACCTGAGCGTTTTTTGTATTTTGCTGTTTGCCAAAAAATTACTACAGCCTGACAAATACGGAGGGACGGAAGAGATAAACTGTGATGTGAACACTAGGAACATTAATAAAACTCGAACTTGTGGACTTCTCAAACTTACTGGATTATTTCTCATCAGCACCCGAAGAAACAAGCACCGTTTACCACAAGTGTTCAAACTGTTGGTCATGCAATCTATCCATCCATCCATTTTCTACTGCTTATCTTTTTCAGGGTTGCGGGGGGGCTGTAGTCTATCCCAGCTGTCTTAGGGCGAGAGGCAGGGTACACCCTGGACAGGTCGCCAGTCTGTCGCAGAGCTAACACATAGACACAGACAACCAGTCTCACTCACATTCACACCTATGGGCAATTTAGAGTTTCCTATTAACCTATTCCTAGTAACTGCATGTCTTTGGACTGTGGGAGCAAGCCGGAGTACCCGGAGACTCTCAAGACCTTCTTGCTGTGAGGCAACAGTGCTAACCACTGTGCTGACCCGATCTAATTCAAAGTAAATGTTGTGTAAAACACCAAACGTGAAGATCACCAGTTAAAAAAAAAAAAGGAAAGAAAACAAAGTCAGATAGCCACAGCGAGGGTAACCAGAAATAGAAAGAACAAAAAGAAAATGTAATAAAAAAAGAAAGACAACTACATAAAGGCATAATGAACAAGAAAAACAAATGAGAGACAACGCGGAGAGCAGACAAGGGCAAACTGTAAAGGATTCTGAGACAGAAATGAAGAGAGCGATGCACAGAGAGAGGGAAGGAGAATTTTGGCTGCTTGCGTGGTGACCCAGCGGATATTTCAATCAATTACCATTAATTAGAAATCTCTGATTAATTCTATTTGTTGATTAAGTCAATTAAAACCACAAGCACTCGTTATCGCACAACGAGCCTAATGAATTCCTGTCGACAATTTGTTCCCACACACATATTCCCTCTGCTGCTGCTAATACCGCCTAAAGCTACCCAAACTTTGTTGTTTGCATACTCTTTCCCATCTTTCTCCTCTTTTCTCTTCAACTCTCTCTCCTCATCTGACATTTGTCTTCTTCTTTCTCCTCCCTCTTTCTCATCCTCTTCTTTGTCTCTCTTCATCTTTGTTACAGTTTCATTTCGTCTATATGTCTAATTGAATTCATACAAAGACTAACGTTACAGAGCAAGCACACTCGGCTCCGTCGGTTCGTTGAAGAGCACCTTGACAGACGTCATTATGCAGAAAGCCCGTCCTTCAGGGTTTGGAGGCTGAAACGCTCCACCTTGACCTCTAAACTCAAGGATAGGAAACATCTATCCTGGTGTGTTGGTCGGGACTGGAGAATCAGTGTACATGGTTGCAGAACAAATCCACAACCTTGCTAGATTTTTTTTTTTTTTACGAGAAGTTAGATTATTGTTCTGGAGTTTTGGTTAATACCAGTGGACGGAATAAACATCAAGAAGTAGGGTTAAAACATCTTGGATCACGTATTGGTTTAGAGTGGGCAGTGTTTTGGTTTTGTTGGATCAGCTCCATCATCTCTTACCTCCCAAAGTACAAGATGTCAAAATTGTCACAAAATGTTAAAAATGGCCAAAGTTAAGAATTATTTTTTAAGACAACATTTGACATTTTATTTGATTGTGCAATGGTTGTAATCAGAAAGGGACAAAACATCTCAGGTACACTGATCAATATTAGCAGACAATATTTAAATATAAAAACTTGTTCCCAGTGCTGTACAGCATCACTTCCAATGTCATTAACGTTAACTCAAACTAAACTAAAAAGTAGATCTGAAAAACATTTTAGTTAACAAAAAGCAGGGAACGTTGTTGCTGTGAGGCGACCACAGTCACCGTAGTTTTGTATTTTCTAATTAGTTCATTTTGACATTTTGTTTTTAATTCAGTTTAGTTTCTGTTAATTTACAGGGTGACTTTTCTTGTTTCAAAATGTTTAATTAAGTTTACCTTGTATTACCTTCAGTGCTAGTTTGTATTTTTTTACTTTCATGTATTGATTGATTGATAATACTTTATGTACCCTGAGGGAAATTGTTTCTAATCTGGTTTTCCTAATCTTGAACCATTTCAAGATTAGGAAAACCAGTATAGGCATTACAATAAATAATGGTCAGTTTTAATTTTTTGTTTTAGATAATTCAAACCTAGTTTGGGTTTTTAATTTAGTTGTAGGCCTTAATAACCTTGATCTGAATAAATAGTCTCAGTAGTCTCAATAGTATCTCAGTTCATTACTGTCAATGACAACAATGTTTGAGACCTTTTGAGTTTTACTTTTATTATTCTAGATGTTTACATAAGAACTAAACATGTCTGACTCTATAATACACAAAAGGCTTCAGTATAAATTTGTCACACCTGAGACAATTTGTTGGGTGTGTAGCTAACAGCCGAGCTGTACTGAAACCATGAAAAGAGATAGCTGCCTAGATTACGTTCATCTACTTTCATATGAATAGACATGAGGATTATTTGCCAAGATTAGATTACTGGATAGATTACTGATGCTCACTGTGTATTGACCGCAATGAACGTAGTAATAACTACAGATGCTGCAACTTAAAATGGGCGGCTCATCAGTGACGGGATCATGACGGCTTCCCGAATAAATTCTGATCGATTGCCGGCTGATGGGAGGCCATAATGATATCCCCCGCCGAAGACTAGGATGATGTAATGATGAGTAGTAACACCGCTAAGCGTCATTGAGTTAAACCAGTAGTAATGTCTTGTGTATCCACCAGGGGGAGCAGTGTGGAGGCAAATTTATTTATTTACAAGTTTGCCTCAATACATAATTATACTTTTAAAATTTGTTCAGTGATTCTATAATTATGACAGAATCAGCATGTCTATAAAATATTGGTATCGATACATGTTTGCAGCAAATACAATCCAGGTTGTGCACATCAAACAAGCCAGCCAGTGATAATTATTGCTGACTTGTGTATCTGAACATAAAATCTTAAAATGATTCATTCACTGCACTGCTAATGTTGTCATATAAAATCGGAAATTTGAACACGCTTTGATTGCACTAAAATATGTGCGTGTATTCATATCTCTGTGGGGACAAAAAAATTGGAAGTTTATTATACTTGTGGGGACCAAAATCCTGGTCCCACAAGTTTCAAGGCATTTTTGAGACTCAAAATGTGGTTTTAGTGACAGGGATACGATTGGTTTATGGTTAGGGTTAGGGTAAGGGTAAGGGTCAGGGAAAGCATTATGTCAATTAGATGTCCCCAGAAGATACCCGACGTGTTTGTGTATGTGTGTGTTTATTCGTGCCAGAAATATTTGGTGCTTTGTTCTAAATATTTCTGATGATTAATAAGGTCAGTGAAAAGCTGCTGTAGAAGTGGACCATGAAGCTCTAGCGCAGTACTAAAACTTTTGGTAACTCTCAGCATTTATGCTTTCAAATAAATTAACAGTCATAGCGGCAACGATCAGAGTCATGCCTGCTTACTCAAGTTGTCTGCCGCTAATCTTTGTCTATCACCTTTAACATTTATTTTAATACTGTGGTTGGAAATTTTTGCACTGTGAAAAGGACACTTGAAATCCAACTGGCACATGTCCCACAAATAAGTGTCCAACCTGCAGTATTTATTTGTATATTCATTTAGTTATAGGTGAAAAAACTCCATGTACAAACAGGTAGCAGGGAATTAACAGTTATTAGTGTTCAGCCTGGTCTTTATGAGCACTTATACTCTCTCACTCAAACTGTCACAAAAATATAATTTGTTTTCAACGATGTGGTCGGGAGAATATTAACAGCTGATACCGATTTCGTACATTTTCTATATCGTTTCTTGGGATTGTGCAATCGAAGCTTTGTCATCATCATATGACCCCTAGAGCTGATGTAACCAAAGGGATGATATGATGTAACTGTGAGAGCATGTACGCTACTCCTTGAAACAAATTGAAGGTTTCAACAGAAAACACAAAAACTGAATATCAAATAGGAAAAACTTACATTTATAGAATTCACATAGTATTGTATAGTACATGGAAAAAGCTTTCCCCTCTAAGGTTTGAGGAAATGTTTCACAAAGCAGCCAAAGAACAACTTTGAAGCACCTTCTAGGTGAAAGTCTGACCTCTCTTATGCAAAATATAAAGAAATTATGGGTTTTGTGAATTATATCAACTTTGTTACGTGCCAAGGGGTGTGGCTTTGCTTTTGTGCTCTGTTTTGTGTTCTGTTTATCTTTCAGGCGTCAGGCCTCCTCTGATTGGCCAGTTCGAAGTTGATTGGCAGGTGTCTATTGGCTGGTCTGGGCTCAGTTGGCCAATCACACTCCAAGGAACACTACAAATGAGCCGCTCCCTGGCCAGCTGGGGCTGCTGGCTTCTGCTTTGACAAACATTTGCGAACAGGCTTCTTTATGTTGTGTGTGGTGGGAGGCTGGACAGGTAAGCTGGGGTACCCTATACATTGGTTGTAGATTTTACTCTGTTAGTCACACTAGGTTATGTGGTTGATGCCACCCTTGTATGTTTTCACTGACTTTTATCGAGTAGCTAGGTAGGCCTTTTGTTTTGCACTTTTCTTTCAGTTAGGCTAGGCCCTGGAAGCTACCAACCTCTTTTTGTTTTATTACTTTCTTTGATTTGGATCAACCGCCCAGTCCTCCTCCCCCCCACCTCTTCTCTGTTGTTAAGATTGACTGTCCAACCATTAAATTCTGCCTGATACCTAACTGCTCTGTGGTCTTCCTCCTTCATTGATTGTGGTTGTCCAGTGTTGCTGTCCCCTGCCTGCCTTTGCCCCCGCCGTGGTGGGGGGGGGACGTAACAACTTATTATATTAGATTTAAAATGATGTTTGCTGGAAATAGATTTGGTGATTTGCAGTGTAAAATGCCTGAATGATCAAACTGAGTGTAACGCTTTATCCATTTATTTTTTTACATTTTCAAAATGTAAGTTTCTATGTTTTAATGGGTGAATAGGTTCACAACGAAAGCTATCAAAAGAACAGCTGTTTCAGCTTTATTTATATAGCGCTAAACCAAAGTGTGCTATGTACTCAGTGCGCTTTATATTATAAGGCACTGCCCTGACAAGAATACTGTCCAAAACTATAACTATCCAAGTAAGAGGTGTTTGTTTTGTTTTTTTTGTTTGTTTTTTTTTTAAAAGAAAACACCATCTCCTGGTTACACTCTTCAATTGGGTGAACAGGGTGTATTTATGGTGAAAAGTCGATACGCCCCAAGAGAAGAAAGGGGGGACGCCCAGTGACTGACATTCAGCTGACACCTGATTGTCAGTTAACAGTCAGCCGGCAGTCCTCTGGCTGAAAGTGGCAATTCTGAGTGGCTGTATTTGTATCAGGTAACACAGCTGACTATTAAAACCAGGTTAGACATTATTGTCCTTCACATCATTTCTGTATGGAGAAACAACTGTGTCTGGTTATTGGGATGGCTTTTAACCTGAATTAAAGGTTTTTATGTTTCCAACTACTCCTCAGTGAACTCTGTGATTGTCTTTCCTTTAAAACACATGTGAAGTTGCTTAACTAATATGCACTATATCACCTTATAAGATTTCTCCAAATGGGTCACACCACATTATGGAATGAGACTCGATGTAATACTTCCAGTGACTCAGAATCCATCTGTTTCAGGCTCACTGTTTTTTAACAGCACATATAAATGGGCTCTGAAAGACAGCAGGATTCATTAAGGGCTTTTAGAGCAATTCACTGAAAATGGAAGCAGACAATAAAGTAAAACGTACCTCTCCCACTCACTTTACCGCTGTGTTTGTCAAATTTACTGCAAAACCTGGAAACCCATGTGCAGTAAAATATTAAATTAATACTCACTGACAATGTGAGAGCTTGACGCCAAAGTTTGGGTTTTTACTCTGACATCTCTCATGATAAGGACAGAGATCAAAGGTCAGATAGTTGTATGATTTCATATTGCTCCTATCCAAAAAGAGTGATAGATTTGCAGAGATTACTGCTTACAGTTCATCAGTGTCCATCACTGTTTATGATCATCATAACCACTACAATGAATAGAAAACATATTAAAAATAACAGTTTAACAAGAGTTCAACTGTATGGCTGGTAATGTTTCCCCTGAAAGTGCAAATCTATTTGCCTGTGTGTGTGTTTGTCAGGATGTTGGACCCCATCACAGCAGGATCAGTCTCATCAGATCTTAACGAGTTAAAATGTGATCCTGAAGATGCCAGCCAAGGTTGGAAGTGCTCAAGCAGCGGGGCTATGGGGCTAAAAAAGTGAAAGCATTGCACAGTTGATGTGAACTGCATCTCCTCTAATGCTTTCTTCAAAAATGAATCTATTAAAATGCTCATATTTAGCCATTAAAATAACATCTTTACAGCCTGATATAAACTAGCACTGTAGCTACTTCATCCATACATAACAACTGCATGGGGGAATTTTTTTTCCATCAATTCAATCTAATTTGATCCTGTTAAAACAAAAAATTAAAACATCTAAATCAACTGGAATTCTCGACAGCGTTTTCCTGGTGACTTTTGAAGCAATTTTAATGGAATTATCTGACAAACAATATGACGAGCTGGGAGCTACACCTCATCCAGATGACAGAACTTCTAGTATTTTCTGTATTTTTTCTCAGCATTTTTTAGCAGATATCTGTATCTGTGCATTGTACCTGTACAGTTTATGGAGCTTTTAGATTAGATTTAGATTTACTTATTGTTCTTTCAGAAATTCCATTTGTGCCGATGGCAATGATCTGACAAATATATCCACAATAAAGATATCTCAATTACACAAGAAGAAAGTGCCACAGTGCCAAAAGTCAAAACTATGTGCGCGTGACACCCCTATCATACCATATCATATCATTTACAGCTGGATTTGTTCAGCAGATTATACCACAAGATAAAGAAGACCTCTGGGCACAAGATGGGCTGTTCCCTCCAACCCAAGGAAGGTCAGATGTATTCACCATGAAGAAGGTGTACTATATCACTGAAGATATCTCACCCTTTTTCCACCACTCGTGACTCTCAAAGTTGGGTCATACTGCATTATTGCTGACCTGCAATCTTACCATCCATGTTAACAATCCTACTGAGTTTGCTCTTACTGATTACTGAAAGTGAAAAACACCAGGCAATAAAACAAAAAGTTGGGATACTTTCTGCAAATGAACATTAAATAAAACACTGTATACTGTCCGCTTATCCACATCAAACTGTCTCGGCTTCTGCATTAAGTATTACAATTGCATAAAGACAGTGGTGTTTGAGTCCAAGTCAGGTTTTCATCAATTGTATCTAAAACTGTATCTAAATATTTATATGGATTTACAACTTGAATACAGTCACCACCCAACACTACCAATGCTACATCAAAATATGTTTCTTCAACTAGCATCACACCAAGTAATAAACTCATCCAGATATGCAGGATACTTTGTCTTATCTTCTGTGATCAAACCAACAATCTCTGAAAGGACAATTTAACAAAGACATCATTAAAGTCACCAGATGAATTAGTCCCACAGTAATTAGTACACAGAGTAAACAAAGCTGGAGATATGACACTCACCTGTGGTAATAGTGGACGACACTACCACAGTGCGTTAGCGCTGTAATCAGCCAGTCACAAACAACTCAACCCATTAGATGTTTGTGTGTTCTAACCTAGCTAGCACTGGTTTTCCACCTTCTCTCCCAACATTCATGGTCATTCAGGGCTTTGAAGAACCCCAACATGGAAGCAGCCAAAAGACTAGCATTGAGGCTGTGAAACGAACAAGTCACATTCATAGGCTGACAAATGTTTGTCTGCCTGTGGACAGATTTCATCCATCGCAAGAAAGTCTCTAGTTTAAAACCTGTAATTGGTAATTGGGTTAGATTGGTCTGCTAGACAGAATATCGGATTATAAATGAAGCCTTTATTTTAATTGGCTGGATCACAAATACAGACTTTAAATAACCAGTAATTGTTTGGCAGTATTCATGCTCACATGCTGAAATCAACATTATGTTGTTATTCTGAGTGCAGGCAGTCTTCTCTATCCGTACATAAAGATATGTTGCAAGCTAAAAACATGGTGATAAAAATGATATGCAGTCTAATTCTGAAAGTCCCAATATGTGGCAAGCCTACCGACAACATGCAGTAACCCTGACATGAGGCTGAAGATAAAATACTGAGTGAGTGTTTGATTAAAGGAAAGTTTTAAAAAACACCTCTGTGACAGAAAGCTCTGGAGCCTTCACGTGAAAGTCAAAATGGATTACTGCTGACATCATCAGGTCTTATTATTGTAAGTTATTATCTGAAGTCCCTTTGCCCGCTCGACATGCGGCGACATTTTAGGGATGAAAGCTTTACTCTTAAAATATTCAGCAGCAGTAAACAAATGGAGGATATATGAAGTCTTTGTGAGTGAAAGCATTTACTGTTCTCACTAATGCAGCAGGGAGAACGCACCGCGGCCAGTTAAAACGTTTCTATCAATAAAATCCAATCTGCTTCTGTCTCTCTGTATTTCCCTGTATATTCATCTATCCAACTTTCTCTCTTTTCGCTTTTTCTTCCTTTCTTCCTGCATCTCTCTTTAGATGCTGTTCTGTCGCTCTGTGCTAGTGTTGCCAACACTTTCCATTTTCCTCCACCTGACCACTGAGGTGTTCCAGTGTTTTCTTTTCTTCCTCATCCTAACCTTTTGTCTTTCCCACCTTTGCCTTTCACCCTGTCTTGTCTGCATGCACTTTTATATGTTGCTGTTATAGCAGATTTAAATTGGTTTGCCTCGTGTCTCTTTCTCTTTCTCGATCACCTTACTTGTGTCTCTGGAGCCCTTTCAGCTTTTTGTCACGGATTAGTGAAATAAATGTTGCGGGATGGAGTCAGTCAAACATCTGAATACTGGAAGGCATGTTATGTTTAAATGGTCATGGGACTGAATCTTCTATAGCTGCTTTCAACTTGGGGTTCAGTACCTTTCCCATATTTAAGCATTGTTTTTTTCTGTCACTTTATTGTCTTCAAAAAATACGATGAGTGGAAAGTGATGATCCACAATGTCTGTCAACTTCAGTAAACCCTGCAGACTGGACTCAGAGTATCAGAGGCTCACAAACAGTAGTGTATACCATGAACTGAAGGAACAAGCAGAACAGATCAGAACATAAACTGTTGCAAGGTTCTTATATTTCTTCATTTGTGCTTTAAGCAAAAATGCAAGTTGGTATTTATTTATTCAGAAGTCAGTGTTGATCTGTCATGTTTTAATTGTTCGACAGCAGCGATGTGATGAACACTACTAGTGTCAGAAAGTGTCTCTGTCATTCAGCAATCCGACACATATACGTTTTTTAATATGTAGTAATTACTGAGTACCTTATTTTAAATACACCCTGCTTTTCAAGGTCTCCTCGGCTGTATAATGGAGGAATGATATCAGACTGCGGCGTCCTTAAATAAATACCTGGTTGGTTATGAAAAGTTCAAACTCTACATGACAATAAAACGTGTCAATTAATCTCCTGTTCTGTTCTTCCTCTGTCTTCATTACTCTTCACTGGCTCTTCCTCTCTATGGCCATCGTCGCCTCTTTTTCAGTTTGTTTCTTGATGGTTTTCACAGCGACTAAATGATAATTGTCTTCTCCTTTGTCGTGGCCGTGATTTTCTCTTCCATCCTCCTTCCTTTTGCCGCTGACTGCCCTTGTCTCTCTCTCGCTCGCTTGCTTTCCTCACTTTTCCGGTGTCTCTCTGCATCCTTTTGTCTTCAGAGCTTTCTTCTGCTTCTGTCTCTATGCTGGTTTTTGATTCTCCCTCTGTCTCGATTCCTTTAGCTGATGAAAGAGCCGAGTGTTTTCTTCTCCTCCTGAGCAGATGAAGATGAAAGTCTGATCTGTTTGTTGACACCGTTACCGTGGTAACGTCTCACCTGTTTGCTCGCCTTCAACCCCTAACGAGCAACTCTTAACGAGAAAACACCTCTTCAAAACATCAACAAGCGCACGAATCAAACACACACGTACCGAACCGAGGCATAAACACAAACAGAACTACAACTAAGAAACACACAGAGACGGGCATAATCAAAAGACACACAAACACACAGCAGCTTGTGTTCTTGGCAGGGAGTCGGTGGATCTTTAATCCTCATCATGCAGCAGGTATCGATATCAGAGCCTCGCTGTCACCTTCTATTAGCTGCCTGAGAGACACTGAGGGAGGGGAGGTGGGCTATGCATGTTATGGAGAGAGGTGTTCACAAAAATATACAACCAAAGGATGGATATATTCAAGTGATTCAGTGAGTAATTAATTCAGGCTTTAAAACCTCCCGATTTGAGACATCTAATCGAGCAAAGAAGCAAATGTTTAAGGGGCAAAAATGGCATCTGGGCGAGACAATTTATAACAGAAAACTTTGCAAGATCTTTCAAGAATGGTCATTCACGTGATCATTGGTCCTCTGTTTGAGAACAAAATCTCTGCCTGCCTTTGCAGCATTTCTCAGCATCGTAGCCAGCAAGAGTAACTTTTAATGTGAAGCAATGTCTCAACACTATCTATCAGCAACACTATCTCTAACCCAAGGCAATCAGAATATATATTTTTTTGTAATTAAATAATTCACCCAAGTCGTTGCAAACACAAAGTAATCATTCTAAATAAGAAACAGCAAAAAAGCTGAAATGCAGTAAAGATGTAGGTACTAAAGCATTTCTAGCAGCAATGTGCAGACATTTTAGCTTGTTAAGACAATTCAGTGCTGTCAGGCATCTAAATGCCTCCAAACTTGACAAAAAGCTGAAACAGAACTAGCCACAGAAGTCGCATAACAGATGGTACGAGCCCGACAGAGGCCTGACCTCAACATCATGGAATCGGCCTGGGATTCAGAAGACAGCCTAAATCCACAGAACTCCAGAAAGTTCTTTTCGAACTGTATACTTGTTGAAAGAGTTACTGATCATATGCCTGTAAAACCTGTAAAGTGGGAATTTTGTAAGAGATGCAGGGGGGGAAAAAACTGCAGTTCACATTGTGTGCAAAAATGCTCAAATTCAGCAGTGTGAGGTTTTCAGATGGAGTTGGAATCTTCACCCTGGCTGCCATGTATAGGTTTACTGCCAGTTTTTTGCTCTGGCAATGAGACTACTTGCGACTGCCACAAAATATCAGGACTTGATAAACCCAAACTGGGTACCCGGGGCAAAACTGAACTGTGTTCTGCTCCAGAGATCCGTGACGGTCTGGAGTCCTGGGTAAGATGCCAGATTTGCCAAGTTTGTAATCCAGTCTTGTATGGAGCTGTCATTTAATTATTTCTATATAATTGTTTAAATACACGTGAGGTGGTTGGAATACATGTGAGGAGCATGGTGTTGAAAATAACAATGATATGTTGAATAAGGGGAGTTTTATGTAAAGAGGGTTTACAGCTCTTCAGTTGGCTCTGTCTCTTTGTCTAAACAAGGCCCCGTCCAAGCCACAGCAGATCATGTCACAGTGTTTGGAGGTGCATTAAGTGGAAATGCATAGCGACTCCATTTTTAATTTTTTGAAAGGAAAGAGTAGGATTCATGCATAGAGACAGAGACAGGCACATGACACATGTAAGTTGTTTTGGAATAATAAAGTATATCACAGAGAATCGTTGTAATAGAGAATTGTGTGCTGGTTTAGAATAAGTCGGGATATAGGTGGGTATGTGTCGATATAAAGGGGGTATGGGTCATAAGTCTTTGAAAGGGAGAGAAAGGATGGACTTGTGATATGGTGTGTGTGTGTGTGTGTGTGTGTGTGTGTGTATGGTGGGGGGTTAAATTGGCAAGAGGAAAGAAAGCTGAAAATAGAAATAGCCCAACGAGGAGGGTGGGAGGGCCGGAGGCCAAAGAGCATGATTAGAAGGGTCTATGGGGGGACGAGGGGTCCATGGGTAACAGTAGGGGAGGACAGGTTCATCTACTATCGACGGCAGGGGAGAGAGGGAGCAGCTGAACAGATAGCAGCACCAGGAGAAAGAAAGAGATGCGCTAAGGATGACAGAAAAAGAGAAAATGACAGGCAGACACAAGGAACAAGGGGAGACAGGAAAAGCCCGAAAAAAAGGACAGTCGAGAAAGAGATAAGGAAAAAAGAGATGTAAATGGAAATAGAGACAGGTAGGGAGATAAGACACAGAGGAGGTTCACTTCAGAGGAACGAGTTAAACACTCACACTCGTATCCACCTATCTGTGCGAGCATCTGTGTGTGAATGTGTGTGTCGAGAGGTCGCCTCCTAACAGTGTGTGTCTGTCTGACAAAAGAAACTGACTTTGAACATGGATACTTATCCGTTTCCGAGACAGACGGAACGAAAGTCGACTTATAGACAGATGCATCTACTGCGTTATTGTCTTTATACTATGGAAGAACAAATATGTTTTTCCTACAATATCGACATTCCCAATCCTTCTTGAAGGAAACAATTCTTTCTTAATCAGAATGAAATCCTGTCTTTCCTTGAGGCTGAAACAAGTTGTCAATCAACAGAAAAAATGATCCCCTGAACAATCATTTAACAGATTTTAAAAGCAATGCACCCATATTGAATCAGTACTGTGCAGTGAAAACCGACTATTTCTTTTTTTATGTTTATCAAGTTTTATTGATTTGTTTTTTTATGTTTGTTTTGAATTCCTGTAAATAAGAGTGATTTAAAAAAAATAATTCTGGTATTTTCTAGTCTTTTTAATGATTAATGTACCAGAAAAAAACAACCACTTCCTTTTGGTTTGTGTTAGGACTTTTGATCTGACTGCACTGATGATACTAAATATAGCCGATTAGATGAGCAAGAAGCTGCGTGAAACCCACTGGCAGGCAACATTTAACTTTCAAGAAAAAGCTGTTAGTGTGTGAGATTCATTTTTAGCCCGCATACCTGTACACACTGGAGAGCAGGTGTGTATTTGTCGTTGTGAGTGCTTTCCACTGTGCATATGTGAGACCAAGTGTGTGTGTGGGTTCAGTCTATTAATTCTTGGTGTGTCCAGGCCCCACAGCATTTCTACTACAATAGAGAGTCATCGGAGGCCCAGGGCCTGCCGGAGGAACGTCTGGCTGACGCCGTATCTTTAAGGAGCATTAATTCAATTAAGAGCCAGGTTATAGACAGCCAGGTGGAGGAGGAGGGGTGGCAGCTCAGTGCAAAAAAAGAAAAAGAGAGAGAGAAAGGGACAGAGAAAGACAGCTGATATTTAGGAGACGCGGACGATACCAAAGACTGAAAAATATGGACTGAAATCAACTCACTTCTTCTGATAAACATTTCAACAAGGTTTAAGCAGTGGAACTGACACACTGATACACTCCCTGTTAAGGTTTCTCCTTCACCTTGTTAGTAGAGCACTTCACTTGGTTACTTAACTTCTCCCTTAGCAGTAATCTACACCAAAAGACTGAAACATTACAGCTGTAGCGTCTACTGTTTAAAGACAGCATCCAGGGCTGGGCACCTCTGGCATTCTCCCGGTGGGCCAATGCAATTTTGGCCAATGGGCCAGTTTAAAGGACCAGTCGTACAAGCACCGATAGCAGCTCACTCGTTCATTTTCATTACTGAGAGTGGATTGCCCAACCAAATCTATTAGCAGCAAAGCAAGTGAGGAAGGTGTTGAGAAAACTTTTTGTGGACAGTGTCATCTGCAGACAGTTGTTCTTGAACTCTGGAACCACTGTGCTGACTACAATAATAGACTATATAACATTTCTATAATGCAGAAATGTGTCTGAACTGTACATTTACCTGTGAGGATGCATATGTATTTTCTCAATGTATGCTGTTGTTTTTTGCATTTGTGTGTGTGCGTGTGCCCGTGCGACCCCTGCCGACCCCCACTGTTTTCTCATATAGCCCTACAGTAATAGGTTGCAGTGCAGAAATCGAACCCATTTACGCGTCCCAACACCAAAAACAGACAAATGATCGCTAAAATGGAGTCGACTTCTCTTAAAATTGAGCCCCCTTTTCTCTCTCTCTCTTTCTCTCTCACTCTCTCTCTCCATACAAATGACTGCTATCAATATTTCCAATCTTCATTTCTCCAGAAGCTCACGGCCTCTTTCTGCCAAAAATCAATGGCTTCCCACTGAGAGCTGTGACAAGGATCAAAAGTGAGAGGCTCACTTTCTTCAGATAAACTCTCGTTTCTGTACAGTTTCATCATTTAAGCAGCCAGTTTGTGTTTTGCATTCACATCAACTTTACAAAAAATTGACCCAAATGGCGTTAGTTTTTTGTGATGAGAAGCAAAGATAGTTTGTGCTATTTGGAGATTTTTTATTAAACATTGGCAATCTAATAAACATTAGCAGGATGGCTTTTTCAGAAGGCACACCAGGCTTTACCTATACTTCTTTTTTTTTTTTTTTTTACAACAACACCTAAACAATACATCATTCATTCAAAAGAAGAAACACAAATGTACAGCATCCTGACGTCTGCCGATAGAAAATAAAAGTCATCTTTTTTACTTTGTGGCAAATGTGTTATAGATATTTGTTTATTTTGGGCTCCTATTGATAACTTGGAGGCTAAATTCCATCATGCAAACTATAAAAATGTTAATGCAGGATTGGGAATAATGGGTATTCTTCCTTTTTGTGGCCCATAAACAGGAGTGGACACCTGATAGCTGACATCTAAAGTAAGCAAACAGAAATAGAGTTTTATACTTTAGTAACTTCCATCCTCTGTGCTCGAAGAAGAGCCTCGCACACAGAGGGATGCTGGGAGTAAAAACCGTGTTTGCTTCTATGTTTTTCTGTTTTTCTAATGAGATAATCAAGTTATAATCACTGGCATGTTTTATCCAGTGATCCTTTATTAGCACATTCCTTTAAAAATATGCTTAATAGTTATTTCTATTTATGTTTAAACCCTGCCCAGGTTTTTTTTACATTCCTAGACTTGAAAAAAGCTTCCCTTGTGTAGTGGTCTTACACCACAATAGAGCTAGTAACGATGTATGTTCATTTAAGTTAGATGCTATCAACATGCTTCCTTCTAATAGGTGTTGATAAAAAAGACTACTTACATTACAAATTCTGAAGCCAAAAATGATGATGATTGAAAGTAAGCCCTTACAGGACATTTCATAACTAGTTTTGGACACTTTAGAAACCACATTTATTTCTGTTTACTAGAAATATTAAAGCTATCTTACCACTCAGATCTACTTCATGAGGTATGACTAGGTGGGTCATTCCAAGGTTCTATCACGCTCTTATGTATTCCCTTTGTACACCCAACCCGAGGCGTGAAATGCACAGTTACATGCATACATGCAAAAATATGCTCACTTTACAAACTTTCCCAACTTTTTAGGCCTAAGCTCAAATGAATAAAGATTATGTGCTGCTGATTCTTCTGCGTAAAAGCTGTCACAACCAAAGAATCTGAAAGGTTACAAAAAGATTAAAGTTCTACATTCTTAATCACACGGAAACAACTTTTTTGTTTCAGCAGGGCTGTTTGTCTAGTCGTGCTTTCATTTCTTTGTGTTACTGCAGTCAGCTATATGTTTTTATGCATTCATTTTTAATGCATGCCTCTGCCTGAGTCTCTTTATTTGCATATGTGTGTGTAATTTAACTGTGCAGCATTTGTGAGCATAATTCAAACTTATATGAATTAATGTACTTCTGTGTGCATGCAGTTCTATATCAGTGGGTACACTTACACGGTGATTGTGTGGATTTGCGTGTGTGTCTCTGGTTGTCAGTCACACGGCAGGGCTAGGCTAATCAGCGCAGCTAGCTGTTCGCTGTGTGATGTAGGCTGATTAATATCCTGTTAGTGTCCCGTGGCTTTTAAGGTTAACTGCTGTTTCCTCTATACATCCATCGCTTCAAAACAGCCCTGCTTTCATTTGGCCTCATTAAGACGATGTATTACTATACTTAGCAACAACACAAAGACACACACACACACACACACACAGTCACAATGTTTTTTGTTAATGCTCGGTGTTGATTTGCCAAAGCTTTGTCACATATTTGCAAAACCTAATGAAGAAAAGTGACAGTGGACCTCAGACAGAACCTCTGAATGCTTTACTCACACACACACACACACACACACACACACAAAACACACACACACACACACACACACACACACACACACACACACACACACACACACACACACACACACACACACACACACACACAGTATGGATCTATTTGCTGTCACTTTGTTATCTTGTGTCTTTGTTTCTGATGATTTGTGTTTGAAAACTGTCTGTTGTTACTATCTAACACTGGTGGACAGAAAGCAACTACATGTAAGTTTATCTAGATTCATATTTGTATACAAAGTCAAGTAGTTGAATTATTTTGTTGCTGTTTTTGTGCCATTAAATACAGAAGCTGGTTTATCAAAGACAAGAAATGTTATTTTGAACAGTGAACTTGGTAACCTTTTGGAATAAACTCAACTGATTGGCTTTTTCTTTAGTCATTTAACTAGATACTCATGATATACACACTAATATCAAGTAAAGTATTAGTTCAGGCAGAGACGAGTGATGTTTCCATCCGCAGTAATTTATAAATGGACACGTGTGGGCAAACTAAACTGAAGACTACACTGGATCATATGATTACTACTCATCTGTCCATCTTGGCCAACTATACACCTGAAATAGAAATTTTATTACCCAAAAGTAGACTTTATAAAAGTTCCAACATTGAAAAGGTATTTATAGTATTTAGCAGCAGGTGATACAGCATAAAAAGCCATGCTGTGTCACCTGCTATCTGTTCTTATTCAATTGGAGCATTAATACCATCAACATATCGTCATATTAATCAACGGATGCGGCAACGCAAACTGGGTTTTGGTGTTAAAAAAGTACAGTGACAAGATTACGTGTAAAAGGTGACAATTCAGACATTTTTTTCTGAGTGACCTTGTTGCATAAGAGGCCCTTTCTTAATGTGCAACATATATAGGGAGGAGAAAAACGCTCCTCGTGTCTTATTTTTTGTGCTTGATATTGAAATGAAGTGGCTGCAACTGAGTTTAGAAAACAGCTGAGCTTTGGTTAAAAAAAAACCCTTAAAACTTTCAAACCAATGAGCATTATTTGGGGATTACGGTCACACGCTTTTTGCCCTGTTTAGTAAATCATGCCCTGTGTGGAAGGTGTCACGCCAAATATATTATCAGTAAGTTATGAAACCACACTCATCTTCATTTATTGTGATTTCAGATACACATCTGTAAAGTTGGTGGTCTGACTATAGTACTTCTCTGTAAGATTACATTTAGTCACGAAACAAATCAAGGGAGTACTTTGCTTAATGAAGGTGTACTGAGAAAAAAGTTTGCCATGATGAAATAAAAGAGCTTGATATGTAACAACTGACTGCTGTAGGTTTCTACTATTAGACTAATATAATGCTAATTTAACTGATATTGAGGCAAACATCCGAAGAGACAAACCGAGACACTTTCCTTCCTACCTTGAAGCTCTGGAGCTGCTCTGAAGCATCCTTGTCCTGTCTGAGGCAGGAGTTAAAGATGAGGAGTTCAGTGTCTCGCAGCCACGCCTTCAGCTCCTTGATACGGGCCTCCAACTGCTCCAGAAGTGAGTTGGTAAGTGGGGACAGGGCTGATCGAGGGTTTTCCACAGTGACACCTCGACCTCCAGCCAGCTGAGCTTTTATGTTGGACGACTGGTTTTGCTCAGACCTACCAGGTCCTGAATGCTTGGAGAGGATTTTCTGAAATAAGAGAGAAGAGTCGGGGGGGGAAAAAAGGAAAAAGTCAGGCAATTACATTGAGGACTCCTTGTTATGTCAATACTCCATCATGTAAAGTAGCATATCAATCAATACTCACACAGCCATTAATCATCTACCTTTATAAATGTGCAGATCAATAATAGGGATGTCATGTATTCAGCGCCTAGCTGCAAGTGTGAAGATTACATTTTAAGTAATGCCACTGATGTCAGTGCTGCTGTTCAAGATGTAATAATATAATCATAATGTTCTTGTTGACATGAGATCGTGTTTACATTGGGGGGTGGGGGAGGTTGCTGGTTTGCTCTCACATACAATACTGTACAAGTTAACTGGAAATTAAAAGTAATTTCATTTGATCTAATGCTCTACTGATGCTGCGAACACAGACTGTGCATGGATTTACAGCTGACAGGTGCTACTGGAAGGTTAAACTGGAATATTTCCCACCCAGTCACGGATCAATCAGTGATATCGTACAGTCCCATTGGTAATCGTTTCAATTGCTAGTTTCAGAGTTGAGTTGACTTCAAACTTGGACTGTACGTCATCATATTTTCTAATTCTTGCATAAAATGTCTTGTAGAAAGGTTACATTACTTTGCTGTATGTCTCTCTCTATATAATTATAATATTTCTCACATTTCTGCATTTCTTGATGTAAGAAAAAATCTTTAAAGTTTTATTTTTATATAATAACACGTTTAGACAAAGTTTCTAACGGTGTTATCAAAACTATCAATTAGCTTGTTGTCATCACAAACCTTCTGTTGGGAATGAATAAAACTCTGGGAATATGTCTGGTGTTTTTCCAGGTGCAAACAGATCAGCTGCTAATTCAGAGCTTCTAGCAGCTTCTCCTACAGAGTTGTGATATTCACACCCAAAACAAAACATCATTTAGACACAATACAAACTGAAAGAGGGTTTGGCGCGGAGCAATCACTGTTTCAAATAGGAACAACTGAAAACAACAAGAGCGCGACTCAAAGTGTGTGTGTGTGTGTGTGTAATAAGCACTGCAGAGTAATTTTCCAACCCCTGTTGATCACACAGTGAGACACAGTAAGCCGCTGAGAGAGACTATTCTCCAGTTGGAGTTCAACAAGTGTGTGTGTGTGTGTGTGTGTGTGTGTGTTTCTTAAAAGTGCTCATCAATACAAAACAAACAAACTTGTGATGGCCACCAATCACAGGCACAAGGCAGAGACCAGGCCATGATATCAGCAGTAACATTCAGAGTGCAACATGCCAAAGGAACATAAATAAATACGTTCTTCGTTTTTTTTAGCTTTAGCTTCAATTTGCATGTAGGAAAGTAAGATTTACTATACAGTCCAAAAGAGCAGTCTCGTCAAGTCTGAATCTTCCAAAGTTGTCCTTCTACATTTCTCCAGTTTGGACACACTCCAGTTTATTTAATCTCATACATAGAGCACAATTGATTGATAAAGATGTAGCGCTAATGCTTTTGCTAGGTTATCTTCATGTTGTCATTACTAATTATCTAATACCTAATATTTCTCTTTGAATTTTTCCTTGCAGGAGCAACTCAGTACGGCTGACCTCACTGCATAACTACAAATGTTCTAATCAAAATGATCACTGAAAACCGCTGAAAAATGACATCACTACCAGAACCAACTCCGTTACATAAGCCACGCTCAGAAAACCCACAAAAACACTTTGCTACTAGCAGTGGGCAAATAGGGAACATGAACAGGTTGTCAGGATTAGCAGATAGGAAGATCATACTGCCATGTTTACTTTATTAGAAGAAGTTATAATAACAGCGATTATTCTTTAATATACGCTAGGAACAGTTTGTGTCTTCAGGTGTCACCAATGTCACAAAACATCCATACACTAACAATGTGGCATTTTCACTTTGAAAACAAACAAACAAACAATTTTATTGTTTGCTTTTAAAGTTTTAAACGGCCTGGCTCCTACCTACCTGGCAGACCTTCTACACTTATACACTCCACAACGTTCTCTCAGATCATATGACCAGTCACTCCTTGCTGTCCCCATGTCGAGACTGACACACCGGGGCTTTCGCTGTTGCGGCTCCCATGTATAGAATAAGTTGCCCCTCCATATTAGGCTGGCATCAACATTTGATTTTTTTTTTCCAAGGCATTTTAGGAGTAATACCAGAGTTAGTTATTTTATTATTCGTCTATTTTATTCATGTTTTAATATTTACTTATTCATGTTGATCTTTTCTCATTTTTTTATTTATTTTATTGTGATTTTATTTTCTTTGTCTGTTTAATGCATGTTTTTTTAACTTTTATTACTGTTTCTTACCGGAAAGTACTTTGGTCTATCATGTTGTTTTATAGTGCTCTATAAATAAAGTTGGATTGGAGCAATTTTAACCAGTAAGCAAGAAAGTTGAGTCCCAAGGTTTGGTCTTATACTACATCATTCTCAGCATGTAAAATACAACAAACACAACTACTACATCCTTCCATGTTTCCAAATAGCTGGCAAACCAGAAGTAATTCTCTTTTCATACCTTTTGGTTTCTGCAGTGGGAGCTGTACTCTGTATCTTGTCCTGTTCAGGGTTCATAATGCATTGTTTGGAAAAATTTCAAGGTTCAGATAGCTGTTATCTTGAAGTTTCCACTATGACTGTAACAAGCAGCCATGGCAGGAATAACAGAACACAGAGTTGCTCCTGAACAAGCCCAATGTGGGTTTCTGTTGTTAATTTGCATATATATATATATATATATATATATATATATATATATATATATATATATATATATGTGTGTGTGTGTGTGTTGATACAAAAGGTACTGAGTCATTAGTATAGGAGAAAGCACTTTAGCTGAACTCTGGCAGGTAAAAACAACCCATTAGACAATGAACAACTGCAACAACAGGACCCCAAACAGTCAAGTGCGCAGTTAGCTTTGTGCTAAGATCATGAATGTCTTCTTAATTTGACGGAGAGAACAAGAAACAGAAAGAGAAACGAGAGCAAGATAGCTCGTATCCAAGGAGAAATAGCTGCCATCAAGGATGTAATTTAAGAGACATAAAGAACATTTTCCCAAGACAGCAGGCAAAAACATCTTTTTTCCTAAAACATACATTGGTGAACATATTCATATCACAAGGCAAGACGACCAGCAGATCTCCAAATATTTGTTTCTTTGCTAAAGAGCTGTGAAGCCTGATTCTCAAGCTTAAGCTCAAGCTCATTTCGTTCCTGTCAGCTCTGCCTCCACATTATGTGTATATTATCCAGTGTATGTACTGTAAATATCCATACACATACAGTTTGACCTTGAACAGCTGCAAAACCGCCCCCCCAAAAAATCTGGCTGCCAAAAAGCATGACAGAAAAGATGAAAGCTAATTTACAACCTCTTTATTTCTTCATCATTCAGGTTGTGTGTGTGTGCGTGTGTTTGCTATGTCATAAATTCTTCATAAGGCCAGGATAGTTCAGAGGCGAGACACAGGACATCAATTCCAGTTAATTCCCAATTTGTGTCAGAGCACCAGATGCCGACGCGAGCACCGACAGGCCCGTTAATACGCCACTGAGGCGCCAGGTTGGAAGGGTGAGGAGAGAGCAAAGGACCGAAGGAGAAGAAGACAGAAAGACAGAAACAAGTGAGACCTCTGACATACTTAACATAAGCTCAAATTTAACACTGCAAGAAATAGAGTGATAAAAAGTAAAATGAAAGGAAAACAGGGAAACAAATATCAGAGGTAAAGGAGGAGAAATAAATGTGATTGGGAGGAGACAGAAATAGAAGAAATAGAAAGAGTGAAAGTTTGGGTGAAGACAGAAGAGGTCCCTGTTCATCCTGCTCACCTGGCGTTATTATTAAGAGTGCACATTCTTCTTAATAGTGCTGATACAACAGGTTGCGTTTTGGGAGGACATGGAACCTTGAAAAACAATGAAACCTTTTTTTAATCAAGAAAGAATTCTTTAGGCTTCAATCCAACATCGGAAGTATCAGAAAGAAACCTGAGCTTCCGGGGAAATCGCGTTCAACAAAGGTAGTACAGAACGAACATAACTCATCACAAAAAGTAACAAAATAATTTCCCAAGCAAAAAATAAACTTGGTTCCCTGGTTTACAGTCCTCAGCACTGCCATTCATAAAGGCTTTGTTATAGGTTGTTTTCGGTAGCGTGTTATTCTTTGTGAAAGAAAGTTGTCACTTAATTTTGCTAAAGGTTTGTAGGGGTGCAGAGTGGGGTCATGTTAACATCAAAAAAGATCAACTTAATGATTTATTGGCAGGAAATCGAAAAAAGACGTATTACTTAGAAACTATGATTCTTAAAAAGTGTGGTGGTGGTCACAATTGGCCTTTGACCTCTACTTCAAGATCAATAGACTGATCTGAAGGTCAAAGTGATGACCTCTTCTTCAAGGTCATCTAAGGCCAAATTTGTCTTTTATCTTTAAAACTGAACATTTTACTGCCTTTGTATTGGCAGCATTTAGGAAATGATGCTGGTGTATGAGGATTATAAACAACACATTATAGTCTGAATCATATATCATGTCATATTTGACCTCTGATCTCACTTTTACATTTCACATCTGCCTTTCATTCAAGTCGACCGCAAAATGTGTTACATCTTTAAAGAAAGGATTGTCAAGAGAAAGAGAATGAGCTGCCTAATTAGTTCGAAATACATTTATAATGTTATTATACTCATTACCTACTTAATGTTTATATAAAAATACAATGCTATCCCCTTAAAAGTGAATATTGCCAAGAGAGTGAGCTGCCTTGGCACATGTTTAAAGTTGGTTAACATAGTATGGCTATGGACAATTATCTTGGGGATCGATGTTAACTTGTAAAAATTATATGCATTAAATCAATAGTAGGATTATTGTATTAAATATCAACTTTGCCACTACATATTTATATATGCATAGTTGTCTGAGCCAGTGCTGCACAGTATGTGTTATGGCAAGCAGACAGTTTTGTCTTATGGAGCGTATGTTAAGTCCCTGCTCCAATGGCAATGATGCCAGTTACCCACAA
The DNA here is from genome assembly GCF_900408965.1 of Simochromis diagramma. Lineage (NCBI taxonomy): Eukaryota > Metazoa > Chordata > Actinopteri > Cichliformes > Cichlidae > Simochromis > Simochromis diagramma. The sequence continues at coordinate 19,935,141 of NW_024387030.1, read as the reverse complement.
TCATATATGGAGATGACAGGACCTGAATAATATAGAGCTTAACTGCGTAAGAGAAGCATTTTCATCATGTGGGTGGGAAGGCGATGATGGGAAAGATTCCCATGTTTACAACTTGTGCTTACTTCTGTCATCTAATTACTCAAGATGCCAACCTCTAGTCTCTTTACTCATTAGTGATGATTTAAGCTAAACACTAAGAACCTGCAGGAATGGACAGCTGTGGCGTTTTTTGGGCATTTGCCTTTTCAAAAGCTGTTTGGTTTCAGTTCTGGTAACTGTGACATGCTAATGGGGTGTCCACATACTTGCAGAATTAGAAGAGGTGACGGATGAAGGAAAACCAGGAGAGCGAGTGAGAATGTGAGATTAAGAGCCCCCAACCTGATGACACACACACAAACTTTAATGCATGCGTGGGAAATGGCATTCAGAGTCCAAATGCCTCCCCGTCAGTAACAGAAGTTTAATCACAGCCTGGTTACTGTGGCGGAAATACACACGATGCAGAGAGAGAGGCAGAGAGAAAGACTCATCTGTTGCTGTTGTTTAATTTCTAAAATTGAATCCGTTTCAGCAAGGTTGATACATATGTTAATGCACACACACACACACACTTCCAATAACTTTTATGAGTGAGGCAATACTGTCTATGTGTGTGTGTGCGTGTGTGTCATCATTAGGGACTACAAGGAAATGACGCGCACACACGCAGATGGTGTTTGCTCCTCTGTTGCTTCTCTCTGTTTGTGTGACGTGCCACTCGGTCGACAGGAGACGGTTTGTTTCTTCGGAGGAACAAAGTCACATCGCTGCAATTTCAGCCTCCTGACGAGCCGTCGCCAGCTGTCACCCCACCGCAGACCTGGAATTAATCACCACGCCGAGGTACAGACAAACAACTGCCACCAACGTACCCATTAGCAAAGCACGCGGAGCTCACTTCAGTCCTTGGAATGACCCAAATACAGTACAAGACATACAGATGAAAGTTGTTTCAGGTGGTTCAAATCTATTTAACTTTTTCACAATGAATATCAGGTGACCTCCAGTTGGCCACGGACACTTTGGAGAAAAAAGCTGAAGAAAACTACTAATTATAACCTACGATAGGTGAAATCCGCGAAGTAGCCAACTGTAAAAACCCTCACTACACTTTTCTCAGACAGGCATGAACATTTTCACACTTTTCTCTCTTGTCTCAAAGTTCAAACCTTCGTACAAAAATAAGTCCAGTATTATAGAATGAAACCAAAGGCACCCGCGGTTGGCTTTGACGGTGCAAAACGTTTCATCGTTGACCATGTTGTGTTTGTTGGGGAGAAAACTTACAAACATACAGTACAGCACTTCAGAGTCACACTGCTAGCGATCGAAGATTTATGTAAATTTGACAAGCTGAACGCATTCTGTACTGTACAGGAGACACAGCACAAGATTGATTGACAATGGTCTACAGCCAATCAGGACGTAGAACACAATGCACTGTAAACAGAAAAGAAAAAAAGCATGAAAAATTGCACAAAAAAAATCCGCGAAACAGCGAGGCTGCAAAAGGTGAACGGTGTTATAGCGAGGGACCACTGTATACAATTATAGATAAGTAGGTGTATTATCATCAATAGAAGTTTAGGGTTCTACTGACAAATGCAGCACTTCATCTTCAGGTGTCATTAATGTTCAACCATCAACAGCAGAAATGTCACCAGAGAGATCACCAGTCACTACCTCACAGTGCAGAACTGCACTCTCCTCTTATCAAGGCGCTAAAAAGGCTGGCCAAGAGATGTAATCTTAACTTCCCCAGCCCAGGAGTTACTCAGAAGGCATCCTTGCAGGACGCCCAAACCACCTCAATGCGCGCCTTTTGGTGTGAAGGAGTAGCAGTACTACCCTGAGCACCTCTCAGATTGCTGAACTCCTCATCCTATCTCTAAGTTTTGCTTTCATTCCCAGCTGTTTGTTTAGCACAACAGACCAACGCACCGTCCGCACCATTGCAGCCTTGACGCCACTCATGAACAGGACCCCGAGATACTTAAACCCCTCCACTTGGGGCAGTCACTCATCCCTGACCCGGAGTAGACACTCCACCCTTTTCCGGCAAAGGAAAACTTGGCTGCCAACTGCTCCAGTCTGAGCTGGAGACCATCACCTGATGAAAGAAACAGAACCACATCATCTGCAAAAAGCAGAGATGAGATTCTAAGAGCAACAAAGTGAAAACCTTCTGCCACTTGGCTGGACTTGTCCATAAAAACTATGAACAGAGTCAGTGACAAAGGGTAGCTGTGAAAGAGTGAAACACACACCAGGCTCGAGTCCAACTTATTACTGGGAATGAGGACAAAGCTCCTGCAACGGTCATAAAGTGGCACACATCCCGTACTCCCAAAGCACCCCATACAGGATAGCCAGAGGGGCTTGGTCTATGTATCGAAGTACATAATTTGTGACTCACTGTGTGCCTTTCATCAAAAGCACACACTGATAACTTGCCAAAAAAGGTTGACTCATCAGAAGAGCTTTTCTGGTTGATATGGACCAAAATATTAACTCAAAGCTTTATCTTCAGATTTTTGGGATCTCAGAAAAATAAAAACTGTTATTCCTACACTGGTTTTCTTTAGTGTGTGTGCATGTCTTCAGAGCTGTTACTGTGTCCAATGTGTATTAGAAAGAAATAAAGCACGGTATACTTTATGGCGAATGTGTTTTCTGTTTTCTAAGTCACCACTGTATGATGTATCCATTTAAAGTCGTAGATTGATCTGTCTGTCTGTCTGTCTGTGCATTCCACTGCACAGTTAAAGGCCATGGTGGCAGCAGGGCTCCCTAATTGAGACGACACTAATTATCATCTTCATGTTCTAGATTGGATCAGTGCTGATTAGCCTAAAATTAGACACACAGACACACACACATAGAAACACAGACTTACATGCACAGTCTCAACGGAGTATTACTGTGATATACTATCTCTGTGGCCATGGCCATGGTGCCACAGTTGCACTGCTGCATCTTCTAAAACTTGGCTCTACTGTGTCTTACTGTGCGTGTGTGTTACCTCCAGCTGTCTCCACATGTGTGTCAGGTTGTGTATTTTGCAGTGGAAGCTGCTCGGTAGTTCAGTGCCACTCCTCTTCAGAGACTCGGCTTGGCCCAGCAGGTTGGTCTTTCTGCTCTCCATCATCATCAGCTCAGTGTGGCTGCTCTGGATAAGGAGGACACACGTATGAACAGATACAATCCAACTTGACATTTAACTCTTGTTTGGCAGCTGTGTGAAGCACACTAGTTAAAAACAAACAAACTCGGGATTCATTAATATAGCCTTAATTAATGGTACCACACTGACTGGGCATTTATGCTCGTCCCACTCCTACATGTTTACCTTTAAATTGGCCACCAATTTTCCTTCCCTTTGAAGGAGACTGCTCCATATTTTTATTCTTGAACTCTATTAGAGTTACCTTGCTCGATACTGCATTCAAAATAATCCTTGTTTATCTCCTACTCGATCTTTGTGCCGGCCCTCATTAATTTGCTGTCAGCAACAAGCTGTTTTAGCTCTTTCCCTTTGAGGTCACCCTCCTTTTAAGCCAGCTTTCTTTTTATTGGCTGCCCCTTGTAAAAACAAGGTTTGTTCATCAGGTCGGTGGGGCTGTGTGTGCCTGAGATAATTATATTAGGAATACCTGATCTTATTTGTAAATCTGAGCTATTGGCTCATACGGATTACTTGCACATATGATGACTTTAACCTGGCGCATAAAAATCCACTTTAAATATGGGTGTTACTTGCATAGCTTCAACCACACCTTTAATGCACTTTACAGTGTTGAAATAATTGATAATGTGCTTAACCAGCTTGACTTGTCCAGCACCAACATTTTAAAAGGCAGTATGGCTGTGTAATTCACCGCTGTTGATTAGTACATTCAAAATCACGTTCCACATTTCCATATATAACCCTATAGAAAGCTATCCTGTCCAGTTTAATGTTTTAAAATCATTAAAACATCAGCATATCTACAGTTAACCTTTTTTCTTACCATTTACAGGTGTGGGCACACAAATACGGTTGAACTATTTATGGTTCTGTACTGGAAACTTAAAGCTCTTGCTTAGGATAAAAGACCGAGGTGGTTGCCGGTAATTTTTTTCTTCCAAAACACGCTTGACAAAGGAAATTTGTAATGTCAATGTTTCTATGTTTTGACATGTTGACACCATGAAACTGGATCTCCACTTGAATCCATTGTACTTGCTGTGAATCCATCTACAGGGGGTGAGTATTAAATGCTCAAAAGACAGATTTTCAGTAGAATATTCCTTGGTCTTTCAAACGGGATCACATTTTTTATTGTTATTGTTTGCAGCTCATCTCATGATGAAGCGTTTGAGGGTGTCGCAGGAGTTTTCAGCAGATTTCACTCACTGCTTCACCTGCTTTGACCGCTTTAAAGATAAAAACTCTGTCGCACCTCTGCAGCTCCGCAGTCGCGCAGGAATCAAACACCGCAGCGGCACTTGACGGTAGACTGTGGAGTCCTTTATGGAGAGATTTTAAAAATGCTCCATTTTGTACCAGCAAGTGTTGCTGAATATTTTCCTTCCCTTTTGTGCTTGAGTTCTGTAGTTGGGGAGTGAAGGAGCTGCAGGTTTTTCTATTTTTGAATCTAAAAGTCACACTTTCAGGAATGTGAAGAAAAAACATTTAAAACAACTGCTGCAGTTTTCTAGAAATATCACAGTTTTTCCCCAAAGTTGGAAGTTTTTGACACAACTGATTGACAGCAATCGACCAGGCAATTTCCTACTTGTGTCTTTTATCACACTGACAATGGAAAACAGGCTGATCTTATACCTTGTGTCACTTTGTTTCATTAAACGTTGCCAAGTAGGCGCCCATAGTTAAATCCTACCTTCAAGTCCATAAGAGCCCATAAGAAGAAATCAAGTTGCAGTACAAATAATCAGATTTATATTTACGCCCAAACAGGAATGGCACCACTCGTATTTTTACCTCTTCACTTTTGTTGTGCACAGCAACAATTGTCTTCTATAGTACACTGACTTTATGGAGAGAATGGCAGTAAAGTGTACCTTAATTGTCAAAGCTCTTCATTTTTATGTCTTTTCTGCTTTCATATTGATTTTTTTTCTTCCTTTTATTTCAGCTCAGAAGTTCTTTGATGCTAAACTACATCATTTTGAGTTGATTTAATTTCCTTTCTCCCTTTCGTTCTTCTCTCTGGATATTGTGCTTCCAACCAACCACATTTTTGCTTGTTTCTCGAGTTTTCTCTCCAGCTCCTTTTTTTGTGGTCTGATCTTTGTTTACTCTTTGTGGTGTCTTGATTTTTGGCAACTTCAATTCTTCCATTTATGACTTATAGATTCACTTTCTGGTTTCTACACTGGCTAAATGTCTTGCCTTTAGCAAGTACTTCCAGGGTTCTGCATGCCCTTCCAGCCGTTATGTCCCCTTTATTTTATGAAGTCCAAGGTTTAGTTTCGTAGTTCTTGTTCCACTTGCCCTTTCTCTTCTTTCAATCCATCTTTTTAAATCTCCACATTTATTTATTTTATCTACTGTAAAACACCACTTGCACTTATTTGCCTAATTCATCCATCCTATTTTCCATCCATCTCTTGTCTTCCCTGTTTTCGCTTGTTAGCATAACTCTCCTCTCCCTCCATGCCTCCATATTTTTTGGCTTAATTTCCCTCCTCCTCTCCTCTTTTCTCTTTCTCCTCTTTTCATTTTCTGCATCGATAGCTACTCAATTCTACTTTTCCCTTGTCGTTTATCATTACCACCCGGCCCTATTTGAATATTTAAATGTCTCTTCTGTGACTCTATGTGTGTGTGTGGATGTATGTATGCATGCATGTTTGTGTGTGTATGTGTGTGTGTGTTTTTGCTGTGCTGTCATCAGAGAGGCGGCGGCCATTTTTCAACGTCGACGATTCTGATGGAGATGCTATCGCTCGGTGCTTCACGGCCATCCATCCCCTTCACTTAGCTAATAGCCACGCCGCGAGAACGAGGGATCGAAGGCAAAAAAAATAGACGAGTGGAAGGTAAATATGTCGGCGTCGCACTCTTCTAACAGCCAGGAAATTATACGATTTATTCGCTGATGGCAAATATTGATTTAAAAAGGGGATAGGGAGCCAGTGGGGAGGCGGCAGGGGGGTTGTTTTGTTGTTGTTGTTTGTTTGAAGGATGCCACTGATCCAAAGTCAAAGAAAAGAGGGAGAGAGGGAGAAAGGAAGATAGACACGCCGATTAAAATGCATGAGATCCGAACTTTGAGATAAGTGCTGAGAGAGGGATCTTGGAGAAATGGGAGGGTGGAGGGGAGGATGATGGGTGAAGATGGGGGGGTGGAAGGGAGGGTTACATGGATGGCTAGCTGTGATGTATTCATGCCTCCAGTCAATCTCCATGCAAGGATGGACTAAGATACACAGGCCTAAGGATGGAGAGAGACAAAGAACGAAGTAAAAAAGACAAGGACTGAGATAAAGAGATCATGTGCAGAGGAAAGAAACAGAGAAAACTACAATAAATAGATGGAAAAGTAAAGGAGCGCTGCTTCAATGACACTGACACCATGTTCGCAGTAAGAGACTCTTGCCGTACGATGGGAATTGAAGCTCAAACAAATGCCGGCAACACACGCCACGACTCAAAGCCTCAAAAGTTGGCCAGCTGAGAAGGGTTCAACTTTTTAAAAATATCCAAAGCTTAAAGCAGGCTGCAAACTGGTGACAGCAAATATTACCATTCCACTTCTGACAACTGAGCATGCTACATTTTTGTAATCCCCTGTAATTGTTAGTGAATAGTTTTGATATTTTCTGCGATATTAAAAACTTTGCTAGGTCAGGACACAAGATATTAATAAATACAAAAAGATGTTTCTGCAAATATTTCACCATAAAAGCCCTGTTGAAACAATGCAGGATTTCTGTGCAATGAAACATCAGAAGTGGCCAGCTGAAACATGAAGGTGTGATGCATACCAGCACGTTTGGCGTGTGCCAATATTCACAAAGGTGAAAATGGCGAGCACAAGCTGGGTGTTTATTTCAGTGGGATAAAATTCTTTTTCTAAAATCTAACTTAATTTACATGGAGATGCTGGGCTAGAAATCTGTGCTTTGGTGTGATACTTGCAACAAACATTACAGTGTGTGTGTGTGTGTTTTGCTCATAGTTTCAGTTTCAAACTTTTAAAAGTAAAACTGCCAAAGATTAGAAATGATGCATCAGCAGTAGTTTTAAAAAGCAGTTTTCACTTTTGGTGACAGAGAGTGCCTTTAGTCTGTGACTATTTGATTATGTCTAACTAAAATGTTTTCTTCTACTTTTGCCACTTTTTTATTCTCTTTCTTCATATAATACTTCTAGGGTTCAAAGAGAATGTGACCTGTGACATTCTCTCTGCTGTATTCTTTGAAACGTGGTAACATTGACATCCATGAATGTCTTCTGAGGTCTTCTTCTTTTCCTCTTCTTTTGCCTGGCAGCTTACTCATCCTCTGCACTTCCTGATTCACAAACTGTCCTCCATCCATCCATCCTCCTCTCTTCTCCAAAGAACCCCTTAGCATATTTCCAGCTCAGTATCTCTGTCTAGACAATTAATAAAAGGACTTTTCTCCTTCCTTAGTACCTCACCTTCCCAGTCATCTGGTAACTCTTCCCTATCACCCACAGCCTGTCTCAACACGTTCCTGAACTCCATCCAACATTAGTCCAGCATCAGTCTTCAACTTTCAACATTTACTTACCCTCACTCACTGCCTCTTCTTGTTGTCCAAACCATCATACAGGCTACCATCTGATGCTGTCGAGCTACATTCTCCCATATCGTTCAGATTGCACCTTTTGCATAGGATGTAGTCCACCAGTGTGCAGCTTGCTTACACTCTTACATGTAATCCTATGTTCCAACATCTTTTTGATGGAAGTGTTCACCACATCAGTTCTCTCCTTAACACCATACCTACCTAAAACCTTCTCACCACCTTTGTTTCCTTCCTTTACATGTCCATGAAATCTACTCCAATCACCTTCCCTTCCACTTGGTTCAACACACAACACATCTACCTTCCTTCTGTCCATCGCATCACCTAGCTCTCTCTATATTTAAAGCCTGTAAACTCACCTCATCACTCCTGCTGTTCCTTCTCTCTCTTTAGTTGTCTTTGACCAACAGTAGCACAGTTTCCACTGGCACTCTGCTGGCCAGCAGCACCATAGGAGGTTGTTGTTAACCGCTCCAGTATGGAAATCCCATTCTTTATGATCTGTTTGATTTGACCAAGATTTTACACCAGACGCCCTCCCCGATGCAACTGTCTCCTCTCCTGTTTATGTCGGGGCTGGCACTAGGAGTACACTGGCTTGTGCCCCTCTGCCCCCCCAAAGCTGGGTTAAAATGTGGCAATCAACAAACTTAGCATTTTGCTGCTGAAGCCATTAAAAGTTTCTCTGGCACAGATCCCAGCGTCTGTACAGAAAACATTAAACATCATTTGTTACTAATTTAAACTAATTACTTGTTGCTTCAGTCCCATATGTTACATATGTGACTCTAAAAAAAATGTTTATTCACATTTCTTTGCTCAGATTGAAATATAGATGAACGCAGGAACAATATGTGATGCAGCTGTGAAAAAGAAAGAGAGCATGCATTTGTACTCATTTATGCAAAAATTGATGTATGTAGTTTAGTAAAACTAATGGATATACTATGTCAAAGTCTGGGTGTATATTTCTACACTGAATTTATTCAGTCTTTTCCGAGCTATTCAATAAAAAACGTTAAGCCCCAAAGGCAACACCTTCTCATCCCAAATGACTGCCATTGCAGGTGTAATGGGGTGTAATGGTCCTAGTGGTTGGATGGTTATGGACTGTCTAACAAGTAACAAAAAATCAACATAAAACAGTGAAGGAAGTTCAGGAAAAGCAAATATTCACATATTCCTAAATGGGAATGTCACCAATGGAAGAAAGTTATGCCAGAAAATCATGCAGCCCACTGTTTTTGAAACTGTCCGTGTCATGCTTTTGCCTCGCTTCAGTCCGAAAACTCTTTGCGTGCTTCGTTATTTTTGCTCCTTTGTGATTGTCTGCCCCACCCTCATTAGTTTCACCGGTGTTCAGTTGTTTTCAGTAGTGTTGTTTCGCCCCCTGCCAGTTGTCAATTTCTGAGTTTGTCTTCCTCTGGTTCCTTCTTTGATTTCTGTTTTGTTTTAGCTAGCTCATTTTCTGATTGAATCAGCCATTAGAGGCTTGTTTTTTGTTTTTTTAATCCTGCCTCAGTGCTCTGTGTTTGGGTTCACCACATCCCACTGTGGTATCATAAGAGGTCAACTCTGACAAGATAAAACAGATGTTACTTACTACAAAGGAGAAAATTGTACAATAGGAAGAATTATTTTCAATTTGTTCAACGTTTGTTTCCTAGGATGTCACTGTACAATAAATGCATATGTTTATGGTGTAAGCTGGCGACAATTCATCACTTATTTCTAATATTCTGACATACAAAATCTGCTCCCTACAGACAATGAATCTTTGCTACTGCAAATATATTTTTAGAAAATACTTCTGTCCATTGTTGAAGTAAAGCTCTGTGCAAATAGATTAATGAATCACACATCAGAAAACAGTAAAATGACAGAGCTTTCCCAAAACACACAAAGAGAGAAATGGTGGATAAACGCTTCACAAAACAGATGAGAGGGAAACAGGGGGAGTGGAGAAGAGAGGAGGGAAGGGGGAAAGGAAGAGGGGGAGAAAATCAACAAGCAATCATAAGTTTAATTTGGTCTCCATATTAATGAGCACGGAGCTGAAATGTCAGCAAAAATGCAGTCATACATGAAAAACATTTAATGCATTTTGAACATTAGGTTTTTTTTCTCCTTCGCTCGTCTCGCAGATTCATCTTATCCGCCAAATGAGAGAAGTTTGTCGGAGGCTGCGTAACGGAACGATTTTGTCGTCGCGGCAACTAAAGTTTGTGGGAAGTGATAAGGACGCATCTCTATCCTCCGCCTCGTGATCGTCTTTTCTTTTTCCCTCTGTCTTTGTGTCTCCATCCTCTTAATTCTTCCTCACTCTTTCTTTTTCTGTCTATACGGTTTCTCTTCTGCAACACTGTTCCTCAGCTCCTGTTGCTGTTCTAATCTTCAGAAAACTATTTCACCTTTTTTCTCTTTAAGTCCTGTTGCTTCTTGTTTTCTTCCACTTTCTTGCTTACTTAAGTTTATTGCAAGGGTCAAAAATAGCAATAAAACTACAGAATTATCAGGATGGGATAAAAAAAAAGTCTGCTGTGATAGACATGTGACCACTCCAGGTGGTACCTGGGATATGCTCAAGCATCCACCAACACTGAACTGGAAAAGTGGTTATAAAGTGGATGGATGAAAGTCAAATGAAGACTGGACTTACAATAATAGTGGTTAGTTGCTTCCTGTGAAAAATTAGATCTTAATTCTATGAAACTAGTCTTCTGTGAGCAGAACTCTGTCTGGTTTGTTTATCTCCATGGACTTATAAAGGGACACATGTAACACATACAAGTTTAATCCATTGACCTACAGGTGGCAATATCAAGCCAAGACATACATCAATGGACCACAAAAAGAAGAGAATGAGGAAGAAAACTTGAAAGAAAACCATGAAGGATATCTAAATATAAAAGTGAAAAGCAATGCTTTTAAGGCAATTTAACCTTTGATTATACAGCATTACTGGGGTGTGGCTGAGTGGGCTTTCTTACACCTGTAACCATAACACTCACATGATGCCACATCGTTGCAAGGTTAGATGCTCAACCTCTGGCAGTCAGCAAAGACCGGATTTTTAAGCTGACTTTAATCAGAGACATTATGAGAGAGAATATACATTTATTTTGATTAGGATTCAAAGAAGTGTACTAAAGCTTCTTTTTGGTTGACTTGTTGCAGGTGCATAAGATGTAGAGCATGTATTTTTTAAAGTACGCCAGTAAAGCATATATGTCTGGCCCTTCCAGGTGTGACCATTATTAAATGTGAGTCTTTAGGGTTCTGGTTACATTAAACAAAGGTTTCTTGTCATTAACAAGAAAAAAAAATCTCTTTTGAGCTACAGAGTTTATCCTGTAACTGTGTTTACTCTCTGGATTGCTAAAACCCTAAATCTCCTGAACTGTTGTTTTCGGATGTGGCATGTCTATGATAAATGTTTGTTTGGGTCTGCGAAGGCGAGGGAAGGCTTGCAGTCATGGTTGAAACTGACAGCAGCTTCCCGTAACTAACACAGATATTTATTGACCAATCCAACAACCCTGACCCTGTCTTACTATTAAGAGTCATCAAATGTCTATTATAACTCCAGCTCATTATTAACCGTTCTGCTTCATACCCCAGCGTTCCCCCACTTAACACCTCCTCTGTTTCATTCACTTCATCCTCTAAAACTCTCCTTCCTAAGCAAAGAGTGTGTATGTGTGCTGGATATACACAAAGATAGAGAAAAGAGGGGAAAACACTCTATGCTTGCTTACATTTCAGTGTGTTTGTGTGTGTGACTCAGTGTCTCCGACTGAGATGGATGTTCCACCGGCTCTGAAAGAGGAGGAAGTGGCTCTGTGACACCCCATTTATACTGCTAGACACTTCAACCTGTGTGTGTCTGTGTGTGTGTGAGGAAGGAAGACAACACAGCCATAAAAAAATCTTTAAGCAACACTTCCCCTTCCAAATAACCATTATTACTCTATTTAATTGTTACTTTACTTTTAGCATATCGATTTCCAAAAAAGATTTCACTAAAAAATACTGTATGGTATAAAAACATGCATTTTTATTTAACGTTTGGTGTGTGTTTATTTTATACCAGTGCCCCATTTACATTAAAAGTAATCACAACAGAATAATGCATGTATTCTCGTTTCTATAGTAAACCTTCTGTGGTCTCTCCAGTAGGGACCTGTAAAACTACAACTGCTTGCTGTCACCAGAAGCAGCGCTTGGTTAAGCTAATTATTCATATTTTATTAAGTTATCAGAGAGCTGCAGACAAACAAGGTGGAAAGTAATAAGGACAGCCCTGCACACCAGCGCAGTACCTCGATGTAGGAAACGAATGGTTGTATTCAGACAGTGTCAGAGTAAAGTGACCATTTAGTTAGTGGACCAGAGTAACGCATGCACAAGCTAGATAGCACACAACATTAGCTACAATTGGAAATAGAGCAGGGCGATATGACCAAAAATATTATCGGTTCTGACATAAACGGTAGTAACCAGACTGAAAAGCAGCGCACATTTCGGTGCTTTATTTCGGTGCTTTTTTCCTGAGATGTCACACACTTTGGATTCTAGCCAATCATTGTACCTTTGCAAGCGTAGTAGGCGGGCTCAGGTACGTACGTTCTTTTAGAGCAGAGCTACAGATTAAAAATGCCCAAGGCGAGGCGGTCAAAGTCTGGCTGTACTTCACAGCAAAAGATGCAAACTCAGCAGCCTGCAACAAATGCTTTAAGGTGATACTGTCAAAGGAGGTAACACCTCAAATCTGATGAAACACCTGGCGACGTATAGCATTTTGTTAAAAGCTGAGACATGCGCCATATTTGATAGCTTGCTGCGAGACCTCACACCGGGCACATCTACTGCGGGTGGGTTGCCTGTTATCGGACCCGGAGTTAGCAACATCCCCCAAAAACCCGAAGAGGAGAGTCCTGGCCCCTAGCCCTGCCAGTGTAGCAGAAATGATGATGGATGATGATGCAGCAGCAGCCGTTCTTCTCTGCGTGAGTAGCTTAATGTTGTTCGTGTATAATTTACGTTGAGTAGACTAACCACGTTATTACATTAATGCATGTAAGGTGAACTAGCAAACATCATCATAGCTACATGCAGCTGTCTTCTTGTTTGATGGCAGATACTCCCTTCACCCTGGCCAAAAAGGCTAAAATGACCAAAGAAAAAGTGGAAAACAGCTAAACATGAGAGGTTTTTGGACAAAGTTTGTGTTTTTTCCATTGTTTAAGCACTGCTTCCAGCCAAGAGTGATACCATAAATCCCCTATAGCTGCAGAAAAGGCTAACATTGTTATCTTTTTACCAAAAAACAGCTGAACATGAGAGGTTTTTGGACCAATTTTGTGTTCTCCATTCTTTAAGCACCGGTTTGAGCACCGGCACAGTTTCAAAAGTACCGGTTTGGTACTGGTATCGGATAAAACCTAAACGATACCCATCCCGAATCACAATATAGATTCAAAAATTTGTGATAATGAACTAACTGACGATATAATTGACACTAGAAAAAATACTTCACAACTCCACAACTTTATTAGTGCAAAAAAACAAAAAATTATGTATTTTCACTTAAACAAGCAGCTGTTTTTTAATATCCATTAAGTTATATAAAAATTTTACAGTGCAAATGCAAATTCCTTGCTGACAGTTTAACCAAAAGGCATTTCCAGTGGAAATTGGCCGACATATCCTCAGCATAACCATATATAATATCCACAAAACTTAAAAAGAGGTTATACACATAATGCTCCGACAATCCATCAAGCGGTGCAGGTTCATAGCTTAGCAAAGTCGTACTAAAACATTTGACCGATTTTCGAGCGCCGTGTACCACATAAAATCGTTTCGAGGTCAGTAAACACAACCAGAATTCATACATAAGGCACACGGGATTATAAGGGGCACTGTCGATTTTCAGAAAAATCAAAGGATTGATTTTAAGTGTGTTGTATTTTCCAAAAAACACGGTAATAACGACGGCCCGCTAGCATGCTCTACCAAAAATAGTGCTTTGTTGTGTATCTGACGGACGAAAGCTAAACCAGTTCCACACCACTGAAGTTGCAGCATTTTTACAAACCAATTCTGGTTCATCCGTTTCATTCAATGATCCGCTTTCGCCCTTCTCATTCTCCACCATGCTTTTTCCGCCATGTGCGTATGAAAACAAAGGCACTGCGCATGCGCGTTTTACCCATATTCTATCGCGATATTTCATTTTCTTATCGTTGCCAAACATTATACCGGTATTACCGTGAACGGTATGATATGGCGCAGCCCTAATTGGAAAGCTAATCTGCTGTCCAGGACTGTCAGCCTCAGTATCCCAAAAAAGCCCTCTGTTATACCTCTAGGCAAATCGATCAGACCCAAACACCTCCAAACTCTTAATAGCTTTAACCACAAACACTTTTACTCAGCTGGAAAAAATAACACATTTGTGGCAAGTAGCCCCAGTTGTGCACAAAAAGTTATGTGTTACAATCATCATGCATAGAGTAATATATTTTTCCTCTGTCATGATGAGGTAATTAGTGTAAATGTGATTTGAAATTTAAAATCATACTCTCTGCTTTCTGAGTAGCTGAGATTCTGGAGGTTTCTCTTTCGCTGAATTAAAACCCTTTTGCTTGGACAAAAAGATGCAAAAGAAAAAAAAAGCAAAGAGGAAAAAAAAGAAAAAAAAGAAAAGAGACTTTCTCTGTTTTCAAACGAGGAAACAACAAAAGGCCCGGCAACATGTTTTAATTGTCACCATGGAAACCAGATGAATGAGCCGTTTGACTGGCCGGTAATGACGGCTCGCCATTCAGCCTTGCAGCGAGTCACGCGTGAGTTTGTGTGCGCGTGTGTTTCGAGTGTGTGTGTTTAGCTGGGAGGTCATTTGTACAAAGCAGGGAGGGCAACATATCTACATGTCTGCTGGGACAGAAAAAATACGGCGCGAGAACAGAGACAACAACTGCCTGTTATGTCTGCAGCATAGCAGTTAAACACATGCACATACTAATAACTGAGACGAGGAGAACAAATAAACAATCCCTTCAGCTTTTTACAGATTTCCTAATTCACCACAAGTTGCTACTTCAGCTGTTTCAGTGTGTGATTTATATCACAATATTTTACAAAAAAGGAAAAAAAAAGTCAAGACTTCACACAGATTTCTGCAGACATCATCAATTCATCTTTAAAAGGTGTCAACAAAATATTCTTTGAGTTTGTATTTTTACTTTTTTAGCCCATTCTTCTTATAGACGAGTAAAGAAAAAGAGTGTGCTGGCTGTGGGAAGGTTGAGTGACAATGGGATGTCACTACTTCATGCCAGGTGACCTATGACCCCCTAAGAACCCTGGGAATTCGCTCATTCCAAGACATTACATGAAAAAAGTTTGCAGAATTCCAGAAAATGTGAGAAAAGCATGCACACTAATGCTGAACACGAAAGTAACAGCAGTTTTTGTCTTTCTGTGTGAGGGCCAAACATTTTCAAAAATAAAGGTCAGCTTCTGTTAAAGAGTATAACTTGGTTTTGCAGATTAAGGCCAGAATTAGCTTTGATTAGATTCTTCTCTCTGGCCTGTAGTCAGACTTCACCCATGATGGAGCTCTCATGACTTTACAAGTATAAATGTATTTGTGTGCTTCTAACTCTACAGGAAGCTGGAGAGATCACACTATTCAGCTTAGAAACAAAGAGTCTTTATAGTGACGAGGGGTGGGGAGGGCAAAGAGAGAGAGAATTTGTTGGTACAGGAATGGTTGTGTTGTTTCTGTGTCGTCTGTAGGTTTGTTCTTTCAAAATTTACTCTTTACTCTTATTCGAGAGAAGTAAACTTGAGAACATTTCTGTGACATGGGATCCTGCACGGTGGTGACTGTATTACTTTTTGTTGTATATGTTATGTATCCATTGCCTTTTCATATGCATATTGAATTCATTTGTTTCGATAAAAAATGACACCAATAAAGCCTTACTAAATCAGAACTAATGACATTCTCTGTGCTTAATCACAGAGTCAATGTGCTAATCATATCAGTGGTGTTTTTGTGCTGAAGTGTTCACCGCTGACTTACAGTCTTACTGAGGACAGCAGGTGCTGCTGAACAACACTTCCTCTGTTTTCGGCTTCCGCCATTGAGTGTGTGTGTTTGTGTGTGTGTAACTGGAGTTAATGAGAGAAACAGAAAGTCAGAGTGGGTTGATGCCGTGGTCTTCACCTACACTGCAGAGAGAACCAGGCTTTTATCTGACAGGCTTTTATCTCTAAATTTATGGTATTCTTTAATAAACATCCATTACCACGTCTTAGAAAAGACTTCCTGTTTTTTACTCTCATCCTGTTTTGATTCGCTGTTCCAAAGTACACTCACCCTGCTGGTTTTGATGAATTCAATCTCCTGAACATTTCCACCAAGAGAAAACCAAGCCACCGTGTTTTACAGCAAATGTGTAATACACAAATAGTCAAAATCCCCCTTCAGGAGGATTTTTAGGTTCATGTTTTTATGATATTTTTAGATATAGTTGCAATTTTACTTTAAAATATTTTCAATTTAATTTTTCATATTGTGTCATTTTCAGTTGTTGCTCTTTTTTTAGGTTTATGCACCAAAAATATTTGGCCAGGTTTAAGAAAAGGTCTTCGTTTAGGAAGAAATAGACACTTTTACCACATTAATCAAGTTACAAAGCTCCATTTTCCTTTTCATTGGAGTTGACATAGTCCTACCCCTACAATAACTCCCAGCTCCTACACAAAAGTGGGTCGTCTTTCAGATTTTAAGTCTGTTTTTGTGTAAAAGATGATATTTTGTATTGTGGATTGTGGATAGTATAGTTCTTTTCATCTTTGTGCAGAGCTGTATACAGGACCCTGTACATCCTGTGTCCCATAGAGGTTAACATTCCCAATATTCTAGTTTATTCTAGCAGTCATGAGGAAATGCCTCAACATTAACGATGTGAAATGCCACTAACACCTGCAGTGTAATAACTGTGATGGGAGAAAAGGAAGAATTCATGTAATGTTGTTATTAAGCCACAGGGAGGACTGTTGTTTGCTTTCTCAAGTTATCATTTATAACTCTCATTTGTGTAACAATTATGATGAAGATCCTTGAACAATTAAGTAATGCTTGCCGTGATCTTCCACCAAAGCTATCCAACATGTTTTATTGCCTAAACTAGTCCTCTACTATTTTTATTACGTTTTAAGGCATGTCTTCTGGTTCCTGTGTGCTCCTCTGGGTTGTACATGAAGGCAAAAGCAGCCTATCACAGTGGCTGTTTGGGTTGGAGTAATTGTGAGTACTTTTACCTTGGAACATTTTTTAAGGCTAGTCTCTCGTTTGATTCTCGATTCCTTTTCTTTGCTCTTTTTTTTACCTTCTCCTCCACCTTTACCTCTTTCATCCAAAACACACACTCCTGCCCCTCCTCTTTTCTTTCTATTCCAACACAATGACAGAAGTGTAATAGCATAGCTGTGTGTGTGTGTGTGTGTGTGTGTGTGTGTGTGTGTGTGTGTGTGTGTGGGCATCCAGCACAGCGACCATGTAGCCTAAACGACAGACAATCTTTATTCTAATGAAGAAGGTGCCAAGGTCACAAAGAGAGCAGTGTGATGAATGGAGAAGACACACACCCACACACAAACCATGCGCCTGACACATTAATTGTGTACTTGAGCTTCCAGTCGATCTGCAACTGTAATACTGTGTGTTCTCTCTCTCCCTCTCACACACACAAACAGGTTAAAAAGGAGGCTTTCCCCTTGAGATGACTTTTACGCATTATTCTCATGACATACACTTAAACAAACTGTCAATGGAAATAAAATTTGTTGGCAGGTAAAAGGCAAACTGCAGCGTGTGTGATCTGCTGTCCGACCACTTTGAGACAAACCACCACCAAAGCTCAATAAACAGAGTTTCTTTATTTCTGACTGCTGCAAAAGATCTTAAATCAAACCGCTTTGTTGCCTCTTTGTTCTTTGGTGTGCAGCTCTAGGTGGGGTTACTGTAGGAGAAGAATTGGGAAAAATAGGAAATGTCAGAGTATGTGTTTCTCCTGCGAATCAGTAATAGGTTTCCCACACCCACCTATGCAGACCTGTGGATTGGAGAATAACATTTAAAGGCGTGAGCGAGTAGAACCACAGAGGCAGTAGTTGGAAATGCATAAGTCAAGGGCCGTAAAAAAGGTGCCGCTAAGAAACACTTAGCAGTGTTTAAGTGACAAAATCAAATATTGAAATGGTGAGAACTGTTACTGTTTTTCGTTTCAGCATTTACTTCACAAAATGATTCCCGTTTCATCTCAGGGAGAAAACTTCTCCAATAGGACTGCTTTGAATTCTGTTACTGCTGATCGCTTCAGTCTTTGCTTTTGTTGCTTTGGAGGGAAACTCTGCAAACATGTTTATAGCCAACCTTGGCCTGACATTGGCTCGATGCTCAACGTCAAACTACTTTTAGTTCTGTATTAGATTCCTGCTCAATTCTGTGTGTGTGTGTGAGAGTGTTAGTGTCAGGTTTCAGTCAGAAAGTGTTCCTGGGAAGCTGAGGGAGTCTCAAGAGAGATGAGATACAGCAAGCGAGGGAGAGAGCGAGAGAGAGAGGTAGAGAGAGAGCGAGAGAGAGAGAGAGAGAGAAAGAGGAGGAAAGTTGGCGAGATGCTGCTGAGTCGTGTCTCTTTGTTCTAAAGCAGATATATCCCCGACTTTATCAAGACTGACAGAACAAACGCACAGGAAACAGCCTCCCACAGGACACATAATCCACACACACACACACACACACACACAGATGAGAAAGAGTACGAGCACACAAAGACACAGAGGTCTGATGTGAACACACACACACACACACACACACACACACACTGAAACATATATAAGAAAATGTGAGAAAGTGCGGAGACACACATGCGCACATCGACACAAAGACACACAGCACGAGCTAGCGGAGATACAAACACACACTTTGCACGTGTGCACATTTAGAGCGCAAAAACACGCACTGTTTACACGTGTGGAGCTCCAAACACATGCATGGTTAAGCTCATACACTGTACGCACTGTGAAAAGAAAACACAAACATGCTGCCAAGGAAAGCATATGACAACAATGTGCACACGTGCTCACACACAGATGAGAAAGACTCAACAATAACCTCATGGAAATCATGGAAGGGTCCAAATGAAAGGTGCACAAGGTCAACCAACATATATATATATACACACACACCCGCATATAAAAAAAGGAACCAAGTGCATGTAGTCCCTTCTATTCCCTATCAGCCACTAACCAGACTAGATCTTTATTAAATTACACTTGACCATGTTTACATTTTGCTAGCACATATTCTTGGACTCTGCACCTCTGCATAACACCCAGTTCAAAATAATCCTTATTTACTTCATACTGGGCAAAACAGGCACATACAAACTCTTGTCCCAATCCACTGAAGCTAGCTTTCTTCTGATTGGCTGCCCCTCATAAACAGAGAGGGCGCTTTGAGTACTCCAGGAGAGTAGAAAAGTGGTATATAAGAATCAGTCCATTTACCATATCTGAATAAAACTTTTTTACAAACTTCGTCACACATGCAAAGAGTATTGAAATCTATATACTTTTACAAAAGCATTTGTAATAAATTCCAATTCGCTGGGTATTTATTATTTGCAACGTTACATTCTTCATTTGCATTTTTTTGTAACCGAAATCAGTATCCACGATGGAAGTTTGTTTGACTCACCAATAAATATGCGATGAAGTATTTGAAAAAGTCTTGCAGGCCCAGCAAAAACTGGCCTTAGTGTGTGGTTTTATTAGTTTGATAGAACTGGCAATGAGTTTTCGCATGGACGGCCTGTTTAAGGTCATAGAAAAGCATCGGATTTGAGTTTGAAATAGGATTTTGATCGTGGATGATTTCCCACAACTACGAGAGACAGATATCAGTAACTTTGTTTCTTAGATTGCTTTGCTTTTTGCTTTTGCAATCCTGTAGCTTACTTTACTTTGACAAACAGGTTCTAATGCAGTGACTTCTCGATTCAACAGGTCTGGCAGTAATCATGCCTGGTTGTTGGCTTCAAAAATACTTACTTTTCATGTCATGATTATTTACTCCATTAGTTATTTCAAATGTTCTTTGTAGTGTGTCCCAGGCAGACCATATTAGCGCTTGTTTGTCTTTATGCAGCACCTGCTGCTGAAATTTTCAGCTCTTCGAGCCTTGTGTGCCCTCACACTGTCCTCACAGCGGTCTAGGGCACAAACCTGTCTAAAAGTGTGAGCAACAAAGCTATGTGAAACACTGTGTAGTCTGCATGTCTGAAACAGACCGCTTGGGGACTATAAAAGTCAGTAGGCCAGACACAAAATTGTCGTACTTCAATAATAACTTGAATTTTTCATTGTTTTGAAATGTTGCGTTTTTGAACTTTTGCCTTCATATCTTATTCTTATTGACTCAGTGGAGTTTCTGTTGCTGTCAGTGCTGCTGTTGAGACATTTAGCTGGTGATTCTTTATACATGGACGTATTATTGCACGAGTTCATGCTTAATGTTAACTATTATTACTACTTAACTTCTTTCTTTTGTTTTGTGTTGTTCTGATTGATATTACACTATATAGCCACACAAAGGGACAGGTAATGACTATGATACTGATGTAATGTTCTGCTGGGAAGCCTGGGGTCCTGCCATTCTTTTGGATATTATTATGACACCTGCTACCTGTTTAAACATTGCAGTCTCACAGGAGAAAGAGCCCAGATTCTTGAACGAGCCTCCAAACTACGAGGATCCTGACCCAATGTCCTTGTTGCTCAACAGCATTAGCTTACTTTAATGCTGTGGTTGATTGGGCTACATTTTCTGCAGTACTTGTAAGTGACATCCCAATGAGAAGATGCTGTTATTTTTCTTCTCATGGTGGAAGATGTGTAGGACACATATCCTCACGCAGTCCTCTGAGTCTTCATTGTTTATGCCCAAATAACATCTGGTACACATACACACATAAAAAACTCAAGAAGACAGACAAAAGTTGACTGAGTTGACTGAGGGATTGGAAATATACGGAGATAAGTGAGGAAAAACACACACACAGACACACGTGTGCACACACACACACCTCCACAAAGAGACACAGTCCCAGAAGACTTCAGTTCTCTGCTCATATAACAAGCAGCGACAAACGACAAAACGCGACATCAGGATGTATGAGCCGAGAAACGTTCGACTCAACACATCGTTTCCCGACACGCGGATACACACACACACACACGGCGAGCACACGGCAGACACACACCATGGCAGCAGCAGAGCTCTGCAGGTCTCTGGAGAGAAGAAAGGGGAGTATCAGTCTACAAAGAAAGAAAGAGGAGCATGTGTGTGAGTGTGTGACAGAGAGATTTTCCTGAGCTGCAGGAAGTTTCTTTTGTAGGATAAGGAGAGATTTTTGCTGTTTCAAAGTGGTTTTTTTAAACGATTTTCTCCTTCATTTCTCACCCGCATCCTTTTTCTTTTTTTTCCTTCTCTCTCCACCTCGTATTTACAGTCAGATTTTCTTTCTGCGTGCGTCATTTTAAAGATACAGAGGTCAGATCTGGAGCATCTTTTAGTCCCTTTCTTCTTGTTCCTCCTTTAATTGTTCTCTTTCCTTCGTGAACTTTAAGTCACACGTCAGCACATTCAGATTTTCAAGATGCTGTATTTGTTTCACATTTTGCTTTTCTCTTTCCATATTTTCTTTATAACTTTATGCCTGCTCCTTTGTATCCTTCTTTTTTCTCTTTCCTTATTAAATCCTTTAGCTTTCAATTCTTTCCTTTGTTTTACTTCTTCTTTCGTTAAGTGAAGCATCATTTTCATTCTTCTTGTTTTCACCTTCCTTTCTTCTTTCTTTTCTTAGAGTTTCATCAGTTCTTCTTTTTTAACCACTGATTTCCTTCCCCTCAATGTTCCATCCTTTTCAGAGTTTGCAGTTTATTCTTCTTCTTACTTTTGCTTCCTCTTGTTCCATATTTAACATTTGGTCTTTCTTTCTTTTCTACTTTTCATCTCTTTTTTCCCATTCACTTCTTTCTTCCTCCATCTTAGTTATTACAGTAAAAGGGTTGGAAAACGTCACTATACAGATGTTTGCAGAAACAAAATACTTTTGCTTCTTTCTTCCAGTTGTTTATTCTTTTTTCCCCTTCTCATCCTCCCTCTCTCCTCCTGTACAGAGGGAGGTTGGGAGTGTTAGGAGCACAGCGAGAATTGCAGCAACAATTACATGTGAAATTAGCCTCGCCTCATAGCCTGCAGTGTAATTCCAGCCTTCTGAGGCGTGGCAAAGTCATCTGTCTCTAATTAAAGATTTTCTTTCTCTCTACCTCCCTCTCTCAGCCTCCCTCTCTCTCCCTCTCGGGTTAACATTCATCTTCATTCATCCCTCTCTCTCTCTGAATCTGAGAAGATTTGGGTAAAACCTAAGTTATTGCAGGTTAGAATTTTTAGCAGTTAAAACTAATGATTTCCAACTTTACATCTTACATACATGCATATAATATTTGCTTTGGATTCTTTACTTTCTATTTTCGTTGTTCATTGTGTTCTTCTTTTAATCAGAATAGTCCTGTACAGCCGTCTGTCTGACTTAATGAAAGACGCATACATCTGTGTTTTTCTTTAACTGGATATTCCACAATGAAACGGAATAAGACGCACTGACAGATAAAGTGACAGCAGAAAGAGGAGACAGAAAAACAGACAAAGCTGAGAGGATATAGGACTTAAGCCTTCTGTATGTTTCTCAGGCATGACTCTCTACTGGAATATAACCTAGACCGTGTGTGTTGGTGTGCTCAGCCTCCCGGTGAGGTTGTGTACTCTCACTGTTGCCCTCAGGGCTCAAGATGAAGAAACAGAGAGAGGAGCGAGAGAGGAGAGACACAGAGGACAGAAAGAGAAAGTGAAGCTTCTGTGTTTCCATCGTGTTTCTACAGGAGGCTTTCCTCTCCAGACAGACAGGATTGCC
Organism: Simochromis diagramma; assembly: GCF_900408965.1. NCBI lineage: Eukaryota > Metazoa > Chordata > Actinopteri > Cichliformes > Cichlidae > Simochromis > Simochromis diagramma. The sequence goes on along the minus strand of NW_024387030.1, from coordinate 19,912,261 downwards.
AGTTGTTTCTTCAAACGCTTAAAAGTTTGTTGTGTTTGCATTTTCCTTGCATTTATCCACGTTTTTGATACGCGACTATGATAACAACTTGTGTTAACCGAGTAACATTCTTAAAGTGGCAATTTTAGAAAAACACCACACTTTTGTTGACTTCAAATGAACATCCATGGGATGGCTGTAGCTCAGGAGGTAACACAAGTCATCTACCTAAGCTTAAGGTTTGTGGCTGCTTCAGTCTGAAGACATGATAGGCTGCAGACAAGACACCGAACCACAAACACACAATGTTACACTCAGAGCACTCGGATGTAGAAAAAAAAGCGCTTGTATGAATCTGCATGAATGAGACGTCGCATGAAGAATTTTGAAAGGTAGAGAAGAAATCTGCTGTATCAGAACCAGATCATTTTGCTCTATGACAACACTGTAAACATGATCTAGATGCTTATTGCTAGGTCTCTGGATGCTTCACAACATCCAACAGTGACTAAACATAACAGACTGTATGAAAAAGTTACACTTTGCTCATTTTGGAAGGAAGCTGGCGACCAAGCCAAGCCATGGACACCTCATTCAGTTTGCCGGTCATGTGTCAAAAATCTCTGAGCATGGACAAGAAGAGAAAGAGCTTTGGTATTTCAATGGTATGGGAAGAGCCACAGAATAACTTTGATGACTGACTGACTGTTTAGTCAATATTTCTTAAAATTCCAAAACTAAATCATGTATCAGTTACCCTGACCTCTCATCAATAATGAGACCTGTTCAGATGAAATATATTTTTTAGGGTTTTCTGAGCTTCCTGCTTGAAAATGAAATGCCCAAAATTAATTGAGTATTTCTCTGCAATTACAAACTCTATGTATACAATCTTGGTATCAAAATAAAGCTAACACTTGTGAAATTTTATCAGAGGTGTAAATATTGCAGCAGATATTACTTTGTCAAAGTTACTGAGACTGGAACACAGAAAGAGTAAGTAGATTTTATCTTCGCCTACTTTTTAAATTTATTTTTAGCATATATTTAACATATATATAAATTTAAAAATATGCTTCAGTTCACATTTCATTCCAGAAATTCAGTATCCAACATATAACCATCATCTGTGCAAAGATTTATATTTCTAAAGTGAAACAGTGAAAAATTACAGCACTGTCACTACATAAATATCCAGAAGTTGTACAAAAATGTCCAATTTTGGCACACATTGGACACCATGCTAGTTGAATTTTTTAGGTATTAAAAAGCAAAAATGATTTAATTTTATTAACAGCCCTGAAAATGCTTGTTTTTTAATCTTTTTGAAGAGCGTTTAATTGGCCTCTGGCCCTTTAAACTCTGAGGGGCTGTAACTTTGGTTTCTTTTGGTCAATTTGCATGATTGACACCTCTTTTTAATCGTTTGAGCCAATAGAATCACAGTAATGATGTCACGTTCACGTCACTTCAACAAATCAAAAGTTGCAAGGCTAAACCCCATGTGGGCCCAAATTTACTGCATGTAGCGTCTGTCCAGTCACGTGTCTGTAGGTGGGTCTTAAATGGAGGTTGTTGACGGAAATGACTGATGCGGCTAGTTAGCCGTGGTAACTGCTGATAATCATGAGGCTACCGGCTATCGGCGAAATAATGGAGGAAATCGGGACGGTAAGCCAATTTCTGTCTTAGCGCATTTGCACCACTTTGTGTTTTTGTGGTCGGGACCTTGTGAATCGGAATTGAATCAGTTATAGTGACGAGCCCTTGTAATAACTCTGAAAAGAAGTCATGGGCCTTACTCAAAGGGTTAAACTGCTTTTGTTTAGAAAAATAAAGACGTTTTATAGTCTTTTCTCTCCCTGCATCAGTCTGTGTTAATCATTTCTGTGTTTCTCCTTCTGCTTTAAAGCACAGATAACCAGACGACCAGCGAAAACACACTGCTTGTGTGTACAGCCTCAGACAGAGCTCGCACTCTGTCGCACCCACACTGATTGGTTTTGGAACCCAGTTAATGAGCAGGTGTGTGTGCGAGCGTGTGAGTATATAAGTGTGTGTCTGCAGCCCAGCGTTCCATCAGAGCACCATGGGCTATTTGAAATGAGAATTTAGCGGCAGGGATGCACACACACACACACCCTCAGTCCTGATAGCCACTGTAATTAGTTGGACTCCACTGGAACTCGCCACAGGGAGAGAGAGGAAAAGAGACAAAGAAAGAGAGAGACGGGTGGGGGACATGTGTGATGACTTAATGCAATGAAACAGTTTCACATAAAATCTTGAACTGAAATTTCTGATTTTTACCAAAGACCCTAAGTCTTAAGTATGCCTCCACTTACACTTTCTGTAACCGTTCCTTCACCTTCCTGCTTTCCTTTTATCTCATCGTGTAAGGTCTCCATCGCACACACAGAAACAATATTGTTTAACTATTGTTATCAGGGCTCAATAATGCATGAAAAAGAAAATGCCAAATTCAAGACCATCTCTTTGTATTTTCATGGTCTCCTTGTCCTCCTGTGTGACCTGCCTTTTCTATCTTTTTCTCCCACTTCTGGTCTCTCTTTGTCTCTTTTCTATTGGTGTGTATGTTTGCGTATCTATGGAATTGGCACACCTAGAAAGGCACCATGAATACTGAAAAGAATATATAGGTTTAGGAGGAACAAATGCATCCATACAGATAGCATTTCTCTCAGCAACACAATGCAAAAACACATGCTACATACTACATTTGTGAAGTATTTATTTCATGTTCCTTGAAAATATTGACAAACAACAAAGCTACCTATCACAAGTATTAGCTAAAAACTGCCCAGTACTACGTAGGTTCAAGTAACCATGATAGAAGTTTTTGCTGGATGAATACAAAGAATTAGGTCGAACTGGCTGAAACAAGTATCAACTGATTCTGAACTGCGTTTTAACAATCACAGCATCTCCAGTGCTTTTGTATTCTATTATGTCCTGCTGCAGTCCTACCTCCAGTTGTTTTTCATTAGTAATTTAAACTTTCACTGATACCCAATGTGTTTATATATGATAAAGAGACATCAAATGTGTGGGATGTGCTTTCACTTTATGTGTGTGCTTGCACATTAACTCCATGCTTTAATGTTTCCCTGTGTATTTTTATTAGCTGTGTGCATGTGTGTGCGGTGAGTGAAGTTATTTCTGTGTTTCAATTAAATATTATCATGGTCTGTGAAATGTCACAAACACACACACACACACACACACACACACACACACACACACGCTTCTAGGAAAAGAGCACTAGCGCCGCCTCCTGTGGACTTGGGGACAGAACCTTGATCATCTACTGGCTGAGTTTGATGGGCCTTGATGTGTGATTGGTTGACACTCTCTACAAGGTCCAATGCTTGTTTCATCTCGCTGTGGGCCCGCGATGTACACACCAACACAAAACGAGGCACACACGCACCAGCTGGATCCACACAAACAGTCAGGGACACAGCTGAAACATGCACTGAAAAAAGTGAGCATCAACAGAGTACACATAACATGAACACAAACAGAAGCCTGCACGGAAAGATGAAGAAAAACCACACACAGAAAAATAATCACTTGGATAAATAACAGGAGACAGAAGACAGAAAGGAGAGGGGAAGACATGGATAAAAGTTTACTGTGAAAGACTTGATCACATTCCACAGTAACTACCACTGTAACTAACCACTGTAACTAACCACTGTAACTAACCACTGTAAAGCTACTATCAGAATTTGTTTTGATCTTCATTTCACAAAATATTTCTATTTTGAGGAAGGGGAGGGGCCAACATTCACATACATTCCTACTGGATGCTTCAGAGAGCAACTTGGGATTAGTAACTTGCCCAAGGATACTTGGCATGCAGACTGGGGAGCCAGGGATCGAACTCTGGCTAGAGGGTTGCCACCTTGTGCCTTTGGATCAGGGAACAAGTCCTGACTATCATTTGCACTTATGCACCAAAAAACAACTAAGAGTACCTGGCGTCTTGTGGTGCCTGAAGTCAGGTCCTTGAAGGCGCCCAATCTGGGAACTAGACTAACCTACTGAGGGAATTTAACATTCAAACAGTGAATGACAGTGTGACCAAATTATGTGAGACTGGGAGCTTGTCTGATTTGAACCAGAGCAGTGTTTTGCTATTGGACTTCCATAGTAACAACTGTTTGTCTATAACAAACGCTGTGTTTGAACACAAGGGTGTCCATAAATGCATGTAACACCCTAGGCCACAAGTCAATGAGCAATTTTGTAATCATGTTGACAGATCCATAGCCGTATGCTCTAAGCACTCTAGTGTCTGACAGAGATTGTCAACTCCCATCTCTGGCAGAACTTCAACAGAATTCCAAGGACAGCTGACAACAGAATTTCCATAAAGGATACTTTCTGATTCAGTAGCCTCAGAATCTCTGCTTTTTGCAGACGATGTGGTTTTGTTGGCTTCATTGACCAACAAAACCACATCGTCTGCAAAACGTTTGCACCAGAATATGAAGTAGCTGGCATGAGATTTAGCAGCTGATAATCAAAGATCATGATTTTTGGTTGGAAAAGGGTGGAGTTTAAGTATTTCAGGGTCTTGAACACAAGTGATGGAAGATGGAAGTTTTTCACAGGACTGGAAAATTCATTGAAAAACTAAATACACCCCTAGAGAAGGCGAGAAGCAGCCACATATTGCTAATCAAATGCACTTAATTAACTGACAATATTATACGTTCCCACAATGAGGAAAGACATCAGCAATCTTAGAGAAGCAAATGTTACTGTCCATGACTGTGGGAAGGCTTATAAGGTCTTTTCCAGAAAGTTTTAACTTTAAGTAACATTTTTATACAGTGAAAAAGATTATTCACAAGTTGAGAATATTCAAGACAGGTACCAACCTTTCCAGATGTGGATTTCCTGTCAAATTCACCCCAAGGTCAGACTGTGCAAGGCTCAGAGAAATATTTTTAAAAAGCAAGCGCTACATCTCAGACTCTACAGGCCTCAGCAAGTTAAATATTCAAGTCCATGACAGTCCAGTTAGAAAATTATTTAAAAAGTATGGCTTGTTTGGAAGGATTCCCAAGAGAAAGTCTCTTCACTCTGAAAAGAACATGGCAGCAAAGCTTAGGTTTGCGGAGATTCATCTGAACAAACCACATCTGAACAATGTCCTTTGAAGCAATGGACAAAAGACCCAAATTTGGCCATAATGCACAGCAAATTTTCTAATCTGATCTGATCCGATCATCCTGTTTGGTGAAAAACACAGCATATCAGCATAAACAACTCATACCATTTGTAAAACATGATAACGGAGGGGTGATGATTTGGGATTGTTTTGAAGCCACGGGACCTAGGCACCTTGCAGTCATTGAGTCCACCATAAACCCCTCTTGATAACAAAGTATTCTTCAGTCAAACGTGAGGTCATCTGTCTGACAACTAAAACTTGACTCAAAAGTGTGATCACTTTTGAGTCAAGTTTTAGTTGTCACAACACAACTGCGATCCCAAATGCACCCGCAGCTAAATGACTAAAAAAGAAAAAAAGATCAAAGTCCAGACCTCAACCCATTAAAAATGCTATGGCAGGACCTGAAGAGAGCTGCACATAAATGAATGCCTACAAATCTCAATGAACTGATGCAACAGTTTTAAGGAGAGTGGGCCAAAATAACCATATAATGAAGTGAGAAACTGATAAATGATTACATCAAGATACTGATGTTAAAGATGCTTCTACAAGCTACTGACTCATGGGGTGTACTTAGTTTTTAATTGCACTACAGAGAGTTTGGTGGAAACTTTATTTTTCACATAAATGTAGGGCATTTTTTTTTACAAATGTAAATATATTACTGTGTGCTGTATACTATATATTATAGTACTTTTTTATACTTGGCAGTAGATGAAGATCAGTGGGCTTTCTCTCCCCTTAGAAACTTAATAAGCACTTTCCAGATGTTGACCACAAACTAGAAGGATTTTACATAAAAGTTTTTTTTTCTTCTCCAGATTCACTTATGTGTCTGGAACACTACACATATCTGTATCAAAGAGCACACAAACACTCCTCTCCTCCTTCCTCCCTGCTTTCCAAGGTTGATAAGTGCCTCACTCTAACATCACAATAAACAGTAGAGCCTCGGCCTGCCAAGGCTACTCACAGAACAACTGTCAGCCCAGCTATCCTTTTCCGGAGGACACACACACACACACACATAAAGACAACACAAAAATGCCCACATACACACTGCTTTTTCAGTTCCACACCACGCAAAGGCAAACACTCACACACCCACACCTCCCAAAAAAACCCAACTTTTGTTGGGCCCTGTTGTTGCTATGGTTACAAGGTCGAGTCCCCCCAGTATTCTAGGGGAGCACAGCGAGGTTCTTTAACGGTCACATGGAGCGAGAAAAAAAAATCACTGCAAAAACAAGAGGGTTAGAGCTGCTTTTCTGCAGGATACACACAAACTGGGAGAGGCAGGAGTAGTGAAATGTCCAAGCATTCATTTGTACTGCATGAGCATATATAACACATGGTAACATAGCTCCCACATATTATGTGTCGCGTTCTTGTTAATAATAGTGAGCCTGTTATGACTGAATGTTTATCCAACACAGTCATAAGAAGGTTGGATGAAGTGCTCCCATAATAAATATGGATTGCAGTGGTAGTTTATATTAGATCCAGCTCTGTTTAGAGCCATAAGGAAAAGAGAAAAAAACAGTTTTGCATGAATTAAAACTTCATTTCAGACCACCTTAGACAGCACAGAGGATAAACAGAGGCTCCCAATAGTAAAAAAAAAAAAAATATATATATATATATTTTACAAAGGCAGCATAGTGACCTACAGCTCAGCACAGCAGGCGACACTATACATATCAGGGTGAGGGATCCCAGTGAAGGTTTTCAAAAACCCAAAATCCATACTGGACTGAATCAGTCATAATGGAAATGCATTGACACAAAGCTTTAACCTCCTAAGACCCGAACTCTTCCACGGCATGCATTTTTAATTTCTTCTCTTTGATATTTGGGCATATTGGGGCCCGATGAATGTAAAAATAAAGAATTACCAGATTTGTTTTTTTACCTAATTTTTGTTTCTAAGAAAAATGAGAGCCACATATGAGGATATTTGTTTAAAATTTTGATAGAACAGTAGCAGTATAATGTCCTCGTAAATGGATATCAGGCCCTTGTAGAGCAAAATTGAGAATTTTGGTCTAAATAACCCAAAATGTGATATCCACATATGTGGACGCCAGGTCCTAGGAGGTTAAGGAACGGCTCCAGGTATTGTACCATCGAGATACCTGAAGAGTCAACACGTACTCACTCCCAAAGTGTAACATTTTACACTGCGTGACAAATCGATGGTATATTACGCTTCTGCTTGCTGCGTTACTGTTTATCCATTGTGCTCATAATGTCATCGTATCAGCAGGGGTGTATATAAGCACCATGTAAAATTGACGTAGCAAGCTATAATGTAAACAGTCTGGGAAACCCAGTTGAGGAGATAAATTTATGGCTGAACTGAAGAAGGAAGAAACAGAAGTAACTTTTCCTTGAAAGACTCATTTGGTGGAATTGGAACATGAAACACTAAAAAAAAATGGAGGTTCAATCAGTTTTCATATTCCTGGACCCAGGATTCCAAAAGAGGCGTAAGCATTTAAATTTTCAGTTAAGTGAGCTTTGAATTACATAAGTGCGAAGAAAGATACTGATGGGAGGTCTGAGGATATCTGCACGACCATCTTACCCAGGTTATTATACTATTCCAAGCACTCTCAATTGAAATAAACGATAAGCAATTCAATCAAATGGGACAAATTAGTATCACAGTATATTTGGCAAGGGAAAAAAACGAGAATAAGACTTTAAACCTGCATACTGGAAAAGAACAAGGGAGAATTTGCATTACCCTGCTTAAAAAAAGGAATATATTTCAGACTTATTCTGAAACTACTGTGCAAAGCAAGATGGAAGGAAACTGAAGAACACTTTACTGGGTATATTCCAATTCAAGCATGGCTGAGTGATAAAAGACTGATCCAAAAACTAATGGACCCGGGTAATAAATGGATTAATTTATCTGTGAAAACATGGCAAAATATTATCATCAAGGTTAGTTTGATAGAAGAGATAAAGAAGCTACTGACATGATATTGATTTTGTACCTAATAAATTATATGCAAACCATAAGCAATGGACCATTAAGGGTCTCTCCTTATATTGTACCTTTTTTAAATATAGTGACACTGTGCAAAGTGTGGCTTTTAACTGAAAAATGTTTAAAAAAAGAAGTTAAAAAAAAAGATTCCTCTTCAGATTCCTCCAGGTGTGCCACCACATTAATAGTTTTAAGGAAGAGATTCAAATAGCACTCAACAGCTTAATAAAAGTGCTTTTCAGTGCCTATTAGGCAGACTCTGATCTAAACGTGATCTAAAGAATATAAAAGGGAATCAGTACCTACATAAAGCAAAAATGGCAGAGGGAAGCTAGTTAAATTCAGTTTAGTTTATATAGCACCACAACAACAGGTGCTTTATGCCAAAGACACTACAATAATATAGAGAAAACCCAACAATCAGTGGAATAAAAAGAAATCTGTTTGCAAAACTGAGCTTTCCAATGGAGGATTGAGAATAACATGTTAAGGCTCGCTGGGGTTGTTTGGCGTGAAGAGTCTTCATGGATATTTCATTACTCCGATCCAGAGGTCACATCACTCAAGCTCTTGCAGCTGCTCGAAAAACTGGATTAAACTTCCTTTAATGTCCTCCCTTCATTTACGCTAGTTTTATTTTCTTAGTGCGATTGCTTTATTTATTGCCACATGTTGTTAAGTCTATCTTTGAAATCATGCCTAAATAGACCTCTGCATTACTTACTGTACCTTATTTATCTTCTTTTTATATATTCTGCTCCTGCGAACAATTCTGGAGAAGAAACACTTTAAACTTTTGGTGACTTTCTGCCAAAATAATGTTTAAATAAACTATTGTTCCTACCACTAGGCTGAACTAATGCCATGCTAATACATTAAGCCAAGGAAAATGAAAAGTACATCTGCCAACACTCTGATAACAAAGAGATCCGCCTGTAATCAGATAACTGAAACAGTGGTGACACTCAGCTGTGCACATCCGTCAGTGCAGCAGCACAAGTGGATGTGTCCCTGTTGGGCTGAGCAGAGAAATTATCGTCTTTGTTTCTAGAGACTGTTCCCATAGATTTCAATTTAGGATTCTTTGAGTGCTGTGTCCCTCTCTTTTAATGTCTCTGCTTAAAGCAAGTCAGAAATCACAGTTTTACACTAGTCATCACTAGTTTTCCAACTAGCCACTGGTTTAAGCTTAATTCTTAGAAAATCAGCAGTCACATGGCTTCATGTTCCTGATTGTTTGGATTACAGCATGAAGCTTTAGCCTACACAAAACTATGCTGTTATCACTATCTCTACTTTTAAGATTAGGCTTAAAACTTTCCTTTTTGCTAAAGCATATAGTTAGGGCTGGACCAGGTGACTCTGAATCCTCCCTTAGTTGTGCTGCAATACGCGTAGGCTTCTGGGGGATTCCCATGATGCATTGAATGTTTCTTCTTCAGTCACCTTTCTCACTCACTATGTGTTAATAGACCTCTCTGCACTGAATCATACTTCTTATTAATTTCTGTCTCTCTTCCACAGCATGTTTTCTATCCTGTCTTCCTTCTCTCACCCCAACCAGTTGCAGCAGATGGCCCCGCCCCTCCCTGAGCCTGGTTCTGCCGGAGGTTTCTTCCTGTTAAAAGGGAGTTTTTCCTTCCCACTGTCGCCAACGTGCTTGTTCATAGAAAGTCATATGATTGTTGGGTTTTTCTCTTTATGCATTATTTTAGGGTCTCCCTTACAATATAAAGCACCTTGAGGCGACTGTTGTTGTGATTTGGCGCTGTATAAATAAAACTGAATTGAATTGTTATGCATTTATTTTTGTTATATATTTAGAAAGTTGCAGTTAATTAATATTTTCAAATTGCCTTTATCATTCTCTGTTTCTTTTCAATTCATCATTTATTTATTTGATCAGTATTTCAGCACCCAAAGACAGCAAATCAGAGTACTATAAAACAGTCATAAGCAACAAATCCCCAGGTTGGAAAGCAGAAAACACCGAAATATTTGCCATTAATGCCCATCTATTACTCAGATGAATGACTAATCCCTTCGGTAGGGGTTTGATTACACCAGTAATGATTTTAATTGAACACTTTAATGAGAAAATGCTTTGTTTAAATGCAGAAATTCAGGTAAATGAAAGACACAGCGCTATCTACAGCCATAAATATACAAGGAAAATACAAGGATACAAAGTTGTTGGGGGCACAAGTGCATTTTATAGCTGCTACATGAATGCAGTGGATTCACTGTCATGGTATTTTTACAGTTTGAACACAGCACAACAACCTATATAAGATACAAAAGCCCTATATGAGCAGCTTACAGTATACAGGCCTGTAGACCTGTCTCCGTAAGTCTCAGCGGTGGAGAGGGAGAGAAACAGTATAAGAAAGCGACCTTGGACCGGGCGAGGAGACGCTGTTGAGCTCCGCATCAATATTTTAGCGGTAGAGTTGACACATCAAAAAAAAAGAAAAAAAAGAGAGAAAGACAAAAGAAAGAACGAGGGAGAAAGGAGAAGAAGAGAATGCCCAGCGATTCCAGAGTCATCCAATATTCATGCACGCATCATCGCTGCCATGAATATTCATATGGAGATGAATATTTAAGTGAAACTCCTATGGAGAAATTAGGTTCATCTTTACACTTATCAATAATTTGCAGGCCAGGTGAGTCTCATCGGCCACTAAATAAGTCATGTCTGCACGCACGCACACAGACGTTTGAAGGATGGGAAAAAGAGTGGAAAACAACACAAAGTTACATGTCTGCTGGTTCGCAGCAGTGCCTTGTGGGTAAGAAGAGAAAGAGATGTCAGCAGTTTGATCTCCAAAAACAGAGTATGTGCACGCAGTTTATCTATTACCATTAATGAATATACATGCGTACAGTTGCATGGTTGACACACACGTTAACTCCAAAATGTTAAAATGTCCAGCACCAGTAACACTGCTTTGTTTTGGTTATTGGTCTTTTATGTCCAATGTGAACTATCATGTACCTATTTTTAGTGTATTTTTTGCACCAATCCCTCTGATCAAATATTTAGCATCTAGCCAGAATAAGCTGGGGTTTTTGTTTACCGTGGTTTGTAAATAAAAGAAGCCAGTTTAGATCCATTTCAATACTTTATTTAGTTGCAGCTCACAGTGACAGAAGCTCTTTTGACAATAGGCAGTATTTCACAAATGAGAAATATTACTGCCGTTAGAAATACCCCAAACCTCCAACTGAGAACTAAAATGAAATAATTAATCACTATGAGCACTGTGACATGAATATTGTACAGCTGAGACTGTGAAGTTAAAAATTTAGTCAAGCCTGATAATGTAGAGCCTAGCCCAGGAAAGACTGTGAAGTGCATTAAACTGGAACTCTGAGTGGATTTAGGTCCACAAGGTTCCACTCCTTGGAAAAACCCACCTAAAGTTTTTGTCTCGATTTTTAATCCACCCAACCGTTTTTTAATATTTCCAACCTGACACTAGTGAAATTAACACATTGATTCATGAACATCTGCCAATTGAGTGAATCTGAATTGTACACACATGGCACCAGCTCACACATACCTCATTATTTCATTTACTGTCTCTCAAAATATGACTTACTTATACTTTTTAAACTGTTACACAGTTTAGGAACAAGTATATTTTTATTCGATTCCCCTTTTCGTGTGCGTGCGCGCGCCTGTGTGTGTTTGTAAGCATTTAAAGGACAGAAGAGCACAATTCAGAAATCTCTAATCGTAACACATCCTGTTCTTCTGTGTTACTCATCTGGTGGCAGTGATGTCATTACACAAACACACAATCTCTCTCTCTCTCTGTCACACACACCCTTCTCTATGATATGGTTATGAGGGAGGCTATGCCTTGTAATCCTATTCTCCTTGGTGAGGATGAAGACGGGTGTATGTTTGTGTGTGTGCCTGGCTAGAAAAAGGAGATCTGAGGTGGAGGGAGGATTAGGGCAGGAAAGAGGAAGCCAGCCAAAGTGGGCGGGCATTATTTGCATCAAATACTTATATTTTCTACACAGTTACATGTTTTCTTTTTATATTGAGACTGAAGTCAGTGCTGCTCCTCCATGATGGAAGCAGAGCAGCCGATGGGCCCTTTGTGAATGTTTGGAAACATGTGAAGTCTTTCTTGCCAGGTAAAGTTGTAATAGTGCCTTATCTCCATCACCTCCTGTTTTTTATTATACAAAACAATTTGAAATACTTTACTTATTCATCGCATATTTGGGAATTTCATTTTTTATTCTTTACTATGTCTAATTTTTTATTCTTTTTCTCTTATTAGAAGTTTGCTGTGTGCCTCCGTGTCACATCTATAGCACAGAGTGTGCTGAACTAGATGAGAAAGTGACTCCAAACTGAGGCATCCAAGAGTGTCATAATAGGACCGTGCTGTGCCAGTTGTGAGCTATCTTATCATACTATACAAAACTTTGTACAAAATCTTTGCACATCGCTGAATGCATCAGCTTAAAATGAACATACTGGCTGTTGAGATTGATGTAGCAACTGTAGCCTCAGCCTATTAGTTAGTGAGATCAGGTTTTGTGAACTCATCCTAACTCAACCTCCTTTTTGACACTAATGGGACCATCATTTACAAACTGAACATCATGTTGCATTCAGAAAAACTTGAAAGACTCTAGTTTACTGAGGTCTTAAACAAAGACTCTGAAGGACCATAGACATCTATACGATTAGAGTTCCTTCTAGAACCAGAGAAGTCACCCCTGCTGGCCATATGAAAGAGTCCAAGCACTTGTACATTGGCTTTTCAGACCTGGAAGCTACACTGATGTTTCAGTATATGCCTGCAGCCAGAGATGGGCAGTAACGCGTTACTGTAATCTGATTACTTTTTTCAAGTAACGAGTAAAGTAGGGGATTACTATTGCAAAAACGGTAATTAGATTACCGTTACTTTCCCGTAGGAACGCTGCGTTACTGCGTTACTAAAACCGTGATTTTTTGCGAGAATGTCTCACGACAGTGACGTAAGCGAGTGCGCCGTTAGTGAAAACAGCTGTGTGCAGATCAACAATGGATCACATATCGATTGTGGGAGAGAGTATGAGCGTGCAGCATTTAAAGCGTGGAAGTACTGACCTTACTTTGAGTTTGATTCCATAAAAAGTGACAAAAACATTAGTGTCCATCGTGCGTGGGAAGAAAACTTCTTTTTACAGCGAAAAAACCCCTAAACTTCCAAACAAGTACCGAGTGCGCAACGACGTAATGGGAAACTCACAGAGAAACTCGCGGATTCTTCAACTGACCGCGGCACACCTGCACCAGGGTAAACCTCCGCCTACCGCAGTTCTGCTTTACAGGTGAAAATAGAGCAACAGGACCGCTGAGTCTTTGATTTTATTTATTTTCTGCTGTGTTTTACTTGCATCTATTTGAAAGACTGAGTGTAAACACAAAAAATATTTTATTTTATGTGCTGGAATGTGTAGAAAATAGGTTTAAATGTTAAACAAATTTATTCAAGTCAGAGAATGTTGCATATAATTAAATTTTTGCTTGATGCATAAAGTTAAAAGATTAAAACTGATAAAACATTTTAAAAAAAGAGACTTTTCCATTTGATTACATTTTGTATGATGGATTATGCAGAAAAAGTAGAATTGGGCTGAGAGATCTATCGCTTTATTACCTATTCAGGTTGTAAATCGTGTTTTTAAAAAGTAACTAAGTAACTAAGTAATTAATTACTTTTGAAAATAAGTAATCAGTAAAGTAACGGGATTACTTTTTGGGGAAGTAATCAGTAATTAGTTACTGATTACTCTTTTCAAGTAACTTGACCAACACTGCCTGCAGCCTACTTCTTAGGCTGTTTTTTTTTTTGACCAATAGCCTTCATCTCTAAGTATGTCTGTTTTTTTGTTATATCACTAAGTTCTTGCTGACAATCATTTAAAATGCACAAGGCTACTCTATTCCAACAGGGCATATGTTCAGTTTAACACTGATAACTTACACTACATTGCTAGCACAATCACGCATCAATTGGGTACAAATGTGTACACTGTGAGGGCAGACAGTAACTTGATTACTTGTTTTTTCCAACCAGATTATGAAGAGTAAGTCACACACTTGTTGCCATGTCCCTCTGATGCAAACTGAAAAGTCCAGACTTGCAGGTTTTATGTGCACATTAAGTCTGCTTAAGAATATCAAATAAAGAATATCAATTGTTGCAGACCTCAAAAGAGTCCACAGAAGGTGCAGACTTCAATGAGTTCTCTGAAAGGATTACCCCTAGTTACACTATTATGGACACTGTAGTGTAAAGGGAAGCATCATGGCAGTAGTTTGATACACAGAAACAACCATGGTACATTTCATCTCAATGCACAGTTTTCCTTCATGGCCCAGCGCCCACAGGCTGGATATTTGGAAGAAGCATCAGTCGCACTGGATGCAGAAGTGTCATGTCTATTCACATGTACTGTGAGTTGGTGAAAGTAACACTATTTACCTTGAAGAGGTGATGTCTCTGCTCTTCTGACAGCATCAGCTGATGACTGTCTGTTACCATGGCGTCCATGTCCATCAGCCAATCCCACAGCTCCTGGTATTCAGCCTCAAACTCCTGCAGACTGACAAAAGGAAGTGAGAGAGAAGAAAGAGTTAAACTGTTATAATTAAATGTTTGTTTTGCTATGATTCATCTTGTCTATTTTATTATTTCCTTTATTATTGTAATATTTTTTTTGTCCTCCGGCAAAGGGAAACGTGGATCTTGTTATATTGATAAAACACATGTCTAAAAACTGACTGACAGATAAAGTTTGCTCTACAGAAAAAGACAACAGAAGGCAAAAAGAAAAAAGTGTCAAAAAGCAAAACTAAAATGCCGTTCCAGGGAGTATTTCATCACATTTTACAGTTGTGGTCATAAGTTTATAGATCATGTGCTTGAATGTCATGGTAAATTTGGGATTTTATAGAGTTGGTTCACAAGTTGAATTTATTTTGAACTCAAATCCAACACGGTCAGAAATACGTATATATACACTCCCACTAATATTTGGTTAAATGTCCTTTACCAACTTGCACCTCAGCCAGATGCTTTTGGTAGCCACCAACAAACAACTGAACATTAGACCACTCTGTGTGGCAAAGCTGACAGTTCATTTAAATTAGTTGTCTTGTGAGATTATTATAGAAACAATTATTTGATCCCCGCTGAATTTGCAAGTTTGCTCACTTCCTAAGATATGAACAGCCTGTAATTTAATGCTAGTTTCATATTAATGGAGAGAGACAAATTATCAAACTAAAATTCAGAAAAAAACACATGACATATAAGTTATAGATTGATTTGTATGTCACGGAGTAAATAAGTATTTGATTACCAAGCAAAACATGACTTGTTGGAGAAACTGTTGTTGGTCTCCACGTTTGCACACATGTCAGGAGGGTTTTGATCCTCTCCTCTTTAAAGAAACCCTCTAAAAACTTTTTTGGTTCTTGACTGCCACTTAGCAACTTGAAGCTTCAGCTTCTCCACAGATTATCTGAAGAATCGAGGTCTCTAGACTGGCTAGGCCACTACATGACCTTAATATGCGTCTTCTTTTGCCACTCCTTTGTTGGTTTGGCAGTATGTTTTGGGTTACAGTCATGCAGGAAGACCCATCCACAACCGATCTTCAGTGAGGCTGAGGATAGGCGGTTCTCATTCAAGAATTTATGATACACTGGCCCCTCAAAGCGGGGAAGTCGTCCTGTACCCTTCGCAGAAAACCAACCCCAAAGCATAATGTTTCCACCTCTGTGCTAGACTGTAGGGATGATGTTCTTTGGGTCACACTCAGGAATTCTCTTCCTCCAAAGACAGCTTGATGCCAAAGAGCTTGATTTTGTTTTCATCTGACGGCAACACTTTCTCCCAAGCCCTCTCTGAATCCTTTAGATGTTCAGTGGCAAACTTAAGATAGGCCTGGACATGTGGACCTTTTTAAAACTTATAAATTCCATGAGCAGTAATGTCAAAATGTTTAAGTTGCCTTAAACATTTTAAGTTAACACAAAAAATCCACTATGTGTTTGTTTCCACTCACAGGTATATTGATTAAATAGCTACTGAGAAGAGAGACATCCTGGATACACATTTTGGTCGAACCAAATGGCAAAGTTTATGTTTAAAACTTTGTGATGATTCGGAAAAAATAACATCCATGCTCCTGCTGACATCTTCAGCAACTGTATGGGTGTCTTAGAAAGATATTTAGATATTGTGTTCATGACAGTTTATACAATCAGCACCCAGGCTGTTTTAATTTCTGTTTAAATTTTAATTTTGTAAAACTGTATTCAGACGTGGTTAATATTGTAGGGTCTTTAGCTTACAATATACAATGCCTCGAGGCGCCTAGACGCTACATAAATAAAACTGAATTTAACTGAACTGAAAGTGTAGTACGATAAATAGTCTTACACCCTCACGTCTTCTGTCATCCCCCCACTTCTTGCTGCTTCATCCCACTCCCTTCCCCATTCTCCTTATCCCAGATTTCACCCCCACCTCTCTCCATTTCACCTCATTTTTCCGACCTCTCAATGTCATGGCTTTGCCTCCCACATCCTCCTCTTGCCCAGATTTTCTCCTCCACCTCTCTTTTTCCTGTTTCCTCCTCCTTTTCTTGTTTCCTAGCACTTTCTCTAAATCTTTCTACCTCCCTTTTTTCTCTTAACATCGTTCCTTTCCTTACTCTCTAGTTCTCCCTCCCCTTTTTCAGCTCACTCCTCCCACTATCACCTCCCTCTTCCCCTTCCTAACTCATCCTCTCACCTCCCCCTTCCCAACACAGGATCACATCAAATATTTATGCTGCTGGAACAGGGGCCGATTGCTCAAACACGCGCATTACTGTCAGCCGTTTTGTTAAGGTGCGTGTGTGTTTATTATTTATATATTCACTGGCTTTCGGTCTCGGCGGGGATCGCCAACATGTTTCTCAACATTAGCGGTGAAATTGTTTGGAATTCTCCGGTCGCTGACGACGACAGTTTGACAGCTCTGTCAGACCCACAGTATTTCCACAGTGACTCGCACACAAGCACACACACTGCACGTACATGCCAGGCAAGGCGACCACACATTAAGAGGTGCTCTCTGAAGCACACACATGAAAATCACTCAAATACACAAACACACACTTACTGAAAATCACAGTTACCCAGAAAGCCGCATACATATTCATCACTAAAAAAAGGAAACACACTACAATTTGATGTTCCATCAAAGTAGGGAGAGTAAACTATGAATGAAATTATGAAAAAAAACAACAAATACAACAAAAAATACTCAACTCTCTCCCATTGTCTCCTACGAGCTACAAAATTCAAACTATTAATATCTTTGGAAAGAATGCATGCATTTATGGGCCTGAATCAGAATACTTTATTAATCCCTGAGGAAATTATATACACGTACATATTTTTACATCTGTTGTTTTGCAATATAGACCCAATAAATGAGTCTTAATCAAGGGGCAACCTCTGAAGCTGAAAAATGAAGCCAATGCTACATGCATACAAAACTGCAGTTCTACTCACTTTTGGGGCCCAGCCTCAAATGGCTTGAAGTGACAATTTCATATTAAAATGCCCAACTTTACAACCTTAAATGTATGTTTACAGCTTGGCACAAAAAATGGATTTAGGATAGGTTCCCTCTTCATAACTTCTGCAAATTTTGAAATCATCATTGATCTGAATACTGGAGTTGGGGGCGAGGTGGCAATACCTGACTGGGACACCTGTTTGACTACAGGTCGTAGAGTACCTGAACAGTGTCTGTAGACAAGTCCATCACTTCTATTTAAACTACTACCACAGCAATATGCTTGCAACCAAACACAGGGAGTTTTTTCCAACTGGTTGGGCAATACAGATTTTTTCCCTAAACAGGGACAGGTTCTTGCCAGGGGATCACTAACCAACCTTACGTGACTGGGGCATTAGCAATCATTTTCACAGTGTGTGGCATCAAACTCCAGCAACCACTCGCAACCAGTCAGAGAATACTCGTTGTTCCTTCAAGATCGGCCATATGGTTTCAGACCAGTCTCTAGGCCTGCATGACTGGGCATTATTCATTTGATGCTACACTGTCACCATGATGTTCACATGTACAAACTGGAGGACAAGTTAGCATCATGTGGTTATTGGTCACAATGGTCACATGGTTATTGGTCATGTGTTTTCAAAACCTTAATAAAATTATACTTCCTGCATCTTGGAAAAGTTTACTTCTGCTCCCACACATAAAGAACTTGTAACTATGGCATTTTCTGAAATATTTATCATGTTAATTGCTTCTGTCATCTCAAGAATACTTATGATTAATAACCACTTTAACCTTTCCTTGTGACTGAGAGTTTTGCATGTAATAATTTTGTGTTATTTTACACAAACTTGTTCCCAAAGCTTTCTGTTCTTATCCTGTTCCCCACTTTTCAGAAATGACCTTAGTTTATTCTGTGGTTTTTATATCCATCACAATTTCGAACTTGTCCCCATTTTCTGTTTTTACTTTCTAAAAATTGTTTTCTTCATCTTCTGCGGCTTTTTTCATAACTCCTTTTTCCTGCTCACGGCTACAGAGAAATAAAACAAGATTTGCCAACATTTTTCCACCTGTTCCTCCTAACTCCCCCCGCCTTGATCTTCTGTTATTTTCATCCTATCCTTTCCTCACACCTCCTGTCCTCCACTGAAAGTGATTCTCCGTGAAATAAAAGCTAAACCGAGGAGAAAAAAGCAAAGCAAGCAAACGCTGCTTCCTTCCCCCAGAGGCGGTGTTCCTCATTATGCGCTGAGCAGAGCGGCCCTTTACTGACTAAGACAGATGAAGCAGATACAACACTCGTACAGATTGTTTTCTCTTGTCGTTTTTCTACCTCCCCTCCTCTCCTCCATTTCCGTCTTGTTCTCACACTAATGTTAACTAAATGCTTTGTATAACAGTATCTCACGGGGGGTGGAAGACGAGAAAACAGACAAATCGGAAAGGAAGGATCGACGAGGCGCCACTGTGGGGCTGCGTTCAACACCGGGATGGTTACAGAGTGTTTGAAGTGTCAAGTTCTTTTTATGTCACACTGCGCTGACGGAGCGCACAAGAGTATTATAGAGAGCCTTTCTGACATTCAGTCACCTGAGGAAATTTGAATTATAAGGATCTATTATTCATTTCTACCTCAACATAATTCCAGTCAACACTGGATATAAAAAATAATGTGGATAGAAAGTGTGCAAACCTACATGGAAAAACATACTGATATCTACACTAGCTATCCAGACATTTTTCAATGCATTATTTTGCAATAATGAAATAAATGTGCATCTGATGAGATTAAGTAGTTAAATGCCATGTGTTTCAGTGTAACACTGACCTCTACACATCTTATACGTCTGTATTTTCTATTTTCTACCCAAACATAACAGAGAATGGCACACAGACACTAAGCAAAGGAATTTGTTGGGCCCAGCTTCAATCTGCAATGAAGGGAATATGACAGGAGTGTCCAACTCCAGGCCTCGAGTCCCGGTGTCCTGCAGGTTTTAGATGTGTCCTTGATCCAACACAGCTGATTTAAATGGCTAAATGACCTCCTCAACATGTCTTGAAGTTCTCCAGAGGCCTGGTATTGAACTAATCATTTGATTGAGGTGTGCTGACCCAGGGCGATATCTAAAACCTGTAGGGCACCGGCCCTTGAGGCCGGGAGTTGGACACCCCTGCACTGTGACAACCAGATGGACAAGTTAATTTTCCTGTGTGATGCTATGATAGATGTTGAAGTTCTGTACTTCTTTGTCTCACAGCTCCAGATTCCTTCCGTATGTCCTTCAGTCAGTGTTGAGTTTTATGTGAGTGATGTGAAATACATGCTTTTCAAAATAACTGCTGTAACACTGTTAGTGTCCTCTATTTTACAGGGTTTACTAACCCTGTAAAAATTTCAAGTTCTGAGTTTCTGTCTTTCCTTTCTGGTATTTTGTACACAGCTGTTTGAATAAAACTATATGGTGATATACAGCTAAATGCTCCGATATCTGGCCGTGAGGTACTGTTGAGACACCTTGCTATTGATTATTGGTGTAAAATAGCAGGTGATAGTCCACCCAACTGAAACTTAAAATGTCTTCATGAGGGGCCTAAAAAATATATTGGAATCTTTCATTTTTAAATACTTTCTTACTGATTTACTCTTTTATGTATGTATATATATTTTTTAATGATCTGTGGTGTCATTATTTTGAGAAGTTCTTTAACTAGTATTGTATTTTAAACAGGATTCAGGATAGATACCTTGTTGCTAACTAAAACACTCTCGGTGTCTTTCAGGCTTAACTGGACAGATTTGTTATCATACTTCACTTTCTACTTCCCTTTCTCTCTCTCCCTGCCGCCTGCTGCTGCAACGCCGATAGCGGCTGTAACTGCTGTCTCTAATTCATCATCCTCCATACAGCAGAAAGAAGAAAGCAAGGGACAGAAGGCAAGAGGAGGGAAGGCAAGGCTCTCAGAGAGAGAACGAGAAAGAGGAGAGGAATGGAGAAAGAGGAAACTGTGGAGAAGGTAACAATAAGATGAGAAGACAGATATTCTAAACAAATAAAAGTAAAGAAGAGGATGGGAGTGGTGCATAGAGGAAGGCAACAAAGTAGTTACACTGAGAGAAAGGATGCAAAATAAAGCTAGGTGAGCAGGAGAAAAACATGAAGAGAAACGAAGAGGCAGCAAAAGGCCAAGAAAGAGGAGACAAAGCAGAGGTCAAGGAAGAGCAACCGGGAAAGAGCAGGAACAGAGGGTGAGGAGGAACGCAGGGAGCGATGGAGTGAAGGAAGAAAAGATGACAAGAGAGGAGGATGAAGCGATAGAATGAAAGGTTGAATGAGTCATATTGGCAGCCGTCACCTTTCAGTCAGAGACTCTGCTGGATTTATGAGGTGATTCACTGACACTCGCCCAGTCTAATGGATTCATCCTACAGAGACATTAAAATCGAACTGTCGATGAAGAGCAGCGCAGAGGCCCGTGCTGATATTCACACACTTCTTCATTCATCCATGCTAACGGGTTCATCCTACGGAAACATTCAAATCAAGTTGTCCACAAACAAAACCCTGGTGCTTAATCAGTCATTCACTCACTAATTTATTATTTTATTAATCTTGGAAAAGAGCGTGGTGCACAAGTTTAATTTATTTAGACTTTTGTGGACTAAAAACACTGACTAACACGTCGTACAATAGGAAAGTTCCCTAAAACTAAACTAAAAAACTAAAACTAAATGTGAAAAAACAATTTAAGTTAACTAAAATAAACAAACTGAAATGATTTCGTCAACTTGGAAAACTAAATAAAATAAAATAATACTATAGATGAAATGTTCTTAGTCCTGTTTGCCTGACGAGGCATTGATGGACGAGTTTATTGAGACTGTGAATCAACTCATTTCAGTTTAATAGCAGTACTGATTTTCCTAAATCTTGCCTCTGACATACAGTATGCCCTGCATTACATTAACAATTCAAAAGATTAAAAATAACACTGAAGCTAATAAAAACTGAAATAAAACAAAACCGTTTCAAATAGTAAAAACTGAACAGAAACAATGATTAGTCCTGAAAAAGATCTAAAATGCCATCTTCAGCTACCAAATGGTTGTAGACAGCCATCAAAAGTCTGTGGTTAAAGTAGAACTGGATAACAGAGTTTTAAGGTGGTATCACTGTTGCCTCACAGTCAGAGGGTTCTGGATTCAGACCTGTGTAGGGTCCTTCTCATTCGTACATTAAGTTCATTCATCCATATATTTACAAAGTCTAAATCCTCTCTCTGTTTCTCTTTTATCACAAAGTCATTAATTCCTGCAAAGTCAAGTCACTCAGTCATTCAGTTAAACATGCATTTGCTTTCAATTCTAATGTTAGTCCTTCGTGTATTCATGTTGGACTTTTTAAGATATAAAAAATGTTAAATAAGGTAACAAATGAAAACAAAGTACTTATTGGTATTAAAAGTATGACTTTGATATATGTATATATATATATATATATTTCTGCTCTGAAAGGTTTCATGTCCTGATTGGTTAGAAGCTTGGACATGCCTCATCTTTCCTATATAAGCATTTAGATTATTTTGAACATAACAATAAGAAATATGAAAAATAAAAATTGACTTTTAGTTACTTTAGTTACTACAAAAAATCTATATCTTCCACCCTTACTAACTTTCATTCTGCTACTAATTTAGAATTTAGATATTTTGCTTGAGATTAGTGAATAATTCAGTCTGACCTTCATTTTCTTCACAACTGAACCAAAACCAGAAATCTCAACAGAATGAAACTCACAAAGAAAAACATGTAACATCCAATTAATACAAAACTCATCACACACACCACTGCACTGGACAGACAGACACGCACACACACGCTCACACATACCCAAATGTAAATGTGAAAGGCAACAGCTAACATATGAATAACCAATTAGAGCCCGACACATTCAATGTAAATTACTGAAATATTACGCCGCAGCCTCAGAGGGCTGAAAAACACAAACAAGATGAGGCTTTCATTTACATTTGTGCTGTGGGTTTTCACTCTTTGCGCACAAACAACTTGCGCATGTAACAACTGTTATTTAATTCAAGTAGAAGACAGTCCAGTGGCACTACAGTGGGTTTGATTCGTATATGTGGACACTTGCACAGACAACGCACGCACCGCACGCTTCGCGGAAGCCACCGTGAAGTCACACTGACAACACCCGCAAAGTCTGCAGAACACAACATGCTACAGACTCAAAGGGAGTAATTTAAGCCTCAGTTTTTTTATTTGCATACACACTACTCAGTGTATGTTGTCATTTTCTTTGTGTGTGTGTGTGTGTGTGTGCGCCCTGTGTGTGAGTGATAACTGCAGCGAGAAGCTCCTCAAAGCCGGGGATGAAACGCCGACAGGCAGCGTGACCAAACACGGTGCTCGCCGAGCCGAGCCTGGCCACACCAGATTACTGCTGTTAACGCTCACACTCTGTGTGTGTGTGTGTGACTGCATTTAGCTGCATGTGTGTGTTGTCTGTTATGTTTGCCTGTGTCTCTTCTATCACCACAGACAACACTGACCTGCTAGTTTTCACTCTTATTATTTTGCACTCCATTACACTCTGCAGCTTCTGTCCTCTGCACGTTCAACACACAAACTCGAACACCTTGTTTAACAGGCCCAATGAAATGGTGGAACTTCTAAAAGTCAGAACAAAGGACCTCTTATGATGATTTACAGCTCCCTGGATTTTATTCTTGGAATACACAGGAGCCTTAGTTCATTGTTTTAGCTCACTTCCTGTTCCCTTTGAGCCACTTTTCTTCTAATTGGCTGCACATCACAAACAGAAAGTTTGAACAATGGTTGGCACTTCTGGGCTCACAGGCTTTGTCCCTCAATTGACCATAGGAGGGAAATTCAGTTTTATGAGTGCATAGAATTTCTACAGGGTGTATGAAAAGAATCATGTGTCTCCTATAGGATATATTTTTTAAGTAATTGACACAGAAGCTTGGGGTAAACTTCAAAATACATGGCTGAATATAAAGTTTTACATGCAAAAACTTTATATTCACTGTTCACAGAATTTAGCCATGTAACAAAGTGGTGTCCTGTCCAGGGTGTAGTGCACATTTGGCCCTAGTTGGGATAAGCTCGAGCCTATATTACACTAAATTAACACATTAAAGTGATGGTTTAAAGTGGTCGCTTAGTGTCTTACGGTTCTGTAGTACTTGCATTGATCCCTGTGACTTCTCTTAAAATCTCAGGGATCACCTCTAAAGTAGGGAGCTGTTGTTATCCTGGCTTGATAACTTTTAAATTCTATATAGAGAGACCGTCTGATTCTCATAACCCCAAGAATGAAGATCCTCAGCCTAGTCATGCGGCAGGTTTGAGGTTTGTTAACCAGTTTGCTAAATTACCGTATTTTTTGGAGTATAAGGCGCACTTAAAATCCTTTAATTTTCGCAAAAATTGACAGTGCGCATTATAATCCGGTCACCTTATGTATTAATTCTGGTTGTGCTTACTGACTTACTGATTTCAAACTTCAGTCACGTTTTGTTTTTCTTAATGCGTCTTATGTATGAAAATAGACCTGTTGATTAATATTGCACTTCATAGTCCGAAAAATACGGTAGCCTAGTGGTGGATGAACTGTAGCCCAGGAGGTCAATGAATACTCTACCAATTCGATTCTGAGTGTATGCGTCATAATTAGCACTACACGAATGTGTGTGTACATGAGGGATGTGGGGAAGTTTTAACAGGTCCTCCCATAGTAGACATGCATTTGTTTTACAAAATAGAGCACTGTAAAGCAATTACGGAAGCTAACAGAAAATTACTGATCACTTATTCTGTTGTTTCCTGTTGTGCAGTTACCTGTTGTTCCTGGCCAGGTGACTGCAGCGCCTTCTGTTGGTGGGTGAGGGGTACTGCAGGCTGCTTAGTTTGATAGCCATCTGCTCTAAGGCCATTCGCTGGGCTTCGCACTGACTGGTGGTCTGCTCCGCCTGGAGAAAACAAAGCAGAACACAGGGGTATATATTACCCAGACTGAATTATTTCTTACACTTCTTTGGTTCATTCTGAGATTGCGTTCACATCAACATATTCTCTGTTATGTTTGTTAGTTGTACCTTGCTATAACCAATGAGGACTGATATGCTGTTATTTCCACGATATGCTGTGGATGCTGATGATAGTTCAAAGGGCTTCATAACAATCAATATAAGAATATTAATGCAAGAAAAGAAACTAAAACACCTATTTGCAATGAAAAATGCAACTTACAGGCTTGATTAGCAGCTTCTTTTGAGATGTTTTTAACTGTTTTGAGAGAATAATTTGTGACATTTAACGCTGAAATGAAAGTGTTTTTAAAGAATATTTTGCACTACTGCTGAATCTTGAGATGATGTTGTTTTATAGTTATTATAAAATTCCCTTAAGATGTCGTCCAATACACTGTTAATAGGTTTCTGCACTGTAAAATGAAGACTTTTAATGCTACACGGAAATTTATGTTTTATGTTTTAGTCGATTAGATAAATAAATGAATAAAACCATCCATAGAATTTAAAAATAAATAAATAAAAGTAGACCCTATGCTGGTAAACAGTCTAATGTCAAATAATCTGTAATGTTACAAATTAACACTATGTCTATGTATGTCATGTTGTCAGTTTGCTGAATTGCAGGTTTTCCATGAAAAATTCCTGCCTTTCTCTGGTTTAGCACTTCTGCAAAGACCCCTCGAGCGTAAGACTTTTTAATACATTCTAAGGTGAACTTAATTCAGTGCTTCTTACAACGTACAAATACCCTGTCTTACATAAAGACCAAGATGACCAGAATCAAGGTAACACAGTGAGCCTTCTTGAAAGCGAACAGAACGTGTGTGCATGATGAAGTCGGCGGTCTGAGTGGGATCATCTTCCACTGAGTGTGATTAGCTGTTTATTGCAGATGAAGGAGATTCGGACGTGGCGCGTTTTGTCGGACGTGCCCTTTAAAGCCCTGCAAGCATTCAGCAAGCCACTAGAAACACTCTCCATACTTATCCTCCGCGTCAGCTGACAACATACACACGCATCTATGAAACGGCACGTACATGTGTATGCATATAAATGTACATACACACACAAACATTTCACTAACACAGATCACCCATAAAACCTGACGCACACATTTAATACGAATTGCTTTTCTCTGGCACAAATTACCCCTCATACACACACTCCTATCAAGCTCGCACAAATGTTCCCATAAAGCCACACATGCGCACAAATTGACCATCAATTGCTTCACACACAAAAACAAACATATTCACACATGGAGCATGATTCGCTGCTCTTTCTCACAAATTATCCTCTCTCACACACACACACACACACATGCACACACACACACACCACAGCTAGTTGCACTCGGTATCCAGACACAATCATATAGAGGCACTCAGAGCGCCGCTCAGATGTAATTGCATACAAACTATATGGAGATGAGGCCTCAATTGAACCAATGAAGGCAGAGTGAGTGTGTACAAACAGCCCAATGTGCACACATACACACATATGACCGCCTGCTTTTTCCTCATTCAGTAACAATCTGAATAAAGTGTTGTCGCGTCGAGTTGCGTTCGCCGTCCGATCTACTTAGCAGACTCGACGGAAGGATCTGGAAAGGTCATCCAATCTGTAGAAGGCAGAGCTGCTCAATCAGCGAGCTAATAAACAAACCGGCAATACACAATCAACAGCACTGTCTGCGTTGAGGTGTGTTTGAACGAGAGAATATTCTGTTTGTGTATGTGCTGCTGTTATAGAAATGAAACTAACTGGAGCCTCTCGGAGGGAAAAAAAAAAACAGAGTTTATCTAAATGTCTCTCCACTTTCCTTCATTACTTCTCTCTATTTCTGTCTTGGTTGCGTTTGCAGACTGTTTGCTGGCTAGTTAGTCGGTCAGTGAATCAGTAAATCAGTCAAGTTGTTCATTAGCTGGTTAGACTGTTCTTTTCTGTGCTAATATGTTCCCTCAGTCTATAACTTTGAATCCAAGCCAAGAACTACATTTAAAAATTGCCTCATTTATGTAAGCTTTTTGCACATTTATCAAGTAAATTACTGCACTTACAGCAAAGCAGAAGCGACCTTGGTCAAAAGAATAACCACGGCAGGACAGCTAATCCAAAAAAATGAATTAACATTGAAAGGGGACAATTGTGGTTTTACTAATTTTCTGTCATTTATATACTGATACAATGTTGGGTGTCAGGAGTTGGGTCTGTAACCCAGCATTTTGAGTTTTATTTTGTATTTTGATATGTGGAATGTGTTAAGTTCTTTGGTTGCTATTGTTACTTAGGATTGAATTGAGTTTCTAGTTCTTCTATAACTCCTGATTTAAAAGTCTTTTCTTGTCTTCAGTGACAATATGTCATGTATTTGTTGTCTGTGTGTGTCATGTAGTCGGTGTTATTATGTCTACGTCTCTCCGTGATTCCAGTTTTATTTTGAAAGTCTTGTGGTTCTATGTCCAATGTGCTTAGTTTTGCTCTTCTCCTGTGGAGTTATTATGTTCATTTGTGTCAGCCATATCTCCCCAGGTGTTTCCACTTCCCTCATTAGCCTTCTGTGTGTTTTCATTCAGTCTTTGGCAACGTCCACACGGGTATTTTTGAAAACGGAGATTTTCCGTTTTCGTTTTAAAAAATAATCCCGTCCACACGTAAAGGCAGAAATGAAGGAAAACGCTGCTATGAACATGCCAAAGCAACAGGTGGCGATATATTCCTAACTGTGCAGAAATGTTGGCCAATCAGAAGTCTAGAAGCCTCGGTGGGAAAAAGAAAACAAAGCTGGGGCATAGAAGCAGAACCGAGTCGTATGTGTGGAGGGACAGTAACTGTGTGTGTATATGTAAGCATTTAAACACTGCAGATAGTACAATTAACAGTAACAGTATTGTAGAAATTCATTTCACCGAAACAATAACGTGGCGCACAGTGTGACGTCAAAAAAGGCGCACACCTTTGACGCTGCATTTTCTGCATTTTCTCCGTTTTTCTCGTCCACACGTAAATGCAAAAACTGAGTTTTCAAAAAGATCCACCCTGGCCAGAGTTTTTAAAAATCTCCGTTTTCAGTGACCAAAAACGCCGTTTACGTGTGGACGAAAGGTGCAAACGCATAGAAAAATCTGCGTTTTCAAAAATACCCGGGTACGTGTGGACGTAGCCTTTGACTGTTTTCTTTCCCGTTCCATGTACTACATGATTCTGCTCAGGTCGTGTTCATGTTTCATGTTCATGTTTTTCCTCGTTATAGTTTCTCACATGTTCCTGTTCACAATCATGTTCACGCCTGTTGTCATAGTTACCAGTTTAGTTTTCCCTGTTTAGGTTTTAGTTTCGTTTTTGCCCCTGTTCGCCTTTCGCTTTATTTTCTACTTGTGTATCAGCCGTAATAAACGGCTCGCTTTTTGTTTAACCTTAGTACCTTAGGGCGATCGTGGCTCAAGAGTTGGGTGTTCGTCTTGTAATCGGAAGGTTGCCGGTTCGAGCCCCGGCTCGGACAGTCTCAGTCGTTGTGTCCTTGGGCAAGACACTTCACCTACCGCTTACTGGTGATGGCCAGAGGGGCCGATGGCGTGATATGGCAGCCTCGCCTCCATCAGTCTGCCCAAGGGCAGCTGTAGCTACAACTGCAGCTTGCCTTCACCAGTGTATGAATGTGAGAGTGAATGAATAGTGGTATTGTAAAGCGCTTTGAGGGGTCCCGAAAAGCGCTGTATAAATGCAATCCATTATTATTCCCTGTCTGCACTTGGGTCCTCATACCAACACTCAGGCTGCGCCGTGACAGTTGGATGCCATTCAGGCAAAACTAGTCATTCACATTATCTAAAATGAACTTAAATTAATTGTCATGGTCCTGAGTCATGTGACCTGGTGTTTCTAAGTTTCATGATATTTTGTTATTCATCTGTATTCTAGTTTCTTTTCAGCTTATCTACTTACATTCTGTCATACCTACTTGCAGTTATATTTTATGGTTTATTGGACTTCCCTTGTGTCTCATCCCTGTGTTAATTCTTCCTTAGAGGTTTGTGAGTCTTATCTGTCATGTCTCCTGTCTGTGCAGTTCATGTTGTCAAGCTCATGTCACTTCTGTGTCTTATTTAGGGTTCTTGTTTTACTTTGAAGGGTGTTCAATGTTCATTGCTTTAGTTTCACTTCCAATGTGGTGTCATTTGGTTTGTTCTAGTCAGCTGTTTCCTCACATGTCTCCACTTCCCCTGATCACCTCATGTATGTATTAAAGTCCTCTGTCTTCCTGTGTTCAGTGTCCCGTCGTCCTTGTTCCACCCATCATGTCATGTCAGGTTTCAGGACTCTGTGCAGGTCATGGTCATGTTGCCTGTTCATGTATGAGTTCATTGCTCCTTCATGTTCCTGCACAAAGTCCTGTTCATAGTCATCGCGGTCTCCTTGTTATTGTCTTCCTAGTTATCATAGTTAAGTCTGTTTCCTCATTTTTCCCAGTGTAGGTTCCAGTCTTGTTTTGCCTCTGTGCTTACTGCCTTGTTTTGTTGACCTGATTATCAGCCGTCATAAAAGGCTCGCGTTTTGTTCAAGTCCTCAAACACCCACACACTGTCTCCCCCCACAAACTGCGGCATTAATTAAGTGAGACCAGTGTCTTAAGTTTTAATTTAGGAGTGATAAATTTGAATTCTCCTTTTCCAAATTCCATTTGAACTTCTGGGACAGACAAAGTGGTGAAACATGGAACCCAGGACAACAATTTCCCACAATTTCTGATTAATATAAGTCAGTATATAAGAAGCAAACCAAAAATAGCCTTATAAATAAAAAATCTACATATAAATATACATAGTAGCTGAATCTACAACATGACAAAGCAGACCACTCAAGCTCAGCATACAATGCACAAGGGTGAGTAAAAGTCTTAAAGTTTGTAATAAATCCCATCGTTCCAGAATAAACAGAATGCAGGATATGTAAGCATTCTGGGGACCCATGTATATAAATCACATCACCATAACCAAACAGAGACATAAAAGTCTTTCTGGCCAGAAACAGATAGACAGGAAAGTAAACACCAAGTTTCAATTTCAATTTTTTCACCGAATGCGAGGTGTAGACTAGAGTGAGTCGTCAATCGTTTTTCCTACGTACTTATATTGAGATGCTCACTCAATCTCTGAGCCCTGAAGTATATAATACATGAGAGGTTCAGGGGTTTATATTTTGAATTTTTAAGTTTTAAATCACACAGGCTATGCTATACTGCACTGGAGCTGACAGAGAGCCTGGCTATAAGAGGAGTAGATCATCAGCATAAAAATGAGGGCTGATCACATTAAGCAAGCTAGAAGTCACTGAGGCCTGATTGATGAATAACTCTGAAAGCATCCAACATTTTCTAACAGCCCTTCGATGGCAAGTCTTGGTTTTAACTGTGTCAAATGCTATGGCTAGGTCAATAAAAATGGATGCACAATGTTGCTTGTTATCTGCTTGAAACAAATCAATTAAATTGAAACAATCACTTTTAAGGCTGCTATAGTTGTACTGTAATTTTTCTAGAAGCCTGACTGGAAATCATTTAAAAATCTCCTTTACGGAGGGGAACTTTTTCTGCTCTTCGTTAACAAGAGTTTCCAGAACTTTGACAAAAGCAGATTATTTAGAGACGGACTTGTAATTAGTCACAACTGAAGTATCCTAACCTTTAAGCAAAGGGAGAACAAAAGCAGATTTCCAAATGGTTGGAATTTCATTTGTACATATAAGAAATCCAAACAAAAAATGACATTGCAAGCAATCCCTATGAGCTTTCAGCTCAGATTTCAGACTGCTCTAAACACTCAGTTTCAGACTTTTTACCTGACTCATGGCTCTTAATGATGTCAAAGAGAATGGAGATCTGTATTTAGTCATCTCAGACACAGAAGCTCCATCCAACTACTGCTCACACCTGTTTTATATTGACAGAACGTTGGTTTAAAGGAAGGAGGATGGGAGCAAAACAGTTTGTTTTAGACCTTAGATGACAGGTCTCCAACTCCAGTCCTCGAGAGCTGCTCTCCTTCAGCTTTAAGATGCATCCTTGTTCCAACACATCTGAATCAAATGACTGGCTTGCTATCAAGCCTTTGCCAAACTTAATTCAACCATTTGATTCAGCTGTGTTGGGATGCATCTAGCTGTAGGAGAGTAGCTCTCATGCACTGGGGCTGGAGATCCCTGCATTAGATGAACTGAGGAACTCCAACAAGCCCCACTATAAGATTAAAGATTATTCTGAACTCTGAATCATGTAAAGCTATTGTCAGTAACACAAGAAACATTTATATAAGTTGGCCAAGGAAGATGGCCCAGCACCAAGGAAAGTCTGCTGCTGCCATGGGAAGTACATCATAAAATATATTTAGTGTTTTGTGGAAACAACTTTTGAAAGAAGTTCATTGCTGACAAAAACTTTGAAGTGATAATGTGATGTTTTTGTCAGTGCTACATGGTCATAATGTCAGTCAGTCAGTAAGGAGGTCACTAACTGATTCAGTCCCGCAGCTACATACTTACTCAGTTATTTATTTAATCATTTTTTCTGACGTTGGCAACAACTGAGCCAACGCAGGCTAAGGTATGAAAAAGCAAATTACTTCCATAACAGCTGACTAAAGCCATAATGAAACACGCACACACACTTGTACAGTATGTGTACACACTGAAGTACACTGAAGCAATTTCTCCTGGACGCCCGCCTTGAGGACACAGTGACTAAAGACACACACACGCACACACACAGTCATGAGTTGGGCTGCTTCCCAGTCTGAAGGATCTTCAAGGATTTCTGTCAAAAATTATTTGTCTTCAAACTAGACTCATGCCTCCATCTGTTAGTTTGCATGCGCATGTGTGCATTGCTCATTTTGCCTAACTGCCTATTGCAAGAAGGACCAAAAGAAACGCAAGCATATATGTATGTCAATGAACTTCTCCTATTTATCTACCATGCAGCCAGAAATAAGTAAACGGCCTAGCTAGTGTGCATTTTCAGGCTACCGAACGCAGAAATGCAGAAAAAAAGGTGATTTCCTAAACATTCAACTATGAAGGAGACCACGACCTTATCATTATCACAACCCACTGATCAAAACTGCAGCATTATTCTAATAATTATAATTATTGGTCAAATGATTGCACAAACCTTCAGTTTACCCGTTATTTAAAGTGGATCTATTATGTTTTTTCCTCATATTTCTGATGCCTTATGTAAAAATGTTTCAAATAATGGGGTAGCGTACAATGTACAATAGGCCAAAAGCTCAGGCTACAGTATGCTCTAAAGCAAAAAGCTCAGTATTATGTCAGTGAGAAGGGAAATCCTCATATGGTCATCTCAGACTGCCTTCTACCTGCTGTTCAAACTTTTGTTTTGTCTGGCTTAAAGGGAAGAAAGCAAAAGTTCTTGTTTCAGGCTAAATGCTCTGTTTCAAACTGTTTTTTTCTACTCTTGGCTCTGTATGTTTTGTTCTTGAGAGGGGATATGAATAATATGTTCCTGAAAATTGTGCAAAGCTATTCTAGTCGAGTCCAAGAATAAAAATCGGGAGTTTAAAATAAGCAAAACAAGGCCCCATCGATGTGTGAAGAACTGTCCGTGGTACTCGTCCTGAAATATGCTCTCGAACGTAACTTGTCTAATGTTACAGGCTGAATGAAGGGAATTTTATGAAGGAGGACTATTAAAAAACACCTGATGGGGATATTATGGACTATGTTGGAATTTATGTGGTGTCAGTTACGTGATATCTGATACAAAGAGTTACACAAAAAATAACCTCTCTTCCATTTTTAATAGTGCTGCTGGCGTGGCTCTAGGCAGGCACTGACATTCATGGTAAGGCTCAGCCACGGGCTTCTCCTCTAGCGCCACCATGAGGATAAATTTGTGGGTTTGAGACATATGTTTCCAGATGACTTGCAATAACATTTTATCAATAAATTCACATCCTCTTAGAATGAACTGTAACAGCGGTGCTCCTCTGACTTGCTACTATTATCATTGTTATTATATTGTGTGTGTCTGTAGCTACAGTAAATACGGTGGAGGTTTGTTTGCTGCATTTGTGATAATCTCATCTGTTTCTGCTGCTACGCTATCAGCTCTTAAAGATAAAACCTGGAGTAAATATAAACAGAATCAAATATTTATTTTATTCCTATCATTGCTGATGAGATATTGTGAGCGATTTCAAATGGAAAGGCTGAATCCAGTGTCTCCAGTCCTGTCGTTAACGCTGCTAATAGACACACAAATCAATAAGAATCTGCCTCATTTGATGAATACGTAGACTGTCCTCTGAAACACACACACAGAGAAATGAACACAGCCTGTTGTAGATGCGTGTGTATTGCACTTCGATGTGCTGAATCAAGTCATTTTAGGGCTTTTTGTTTACATGTCAGGGCCAATTTATCCCGCATCCTCGGAAAACCTCACCACTAGCTGTGTGAGTGTGTTTATGTGTGTGTGTGTGTGTGTGTGTGTGTGTGGGGGGGGGGGGGGGGGGGGGTTCATGTCTTAAAAATATATGTATGCATGTGTGTTTTCTGGCAATTGTGTGTTGATTCGCTGCTGTGGAACTGTGGCTTGATCCCTTATGAATGTGCATGTGTCCAAAGATGTTTCTGTTTGGGAGTGTGTTAGATGTGCATGTGTGTGTGTGTGTGTCTCCTGGGGTTTTCCTGGGGCTATAACTGCCAATCAAACAGCAGTGTTAGGACTGAGAGCTGAGCAGCAAAAGCAGCATATAAACACACTGCAGGATCCACAACATGCTGTCTGCTCTTACACATGGTTCATTAAAAATAAATATCAGACAATAAATCAATAAACAAATCAATCAACTAATCAGTCACATCACAGAATAACACTTCATTAGCATGAGAGAAATAGAGGGAAATATGGAGATAAAAAGGTAAATAATGTTCACTCTTTCAAAATTTTGTGTTGTATTTGTACTCCAGACAAGATTATCTGTCTCATTTTCACCTTTTGTTAGACACATGTGAACCAACAGTGACAAACAAGAGCAAGTTTTGTGCAGCTGAGTGTCCAGGAGTGCCTGCAGTGTCACCTCAGCACTGTTCCTTTAATCTGCCAGGAACATCTTAATGCCAGAAGTCATGTGAATGAGTTCTGGCTCTTTGGCAGCTATGTTGATTGTTGCCTGGAGCTGTGCCCAGAAACATTGTTCTGAGAATCTGCAGGTTTTGTCACCATGCAAGCACAGAGCAAATTTAAAGCAGGTTTCCCACAGTGCACCTTCTGTCTTTCAGCTGCCGATGAGGTTTTACCGTTTCCCCACGACTCTGTCAATTGCTTTGCTTAAAACCTCTGTGTCTCAGTAGCTTCAGGATTGATTCGACGAGATACGATCTGGTCACATTTGCTGTTTAAAAAGGATAGGACTTCTTCGTGTTGCTTTAAGTTGGGTTCAGGAAACGTAAAAGTCTTTCTTGATTTCAGTTTTTGTGTTTTGTTTTGCTTTTTTAATATGCAAAATGAAAATGTACATAAAAATAGCTGGACTGAAAGGAAGCCTGTTACCTTTTCATGAAATATATTGGAGCTCCAGCACTCAAGCATGAGCATATATAAGCAAATACTAGAAAGTTCACAAAGGAGGTTGCAATGAAAAGCTGATCTGTGGCTACATGATACACTACCCAGACAACTTATAAGGTACACCTTCCTAGCACTGAGCTCAGAACAGCCCTAATTATTCTTGCAAGCAATGTGCAAAAGCATCCTAGGACATTTTGGTCCATATTGACATGATGGCATCATGCAGTTGCTCCGGATTGATTAGCTATTGACCGATTAACTGTGTCCATCCAGATTGAGATCTGGTGACTATGATTATTTTACTACTCATAATGTTTGAGTGTGTGAAATAGACAAGCTGTATGAATTTTGGTGTGAATAGGTGAAGGAGGCTCATTGCAAAAAGCACTATGAGAGGTCAATAAACTTCCAAAGCACAGTTACATTGTGTCATGGCAGATGAAAACTTTTTATATTTTTACAGACACTATTCTCTACAAGAAAATGACTCTATGGGTCATTTGTGCAAGTTGTTATTCCACCCTAAAGTGTCTTAAATAAATATTTTCTATCTTTTAGCTGGAGGGCTTGATTTTATATATGACTAAAAAAAAAGGTCTGTAGCAAGACATTTTAGTTTTTGTGCATGGTTAGATGAAAACTAAACACACATCGGTTGCTACTTTGTGTAGTTTTGTATAAAGTAACTGACTTTATCGTTTTCAGTAAACTGTCACTGTCTTTATTCTTCTTGTTATGACATACTAATAACACTAAAGGTCAAATGAAACATAAATGGTAAGTGGGAAAAAGGAGGAATTTAATCCATGAGATTTCATGGATCTGTCCTTTAAATCCACACTTGATGATAATTTCTTGCAGCTTGCATGTGTGCGTGTGTGTGTTGCAGGTCAATATATGAGGTGAGATATTCCACTAACAGGGTGTTTTTGTCTTGATAGAGCAAAGCAGTGGGTAATGATACAGGATCAATAATGGATATGAGACAACTGCATCCAGCTGGTAGGGCCTGCATGCACACACACACACAAACACACACACACAAACAAACATCTAATGCACAAACAGAAGCATCTTTGGACACATGCACATTCATAAGCGATCAAGCCACACAGTCCATAGCAGCAACGGCTAACAGCATTAGTTTATCAGACCACAAGAATAATGAGCAAGTGGGGGCAGCAGGTTTGTTAAAACATAGAAAAATGTTAGGATAACTTGTCTTGAACCTACAGAAACTATATATAAATTCAGACTACTAATATCAGAATCAGTAATACAGATAATGATGTTGTATTATCTATGAACATTTAGCTGCAGCTCATAAAGTACAACTTATAATCAAAATATTCATCCTGACTCTGTGCAAACTGAATCAAAATGTCTCCTAAATAAAAAGCCACTATGAATAATATACAAAAAATGAGTGCTGTGTCTACTAAATAAATGCAAAAAATAGTAAAGTTGGGTATGTGACTCCACAGCAGGCTACATCTGCCAAACAAAGCTGCAGGGGAAGTGCATGTGTGTTGGTGTGTGTTCTCTCCAGGCTGCCTGTTCTGTCCAGATGTTTCTGTTAAAGATATCATCTGAGGCTGAAATCAACTAAACAAACCTTCAGCTTCAACCATGCATTCTGAAAGCTAATGAAAGCTAATTCTTAAGCTAATGGTTCTATTGCTGGCAAAAAATAATATAATCTATTGAGCATAAACTCAAGTGACAAGAGTATGTGACTAACAAAGTGGCTGGTGAGTGTGTGAAGAGCGAGTGACATCAAAAGACATGTCAAACTCCAAAAATAATCCAAAATGAATTGCAGGAAAAACTAGCATGCTACACGTCTCATGCAACTATGCCCCGTCAAAAGAAAGTGTATAAGGTTGGGTAACACTGACATTCTTGGTGCTAAATATTTTCATAGCTCTATTCCGAAGTAGCCTATCTGTTCATCAGCTTCATAAAGGATTTTAACCTGTTAGGCTCAAACTAGCTAATAACTAGTAGCTTGTTATTAAAAACAATCTTAGCATTTCTTAGCTTTTGTGTTTAACCAACAGCAAATCCTAATATTGTCTCTCTGCCACTTTTTCTTGGTCTGTTATAATTCTGTTATGAATGGTTATGACATCATTTGTGTTTTATTTTATTCATGTATTAACTTAAGACCACTTTAAATCTTAAGGGGTTAAGTGAATATTCACTAGCAAGCCTTTGCTTAACACTGAGTTGTCATCTATATTTTCAAAAAAGGTAAAAGTTTTTATTTTTATTACATTTAAAATTTTAGTTAAAAAACCCCACATGTGTGACAAAAATCTGTCAGCTTTCAGTGAGCATCACAGATGGCGAACCTCACTGATCCACTGCAACACCTGTACAACCTTTAATCCCCACCAAGACCTCTGTCTTTTGTTTCTGTCGTGCCACCTAGAACTCATCTCACACTCTTTCTGATTAAGATCTGATTTTTTATGTTGGTTAATTATTTCCTAATTAGTTTGCGTGTTAATTAGAATATTCACTAATGTTAATTAGCTGTATTAATAGGAGCTGCTGTAACACCTGCCCCCGGCTCCACCGCCTGCCAAATATCTTCATCTCAAAACAGCTTCCTACCTCAAAGCTCCAAAATGTCATCCCTTGTTTTTATTGCAAGACGAAAGAAAAAAAAAGACTCAAGATTTTCCAACATATTAGATATTAGAGCAGAAATTCTATAGATCTGAAGATCATTTTCAAACATTTTGAAGTTGCATTTGACCTGAAAAAGGCTGGTTTATCTTTCTTGAAAAGTCCTTGCTGTTCACTCAGTGTTTGGACCTTTTTAGCTAACCCCCAACAAGTTAACACATAGTTGAATGTCTACGCCACCTGCCTACCCACCTGGCAAGGTGACTACAATACTCAGCCTTTCATGACTGAGGTGTTAAAAACCTCAGCAGGGTCATATACATTGGTCTGTCTGATGCTGAAAAGTTTGAAACATACAGCAACGCCAGGAAACATCACTGATTATGCAGTTGTTGTTTATCGTTCGCTTTTTTTCCTTTACATTTATGCTTGTATTTCTCTAGCATCACTAGGTTATCTTTATATACACACACACACACACACACACACACAAATCTGCACGCTTTTATCACTTTAGAGGACCCTGCACCGATTAACAGTCCCTTCCTGAGCTAACCATAACCTCTGCCTGTTCAGCAGCAATGCTTTCAACCATACATTCAACATCTACTTGACAAAGATTTGTTTTGTTCCCTTCAAAATAAAGTTGTGACTGCTTAAAATTATAAACAGTAATTTTGACACCAGAACATGTACATGCGCACACACACACACACACACACACACACACACAGAGTCATGCACTTCCGCTAGAAGAGATCAGTTCAATTAGATGAACAATGTGGAGGATTTGTAAAATGAATTACAAAAACTAAAGGTAAAGCTGTTAGACAGGGCTGGGAGGGAGTGACAGGATGAGTGAGCAAAGCAAAAGAAGGGTGGAGGGTGGTGGAGAGGGGGACAGAAAACACCTAAAGTCTCCAGCAGTGTGTTTATTTAGTCATTTATTTAGTGTTTATTTCGTGTTTATCTTCATGCCTGTTAATTCATGTGCGTATCATCGTAACACCACAGAGAAGGTGGGAGGGTGGATGATTTTCTTTTAAAATACAAATTTGCTTTTAAATTGTTCATACTCCACACACACACACACACACACACACACACACACACACACACACACACACACACACACACACACACACAATGATAACATTTTTAGATAGAGAGAAGCCATTTAAAGGTAAGAACAATCAGAAATTAGGGACAGTGTCGGAGAGTAGAGCATTTTGACCAGCAGGCATATATTTTTACTTAAGCAAAGAGAGTCAAAGTTTGTTCTTACATGAGGTGAAGCATAGCTTTTGATTAATAGGTAATAATGTATTTCTTATCATCATTAGTATCGACTGCAAAACTTTATATTACATTCAACAACTGACGGTGTAATTCCGCTACAATGTAATTGTATTTAGATACAAATACGCAAAGGTAGGTACACTAGAAGAGGGTAACAAGTCAGAGGCTGGGTCTGTGACCTTTTGTATTTTTGATTTTCTTATGTTAAGTTCTTGTGTTATTATTTAGTTAGGGTTTAGTTGAGTGTTATTCTAGTTTATGTTTCATCAATGAGCCTGTGCTCCTGACTCGTTTCCTGTTTGGCGTGTGTGATCTCCTTGTCTCCGTAGGTTCCCCTTGTGTTTCCCTCTGGTCTTCCTTACCTGTTCCCACGTGTTCCCTTCCGTCCCCCCAGTCTGTCAGGTATTTCATGTCTCTGTGTTTCACGTTCTGTTGTCAAGTTTGTGTTGTCATGTCTACGACTCTCCATGTTTTCTGTTTTATTCTGAAAGGTCTCATGTTTCCATGTTCAGTGTGTTTAGTTTCACTTCCCCTGTGGCATCATGTTCATTTGTGTCAGCTGTGTTTCCTCAGGTGTTTCCACTTCCACGTCACAGAGTTTTTCTTGCTACTGCTCAGGTTCATGTTCATGCTCATGTTTTGACTTTCTTTTTGCATGTTCTTGTTCAATTTTCATGTTATGTCTCGTGTCATTGTTTTCATAGTTAGTTTAGTTCTTTCTCAGTTTAGGTTTCAGTTTAGTTCGCCCTTGTTTCGGCTTGTCTTGTTTTTCTGTTACTGGACATCAGTAGAAAAGTACAGTGTATTTTGAT
Source organism: Simochromis diagramma (assembly GCF_900408965.1). NCBI lineage: Eukaryota > Metazoa > Chordata > Actinopteri > Cichliformes > Cichlidae > Simochromis > Simochromis diagramma. The sequence continues at coordinate 19,873,059 of NW_024387030.1, read as the reverse complement.
TCAAGATGTGAAGATATAGTTTGTTTTTCAGCTCAATTAAAAATGACAGTTTTAAGCCTTGCTTAACTGAAATTTGTGCATTACTGAAATTTACTTTTAGCTTAATTATTTCTTTGTTTCTTATTATAACTTGACTTGACCCATATCTAGTGTACCTCCCTTTAAGTATGTGGAGGAAAACACAATTACATTGTAATTTCAAATAAACTACACTAGTTTATTTGAAATTACTCTAATTAAATTCCATTTAATTAGAGTAAAATATGCCCTTAGTCGCGAGGCTGTATAAGGTGTTGTTGAGTCTACAAATTTCCATACACAGAATCGAAATATGAAATTATAACCCAGTGTCAGCAGAATTCACACATCTAAACATGCACTGCCTCTTGTTATATTTTGCTCTGTCCATCCCTCCATCAGGTAGAGTGACCTTGTATTTCATTTACTGATAATTACATGGATTTATTCCACTGAGAGGCTTTAATTAGAATGCTAGAAATATTGATTGCCTCTATCATCTCCCTCTCTCCTCTCATCCACACATTGCACCTTCACTCTATCCCTCCGTCCATCCATCCCTTCCTCCATCGGCACTCAAACTGCTTGAGAATGAGGAAGAAGCAAAGTGCTATGTTAAAAAGTAGAGAGAAGGGAGAAAGAAAAATGGGGAAAGCAAAGGAAAGAAAAGAGGGATGTGATGATAAATGAAGGAAATATGGCACATGTGAGCAGAATACAGTTGTGCTTTACTCTTTTTGTGGGTATGCTAAAAACAAATAAAACGCCTCGATGCAACTGTTTTTGTGATTTCGTACTACAGAGAGAAAAATTGATTGAACTGAATTGAACAAATTATGCTTGTTGTAAAGTTTATTAGTAATTATCCTTTTTTATTGAAATGCATGTCTCATTTTTTCATACTTAAATACGTGTTATTACTATTTTGTAATTACGTGTATTTTTTGTCATTTTTGTAAACACAGGGTTTTTAATCAAAACACATTTACTCCAAAAGCAGGTAAGTACTATCGTGAGTGACTGATGATGACTTGTTTTAACTTTTTGTTAAGATTTCAAATATTACACCACAAACAAGGGATGTACCTCAAAAATGACCTACACAATTGGACAAGCTGTTCAGATTCAGTGTACAACTAGAGTTAACTAGTGGTTCAAGATGTTATGCATCCACCCACCACTAGCTGGGGCTGCAGACAGAACCCCTCCCTTTCTGAGACAGGAAGTTCTATATGAGCAAGGTACGATTGATGATAGCCACGCAAACCCTGTGTGAGAACGTGTAAAATGCCACACATTTCAGAAACATGTGATTTGGTTACTGATAAATGAGATTCACAGAAAATTCTCTTAAATACATTTGTACAGACAAGGACCAGCCTCAGCCGTTACACAGACTGTTTCTCATCTCCCTTAGGAGCATCGCCACTATCAAACCAAATATTTTAAGAATACGCTACTGTACTCAATACAGTGTTAATAGTTTTCCTGTTATATAGTCAATTAAATGTTTCTGTGTCCTGTCTGTGGCATATTTCCTACCTCAGTCATTCTCTGTGCTATAGACTGTTACCAAACAGCACAGAAATACCATGCTAAAAAAAGAATGGACTTCTTCAGATGGACTTGATTCAATTAGGAGAGTAGTATGCTAACAAATTGACCACGTCGGACTTAAAAGTTGATCATACGTCCAGAAGTTGAATTACAGAAGCTGTAAATTTAACCAGCAGCAACAAGCCTATTTGCTACCAGCTCAGTTTGTATGTTGATATTAGACACTGAAGGCGTGCGATCACATGGACTCCAATGATTATTCATTAGCAATTTGATAGTTAATTATATCTGTAAGTTATGATCATAAATGCACTGTGGGAATGCAAAGAATCTACTGGTGTGTATGGGGCAGGGAGGGGGAATAAAGAAAACAGAGAGAGCAAAATTAAATGAATGTTCAGCCGAGCTAACAGGCCTGCTGACTTTATTTTCTGCTGGCCAAAGCAGAAAGACGCCGCTCAGTTTTTTTTCTTTTTTGATGTTTGATTAATTATTTTGGTGCCAATCCATTTCAGCTTCCCTCCATATTTAATTAAAATATCATTTTAAAACATAATTAAGTTTTTAATCCGACTGCGAGTGAGTCTCCAGCAAAGCAAAGAGGACTCCTCTCTCCCTTTTTTTCTCTCTCTCTCACCCTGTCGGCAAATTGGAGGCTGCCTGCGGGCTTCATACACAACCACACACACAAACACACACACAAAGGTAGAGTGAGCAGTGTTACTTTCAGTTGCTACTAAGGCAGAAATGTGAATTCTCCTTTAGCATCGACACATTCAGACCAACCTGAGCTGTATAGTATTAGTGTGTATATGTGTGTGTGTGTATGTGTGTATGTGTAAACACCCAGCATGTGGCCTGGCGGCTGCTGATGGCCAAGCTAATTATGCATGAAATCAAATATGATTTAAAAAACAACTTCACAAGAAACTCCTGCTACAATGCCATCTCTCTCACACACACAGACACACACACACAGAGACTCAGCAGGAGAGAGAGGCAGATGATGGTGATGAGTGAGTGTGTGCTTTTGTCTCCCGTGTGCGCAGAAGGAAGACGGAAAAGTGCAGCAACAAAAGATGAGCTCTGTGGAATCATATTCCCACTTGTTTTATTTGAATGGCAACTGTTACTATTCTGTATCTTTTTCCTTTTTAATAAAATCCATTAAGGGATAATTACAGTTTGTTTTAATGTACAGTATTTGAAACTGTCTACTGTAGTTCCATGGGTCCTGCTGCGTTTGCACACATCAACTCCATTGTAAAGATTTAGTCTTGCAAAAGAGCATAAAAAAGCATATATAGCAGCTTGATCACTTAATGAAATATGAAACATTGTTATACATTAAATGCAAAGGTACTGTATCATAAGCAGTAAAGCTCTGCCACCTCCAATGACACAGTGCTGCTAATGGATCATGACAATAATCCTACAGAGGCATTCTACACTTGTGTTGTTTGGGTGCATTCTGGTAGGATTAATTGCTCAGAGTATCTGCCAACTCATTCTAGTATTACTTATTCTAATTTTCCAACCAGCTAGCCCTGGCTCTGCCTATCTGTGCTGCTTCTACCAACAGGCCAACCAAGCTGGTGTGGTCCTCCAGAGTCTCTTGTTCCACAGTGGGTTGGACTCCAGCTTTACTATGTTGGATTGTAGAGATAGAGGGTTCTTTGGCGGGCTACAAGAACTAGCAGGTTGATTAGTGCACTCCTTTTCCAAACTTACCAAGGCTGCAGAGAAGATCAGCAACTCTCAAACAGTCGAGTCAGAGTGGGTGGAGAAGCTTACTAGAAGCTACTGTTGTGCATTTGTCACCAAGCAGGTCTACTTATATTCACTGAGAAGCTTTTATGCAGTATTATTTATTAATCCTTTCAAGAGAGCATGGATCCACCCCCTTTCCTTTGTGTGCTTGTACACATGTAGTACAAAGTCATTCAGGAAGCGGAGAAGCTTAATCACCTGAGTATTTTTTTTCTGCCGGTATTGAGATGCTCTTTACATAAACATAACTTATTTTGTGAAAAAAAGACAAAATTTTTCAAAGCTTAAGTGCTGTGGCCATATCAAATATGGCACTTCTGATTTCTATGGGGGGAAAAAGCATTATTTCATGCCTGGCTGAGTTCAGGACATTAAAAATGCAGCGGGCTCCTCCAGAATCAAATTACCTTGAACTGATTCAAAGGCTTCTCATATCCATCACCATGCACTGTGTGGTCCCCAAAACAAGCAAATTAGATGTGGCATTTATTTACGTGACGGGTGGCAGAGGGGGAATTAAGATTTTGGGGGGTAAATTACAGGTAATTAAGGTCCATTCTGTGTAATTCTCAGCTATTAGAAGTAATTTGACGGCGATCGTCTGGGACTGAAATTAATGTGTGACGTGACAGAGAGAGGAGAGTGAGTGCATGGTTCACCTTTTCATTTATTTTACTTCTTTGTCTAGATTCACCTTGTTTTATTCCACCTCCAGCCCACCGCTGCCTCCTCTTCACCTTCCATCTGCCCGGGCTTTTCGTTTTGTTCAAGGACACCAATCCAGTTATTTTCAATATCAACATAAATCAAAACTAACGCATGTGACACAGCGGCTACAATCCTCAAACACTACTGACTGATACAGAGTGAGATGAGGGATGGACGGAAGGAGGAGGAGGAGGAGAACAACACGGGGGAGGTAGAAAATACGAAATAAAGGGACTTCTTAGAAAGAAAGAACGAAAGAAAGAAAGAAAGAACAGCTTGGCCTTGGTCTTTCTGACAGCAAAGTGCTTTACGGCTGTTGGCATCTGCCACAATATGCCACAATCGCCCCCGAGGGCTTTCTTTACTGGATTATTATGGTTGCCAGGGTGACAATGCCACACACTAGCTCCAATGAGAAAAAAAAAACGTATTTATTTTTTTAAAGCCTCAAATTAGCAAGGGAGACAGTTAACCCACTCCTTAGCTGAGACTTTATCTGGATATTTTTTCCAGGCTCATTAGCCGTGGTAGAAAAACCCAGTTCAACCAGTAGGATCAGTTGGCTTAAATCAGCAGCTGCTGTAACAATGCCTGTGAGGGCGTTTGTCACTACAGTGGCGGGGCATAGTACCACAGTGTCCCAATAACACCAGGAAACAGCAATGTCTTCAGGGGCAGTATGAAGACATTGGAACGCGGACCATTCTGAATTTTTTATATTAAATTAAAAAAAATCAGTAAATCAGCAATAAAATTTGACTGTGACAAAATATATTTGACTGGCTCTTAGAAATAATCCTAGGTTTGGCTGGGATTCTGATCACAGCATTTTGTTAATATTATCAATTTGTTTAATTTCATTCAAAGTCAATTCAAAGAAACTCTCAGGACTCTGCACCATGTCGAAAAATCTCTTACACCCATTTGGGCAGTAATTAAGCAAATAAACCTCCAATTCATTTGTCACTAGGACATAAAAACTGCATGTATAGATTCACCGGTAGCCTGACATCTCCTTCTCAGAAATGTAACCATGTGTCACGCTTACGCAACCTCCTATGATTGGGAGATTGAGGAACTACTGAAATGGATGTGAGAGAATGTAGAAAGTGGAATAAAATGTGGTCAAATATATATTTGGCTTTGTAAAAAAACAAAAAAAAAAACAAAGAGTAGGGGACCTGGGAGGGAAAAAAGTCCCAGCATTTACTTGTTTCTTTCATGGCTGGCACCGCATGTAAAATACTAGGACACAACGGCAAATTAATTAAGACATAATGCATCACACACAACTATAAATGCTGGGAGTGACATCGACCACTTAAGTATGTTATGTAGGCTCTACAAAGACTTACATCTAAAGCAGTCGTTAGATTTTAATTCATTATTCTTTGTGTGTGTTTTCAATTTTCAGCTTGCTGGTTAAACAAAAACTGCAATGTCAATGATTTTGCATTCTTTATGGCAACAAGCAAGCATACGTGCACAAATAAGTAATCGCCTGCTGCTGCGGTTTAGTAAGGTTGGCCAATTCTATTGAGTTTTCAATTCAGTTTTATTTATATTGCACCAAATCACTACAACAGTTGACTCAAGGTGCTTTATATTGTAAGGCAATGACCCTGCAATAACAGAGAGAAAACCCCAACAATGAGACGACCCCTTATGAGCAAGAACTTTGGCGATAGTGGGAAAGAAAAACTCCATTTTAACAGGAAGAAACCTCCAGCAGAACCAGGCAGGGTGGGACAGCTATCTTCTGTGACTGACTCAAATAAGCCCAAACTATAAACGTTATCAAAAAGTTACGTTTTAGGCCTAATTCTAAAAGTAGAAGGTTAGAAACTGGGAGCTGGTTCCACAGATGAGGGACATGAAAGCTGAAGGCTATTTTCATATGTATATAGAATGTGACTAAGGACACAGTCCCACAAGCATAGAGATTGGATGTTAACCGCCTGGTGACCATCAATTCAAAGGAAGAAAAAGAGTACTCCTCAACTAGATATGAGTGGTTGCTGGCAGTTTCTGTGAAGCTCAACGCTAAAAAAGGCCTGCAAATTCCGCAGGCCTAAAGCACAGTCAATTGATATATATCTCAAATGTCAAAGTACGGAAAAATGTGATCACAGTAATTGAAATTGCCTATCTTCTTGGATTATTAACACAGCTGGGTCGACCAAAAATTATTCTAAAAAGGGAAACTCAGAAGGACCAGAATGACCAGATATTGAGTACTGTTGAGTGCTGTTGCTGACCAAGTGCTTGGCGTTATGGTTAATTCCAGGACAATTACTTTAAACATTCAATGAAGCAAAAAGTTATCCCAAAAAGGTTTTTTGAACTCAACAGTGAATTCAGTGGATGTCAGTGCCATTCCCAGGATGTGGCAGAAGACCAGGCTAACAGCAGGAAAGTGGAGCATAGAACATAGAACATGGAACATAGAAAAGCCCTACTGGAAGGTTTCCAACATCCATCCAAGAACTAAGGCTGTTGGAAAGCAAAGGGAAACCAAACACAGTTCAGATTCCTAATAAATGTGTCGCTAAGTACTGCATTTTTATTCATATTTCTACTAAGTTGTTTTTTCCTACTCACTGTTTAGCTTTGCTGCTGTTTTGTTGCAAGTCCACATTTATATCTATTATATCTATCATCTTTGCATGAAGCTCTCATGTATTTAATTGTTCTATATACCTTCACAGAAAATTCAGGTATGATGAATACACGTCAATAACAGCACATATCTGTGCTTCACGTCTGAAGATTTAAAAAAAACTGAATCTTACACACCTTACTAGCTGCATGACTGTCAAAATGTGTGTTCTTAAAAAAGCAGACATATAAACGGGGTTTCTATTAGACAGCAAAGCAAATACATCACGAACCTAACACAGAGCAGAAAGGAGTTATTGCACCTGGATTAGCTGAGTGTTTTACTTTTGTCTCTTAGCAAGAGTCAGCCTGTCAGATGGCAGGAAAGTCAACCAAGGGCACTATTTCATATTTAATATTTAATATGCTCACCTAATCATGCTCAGCCTTGGTATGTGTGGGTGGGGGTGGGTTTGGGAGTGTATGTGTGTGTATAGAGGGAGCGGGTGAGTCTAAGTGGGCGTTGTCTCTCTGTCAGTCAGCATTTGTGGCTTGTCTGCAGGTTATTTAATGATTTTACACTCAAGTGATTTATCATAATTTTTCCAAGACAATCTTCTATTATTCTTTGCTTTCATCTCTCACACTCACTCTCTTTCTTTCAGACACACACTTTCCCTCTCAGTTTCTCTCTCTCACTCCCTCGCTCTCCCTCTGCAGCGGCATCATCCAACTCCTTGGTCAAAGTGGAATAATTGTCAATGAATATTTAACAAGGTTTCAGATGGTGGGATAGACATCATCCTCTCTCTCTCTTTCACACACACACATACACACACGGTTCTCTGTGATCCAGGCAGAGGTTAGCGATACGGCGTGGTCAGTGGTGCGTACAGCAGCCAGTGGATTAGCGGAGCAGAGATGATGAAGGGCAGAATAAGTACTAAATAAACACCCTCTGCTTTCGCTCCACATACAGTAACGCAGCTCAGCGCCAGCAGCCATTTCTCAGCAGCCATTTTGTGTCCTTCTCGACCCCCCTTCACCGACTGGACTCCTTTTACTGGAGGAGATCATGAAATCGTAATTAACCACCAGCGGCATTTGTAATTTCTAGTCCGGTGCAGATCTGCTGTGTGGAGTGTTTGAAATATTCACCGCTTGCCTAGTCTGGAGAGTCCAGATGTGTCTGAGAGGTTGCAGGTTTAACCATGACATTAACAGGCAGTGAGGTACCCTTGAGCCCTGAGGTCCTCAAGGACACCACGGAAACATGTAAAAGCAGCAGCCTTGAAAACAAATGCATGTTGCATAGTGTCTTGATTGTCCATAAAGGTGGAGAAAGTGATCAATACAGGTTTAGGGCCAGGTGATAAAACAATAAAAATAATTGTTGTCAAATAACTTTCCTTGAGACATGGTTAATATAAAGTCAGTAGAACTCGTTCCATGTGTGAAGTATTTTGTGTTGTCTCTGACAAACAACACGAAAGGCCAATGACAATGAGCTACAGCAACGTTAGGCTGGGTTAATGGTAACGCTGTGCTAATGTTTGGGTTACTGCAGGAATTTGGTCATTTTGAGGTATCTTGGCTATTTAAAGGCTAACAAAGAAGCACAGTAGCATACACTGGGTATGAAACTGGGTTTATAGCACATTCCCAAAGATGGTAGCTAATACCATGACAAGTGATTGCAGCAAGCAGTTAAAAATGTTGTGTTCAAGTGGCTAATTAAAGTAAGTACAAAAATTGACATTGTAACCTCTTTAGCAAATAGCTGCAAATTTCAATATCAGGCACACAAAGAATTTGATCGTCTCACTGAAGTTGCATGTGAGTTCACTTATCAGTGTATGCCCAGTATATACTATCCAGTCTTTAAGTCTGACATCATTAGCCGTTTCTGGGTCCAAACTCCGCTTCAGGTCCCAAAGTCAAACGAACACTGCAGCATCACGGAGAGTTAAAAACTGTCTAAATCCTTTCATCTTCAATAAAATGATCGGTGCGCCTGCTCTACCTGATTTAACAATGAAGTTTAACATCCAGGCATCCATGAAAACAGAATTTATTAAATTTAACAGAGTTAGAAGTTAGCAGGAAGTTAGCTCGCTAGTTTCCATCTAAAGATAATATAGCATGTTCTGACTGAGGGATTTCTGAAAAAATTTAAACGTACAGCTCTGCTATCACTTCTGACATAAATGAAGACTGGAAACTAAACAGCAGTGACGTTTGTAGGGTTACTAAAGTTGGACTAGCTGGTATATAATGATGTGCTATGTGGTGGCTAGCTACACAGCAATGGTTAGCATAATATAAACACATTAGCACAGTGAAGCTGGAGGATGCACGCTAACATTTTTTCCACTCTATAAAAGTTAACGTGAGGGTTCCCAAAGGTTAGGGACAAATGCAATCGCTTGGCAGGATGCTGTAAACGGACCAAACTTCAGTCAGGAGAACAACTGAGATAATCCATCCATAGTACGAGGTTAGTCATTGATATACTGCTGCATGGGCTGGGCTGTAGTTACATTGTAAGGTGTTAAAAACTGAGCTTTAAAATGAATAGTGATAATAAAAAATGAGAGAGGCCAACAGTGATCACTGACTTTTTAGGGACTTGTTCTGCTTAAACAGAACAAGATACAAACCATTAGGGAGGTTGGGTGGCTGTAGCTCAGGTGGTAGAGCAGGTCATCCACTGATCGGAAGGTTGGTGGTTCGACTCCTGGGTTCCCCTAGTCTACGTGCCAAATGTCCTCGGGCAAGATACTAACCCCAAATTGCTCTCCGATGCATCCATCGGAGTATGAATGTGTGTGAATGTTAGCTATGAAGCACTTAGAAAGATGTGCTTGTGTGAATGGGTGAATGCACTAGTTGTGTAAAGTGCTTCGAGTGCTCAGATGAGTAGAAAAGTGCTATATAAGCCAGTCCATTTACCATTAAAACAGGTTAAAAACACAACAGCCTTAATAAATGCAGAGTTCATACGTCATCACTTAAAGACTGGATTCTTTTGGCTCTGTTTTACTTGATAAATGGCCTGCTCTTTGTTACCACAGAACCAAAACCATGAAATCAAACACAGTTTGGGGTGAAAAAGGTCATCATAGCTGTTAGTTAGAATTCTCTGTAGGCTTATCAATACAGAACTATTATGTAGGCGTCTTTGAGGAGGCTCTGTAAGTACAAAGCTCATTAATGTCAGCAAACAGACCTTTTTATCTCTTTATGAACCCATTCAAATTTTTATAATGTTGATCTTATCCAACTTTAATGGTGTGGTTGGAATCAGCTAGTACTTTCACCTTCTCAGTTATGAACACTTAAAATATATTTTTAATGTTAAGATTTTAATATTTGAGCCGTTTAAACAATGTTCCAACCGTCTCGGTCAATAAAATGAAAAGATATTTCAGTCTAATTTTTGAATACATGTTTTTAATTCTCAATTATTAAAACACTGGGCTTCAGCTAAAACTAAAGTATTAATGGAGGTGCTTTGTATCATGTCTTTTTATAATTTAGCATGAAAGTAGATACATGGCAGCAGACAAATAAACAAAGTAATTAAAAAAACTACATCTGTTTTCCAGAAAACACAAATATACGGCAGTATGGTATATTATCACAGAGTATACTTCTATTATTTATCAAACTTTTATAGATGCAGCTTTAATACAAAACACTTGAATTTCTCTCTCTCTTTCTCTCCCTCTCTCATTGTAATCAGCAGCCCTTACAGCCAATCTGCTGGCCATAAAACTGTCTGCAGCCTGATGATGTACAGCTCACAGAATTACCTTATCTGCCTCTGATTTACTGTGCCTCACAGGTAGAGAGACAAAAACAGCCTCCACACCTCTGTCACATCCATCCATCCATCCCTTCACCCCCCCATCCCCTCGTACATCCTGCATTCCCCCTTTTCCACTCTTCAACCTTGCTTTTATCAGTCTTCTATCAATTCCTCCTGCCTTCCTCTCATCTTTTGTTCTTCATTTCTTCATTTGTGTCGCTCTGTACCGCCATCATTCTCCTCTCGTTTTTTTCCACTAGTAAACCTTATTCTATCCATCTCTTCTCCCTCCTTCTCACCGTCTGTTTTCACCTGTCTTTTTCTAATCCACATTGTGCTTCATCTCTTAATTGGGTGAACCCGGTTCTTACCATTCTGTCCACCTTTCACTTCTTCTGCTTTCAATGCTAAACGTCAAACTATCCCTCTATGCATTTATTTGAGCTTTTTTAGTCTTTTTAATGTCAGTTCCTCTATCCCTTCATCGCCCCATCTTTCTTCTCGTTTCTCTACCGCAGACCTATTTTTCTTTCATGTCTTCCTTTACTATTTTCCATTTTTCACATCCTCCCTTGTCTTCTTAACCGTTCTCTCCTTCCTCCCTTTCTCTAACTATTTTTTTTTTACTCAGTCGCCCCCACACAATTTCTTCGGCCCATTTTCATTCCATCACCTCTGTATTTTAGTCCAATCCCTTTCTATCTATCCCCCCTCGTGCTCTCATCTTGTCCCAGTCATCTTAACATTTATCTTGCTGTTTTTTCCCCCCACACATCCTTTTCTAATCTGTCCTTCCATTCATCCTGCTTTTCTTTTTCCTTCCTTTCAACATTGCATTCCTCCTTCCCTCCTTCTGCTTCTTACATGACTACTTCTCTTTTGTTTTTCTTGCCATCCACTATTCTGTTCATCACTTTTATTCCCGCTCTCTTTGGCCTCCTTTTCATTGTAAAAGCAAAGAAAACAGCTCTGCCTGCCCTGCTGCTCGGCTCTTCGCCAACAAAAAGAAAAAGAAAAATCTTTTTGCAGGTACCCGTCACAAATGACGTACACAAACACAATTTCTAAAATAGTATTAAATGGTGCAAAAGACACACACACTCACATAAATTCGGCATCAGACGCTCTGACAGTAATTACAGCCTACAGTGGTCCTTGTTGTCTTTTATTTAAGAACAAGATGGAGGATCTTTGATCAGAAACTGAGACAGAGTGTGTGTGTGTGTGTGTGTGTGTGTGTGTGTGTGTGTGTGTGTGTGTGTGTGTGTGTGTGTGTGTGTGTGTGCTCTTGCACAAAGTGTGTCCGCCTTGATGTATGAATACAAATGACTGAAATGATATCAAAATGTGGTTTTGATTGTGGATTTGAGAGGAGAAATGGGGAGGGGGTAATTAAGTCACCAGGAGGCCAGTATCTATTTGTGTGTGTGTGTGTGTGTGTGTGTGTGTGTGTGTGTGTGTGTGTGTGTGTGTGTGTGTGTGTGATTGTGTAAAACACAGAAAGAGAGAGAGAGAGAGAGAGAGCTAGAGAGTCCGTCTGTTCATGAGTGTTTGTGTTTTTGTGTCTGTTTTGCGTGTATCTGCAATAGATGCGTCAATTTATATTCATGTGTAAGTTTACGTGTCCACGAAACGTGTTTGTGTGTCTGTGTGTGCGCGAGTGGAGTGTGGGTGTTTGAAAACGTGTCTGGTTTTTCATCAGAGCAGAATTCCTCTGCCAACGTTCCTTAATGAAAAATAAATAGCGTCCACTGTTTCAGAGCATCTTTTCAATCAGCTGGAAAATACCCAAAGCAGTAGGAGACAGGAGGTTTTTACGTCTCAACTGCTCAGTAGAGATCAAATCACCATCCAATTTTACTCAAAGAAAAAAACATTTCAGGGCTCTTAGTTTGGGGGAAAAATGTGTTTCTGTCTGGTCTTTATTCGTTTTTCCATCAACAAAGTTTTACAAATTAGTAGAAACTATTAAGAATGATACCTTCGTATTCAAAAAACATGACAATGAATAATCTGGACTCACAGTAAGTGTCTCATTCACTCACTTGAACATTCGTAAGAGCTACTTCCTAATTCTGTTATGCGGGTCTTTCTGTGCCTGACCGAGGAGGGCCTTGGTTTCCCAATCTCTGCTAAAATACACCGTACAGTTAATTCTGTTGAATATGTACATGAGGCTCAAACTCCTGGTTCCTAGTTTTAAATGCTTCCTCCGCACTGGCCTCCACCTTTTCTCTGCAAGTCAGGCTACTTTGTGTTCATAACGTTGTCCTTGCATTTACTTACGCTTGCTGAAAAGATTTTTCCACAGTTATTTCTACAAACAGATGAATAAAGCCCCGGATTCTACTCCTTATTACGAGTATGCAAAGTCACTGATGTAAGACAGTTTGTATTAATGCTCCTCATGTCAATCTGGATGAATGGATCAACCTTATTTTTTTCTAAAGAAATAAACTTTTACATTAAAGAAAACGCACACATGTATGGTGAAAGAATTCACCTCCCACCACTAAGAGAAAGCTGGAGGTGAAAATCCCAAACTTCTTCTTCTTCTTTTTTTTAATTTTCCACCAACCAGAGTCGAGCTGAAGGAAGCAAACTCATTTCTCCGCTCTCCAGGCGTTGGCTCGTTAACCAACTGCTCTGCCCAACGCTGCCACCGCTTTTCCTTCAACTTTCATCAAACTCAACTACTTCCTCTAATAATCAGCACCGCCATATCCGTGTTTAACAAGGTAATATGACACAAACCATCTGTAGCTTCAAAAAAAAAGGAAAAAAAAATAACACCCACTTTACATATTCACTTTTACCATCCCCATAATTAAATATTTGAGAAATATCAGGAATGGAAAATTAAAACAGAAAAAGCCCTGTGCCACCACTATCAATTTATTCCCTCTCTCAGAGTGCATTAGAAACGTCAGATTGCCGTTGGCAAAGACACAGAAAGAGCTTGGTGTTTTTTTAAACTCACTTTATAAATTACATTTTGGAGTGCTTTGGCATGCTAATACCTGCTGCCACGGAGAGCAGACAGCGTTAATTATTTCTTATTGGGATCGGCGGCGATTATTTGCATATTTCATTTAGCTGTTATAGACGTTGCAGGTGGGAGGGAGGAGAGCAGGGGCGTGTGAGACTCTTTTTACTTTGTGTCTCAACAACTTTTGGATTAAAAAAGAAAAAAACGGTGGATTCACTGACCGTATGTGTTTGGAGGAGCATTAATTTAGGCTGATTTCAGTCATTTCCATGAGCTGCGGCAGATTATTGGTGATAATTAACAAAATTAGCTTTCAATATCACGCAGGCTTTGATGCAAAAAGGTCAGAAAACAGTTTTAAGAACTTCAGCGTGTTCAACTTTATTCGACTAAAGCATCAATTATAACGTCATTTATACTCAATTGGCTTCACGAGTGGCTCTATGTGAGGACGACAGCAGGGGAAAGTCAAAGTTTCTAAGAGTTTAAGAACCGGAAAACAGATGTGTGATTTATACAAAACATCATCATGAATTCATCGTGAATACTTACGCACTTAATGAGGGATTACAAAACCGGAAAACGTCCATAGCACGTTGTATCAACGCAAACAGAAAGTTTCGCTCTAGACAAGGATCAGCTTTAACTTATACATGAAGGTCAAAACATCAGGAAATGTTTTAAATGTAACTAATTAAAGTTTATCAATAACGTTTTTCAGTTTTTATTTTTAAATTTAAAAGGGTATTTGTTGTCTTATATGTTGCGAAATTTAAGTTGCTGTATTTAGAGTAGGTATGCTTTCCTTTAGTAATACTTTTGTTGTCTGGTATAATTCTGTGATATCTATCCTCAACCCTATAAAGCATCCCTCCATCTATTTTATTCTTATCCAGTTCAGGGTCACGGGGGGCTGGAGCCTGCCCCAGTGACAGCTGGGGCAGATGGATAATGACCCAAAGCATAATGCAACCCAAAAGTGTAACAAGGAAAAAAATGGGATCATCTTCAATGACCAATCAGTCACATGATTTCAACCCCAAAGAGCATGTTTTTGGCTACTGAAAGAAAGACCCACAAACAAGTGGAGCAACTCAAGGTGGCTTCAGTGAGAGTTTAGCAACTCAAGGGAGGAAACACAACATGTTGTGATGTCCATGATTTGTAAGCATTAAATATTTAAATTTACGTTAGCCCTTCCAGTCAATTATGAACCTCTGAAAATAGGAGCGTGTGTATAAACATGGCTGCAATTTTTAAACAGTTCATGCTATTTTTTGGGAAAACCCATTGAATTAAAGCTGAAAGCCTGCACTTCAGTCACATTTCCATTGTTTGGTTTACAGTCCTCTGTGGACGTGTACAGAGGTGAAACTACAAAAAATGTGTCAGTGTCTCGAACATTATGGAGGACACTGTATCCCTAATCCAGCACATTTTCATCTTTTTATTCATTTTTAACAACCTACTGTGTTGTTGGTGTGAAACTTGCTTGCTGTGTAACATGAAAACCCTCCAGGTGTAAGCACCAAGTTTTATCGCTTTCAAATGACCTGGAAATGCAGCTTTGCAGATCTTCAACCAGGGATTAACACCAACACTGAGATTTTTTTTTTTTTAACACAAACTATCTTGATATAGTGTCACTGCGTGGTTAAACTAACTCCCAAACTTCCTAACTTTAATCTTAATTTATGTAAAGTGCTGTGTGGTGGAGCTCCGGGAGCGGGACAAGCCGTCTGATTGGCTATATCAGGTATCAGGCAGGAGTCCAACACTCAGTAATTTGATTTAAAAAGCTCGTAATAACCTGAGGTCAATATTTAAATCACTCAGAGGGGGAGATGAGCCACTCTGCATGTTCAGGACGCTTCAGTCTCCATGCTCAGAGTCAACCAAACCTGGATCTCTATCACCTCCACTCCTCCAACACCTCCTCCACTGCCCGCGATCTTTTCTTCTGCTTCTTCTTATCCTTACTTTAGCCCCCTTTCCTCTCCATGTGACTTCTTCACTCCTCAGTTTCAAAAATACTCTGCGGCGTTCAATGCTCTGATTTCAGAAATAACTTAAACAAAAGGAGCAGTTCCATTTCTCTGTTTCAGCTCCTCCTGCTTTTCTTGCATTTGCTAAAACGACTAAATTATAGCTAAATTTTGAATCCTGGTATTTATAGGAATTTGAGCCCTGCAATAAATCACCATTTCTCATTTCAGGTGGAGCTCTGCTCTCGAGCATATCACTGCTTGCTTGTGACATCCGTGACACTCTTCACCCATTCGTTTTTCACTTGCTTTGACTCATGTTACATATGGACATGTTGAACTGAGGCCTTTTATCCTTCAGATCCATTTTTATGGTAACAAATTTGTGCTTGGTAAAGTCATTTTATGTTGTAAGGTGTGTTACAAACGACAGAGTTGGAAATAGTGGATGCTAAATCTCTACTGAATATTTCACCTCTTCAAAGTCTGAGTTTGGTTGGTTTTTTTCCCCCGTCTTTCATCTGCTACCCGTCTGTCAGGCAACAGACTGACTCTTCATCTGACCCCACCTTGTTTCATTCTTCTTTCACTACCTACTTGCTGTATTCCCCTCCCCCCTTCTCTCACTCTCTCCCTTCCTCTCCTCCCCCCGTCCTTCTCTGTGTGGTCTGTAGGGTGAAATGGAGGCCTGGGGCCAACAAGCTGTCTCCACCAGCCACACTGATAAGACACACACACACATACATACACATTCAGAGTCACCATACAAGTGCCAACAGTCACAATCACAAATGTACAAGTGCTTTACACACACACACACACACACACACACACACACACACACACACACACTTTTTTTACACAGCTCATACTCTGTGAGGAGCCACCTACAGAGGCCACTTAGCAGTTTTCCTGTAAATTTCTCACTCTTACACACACAAACTTTCATACACATTTATACGCTATACTTGTGTTTAAAACTGAAACATGAGAAAAAAAATTGTGTTCTTGGGGAAAGGGGGGGCAGGTGGATAGCCAGGTGTTAGGTTCAGCTCTCTAATAGGATTTGTTTCCCCTCATGTCCAAAGGCCTTTGGACATGAGGGGTTGGTCTAATGTCAACAAATCAACTTCCTTACAACGCACCGTCCATGACACACCTCAAACTCACACCAACCCCTCCGAACCCCTCGGTGGAAATTGGCATGTTCCTGACACGTGAAAGATGAATTTGATGTATATGCAGCATTTGAGCAAAGTGTATATTTCAAGCATGCACACCAAAACACCTGGAGCAGATGAAACATATGGGAAAATACGTATTTAAGACAAATTTTTATTCAAATTAATTTTAAGTCTGAACCTCTAGGGTTAGGGTTAGTAGGCTGTTAGATGTATGGCTGTTTCACACAGTTAGGCGCTGACCTGCTTTAAGCAATGTAATATTTATTGATCTAACAGCCAGTGTACTGTTTATTATACCTCTTTTTGCATATATCTAAGTCACTGCATGTATCTTATACAGTTGACTTTGTGTGTCAAAAGAACGTCGCGGATCAATGCCAGTGTTTTTGTAGTGGTTCACAAGCTCTTCGCTGCCCTACAAATGTGCTGTTTTTATTCCTTGGGGTGTACTTAGTGTGCAACAGTAACAGGATGGATGGAACATTTCAAACATTCACCAGGATCAAAGTTTTTCACAGCAGAACACTGCATTATACTGAGATGGTTAATGTTAGTCACTATGTGGTGCTTTTAGGATTGTGGTAAACTGATGGTTATGTAACCCATTAGAGTTAGTGTAACTAAATATCCTCACCTGTTTTATTTCATTATATATTCCATTTACTTTTGGATTTCTGTGAATTTCTATAAAGAGCGACATAAATCTTCATTTATTCCATTAAAATTAATTAAACAGATTAATGTTATAATGTTTTGTTTTTGAGAAATTTCCTTTCAAACTTTAGATTTACTGAGAGAAAGTTCCTCCATCTTCCACTCCATCATGTTCATACTTTGTTCTTGTCAAATATCCCCCCACATTTGTAATACGCTGTCTAAACATGGTGGCAGTTTTATAATATTTGAGTGATGAAACTCCAGAGAAAAAGATCCAGATTCAGCAGCTGTCACCGAAAACATCCATTCACCTTTTCAACACGCGCACGTTTGTGTGTCTGTGTAAGTGTGTGTGTTAGCAGACTCGGTACAATCCCCTGTAATGTGACAGACAAATCCTGCTAAGCTGTTAAATATTACACTGCTTTCACACTCGTATTAAACACCTTTCTATGTCTGTCGTGCGTGCGCGCTCTCTTTTTCCATGTTCACCCACCCCTGCCAAAACACACACGCAACCCTTGCCTTCATCTTCAATATACAACAAAACACTCTTCGCACATGTACAACAAATCTTTAAAATGCAGCGACACACTGACAAAGTCACATAACGCAATACTGTCATATGACACACACAACCGTTTCGCTGCGCGGTGTCTCTGCTTGTGTGTGTGTGAGTCCTAATCCCCGGTGTTGGCCGTCCTGTCGCGGCGTTATATTTGCTGGTATCAGTGTATCTTCCACTTGCTGCCTAATCCAACCACCCCGGCTCTGATATTTCCTGACATTTATATGAATCACCCCTCTCTAGATGAACGGACAGAGAGAGGGAGGCGAGGGAAGGGACAGAGCTGGATGATGAAGGCAAAGATGGAGCTTGAGTGAAAGAACGGTACAAGGAAAGACATCATGAGTCAAAGAAGGTTGTGTCAATGTAAAGGTCTGCAGGGATTTAAACTGAGAGGAAATCAGAGGAGAGACAGATATCGAGACTTATGGATGGAAGGACAGACGGACAATGGAATGGTAAGGGATAATGAAGGGATGGAAAATTGGGGGGAAAGTCATTATTTTCTATCTTTCATTGATGAAAAGAAAGAGCATGAAAGTCAAAAGCAGAATAAATAAAAATCGCACCACGGAAAGACAAAAAAGTCTTCAACCTTGTCAGCGACATATGTTTCCATCAATAACAACAAGCTCTTATGAGCACCAAGAGACACACACACATGCGCTATTAGTCTTCAGAGGCTTGTTAAGGCTCAGCCTAATTTTATGACCTCACACCACACCTGTAGTTGCTACGGCGACCATATCAGCTAAGAATTAATAGAGGGGGAGCGAACAAGGACAAAATGCTCTGAGTCAGAAATTGAAATTTGACAGAATGAACGACGCTAAAGCAAAAATATAAACCTTCAAGTTTCCAAAAGTGCAATGCAACTTATATCAGCTGCCTAAGAAGCAAGTCAGTCTTAAGTGATCAAGCTTACTTGAGAAAAATGGTAAAGTTGCCATGAATCTGACTTTTTTTTTATTTCAGCAGAGCATGGTGAACATGGTGAAATCTAGAGCTGATTTTTCTGTTTGTGTTTTGATTACATGGCAGAGATCATATCTGACTTTTTCAGCATTTAGTCGATTATTTTTTGAACTTACAACTAAAAAT